>NW_027526295.1:153492216-154092216 GCF_048455015.1 Haemaphysalis longicornis
ACTAATTTATTTTCGATATATAGTTGACCCTCATTTGAAAATTCAGGGCCATTGAAGGTGCCGAGGCTAGGCGTCAAGGCCACCGTACTAACGTTGTTGCCCTGAGCGACATCGCTCGAAACTAATCTTGACCGATATTTTGGGTTCCGGGGGAAGGGGGGTACGAAATATGAAAATAACTCCACCTAGCAAAAAATACTGTGAGGATATTAGTTGTTACGTTGACAAGCTGCTCACTAAGAATATGCGGCTATGATTATGTTCTCAACAGAAAAATCTGCCATTTTGCAATTTCAGTTGGAAATTTGTGAATCTTGCACCAAAAGACACAGAAACAAAAACGAGGAGACGCAAGAACCTAGTAGTTTTTTGCAAGTGTCGTCAAGGGAAACCATAATGCTTTTGCCTTAAATGCATGTAAGCGGACTTCGAAAAATTCCATCGAGGAATACTTATCCCATCACGGGTTCACGTAAACCTTATTTCAAGCAATAAATTACCATTTCCACTTAAAGATTGTTGAGAGAAGGGCGAAAGCTATAGAAGTGCGTCCAACCTTCGCTGCAAGTGCGTCCATTCGATCGTCAAACCTTCAAAAAAAGACCCAAATCGCAAACGACGAAAGAAACCATGCGACGATTTTCCGCGCACTGAGTGAACGCATCTACGAACGATCTGAATGTATAGATGGTATTCGCTGGAAAGTTCAGCTGCCAATTTCTTCGCTTGGCAACACTGGAAGCGGCCACAAACATGGCCGATCCACCACGGACATGGCGCTGCTTTGGCCACTGCGCCCGCACGCCGAAGAAAAAAAAAACACCGGCGTGCGTCGTCTGCTCCTTTTCAACCCGATTCTCAGCGGTGGCGTCAACAGAGATGTTATTAATCGCAATCACAATGGACTCGAGGCAATACTTTGCGTTCGGCGAGGTTGATTTGATTGATTGTAGTGTTTAACGCGCCGACGCAACGCAGGCGATGAGGCGCGCCGTAGTGGAGGGCTCCGGATTAATTTTGACCACCTGGGGATCTTTAACGTGCGCCGAAATCTCGCACGCACGGGCGTTTTTGCTTTTCGCCTCCATCAGAAAAGCGGCCGCCGCGTCCGGGAATCGAACCCGCGACCTCGTGCTCAGCAGCGTAACGCCTTAGCCACTGAGCCACCGCGGCGGGTACGTTCGGCGAGGTAGAGTTCGTAACGTGCAACACAGTCATGTGCTTAGCACGGACAAGTACCGCCATCCTGCGGAGCCCGACGTAACGAGTGACGGCGCACTGGTACGGTTGCCTACATACGCGCCTCGCCTGTGAATACAAACAGTACCGATACGTGGTTTATGAGATTAAGGTACACTATTGTACTCCTTCTCCATGATTGATGCGGGTATCGTCTTATCTAGAAACCTTCATTTCTCGCGATGTTGAGGTAACCGTTTTGACACAATGGAAGCCCCGTTTCACTCATGCGCCGTGTGTCCACAGATCATATCGGAGCTTTTCGTTCGACCAACCGGTCTATGGGGAAATGCATCAGTCACTCTCACAGGACGCCATCGGTCCCACAAAGAAATTTTACGCTTTAAAACTTAAAAAAAAGGGGGGGGGGGGGGGGGGTGTTGTGCACCAAGACTTATCGTGAGCCCAATTGACAGCACCGGCGAGGAACCTTCGATAATGACGAGAACCCAGTTTTATACATATCTTTAATTGTTTTTCCCGCTTCACAATTTGCTGCAAACTTCGGTTCTTCAAGGAAATTCGACGCTTATAAACGCGTGTAGACATCGAATATTGAAAAAAAAAAAAGAACAAAGCATCATAGGAGCACTTAAGTATGCTTACGTGCTTTGAAGGCGAAATCCTGATGATTCTTATCAAAGACTTCTTTACTACTCCATTTTATTGCTTCGCTTTCGTTCCTTCGCCTTTCGTTCCTTCGCCTTTCGGGGTATGTCCCTTGGACAGGCTCCTTTACTGCCACATCGTATTTGCATTTCTTTCTTGCGTTTCGTTCATCCTTGATTGATTGATTGATTGATTGATTGATTGATTGATTGATTGATTGATTGATTGATTGATTGATTGATTGATTGATTGTAGGGATTAACGCGCCGACGCAAAGCAGCCGATGAGGGGCGCCGTAGTGGAGGGCTCCGGGTTAATTTTGATGTCGAACACACGGGCGTTTTCGCTTTTCGCCTCGATCATAAAAGCGGCCGCCGCTGCCGGGAATTGAACCCGCGTCCTTGGGATCAGAAGCACAACGCCTCAGCCACTGAGCCACCGCGGCGGGTGTTTCGTTCATTCTACTTATGGTACGAAATAATTCGACAACCAGACTGGTGGCACTGGGTTTCCCGGCCTACTCACGTGCCACCACATGAACGTGTCACGCGACATGCAGCATTCCAACTTTTTGTTCCCCCGCCTCCCACGTGCGGAAATAATGCGTTTGCCCTTGGCTTCGCCAGTATAGGTTCCCTATCCCGTCGGTTGGCCCCGGGCCAAAATGTCTTCAAGCGGGTGAAGCGTATGGAAGTGCCCCCTGAAATGGAGTCGTTCTTTTTTATGTCACACACAGGAACGCTGTCTGCTAGTACATGCATGCATGAAAGAGGATTGTCTGTGCCGTGAGGATTAGAGTGCTCTCTTTGTAAACAGCCTGAGACCATCGAGCACGCATTTCTTCACTGCTTATTGACGGTTTGCCTTTGGGACGTCTTCCAGAGAACGATCCAAAAATTTTCTGTACAAAATGAGGGTACTTCACCCTTTGATGTGGTGATGTTGATTAGCCTCCATGATATTTGGAGTTCGCGCATGGCCCATGAATGGCCCCACAATGATGCGGACGCGAGGCCGACGCGACAGTCCTTCCGAGAGAGCTTATCTAATTATGTTGAAGTGCAGGGAGCAAAAGACCACGTTCTTTAGTGGATCAAAAGGGTTGAGCCCCTGACCACACTTTATGGAATAAGCCGGCCCACTCATGGGCTGGTGACACACTACATGTTTCATCAGTAAATATTGTTTAGTTGTGTTGGTGGCATACTAACATGTTTAATCTGTAAATATTGTTTGGCTGTGGGATGTTGTTGAGTGCAACGTCAGAAACAGGTAATAAAAACAAAAAAAGCAGACAGAAAAAAAAATGTGATCCTACTCTGGAGATCTAGCTGAAATCCCTGACGAACTAAGAGGTGCTTTTTATTTACTTTTCACAACGACGTCCATTTTCTCTATAAGACCACAACAACAACAAATAGCGTAGGTATGAAGACAAAATGCAAGGTTGGTTCATTAAAAAAGGTACATTGTCCCCATAACAATGAAATCAATTTTATCGTCAACTTTAAATAAATAACCCAGATATTAAGGAAAACTCGTGAAGCAGTGGCGACTCCCCAGCCACAGTCCAGCGATTAGTCTATGACGTCACAGAATCTTGTTTGTCCGAGGCCGATGGCGTAAGCCGCCGCCAAGAAACATGGCTGCGGTTGTAGTAGTCGTGCCTCTAGGTCTGTTTGATCGCATCACTTGAATGCCAGCTAGCAGTCGACGCACTGATTACTACGTTTTTAGTGCTTGCCCATCTTACGTCACTCCCGACCATAATACGTCCCTGTAGCGCAACATTGGAAAGTGACCAAATATTTATTTCGTTTTTCTCGTTAAAAGAATCAGCTTTATGGCTGCAATGGAGTTCAGCGAGGTACCGAATTCTACAGTTATTTCAACTCCAACAGAGTTGTATTTTGTCTTCACGGCCTCTTTGAGGCTGTCGCCTTAAAAACGAAAAATTCCGTCTGAAACATCCAGTTTCCGCGATGGTTCCGCTTATGGAGCCATGCGTTTTTCTACGTGTGTGAATGGCCACCGCATGGCGCGGGCATGCCCAAAAGCCCTTCGCCTCCGTAGACATCGGGGGTTCCCGGCGCGGTGCCCACTCTGCATATACGCGGCACATGTGCAAGCCACGGCCAAAAGCCGGAAGCTGGCGGAAGAGAGACCGAACGGAACACGTGTCGCCGACGCGGCACCTTGCCCAACGAAGCTGGTGGAAGACGAAAATAGGGAATCGAGACACTCGCGTGCGCGTCTAGACAGGGCGGGCTGCAGGGTCAAGCAGGCCTTCCGCGAGTACTACGTTCCCCCACCCCGGAGGAGACAGGGAAGAACTAGTTGTCAACCGAAGGGCGGCGCGAAGCCGCGGTCGAGAGCAGCGAAAAGTCATTGATCACGAACTCATTACGCGGAGTTCCGAAATCACTTCCGGGACTCAGTCGGGCGTCCGGTAATTGGCTGCCTGCCCGATGCCTCCTCCTAACGCCCTCCGAGCTTAGCCTCCTTCCCTACTCGAGACAGTCCATCATATGTAAGTCAGAGGTGGGACCACGTGTGTACCCGCGAGAGGTCGCCGTACGCGATGGGCTCCCTCGGGTTCCTTCTCTCCGTCTAGCTCTTCTGCGCCATTCATGCTGTTGGCGGCTGAGGCAGAGAGTCGAATGCGCTTGGAGTTTGAATTAGATGTGTGTTATTATTAAATTAAAAATAAAATGGACTTACTAGCAGATAGCTTGCAGATTGATAATGGCGTACATTGCGTGTGTTTGAAAATTTTTAGTTAGCTCGCAGACGTTTTTACGTTACAACTGAGAAGAGTAAAAAAGTTAAACGGAAGCAACACAGTTTGGCGAAAAGAAAACGCTTGCCTCGAAATGTTCTGTGTCTTGAAACCAGTTTGCTAACCCTACCCCCTAGGCCGTTAGGGAACTCAATAAAAATGACCGATGGAGGTTTCGGCAACTTTGCAGCATCGAATTGCTTCGAATTGAGGGTTTTACGCCCACTCATCGTGAGAGGATTCACGTATTTTGCCCCGCAACCATATTGGGAAAAATGACTGTTCAGCTTAGAGGCCTATATATTTTTGCTTGTAACGAACTTTTGTATGGTTCATGACCATCGCGATGGCGCTCTGGATTAAGCATTATGCTAGTTATCATGAGGCTTGATTTCAGTCCATGTTAACTGTATCAGTATATGAAGCGGAAAAAATAGTAAAAGAGGCGTGCGTTGGTGCTGAAAATTTTGTGTGCGGAGCAAAAACGCCAGTGGCCCAAGTTATTCCGGATTCTTTCACTGCAGAGGGCTTCGACACACTGAACTACAATATCGATGTTTACGCCGTTTTACGCAAGGAGAACAAGCCGGTCGGCGGAGAGAATTTTCGAAACATTTTAGAGAGAGAGGACAACTTTAATGTCGCGCTGGCTTGCTACGCTAGATGATAGAAGAAAAACAAAAGAAAACTATTAAAATGACAAGATCTCATTTTATTGCCCCAAAATTTTCAATCACAAAACTCTGTTCAGTTCTGTGCTCCGAAGAAACTCGAAGAGAGCTTTGATTGCACATGTAGCCTGACTGGGAACCGACCAAAGACCCAAAGCAGCCCTCAGCTTAAAACCTGTGTCATCGTGTCCAGGTAGACCCGCTCGCACCAATACGAAATAAGACACTATAGTTGAACACGAGCTTCTTACCACCGTGCCCATCGTAGTAACGTGAAGCTCATATCTCCCACTTCCACCCCTGTGGACCACCCCATGGGCCGGCACGAGGGTTGTGTGGGGGAGAAAAGCGCTACCCTTCCAAACCCCTTCGAGCGGGACCCGTCGGCGGCTAGGTGACCCGCGGCCGCTATATCGGCGAACCGTATTTCACGGCCCGGGCCGAAATCCCCGCTGTGCACGTTCAGTGACCCCGACATCCGAGGTCGGCCCGAGTAGGGGACGGAGCTGGCCGCGACGCCGTCCTGCCCACCGCTGCCGCCGGTATGATGGATGTGGCCGGCATCGGGTCTAGACCGCCGCGCACCCTGGGCTCGCTTCCCTGCATCGACACACGCTGCCGCGGCCGACGAGCTGACGTAGAGATGCGAAGCTCTCCTAAAGCGGCTCTACACCAGAGTCTCCTTCTCGCTTAGCTCATGTACAGTTTTGATCAAACTTTTTTAGGGCACGCCACGGTGCATGACGCACCAAAAAAAAATCATTGTACCAGCTTACCTATAGAGCGATGCTCAAACGTTTCATAGCAGAAAGAGGGAAAAAGCACACTTCTTTTTCACTGTCATAAAATAGTTGGCCACAGTGAAACGTTGTATGCTTTGTGCAGTGAATTCTTTGTGGCCCAGAAACCTCTAGCGTGGACTAGGAAATTTTGAAAAAGACTTTTCGTGCGTATACTGCCCGCGACGAAGTAGTTTCGACCGTAAGCTGTTCTGCACACCCTATTCCAACCGACTACGCGAGTTGCCAAAGACCTTAGCAATTACATGCCCATCAGCCTTATTTCCGTTACCTACAAATTATTTACAAAAAATAATTATGAATCGCACAGGTGCCACTTTGGACTTCCAACGGCCACACGATTAGGCTGGTTTCAGAAAAGGTTACTGAACTTTTTTGCCATATTTACGGTGTCAACCAGGTAATCGAAAAGTGTCTCGAGTATAATGCACCGCTGTATACGGCATTCATAGATTATGAAAAAGCATTTGACTCAGTGCCCACTTCAGCAGTAATAAAGGCGTTACGTGATCGCGGCGTCGACGAGGCACACATCGCGCTCTTCGAAGATATATACGATGGATGATTGATTGATTGATTGATTGTAGGGTTTAACGCGCCGACGCAACGCAGGCGATGAGGCGCGCCGTAGTGGAGGGCTCCGGATTAATTTTGACCAACCTGGGGATCTTTAACGTGCGCCGAAATCTCGTACACACGGGCGTTTCTGCTTTTCGCCTCCATCAGAAAAGCGGCCGCAGCGGCCGGGAATCGAACCCGCGACCTCGTGCTCAGCAGCGCAACACCATAGCCACTGAGCCACCGCGGCGGGTTACGATGGATGCACGGGAACCATACGGCTTCATCACAGAACTTGTAAATTTCCTACACAAAAGGGGGTCCGGCGAGGGGACACAATATCGCCACAATTATTTACAGCCTGTCTGGAGGGTGTGTTCAGAAAGCTTATTTGGATGAAAACCGGGGTGTGAATCAATGGAGAATATCTGTCACCTTAGGTTTGCAGACGAAATTGTCCTGTTCAGTCAAAGCTGTCAGGGTTTGCAGCGCATTCTTTGCAAATATTTGTGGTCGAAAAGTATGGCTGCAGGCTTAAAAATAAACACGAAAAAAACCAAGCTAATGTTTCAGCACGCCAAGGCACATCACTTCAAGGTAGGCAATGAAGTCTTGGAAACAGCCACCGAATACCTATACCCTGGGCAAGTTAAAGCTGCTGACCCAAACCATGAAAGGCAAGTTACCCGAAGAAAAAGCATGAGGTGGACTACTTTTGGTACGAATTAAGATATCATGACAAGTAAGCTTCCTCTGTCACTCAAAAAGCTTGTATTTAATCAATGCGTCCTTCCAGTACTGACTTACGGGTCGGAAACTTGGGGTCTCACCAAACGACTTGAAAGGAAACTTAGATCGGCCCGAGGGGCCATGGACCGGAGAATGCTGGGGGTCACGGTCAGGGATAGGAAAACAGCCACATGAATTAGGGAGCAGGCTAAGGTGGAGTACACTCTAGTTCAAATTAAGCGCAGGAAATGGGCATGGGCTGGTCACGTAATGCGTGTGACGGACAACAGGTGGACCATCCGTTTAACAGAGTAGCTGCCATTAGACCGCAAACGCAACAGGAGTAGGCCGAGAACTCGATGGAGAGGTGAGCTAGGGAAATTCGGGGAAAAGCATGGACTCAGCTAGCACTCGACAGGCGTGGCTGGAGATCTTTGGGAGAAGCCTTCGCCTTGCAGTGGACACAACCAGGCTTATGATTGTGATGATGGTGGTGATGATAATGATGACGATCACGACGACGATGCGAGTGAAGATTCGGCTATACAGGCATGCAGATAAAAGAGAAAATCTGGGGCTGAGTTTGCGCCGCAAATTTTGTTTCTCTTTTGATTTTTTTTTAAATTGCGATAGTATGCCCTTTTTTTTATTACAGGTTATGATGCATACGCCCGTCTCCGGCTAAGATCTGTAGGTACGTCGCGAAGTACCGCAACCGCTTCTATACCCTCCAGCTGAGGTCAACATGCATGCACTGAAAATTGTTGAAAAGTTGAGTGGCCGACACAAGTTTCTTCTAACTCTCGCTTGCGCTAAAAGAAAAGAATAGTCTGTGTGATTGTGCGTTACGACACATCTCAGTGTAGCCATTGTGGCGACCTCTTCTCCACTAATTGGGCGGCTCCGGTCTTTTCGGTACAGGACGTTTCGGTACAGGGCGTTTCGGTACGGTCTTTTCGGTGCACGGGCGTTTCGGTACACGGGCGTTTCGGGACACGGGCGTTTCGGGACACGGGCGTTTCGGGACACGGACCTTTCGGGACACGGGTGTTTCGGTACACAGACGAATTTCGGCGACCGCTTTAGGCTGCGGCCGTTGTTTGCAGGGTAGTTACAAGCGCGGAATTTGTACCTATTTATTACAGATGTTCTTGTTCGAAATTCTGCGTTATTTTAGGCCAGCAGTTGGTTATGCGGCCTTCCCAAAAAAACCTCTGTTTATTTGTTAAATATTAGCTGCGATATTTGTAGCATTTAGACAACCTATAAGTGTTCATTATTTTGTTTCTTAGCGACCTATTATCACCAGAATGTTGTATAACAAATCAGTGACAGTATCATCGTGTTTTTTCGCTCGTTTTTTGACAACCTTTTATCACCTGTTTATTTCTTCGAAAATGAGTGAGGTAAATATTTTCTTTTTGCACTTTGCGGAGACCCTTCGACAACGGCTGCGGGAATGAGTCCCACCGCACGGGGAAGGAACCTGTCCCTTTATAACGTAATGACGAAGAAGTTGCGATTTCTTGTGTTTCTGCATTTGTGTGCGTTGCTTTCTTCTGATAACGCAAGTACTTGAGGTGTTATTAGCAATGCATTACGGAAGACACCTATTGTACCTTGCCGCACGCTTCCGTCCCGACTTATTCGTAGTTAGCAGGGACTGCGGCGGGTTTATTGTGTTTGTGAATCAAATGTGGAAATGTTGTGTAATGACGTTGAAAGCACTCTGCAATGTTTTATGCAGAATACATACAGTTATTCATCTTCGCAAGGACTGCTCATCTGTAATTCTCGGCGTTTTGCTAATATGGTCGTGACCTGAGACCAATGTCACCTGCTGCTACCCATAATCAGTACTTTTTTGAGCCGCACACCGTTAAAATGATGTTCGCAGAAGCAGGTGTCGGCACGAAATTATACATGGCATATATATAAATAAACAAGTTCCGGCTGCAACAGGCATGCTGCAGGTTAAAATGAGCCGCTGCAACTCAAATCGCGTGGGATGATGTAAGTGAAAAACCCAGTGTAACTCTTTAGCGCTACTATTGCGACGAATAATGTTTCTAACTGAACTGTTAAACCATTTCATTCTTATTTATAAGATAGGTGTTTACTTAGTTTAACAGCCCGGAAGAGCGCTTAGTGCGTAAGAAATATTTCCCGCAGCAAACATGCACGTCAGTACGTCCCCGAATAGGAGCCACGTAGGATCGCGGCTAATTGGTACCTCTGAAGTTTACATACGGTGCTTTTGTGACAAAGAACTTCTCTACTCAGAACAAAATTTGAAAGAATGTCTAATTAATTGAATAATTGATTCAAAGAACATTTATGCGAAAAGTAAACAAATGAAACAGGATCGAGGAACTATCCTCAACAAATATTTACAGGAGAAATCGCTTGAAAAGTATGCGGATTCATAAGTAGGCGTTAAATAATCACAATATGAGCTAAGAAGCCGTCTTAAAAAATAGATCCTAGAGATCCTGTGCAAAATCAAATCAAGACAAAAACAAAATAAAGAACTAACTGATATGTTCATGCAGCGAAAACTCCTTAAACCTGTAATTTTTTTATTCTGCGGCCAAAATTTTGGACCGAAGGGGCTGCGGAATCCCAATGGAGGTTCCCCGTGGGGTCAGTCACATGTCTTCCCAGAATTTCTCTGGACGCACGGGGAGTGGGGGAGGAGCGTGCATGGCTTGCGGCGGAGCTTGCCTAAAACGCTCGCCCTAAGATCGGTCTCCCGCTGACATTCGTGCCGCTAACCATTCGGGGTACCAAGGCATGGTTTTTTTCGCAGAATGCGGCGAAGCGCAAGAGATCACGTGGGCGACGACGGGATGGGAAACGCGAGGGCGCAAATAAAAAATTCAGCCCCTCGAGAGGACGAATATTTAGTATTTCTTTTTTTGTTGTAGTGTTTAACGCGCCGACGCAACGCAGGCGATGAGGCGCGCCGTAGTGGAGGGCTCCGGATTAATTTTGACCACCTGGGGATCTTTAAGGTGCGCCGAAATCTCGTACCCACAGGCGTTTTTGCTTTTCGCCTCCATCAGAAAAGCGGCCGCCGTGGCCGGGAATCGAACCCGCGACCTTTGCCACTGTGCCACCGCGGCGGGTAGAAAATACATGATGATATTGTCGCTAAATAAACGAAGTAATGAACAAGCTATACATTTTCTGGCTACGGTTACGCAAATAGGCATTTTTTTGGCCAGGCCGCATAAATTTCTACTGGCCTAAAGTAACGCAGAAATACAAGGAACAACAGTTGTAATAAACAGGTTCGATTTGCGTGCTTGCAACTCCCATGTTAACAACGCACGCGGATTTGGCCGCCTCAAACGCTCGCTCGAATTCGTTTTCGCACCGAAACGACCTGTACCGAACCGCCCTGTACCGAAATGTCCTGTACCGAAACGCCCGTGTCCCGAAACACCCGTGTCCCGAAAAGCCCGTGTCCCGAAACGTCCGTGTACCGAAAAGACCGTACCGAAACGCCCTGTACCGAACCGCCCTGTACCGAAAAGACCTAGACCCCTAATTGGGGAATGATGTGCACCTCAATAAATCAGAGATGCGGAACGGCGAGAACAGGTATGCCGAAATCGGACATCTGCTTAACCGTGTTGGAATGGCAGGAAAATAGTGCAAGGCAAAGCCGTTTAGAAACAAGCCGTCGTGAAAAACGTAAACATCGTTTCAGAAAGAATCGTTTAAGGAAACATAAGGGAAAGCTCGGTCCATTTACGCTTACCAGCCATTGCCTCCCTCCGAACTGACCGGAGAAGCCTTGCCCTTTATGCGCAGTGAATATTGGCATGAATGATTATCGTCCTGTCATCTTGTCCTGAGCCTCAGGACTGGCTCTTCCCGGCGTATGCCGCGCCGGGAAATCTTGTTTGATATAGAAAGGATGTCACACTGTCGTCACGGCCCTTGAGTGATGTTCGCTGATCCCGAATGTTCTTTATCTAACTCGATGGTACTGGTTCCGAGATAAATGCATGCTTCGGCTTTGTATGCTTCGGGCAAAAAGTAAATTCCTAGTACGCACTGGGGCCTCGGGGGGTCGCAGTCATCTTTTCTATTTTTTTCTTTGTGGACCCCTGTCCATAATAAAGAGACAAAAGTGCCTGTATTTACCCGTTTCGTCCCCAAAATAGCCGTCCATAGTACGGACTGCGGGTTTCTATATTTCGTGCATATTGCGGGGTATCCACATTAACGGGGTCCATATTAACGAGACATGACTGTATAAGTATACTATGTGGGTTGCCCTTTGATTGTGGAGCCACTCAGCATCAGCGCCGTTCTGCATGGCTCACCGCATAATAAAGGCCACTCATGGTAAATGTCCGTACGTGATTTTCCAACCTGGTTTAAAATTTTAAATCTCCATTCAATTTTCAGAGAATTATCAAACGTCGCATGTGCACGGAGGAAGACGGAAAGGTCTTCCTGAGGATGTACCCTCTTGTAAAAGGCATTCAACGGCATACCAGCTTCTATAAAAAAAAAAAAAGAACCCCAAGTCGGTTATTTCAATCTCCAATATTTGTTATAGGCTTGAGTTGAAGAGGACGGAAACCCATGCGGAGGAAAAACAACGCTGTTCTGCTCTGCCGTTTTCGGTACATTTTTTCTGTTACTTCCAATAAAGTTATTCCTCCTCCTTTTGCTCCTTTCATTGCGTTACAGCCTGTCTTTCCTTCTGCATGTGTCAATCGCGTGATATTTACACTTTAAAGGAAATGCGGCCTTTAGAAGGGTGCATTACAAGTGGACGTGCAACAATGATAATGAAAACCGGTATCAATTAGTCTCGTACGAAACGCGTCCCAAGTTTACCCGTGGAAAGTGCAGTTTATTCCGCATGAGGCACAATCAGACCAGCATCAATATATTGCTGGAGATAGACGATAACAAAGCGTTCAGTGCTCTGTAGAGCTGGAAACTGTCACCGTTCTCGTAGTTCCGCCGCATACACTACTCAGACGCCAGCTGCGAACTTGCTTTTAGGCAAACTCGCAGTCAACAAAACCAAACCGTACACACATTGCCGAGCTTTGAAAACAGTAGTGACCAAGCTGCACCTTCCTGCCCACAATGCGCAATGTCAGTCACACTTGCCCCAACACACGCGCTTCTTCGGCGGGTCTTCGCGAGACTCCTTTGAACGGCGCCGCGTGTGTATTGTTACTTGACAGCTGCGTTTACGTGTAGTGCCCCGCAGGCCACGCGCGGGGCATGGAGGCTTCCGGAAGGCCGGCGCAACGAAGAGCCGCCGTTCCCCCCACATACACCCCAGGGTGCGAACTTGTGCCCGCTCTTATTGATCCTACGACCACACAGACCGTCATCAACCATTGATGCGAATTCGGGGCACAAACGCCTCCGCATGATGTTGCCCTCTTCCTCTTTCTCTCTCCCTCTCTTTGTCTGTGCGCAAGCATTTCCAGCAGCAAGGCTAGAAAATTCCCAGGACACATAAGGATTCCTTTTGAACAGTGAATGCGGAAAGAATAAATTACAATTGAATACTGCAGAGCGTTCTGACCCGAGGAAAGCTCGGCGTTCCGCGTGCCGAAATCAAATTGCTTTTCCACGTAGCTCTGCGCATGCCCGCGCGGCGATCTTATTTTGTTTGTTTTATCCGATGGCACGTCGCTTATTTCCTCGCGTCCTGCCTTAAAATAGACCGCCTGAATTTACAAAGTAAAAAACATGCATCATTTACTGAATTATCATGCGCGAAATGTAGAAATTTCACTTACCAATCTGCATCAAAGACAACCACCAAGTTGGGCAGTGAGTATCCGGCTTTCATTGGTCCCCCGTTCCGGAAACCCTTATCACGATTATGACACGATATCATTTAGGACAAAAATGAACGCCGTATAATTTGCATCAAATCGTCACTACAACTCTCTACCAAGCATTGAGTCTACTAAAGTAAATGAATAAATGCAAAGGCGTAACTGCTATATATTATAATATATAGCGGCATGACCACGGCGTATTTGCCTTCATGAACGCAAGTATTCAAATTTGTGTCTTCCATACAGCATTTTTTTTTTGCCCTCTTTCAATCTGTTGTTGGCTGTTAGTTCAGTATGTGGACAAAGGAATCAAGAGAGGACGACAAAGAGAAAAAGGCGGAGAGAGTTTGAGAGACCGGAGGGAATAAAAAGGCGCGCTGCAGCCTTCATGATGTCGGCCCACGCCCCTTTAAATACAATGGTGCCATCGGCCGAGGCTCCTGCTCCTAAAATACGTTTCGCCTAGGGTGCGAGGGTGCGAAACCGATTGACAGGAGTGAAGCAGACCAGCGCGGGCCGTGATCCGCTGTCCAAACACCGGGACACGTGTTCGTAATCTGGGCCCGAACAACGGGGTTCCGACGCGGGAACCCAGCGTCCGCGCGTGCTAGCTTTATACAGTTTACGGGGGCCACATGTGCGGCTGATCGAGGCGGCAAGGCGAAAATATTTGCGGGCCTGACATCTAACTGGGCTATGCACGTGTGGGCCGCGCATATGTATATATCTGGGACAGGCTGCCCAACGGTGGGGGAACGTAGAACAGGAAAAGGAAAAGACGTGTAGCGGTAGGTTACGCGGGGAATTTGAACGGACACGCAAAAAAGACGAGGAGTCTGGAGAACGAACAAATTCGATTTGTCAACAATCATTGAATTGTTAGAATAATGATGGCCTTTTTTCTTGACTCCGTGAGGTGGCTGCTGAAGACCTTGCTTCATGGCGACTTCCAGAGCCCAGTCCACCGCCCGTATATGGGTTTCAGGCTTGTAGACGGCATGCGGTTCTAGTAGAATGCTTTGTTGGGCGTGTTGGTACATGGCTTCCAAAAATTAAAACGAGCGCAAAAGACGAGGACATAGAAACACAGTAGACGGGACGAGCGCTCGTCCCATCTACTGTGTTTCTGTGTCCTGGGCGTAGGTGTTCGATCTTCTGCTCCAAACGGCACCTTGCGAGCATGTAAGCGGGGCACTCTAACAGTACGTGTTCCACGGTTTCTGGCGATCCGCAGTTATCGCAGTAAGGATTCGAGGTGGCGCCAAGTCGAAACAGGTAAGTTTTTTTAAGCGCTGCATTGAGTCGTAATCGGTGATACAAAGTTTCTAGTCGGCGCGGAAGTCGCTCTGGCAGCTTAATCCTCAGCTCGGGGTCTAGGTATTGCAAGAACGGATAGTGGTGCTCTGGAAGAGACCAGAGACGGTTCCGCTAAAGTGCTCCTTGGCCCCTGGCACACTCCTTCAGCACAACGCAAAGCACTAAAGGCGTTGTTTGAATACCTGGACGAGATCGGCGTCACTGAACTGATTTAAACTACTGAGAACATGACGTTCGTCGAACTGTTTACGCAAACTACATGATGCCCGTTTCTTTTTTTTTTTTTTTTACTTCTTCTCTTCTCTTTCTTCTGCCCTGAAGTCTATACGGCCTTTTCTACCCTTCCCTACCCATTCCCCCGCCGAGTAGCATGTCGGTGGTACGATTCCGGCAAAACTCTCGGCTTTCTCCTCTAATAAAGAGCTTTCTCTCTCTTTCTGTTTCTGTGTCGTCGTCCTTTGGCATGTGGTTCTAGGTTGGGGCTCAGGCATTCATATAGGATGTGAGATAGGTCGGGCTTTTCGGCCACAAACAGACTGCGTTGTGGGGTGAAGGGAACTAGGTACATCAGAGCTCATTTATAAGTATTAACCAAAGTAAATAAAAAAAAACAATGGTTGAGAGGGCGATGTTTTCATTCATGACATGGTTGGTCATACAAAGCAGTGCATACAAAGCGAGATACGCGGTAATAAATTGGCGAAAAGCAAACTGCGCTCATTTGCTTCATTTTTAAAAAAAAAATCAGACTCTGCGAATAATCTTTACTGATTCGGCCCAAGTTGATTGAGCTTCCCATGGGTATGCGGGATTAAGCTGGAAATTTTCAGAACGATTCTAGGAGGATTTTTTTATTACCTATTAACAGCGCAGCTGTTTAGGAAATCGTAATTATTCGTGTTCGCAGTTAAAAATGCCAAGAAATTGCCGAACGCGCGCACGTGAGCTCGGGCCTCGAGGCGACCGCACAGCGTCCCCTGCGCACGTTTGTGAAGCCAAGCATAACCACTTAGGGGGGTTGGCCAAGATTGGCCTTTTTTAGGGGCGAAGCTCCTTAAGTCATGGGTCTTTCCATCCCTTGTGTCTCGTGGTACGTGACCACCGCATGCTTTCGGAGATGTCGCAAAGTGGGCCGCGTTGCACGCGCAAGAACCGGCTGCAACCGGCAGCGCAAACTCGGCACCGGGAGCGCGAGCTTGTCTGTGTTCGCCAACGGAGGCGCGAGCGCACGTGCACTGCGAGGGGGAGATCACGCAAGAGATCACGCCACGAGCGCAGGCAGTCGTTCTCGGAGATCGAACGAGACGCAAGGACCTTTGCTCGTTTCCTCTCGTCTTGTTCGGGCACAAGTTCGCCCTAAATAAAAGTTCTTTCTTTACCGTTGTGTCCCATCCTACGTGACAAATTGTGGTGGAGGTGCGGGGTAGTCCTCGATGGCGCGGGGTCTTTCACCAGGTCTGGGCCTGGGAGCATTGACTCCGAAAATAAAAGTTGATTTGTACAATGTACCCACACTTTCTAAATGATGTGATGGGCGAACTTTCACGGGATAGTTACGGTTACCGATGATCTCCCCCTCTCGAGCTTCGCCCCACTTATCATCATTCATTCCGTGGATATGGCGTGATTTTTTTTTTAAGAAAAAAACTTCAGCGTTCGCCGTAATCGTGGCGACACTTGCTCGGAACGAGCAAGACGTCATAGCGTACGCCCGAGCAAGATGATGTCCAATGATTATTACTTCCAAAAAAATGAAAGAACCTCATACTTATAGCAACAATTATGGAGTAAAGGTCGTTACGGCAGCGAATAAGAGGCAAATTGGCTGCAATTGTGCACTTAAATCTTCGTGATGGTTGCGTACAGCTTCGCTACTTTCAAGACTTGCGCGTTTGTGTGAGCTTCCTTCATTTTTTTTTTTAGTTAAAAGAGATCATGACTTGTTGTGACATGAATTTTGTGCTGTTTCAAAAAGCTAGCCGAATCCAAGCACGGTGCAACCTGTAACAATTGGAAAAACAGCGAATACGACTTTCGCGCATCATTCAAAAATTGAGTCATAAATATACATCGCAGCAAGGCCTCTTTTTATTAGACCTCGCGTTCGAGAGCAATATTGGTTATGACTTGCGGTCGATACTCAGAATGGGGTTAAAAGAATCTATACGCGAGACTACAACCAAACAAGAAAACACCATTAATATAAACACGGGTACCGAATGCACGACCTTAGTGCTAGTGAAACTTGTTTTTGTCGACCTGAATTAGTTTTTATTTCCTCAATATAAATCACCTATCCCACTCCTCCGCGCCTCCAACTTGGCGAACGCACATGAAGGGAGGCAATCAATATTGTGTTTTGTTGACTTCATTGCGATGTTTCTTTCATTATTGTGGAGCTTTTCCTAGGTTCTCTAATAAACCCGAACTGCGCAGCCCATTTCAAAGTAAACAGTACCGTTATTGTGGTCAGCTCGACACTGTAAGAGATACATACGTAGTTTTTAAATTATATGAACATTGCGTTATATTTTCTTGACTCTACACCTTCTCTTCGGCCACCGCGCAGGTTGAGAGATAGCGTTGGTTAACTCCACTGTGTCGGCTTTGGTTTCGCAACCGCGACCAGGTTTTCCCCATTACGCCTCCATAATGGATCGCAGCTATTGTCAACCTAGCAGGACCTTCGAGCTGGGGAAAAGAGCACAAAAGGTGCGAGCGACAGAAAGTCCCAGATAAGGAGGGACCCTGACACGCGACGCAGGAGCACGACAAAGCCGACGCGGCACAAAGGGTCCAAGTTGGGCCTCGCGCGGACCACAACCCTGAAAAAGAGGCGCAGACTCCCCGACCGCACCTGCCCGCTGCGCTCGATGGCATGAAGACACGACGGCGTAGCGGACGCTGAGAGAGGAGGCGGCATCTCTCTCCACAGCAGAAAACGGCAAAGAGCGCAGCAACCGCAATCGTCTCGCCCGCGCCGGTGGAACGACTTTCACGGAATTAAACCCGGAAACACAAAGGAAGCGGCACAGCGACCTCGGAGCCGTGGGCCCAGCAAGTTCTGATGAAGACAGACACGCTTGTGCACACACGGGTAAAAAAAAAAGAAAGTTGGAGGGGGAGGAGGGCACATATAGTCAGTCACGCAGCACTTCCTGTGTCCGGACCCACAGCGTCCTGCGGTTGGGACCGACGCTAACAGCCGCACAGGGGGTGGGTATTTCTCCCCCTCGGGGTTTAGCCTGTCCGTTGCCGTCCCGGGCTCTCATTCCGGGAAACACGGGCATTCCTCCTGTTCGCTGGCTGCAGCAGCGAGCGGAAGAGGGTGCACGGTGTGGAAGGAAGTCTCCCGCCGCCACCGACGACAAAGGTTGCGCCCTTTCCCACTGCGCACGTCCCGCGGTGTCCTCCCGAGCTGGTTGCCAGGAAGCTGCAGCGAGTTCCAAAGTCAAGAAGGAAAAAAAAAAAAAAAAAAAGTAAATATTGAGGATAAAGGAGCAAATCGATTACTTCGTGCCGGGGGTAACGAAGTTTTCAAATCTCCTTCTTTGCGAACAAAAGATGGCCTCCCCGGTATTCTTAACAGTCAATAATAAATTCGCATCACTGTTTCGTTTCGGGTTTCGAGATGGTTTTCGACGGCCTGATATTGCGGAAAATTAGTGCTTTGCTTCATATTTCGTGCCGCCATGGGCGATAGCTGCATCAGTGGTATACGCTTGTCCAGTCGAGAATGGACGACGTCGCCGACGCACGCTCCAGCCCGCAAATTTCGTCCGAGCCTTAAAGGTTTATTACATGTATCAGAACAGTGTATCAGTAGCACACTAAGGCACGATTTTCCAAAAATAAAGCGGAAAGAAGAGACGTCCGCAACCCTTCAACGCCAAAAATTTTAGTGACACACTTTTAAAAAGCGAATGGTTTGGAATGGGCCTCAGCGTGCATTCCTATGTAATGGGTTTAGGCCCGTTCGTCACATGGCGTTTTGACATAGTTCGGTTCGTAATAGGCCTTTTGGTCACTTAGGATCATTCGTCATAGGCCAGTTCGTCACTCAGGAAAGTTCTTCACGGGCGCGGAAAAACGCAGCTTGGAGCGCTACTTTAGAGTTGTATAAGCGGGGATAATTCATTTGTTATCCCTTGTAATATGCTGTGTAATGGCTGCTGCGTAAAAAAGATCGCAATTATAACTAATTTGCACCCTCGCTCATAAACTAATTAACTCCACCACTTCGTAAACCTCCTAAAAATGACAACGAAATGGCCCGTGATTGTACCGGAAAAACATTTTTCACTCTAACAGTTTACAATTCAAAAAGCAATAGCGTCTACCCTGAAGAAGCAAACAATGTGCAAAAGGGGAAAGTTGGCTAGGCTCGAACCACGTTACCATCCTTGTCCACTCCAAAAATAAAATTTCAGTCTAAATTCCCGGGGCGCTCTCGAGCCTTTCTGAGTAACACTGACTGTTAAAAAGTTTCGTATCAAACCTTTCCGTACTGGTGTGGGGCTCAAGGCAACGCTCAGGACGCACAAGCCGGCCGCAACACGGAAAATGGGGGCGCGGGTTCTTTCTTCTCCGTGGCCTCTCTTCCAATTAATCCGGAGCCCTCCACTACGGAGCGCCTCATAACCTCTGTAGTTTCGGCGCGTAAAGCCCCACAATCAATCAATCAATCAATCAATCAATCAATCAATCAATCAATCAATCAATCAATCAATCAATCAATCAATCAATCAATCAATCAATCAATCAATCAATCAATCAATCAATCAATCAATCAATCAATCAATCAATCAATCAATCAATCAATCAATATGTTTTCTTTGTTGTGCGACGTACTGCCTCACTTTTCTGTTTAGGCTCGTTACCCTTGTGGAGTCGAGGCCCGTTAATACGAAGTCCACCGGAACCGCAAAGAACTGCCAATTGACCGAATTTACAATTGAAGAAAAAGCACAAGAACAGCCTTGTTATTGTCCGCAATAACACGCCTCCCTTCTTGATTTTATTCAGAATCTCTACTGTCATCACCAATTCGAGTGTACGACACACGTTGCCATGGCAGTTGAGACTTAATTCGCTAAAATCGGAGCCTGAAGCGTCCGCCCCGTAAAGTGCTCACACGGCGCTGTGCGCAACAAAGAAGGTTGAGGACCTCAAACGAGAGGGTTGCGTACGCTGGCGCGAGTCTCAACTGAGCAGCGATTGTGCGCAGCCGCAGTTGCGATGGTGCCGACATAGTGCAGAGCATGCACGTGCGGTAGGGAATTTTATCGAGAAATGACGGTCACCTCGATGCTTTTTATTCGATATAACCTCCAATTAACCATTAAAATGGGTTCTAGCTCGGAAATATCGGCGATTTATTTCATTTAATTGCGTGTAAAATTGCTGGAACCAGAACACCAATTCCAATTAAGCGACTTCGAGTTATCGGGAGTCGCCAGTATCTATAGTTTGGTTTTGTCCTCTCTGATTGGCATTCCTTGCTGAAGTGTTCTGGATGTACAGCCGGAAGGAGTTAGGCTGAAACCACGTGATTCTCAGAATCCCTTCTGAGTAGGGTGTAGTGTTAAAATGTCTCCTACTATTTCTTTCTGTCCTCGTGTCGGGTTTAAGGACACACAAGGCCGCCGCAACAATGAAGAGGTAGGGTGTCAGAACACCCTCCGAAATTTTATAAGTGGCTCATCCCCCCTCCTTTCGGCCTTTTTTTCCGCCCATGCTTTTTATACACTTCATCTATAAATTTAAATGCAACAATGATAATAGGGTAAGGAAATCAAAATGAGATATTGCTTGGGCAAATTCAAATCTTTTTTGAATTTTTTTGCCGGCAGTGTATAACACTCCCCGAAAAATATTTCTGGCTACGCCACTGCCTGTAGGCGTGCCTCACCGTGGTCATTCACAGCCGCCGACAATTGAGTTGCTCTGATGTAACGTTTCGTACCTGGTAGTCTGCTGCTAGCAGGGGAACGGCTCGTGGTTTGTGTGTGGTGGTGGCCTGACGTGCATTTAAAACGGATGGCGAATATCGGTAAAGCTAGACAGCACACAGCCACACCTTACTAGTCCCCATGGTCACGCATTTCACAAGTATACAAACCTATTCATAGTACTTCGGGGGCCGAGTTCCTGCGACAACTCTGAATTTCACGCTGGCATGAGCACCATAACGGCAACTTGGACGAGGAGAGGATGGAGCGAGAAGTGAGGAAGACTCACGAGGAAGCCGAGCCAACACTGGCGGTGGGAGGGAGCGGCCGCGGAGCAAAGTAAGACCTCACTGTACGCTTGCCTGCCAGAGTGCTCGCGTGACTGGGGCAGAGGAGGAGGAAGAAGAAAGCATCATGCGCGGAAGATATATGGAGACAGTTGGAAGCGCCGGAAAGATTCACGGGTGAAGCGGGAGGCCCCGCAGCCGCCTGGCGGGGGGTCATCAATGCTTCCTTTCACGGACGTGCTCTAATTGTTTCTTCTTCCTCTTGTTCGCTTCCCTCCCAACATCAAACCGCCGTTTTTTTATTATGATTTTCGTGTCCTTCGAGCCTCGTCTGCTGCTTCGTCGTGCTTTGTCGTTTGTTGTCGGGTTGCTCCTCGTTACGGCAGTACGGATTCCATCCTCGGAGTGACTGAATATACCGGCGCTCCTTGTACGGGAACACCGACAAAGGGCGCCCTCTGAATCGCCCACTGTCGCGAGACAATGAACAGTCGAAAACACCGACACAGTTGCGGCGCTTTCTTCCGCGTTTTCCGGTTAACAAACGCGATGTTTGTTATCTCCCTCTCATTTTCTTCCTTCATTCTGTGTAGTTCCAGGAGAGCTTAGGCAGGTTGAGTGTCCGGTATGCGACGATTTGTGCGCTTCACGCGCAGTCCATCGTACAAAAACTGATCGCTTGCAGCCTTTCCATTTGAAGCGTTATAGCATTGGAACAGCCTTTTGCCTTCATCAACACCTTCAATAAGCTGTTACAGGCAAATATTACAGGCTCGCGATGTTCTCTGACAGGTGAACATACGCCGATTTGCGGGCCTCACAAGCACGGCTGTTTTAAACCGTCTTTTTATTTGCGTAACACATTGAATCTTTCAAGCAGCTTGTTCCTTCGCGCTTAGTTCTCCATCTCTCATTCTTACTCTGTCACTGTAAAACTCTCCACCTCGCCATCTCTCCCCTCTGGAATCCCCTCCCCCCGCCCTCTCTCTCAATGTTCAGGGCAGAGTAAAAAAATATCTGCTCATTGCTGAAAGTGTGACAAGCACAGTGTGACGTGCAAGATTTTCTTTCTTTTTTTTTTTCAGAGCATGGGCACATTAGCTGCATCGTTTCCACATAAACGCGTGTAAAATGGATGATTCCGGTGAGGGATGCAAGTGGTACCTAATCGGTCTTTGGAATCCCATTCGAGAACCACATTCCATACATAACGCAAGATGGTTTTTGTTGTCACCGCCGGTAAAATTATAATGCGCGTGATTTTGGCAAACAACTTTCACGCATCTCCCTCACTGACTGCCTGTCATGAAATAATGTTTGGCAATATTTGTTTATTAATCACAATCAATAAAACAAAATCTACACATTGTCAGGGCTGTTGTTTATTGATTGCACAAAAAAATAATTACAAAATTGCGTATCTTCATGCGGTGAATTTGATATAAGCGCGAGACGGGAGGGCTGCCCCCAGTTATAATAAATTATGCGTACGTTTTGCATTAAAGGTAGTTTTGCGTACACGAATTAGCGAAGAAATTTCAAACAGCACCCAGTTCCAGAGCTGTTCCACGGGTGATGTAGTGGCAACCTGAGAGCCATTGCTGTAGATGTGCCTGCTGGCGGTTCACCATGGTTGCGTGAGGAAGGGAGGGAGGTAGGAAGAAAAAAAAAAAAAACACTGCAGAAAGGCAGGTAAGTTAACCAGGGAATTGTGCAAATGGCTACCCTACACATGAGGATTGGGACACAGGGATTGGAAGGGGAAGAAAAGTTATATGACGAAAAAGAAAAAAAAATTGAGAATAAACTATGAAGAAATAGTTGTAGAGATGGTAAGTACAATGACAAAACCATGGAAGTAAACAAAAGAGAAAAAACATAAGTCTAGCAAAGCAGTGGCAAGGCTAAGCAAGATTGGAGGCTAGCTTGGCAAGGGTAAGCAACGCATCGGCGGGCTTATCCGCTTCCAGATTTTGTAGAACGGCAGGAAAAGGTACATTCACGTTGCTTCTGCATGAGTTTCCGCTGCTTCTCCACCCTCAGTTGAGCACGAAGTTCTGCCACAGGATCAGTGCGGTTCGTCTCAAGCCGCACCACGCGCGATAATGAACTTCGTTCTGTCGTTTCAACAAGCACAGCTTCGGGTCGATGCATCGGGTCAATGCCCTCATAGTTGGGTGGGAGCGGGACTAATGCCGGGAAGCGTATCTTGTATGCATGGTTTGTTCGCGTTGTGTTGCCTCAGCGTATATGCCCGCATGGCTATCTTATCCTGAAGGGAAGCGGAGCGAACGCTTCCTTTTGATGTCGTCAGGTCACGCCCGGCTTTCTTTTTTGACAGAGGAAGAGTGAAACTGACGCGTCCCTCTCCTAGATTACTCTAGTTTGCTCCACTTGCAAATCCTGCGCGCCAATCCTAGTATCCATCCGCTGACAGTGAACTGCGCGCATCTATTCCTTGTTTCTCCGCCCACTTTTATCGTCAGTTTGTTTTCTGGGCACGAGTTCTGAGACCTTAGCATCAGCCAAATAATGTTCTCGTTCCTTCTTTCACGCGTGAATGCAGGACTAAGTTCTGTGGTCGAGGGCAGAGCGTTTAATTCTCGATGCCTCTCAACGTGAGAACGTCTACACAGAACCACACCGAAAAGAGGCGCAGCGTGCGCGTGTACGTTTAGAGCGTGTGGTGTACGTATTCACCAGCCGTTTATTTACACGCCTCGTTAGGCGGTGTCGGATGTACACGAACGGGCGCACGCCGCTTTCGGGCGGCAACACAGCTCATCTGGTGTCGTTAGCTCTAATGGGATTCTGAGCGAAGTATACAGTGACCGTGGCTGTGACGAATCGGTGTCTCTTGTCTTCCAGGAGCAAAAAAGAGGCTGTGCGAAAACCATTCGGCAAGAGAGAGAGAGAGAGAGAGAGAGAGAGAGAGAGAGAGAGAGAGAGAGAGAGAGAGAGAGAGAGAGAGAGAGAGAGTTGGCTTCATCTCTCTCTCTCTCTTTTTATTTCTTTCTTTTCTTTCTCTCTCTCTCATCTCTTTATGCAGCTGTTTAGGTACCTCATGCAAAATTAAACAACAAATGTCTGCATGGTGACTACTTTTTCCCCTCTCTTCCGAAAGCAGCGTTTCCTGCCAGAATCATTTCCTCGAAACTTGAATGAATGAATGAATGAATTTATTCACAAAGGAGAGGAGCTGTGTCTCGCGTACGGGGAGACGAAAAGAGCTAGGGTGTAAATACCGTGCAGTATAGGCGTTCGTGAACGGGCCAGGTGGGTTTATTCAGTGCATACTCGAAGGGACCCTGAAGGCAAAGTACAAGTTTGTGTAATTAAAAAGATTGCTTTGTCTTGGTGATAGTGATAAGAATTGTACCACAATCTTCAAACAAATGATAGAGGTTTAGAGAAAAGATACAAAGCAGTGGCGGCACCCCAGCTACATTCCGGTGATTTCCCTATGACGTCAGGGAATCTTGTTTGTGCAACTGGCGGCCGCCGGCCTATCCCCAAGAAACATGACTGGGCGGTTGTAGTGGGGCCTCTGGTTCCGTTTGACCGCATCACTTGAATGATAACATGCAGTCAACACACTAGGCCTCGCCGATTTGCCAGTCCTGAACGGACAATAACTTGTAGATCTTTTATTTATCTGTGTTCTGCAGTTAGCCATTTTCTGTGTAATTGTCTTGTGTAGTTACCTTTTTACATTTTTTTCGATTTTAAATTCAAACATCCAGTTTCAATGTATTTAATTTACCCGTTATACCTCGGTGGAACGGGAAGGGTTTCTTTGCATGAGCCCGTTTAATAAAGTCCTGGACGGTCCGCAGGCTGTCCGAGGACTGCCCTCGGGCCGGAAGCCCCGTAGGAATACATAAGAAAATCGAGCGCCGGATCGCGCCACGGGCAGTCCGCGGACGATCCGGGACTGATAATCGAAGAAGCCCACTGATAGCTATGTGCATATAGTGGGCCTCTTCGATTATCAGTCCCGGATCGTCCGCGGACTGCCCGAGACGCGATCCGGCGCTCGATTTTCCCATGTATTCCTATGGTACCTCCGGTTTGAACGCAGTCCTCGGACTGCCCGCGGACCGTCCAGGACCGGTAAATCGAGGAGGCCCAGTGCTGGCCCATAATGCGTCACTACTGCACGTATTACGTCCCTGTAGCGCGAAATTCAAAATTGTTAAGAAATCTTCTTGCTTCTTTTCATTTAAGAATTAAGCGTCTTTAGTAGCTGGAATGGAGCTGAGCGAGTTAGCAAAGACTAGTCATTTAGAACTGGACAAAGTTGTATTTTGTCTTCACGGCCGCTTTAAGATGTAGAGAAGTTGTCTTTGTTGGTTAATGTGGGCTCCCGAACAACCGCGCGAAGATAGGAGTAAACGACATGTAAGTGGGACTCCCGCTGTACGACACGACTTCCGGTTGACACCGGGCCTGCAACTACAGCGTTTAGCCGCGAGCCTTCAGGTTTCAAAGGAGCGTTATTTTTCGCTATAGCCAATGTTCCTTAAATACTTACTGGCGCTCCCCTTTCTTGCAACGATACATTGGTTATAGCATATCAACAACCATGTCAACAATTTTGTGTTGACATCTCTTGAGATATTTTTATTGAGAAACTGCGGGAGGTTGCTTAAAATCAGAAGATAAAACGACAGTGGGCTGGACGCGTGTTTTTCAATCTGGTTCAAAGTTTTCATATTTCACGTTTATTTCACTGCATTATTTTATTTTATTTTATTTATTTATTTATACTGTCAACCCTCACTTGAGGGTCATTACAGAGAGGGAAGCATAAGATATGGAAAGCAAATACAGACATTGATACTTTCAGCAACTTCGAACGATAACACAATAGCATATTCATTGCTCGACGAAGTAAACATCAAGAGCACATTCAAATTTCTTAACGTCAGAACTTTCAACAATATGTCGCGGCAATTTGTTCCATGCTTCTATGACATCGGGAAAAAAAGAAATACGAAAGACGTCCGTGCGAGCACCGAAGGGGCGAACTGCCGCGTCATGGTTGATCCGGCTGCTCAGCTTATTCGGGGGGGTGTACGTAAATTCTTCTATCTATTTTTATTTGACCTTGCATTATCTAAAAAAATACTTTTAAGCGCTGCTTTTGTCGCCTGGTTTCTAGAGATTCCAAACCGCTTAGTTTTAACATCTCGGTAACCGAATCCGTCCTTTTATACTTCGAACATATATATCGTTCGGAAAGTCTCTGAATTCGTTCCAGTTTGCCTATTAAATCCTTTTGGGGGGGGGCTCCAGGCAGCACAAGCATACTCTAAAACAGGGCGCACAAATGTTTTATATGCAAGCAGCTTGACGTCTTTCGTAGTATTCGGTAACTCGGTATTCGGTAACTCGGTATTCGGTATTCGGTATTCGGTAGTATTCGTAGTATTATGACTTAAAAGACAAAGTTAATTCACAAATGTTAGGCCGCAATGACTATAATGACGCTTCTGACGTAGCTGCCCTTGCATCGTTAGGGGGGCGTATAGTGGACACTTAAACACACGAGCGCACGGCGCTGTATTTAACTCAATTAGAGGTACTGCATTAAGCCAATGTTGCACGTCAAATCATCCCGATAAGTAACGAATAACTGAAGTTTTCGATAGTGATTTAGCTGTCCGGCACAAAGCGATCGCCTGAAGTAGCAACGCCGTATTATGTAAAATAATGTAGGTTACGCTTCAGGACAACTTTTAATTCATCCGTTGGAAGCTTCAGGATTGGTCTTAAATCCGTTCCTCTTTTATCCTCACGCCACCAAATCTAAATGCACTAAACTTCTTGGCGCTTCTGCGTCTCTTCATAGACAACTCTTAATTCGTCCATAGGAGATTTTCTTACTTTTCTTCAAATTTAATGCCCGCACCCCCAAATGCGAATGAACGCAAATTTCCAGCTATGTAGTGTATTTATGTGTTTATTTATGTATTTTATATATCTATATGTTATATATACTTATATGTATGTATGTCAAGCAGTGTTTTATGCATGTGCGGTCAGGGCCGGCCTTACCTCATTCGGCGATCTGTGCGAACTGCTACCAAGACACCCCTCCTCCTCTTCCTCTCGTCGAGCTCACTTTTACAGCGAAGCTGTACTGGCTAGGAGCCAGCGGACCGTGTCCGACTACAGAGTGACGTAGACAAAAATACCACGCGACCGTAGCGCCATTTTGCGGCGCCCACTCAAATACCTGGAATCGTAAAACTACGCGTCACAGCTTCAGCGCAAGGAAAAAAATCCTACAAATAGTAAGAACGTCCCAGTGCCTCCATATTTTCTAATAACACGGCTTATATTGCCCCTGAAGAGATGTCTTCTCAGCAATAATTTTGTGTGTACAGGTGAAAACGACTTTACTGGCCTGTAACAGCGAGCTGGCTTTTCCACATTGTGCGTAGTACAGGAAAGCACGCCCGTCCACCGAAGGAGTAGGATTATACGCCTCGAGCGCGGCCTGTAGGGGCGCCACTGAAATCCCCCTAGCGGCCCGTTTCAAAAGCAGGCGCGGGAGTCCCCGGCCCGCTCTCCCCTGTCGCCGTTGCTTTTGGGGCTCGTTCAAGACAGCAATTTACCGTTTGTCCGCGTTCGAAATACCGAATAACGTGGAGCAGGCACTCTGTTTGCAAGCGTGGTGTGTTCACGAGAGTATAAACGTTTATGACGCGATCTTAGTGAGATCTACTAGTATGAGCGCCGGGCGTGTGTCACAGGCCGCCGTCTCGAAGCCAGCATTTGCATGCAGCTGGTTGCAATTCCGCTGCCCTGAAATTTAGTGGGAGTGTCTCCGTAAGCAGTGGTTCCTCCAATGGTCATGTTGCGGTCATACACACTATGATGTAAATCGACTTTGTGCACTTACAGAATCCAGCGGAGCACTCATACCTGACAGCACGCAAGTTGCGCCTGCCAATATCACATATCAGGTCGTGATCAGTACCATGAACAAGCCAATGCGGCATAAATTTCACAAATATTGTACCAAAGAAGTACGATGGATAATGCAAAATTACACTCCGGAGTCAGCACACGACGACAAATTTAATGCTGTGTCGTCCTGTCCCGAGGTGAGCGCTCGCAAAGATTCATCTGTTACATTTATCCTCCACGGGAAGCGCGAAGATGGGCTTATAGAGTAATCCGCGTCCGTGACCAAACTCTCCTTCGAAACATCGTCATATGACACAGGGAGACTGCAGAATCTAGCATAAACCGAAATCAGTTCTTATCAGATACGACACTATTCCAACGAGCCCGTGTGTACGAACGAGATTTCGGCCCACGTTAAGGATCTCCAGGTGGTCAAAATTAATCCGGAGCCCTCCGCTACGGCGTGCCTCATCATCTCCGTTGCGTCAGCGCGTTTAAACCCTGCAATCAATCAATCAATCAACTCTTCCAACGACACCTCGTATCGCTTGTGAACTGCCTACCCTGTATTCTTCAAAAAATGCGTCCGCCGAGTGATCAGCCGTTCGTTGAAGGCGAAAAACAAACGAAAAGTGAACACGCAGCTTGTGTGTTGGATTACTAAAGCGTTCATTTGTTGATTTCGCGCCGCATTTGTAAACAACGATAATTGAGCGTCCTCCTCCTCACCCCCCCCCCCCCCCCCATGTCTAGCGAAATAGTGCATTTCGCATCTAAATGGTCTGGGGAATACTACCTTGCTCAAATAAACGTCTTTAGCATTTTAGAGGCTGCACTCGTTTTTTTTTTTTTTCATTCCCGTACGACTATTCTATTTATTCCTGACTTGCAGACCATTCATTTTCCCGTGGTTTCATTAACATATACCTTGGTTCTTACAATAAGGCATGAGTGGGCACATATCGGACAAGCACAGCCTTTGAGTGTACTTAACATTTTTGCGTGGCTTATATTCCCATAAAAGGCACAAGTTTTTGTCAGCTATTGGGTAATCACATCCCCGAAACATATTTTTCTACGACGTACATATTCGAAGCAAAGCCGCATTTGTTGTCTGCGCTGCAAAACGAACCAACCTCTTACAGTGCCAATAGCAGGTCTAAACGAGGCGACAATAAATAGAAGTCACTTGTGCTGACGTGTTCGAAGGTGACCTCGGTGATATGCTGCTGCCGTCGCCGACGCCCGCAAGAGCTCGGCCAAGAAGCGCGCAGAACCGCCTCCCCGGGTAGCTCTTGTTGGCGTTAGAGCACTCTACCAAGACGCAGCTGTTTTTTTTTAAGTGCCCTAAACGTGCAGTTAGCTTACAGACGTCACCATAACAAGTTGTTTAGTGCGCGGAAAGGCAAAGAGAAGCGAAAGAGAACCAAAACACTGAATGACCACCTATCAGCCACACAGCGCTAATCCCGCAAACGCCGCGGGGAAGCGGCGGCAGGCGGCGCAGCGATCGCGAATCTCGAGGCGTATAGAAACGGCTATAACTCTTGACGGCGCTACCTTTATGCGGAACTTGCGGAACTTCATTTACGTTTCAAAATTACATACTTCACAGTGAAGTTGTAAATATTGGGGAATTCCCGTCCGCTGTCAATACATGAGCTCCTACGGGAGGGAAACGGAGAGCCCATATTTTCCCGCTGGAATAAAACCAAGTTTCATTGATGAGGTCAAGAAGGAAGGATGCTCAATCGCCAAGTGCAAACAAACGTGTATTATTTTGTGCACTTCTTGGACTGCGGCCCGGTAAAAGCAATTGCCGCTCACGTTAAGCCTCGGCACCACAAATTCGTTGGTCAACCTCGTTCACAGAGTGGAAGGACATTCAATTTCTTTTAAAGCAAAAACTTTCTTCGTGGGACTGATTGCGCCATGTCAGTAATCTAATGCATTTCCCCGAGGAGTGGTCGGCCGATCGAAAAGCTGTCATAAAAAAAAGTAAAGAAGATGTCCTAGGGCTTTCATGTTTTGATATAAGACGCATTAAATTGCTCCTGAAATGATGCCTTTCTAGCAATGTATTTGTGTTTAGAGGTGAAGCTCACTTTCAAAGTAGCGGTGTAGTTTTTGTAAGCTGGCTTCCCCACACTGCCTGTTCTGCAGAGAAGCATGGCCATCTACGAAAGGAGTATGATTACAGAAAACGCCTCTAGGTCTTCCGTTATCAAAGTACCCCGAAACAAATTACATGACAATTGCCCGCTAAGACGACTCTACAAGCGTGAAAGCGAGCTTCTATTGCGTCGAAACGGTCAGTTGAAAATCGCGAAAAAGGAATGGTTCTGGACAAGAAAATACATTCATCGTTCATGAAGAAGGAGCACAATAGAATACAGGGTGATCAAAGTTAAGTGGACAGGTTTTTTTTAAATTAGGCGCTTAGATTTACGAGAAGACCGCCTCTACAGTGAGGTTATGCGCCCAGGGCGACACATAATTAGAAGGTAATTATCGAGTTCGGTGGCTTACTTAAATAAAATTGATTAATTAACTTTTGGTGGCAGTAACCAGACATGTTTGTATTGTAAAGTCAGACGCAATCGTGTATCTGCGTCGTTTCGTTTGGCACAATTGTCCTAGCGCATCCGTGCTCCGAGATATCAAACGGCGAAGTTTAATTGCCGGTTGCATGATTACGCATGCAAGACAGTGTGTACCGGCGCGAAGCTCCTCCCTTCTGTGACGTCCCTGATGCGTACGGTGTTTAGTTCGACAACGGGGTGGAGGCATAGGCAAAAGTGATAACTGGCACCCATTCTGTCTTGGCTGGCATTGTCGCAATCTACAGTACTCGGAACCGCTATCGAAACACAAAGAAAGGAGAGGAGCTATACGCCGGTCTTGACTTCTAGCATGCGTAATCATGCGAACGGCAATTAAACATCGCAGTTCGATATCTCTGACTGCGGACGCGCTAGAAGAATTCTGCCAAATGAAACGGCCTAGAAACACGATTGCGCCTAACTTTTCAATACAAACATGCCTGGTTACTGTAGCCACTAAAACGTTAATTAATCGATCTTAGTTAATTAAGCCACCTACATCAATAGTTACCTCCTAATTGTGTGTCCCCCTAGGCGTACAACCTTACTGTGGAGGTAATATTCCCGTAAATCTAAGCGCCTAATTAAAAAAAAAACTATCGACTTAACTTTGATCATCCTGTATATCTCATAAATCGCGTATCGGCATTCATTCAGATTGTTCGTAAATGCGTTTTTAGTGCGGAAAAAAAACGTCGCTATTGTGCTTCTCTCAACTTTCTTCAGGAAGAGAAGGTAGATTTTTTTATTAATACCTTTTGTGATTGATTCCAAAGAATCCCAGGTGTGCTTTTTGCGGAGCGAAGCCCATAAAATCAGCCTCTGCTCGACAAATGAAGATTTATTCTCGTTCTTTTAGATGTGAAGCATCTCATGGTCGGGGCTATGTCCCTCCCTTGTTGTTGTTGTCGCGCCGTCCACACCCCCACTGCCCATGCTCGGCTTGCTGAACGCCCGGTGGTGCCTTCCCCTTTAAGGGCTCCTGGAGCGACAGTGTTGCCGGTGTCTTCCTGGGCCGGCACGAGACGAGCACGCTTCACGCGATGCGATGCGATGAGGTTATTGAGGGGAGGGGATGGAGAGGGGAGGGAAAAGGGGCCCGAGACTGTCTGGCGTGGGGTGCCGACACCTTATCATGCCCGCTTCACGCGCCTTCGACGTTTCATCGTCGTCGGCAGCGGCGTGCGTAGGCGAGTCTCGGTGGGCCGTGATTACAAGCAGCCCACAACCATCCGGGGAACGTGCACTGACCTCATCTTCAGCAACCTTAGGGTTCATTCACTACAACAGCCCTTGACTTTACATTTCACAGACCATAAGGCGGTCACATTCAAAGCGAAACGCCAACCACAGCTCGACGTCCCCTACGTTGAACAAGATGATAATAATGCCTAAATAAATACAAACTCATACCACGTACAACGTCTCTCTATCTCTCTCTTTAATACCTCTCCACTCTAACAGCTCCCACCCCCTCCAATAAAATTACACCATCTTCCGGTCACATTCAAAGCGAAACGCCAACCACAGCTCGACGTCCCCTACGTTGAACAAGATGATAATAATGCCTAAATAAATACAAACTCATACCACGTACAACGTCTCTCTATCTCTCTCTTTAATACCTCTCCACTCTAACAGCTCCCACCCCCTCCAATAAAATTACACCATCTTCCCGTAGGGGAACCCTGAGTAGTATGCGAAACAGCCATGGGGTCAACGCAATTTCCCATTTCGTAGTTCCGGTAAGTGAAAAGTGTGGTAGTTACCATGGAAACCAAACGGGAAATATAACGGTAGCTACGTGCCTCAACCTAACGGAAACGACGAACTGAAAACTAATGGGCACTTGGCTGCTTCGCATCCTCCTCAGGGTTCCTCTACGGGAAGATGCTGTAATTTTTCTTCAAATAAAACCAACCCCGGCTTTAAAATAATGTTAGACCCTGGAAATGCAACCATTCCTATCAAAGTAGCCACACCATTGTACGAAATTTGTTTTCATATATATGCACAAAGTAACAAAAGTCGCAAAAAATCGTTCTTTAGTCAAAAATAAGATCAATTTTAATTTTCTGCGTCACTTTTGTGTGCGTAAAGCATATCTTTCTTTTCGGGCCGATAACTTCGCCGATAACTTCGACAGTTTAAGTTTTGTTCTCGTTTCAGCATAAGTGTCGGATGGCGAAAGTTACAGTTGAGGTAGTTTTGTGAATACGGTCTCCCGAAGCCTCCTCAAGCGGTTTCTCGGAAAGCCAATGCCACCTTCGCACCCTCGTTTCGGGTGTGAAACTTCGGGTCCGTGTTTCTCAGTATAGGCTTGATAATTTGGGATCATTTGTGCACAGGCTTCTCCCTCACGACAAAGTGCATTGCCGTAGTCTCTTTTTTTATGGACGGAAGACAGATCCGGGTGGAGAGAAGAGGGAGAGAGAGGAGGGGGGATTCAGCGCAGGTCGGCGCGCCCTTTTCGCGTATACGCCCTGGGCGACCGCCTTGGTCGCCCAAGCCTAAGGCCGGCACTGCGGTATCGACGTCACAGCCTTCTCGCAAGCACATGTCGCCGCAGCAATTTACGCAATCGTTGCGCCACGATCTGCGCATGCGCCCACCCCGTCTGAGCGTTGCGTAGTAACGAAAGCGAGCCCTCCTCCTCTTTTTCGCTGGCTTCACATTATTTCTCTCAAGGAGATTCGACGGTTTGGGACCAAGGCTTCTTTTACCAGGGCCATATATCTAGTACATCTAGTACCTTTGCCTACAAGAGGCACCTAAGACTACTTACGCGTGTTAATTATGCGCGAAAGCTTGTGTGTGGGCGGGAATGATGTCGTCGACGTGTATGGGAATTCGTGAATCGGCGTGAGCGCCTGTCGGAAGCTGTCATCGCCATTGGCCAATCCAGAGTCTCGCGGTCGATTCACCATTTCCCATGTCTGCGATCTCAGTAAACCCGTCAACACGTTTGCTTTCTCAAATCACACACGTTGGGAGTGTTGAGCAGGGTCTGATATTTTCCCGTTCAATTCAAGAACTGAATATGACACTTCAATAATCCATATCCATTTTTCCCCAAACCCGATTATTCCCTGTTTTTTCCACTTTATTATGCGTATTATTATTATTATTATTATTATTATTATTATTATTATTATTATTATTATTATTATTATTATTATTATTATTATTATTACCGCTATTTCTTACGGCCACCTTCCCAGAAAGGTTTAGGCAACGTCTTCGTTCAGAAGCAACAAGAGCGGCACCAGAAATCAGAGTCGCCGAATGTCTGCATGCCGACTCAAACGCGACCGCCCCGTTTCCGACTTTCCCGTCGGTCTCATCGTTTGCACACTGGCGGCGGCACTCTCACGACTTTCTCGGAACGTGATTGGAAACTTGTTTTCAGACCACCGGGTCACCTCGTCTGTTTTAAGAAATAACACGCTGTACCAGGAAGAGAGCCAAGGAGGCGTCAAAGCGCGAGTTAGGTCGGCGCAAAAAATGGCGCTTCGCTCTGCGAGGGGGGAGGGGAAGGGAGGGGGGGGTTTGGTTGTTACTTTGCGTGACGCGGTACTAAAAGGACCAAAAGGGAATAGGGAATAACATATGTGTGAGAACAAATAAATAAATTATAACGGTGCACACCACTCTGCTATGAAACCTGGATAAACGAAACTTGAACGGACGGAGAAAATGTTTCGTTTATCAGCGTCGCGTTAGGCATTAGACTCCCCACAAACTGTGGGCAAACACAGAAGGCACAGAACTGCTGCCTTATAAATACATTCCACAGACTGTACACGAACTCACGTCACTGTTAATCACTGAGTGCGGAAAAAAAAAAAAAAACAGCGTACAGAGAAAGTTAAAGAAACCAGTCGAGTTTTTTTCCCTCTTTTTTTTTTATTGCCTGTGCGGGTTTTTTTTTCTCACGATTCATCTGATATTTTCTCCTTTTTTTTAAAAAGCCAAAGCACTGCTAGGCTATGAAACCAGGTTGGTTTTTTGACTGAAGCCCCTTTGAGCCAGGTAAGAGAAGTAAAAAAGGCGTGCTAAGGCCGGAGTCGACTCTCAGTCGCGAGGCACCAGAACAAAGCACTGAACATTGTGTCTGCGCAGCGCGCGTCGCTGCAGACGTTGTCGCTTCTTCTGCAACGACGCCTTCGCGCGCACGAGTGCAATAAATGTAACAGGTGAATCGGGATCGTTGTGGGAAATGCGTAAAGAAGAAATTCATTAAACAAAGCCGTTGGGCAAGTTGGTGCACTGCGATTGAAAAATAGAGCGCGACTTGGACAACGACAGTAAAGAAGGGCGACGGGACAAGCGCTCCCGTCGTCCCGTCGTCCTTCTTTACTGTCGTTGTCAAAGTCACGCTGTATTTTTCAATCGAAGAAATTCACCACGCCAGGTGTCCCGAACAGCTACGAACTCGCCGACAGAAGCACATACGGGCGAGCGAGAATGTGTTGGTTAGTGCTTTAAAAAACGGTTAATTCCCACAGTCGCTTTAGTCACTCGAGAAGTTTAAATTAATAAATAAATAAATAAATAAATAAATAAATAAATAAATAAATAAATAAATAAATAAATAAATAAATAAATAAATAAATAAATGAATGAATGAATGAATGAATGAATGAATGAATGAAACTTTATTGGCACAAGGATGGCGACTCGGCCTATGTGGGGGCGGGTGGGGAGGGTGGTGTCAGTTCGGGAAAACTACATTCTCAGATGAACGCCAGTAGCCAGAGCGAAGTCCCACAAGGAGGCAAACACCTTCTTGGCTGTGGCTGCGGGTGGGTAGAGCCAGTCCGTCAAACACGTAATGCTGCTGTGTTTGCAAGACGTGCGCTCTGCGTGCAGACCCGGACACGTCCAAAGGAGATGTTCAATGGTCGGTGTGGCTCCTAAAGAGCACGTGACGCACGTGGGTGGTGTCATGGCCGGCGGAGGTGAATTGCTTGCCGTAGCGCCGGGGAGAATGGGTGGTCGCCCTTTTTTTGGTATGTAAGAACGCCACTTGAAAAGGATGTCCTCTGTAAGCGCCGCCCTAGCACGAGCCTTGTGGATCAGAACCTGAAGGCCACGTGGCAGTCCTGTAGGTAGCGGGTAGTCATTGGCAGGGATGTGGCTGCGGAGTCGAGCTCTAGCACATCGCTGGTAGGTGGCACGGGCTTCAAAGGGGTCCAAGTTGGGGTCGTGATGAGGCAAAACTGGGTGGGAGCGGGTGGAAAGAACATCGCTCGCCAGGGCGCGCGCGGCCTCCTTGGTGGAGTTAACGCAGTGCCCTGGCACCCAGTCTACCCGAATTTGTAGTCCTGTTGTACAATGTAGCCTTCGTGCAAGCTTCTTGATGGACGCACAGATAGAATTCTGATAAGGCAGCCGGCGCAATGCGCGGAATGCCTCCTGGCTGGCTGTGAAGATAGTTGCATGAGGCTGGTTGGTAGGCCAGTGAGAAATTTGAAGTTGTCGGACAGCCAGTAATATCGCTTCGAGTTGGAGGTGGGTAGACGATGGCGCTGTTGGATATTCTTGTTGACAGGCGGCTTGAAATGTCGAGTGAATGGCCGCTAATCCGGCAGTATTCGTGGTGGGGTCCCAAGTGGCGTCGGTATAAACAGCGCTATGTGGAAACCGCTCAGTCATTTCAGATGTGCGTCTGTGTTTGTTGGAGTGGCGAAGCGTAGGACCGGTGACTGGGAGTGGCTTTGGGTTAACGACCATGAAGTCGTCCCATGGTGGAAGCGGCAAAGGGATGGGATGTTGTGGTGCCGTGCATTGTGGCAGTAGCGCGAGTAGCGCACGGCCGGCGAGAGTGGATGCTCGTCGGAAGTCGTGGCCTTCCTGGCGGGTGCGGATGATTTCTGTGAGAGGGGGGAGTTGAGCGTGCTTGTAGAGCTCCTCGAGTTTGGCATGTTTAGGAAGGCCAGTGATGACTCGAAGGCTCTCCCGATGTAGCACCTCCAGCTGCTGCAACTGAGCCTTAGTGAAGTCGAAGCATACTGCCCCATATGTCACTTTGCTCGTGAGGACAGCCTGGGTCAACAGTTTGAGTGTCTCCGTTGTAGCCCCTCCTAACCGGTTGCTTATGCGTTTGATTATGTGAAGCTGTTGGTGACATGTTTTCTTGATTTGTTCAAGCCACACACTGCAGCCCCCATCCTCAGGGACAGGGATGCCAAGAACTTTAACCCACTTTTCGGGGGACGGCTTAAGGAGCGATCGTACAAACTGAAAAGTGTAGGCGTCCTTCTGTTGCTGTGTGCCACCAAACACCACGTATGTGCTTTTGTCAGGTGAAGGCTGCATCCCAGTGTGTTGGAGGGCGTCGGCGAGAGTGTCAAGTGCAGTTTGAATATGTACCTGCACTTGCTGTTGGGTCAGGTCTGTCTTACGGGGGTCAATCCAAATAGTAATGTCGTCGGCATATGTAGTACTTTGAATGTTGGGAATTTGTCGGAGTTGCCTGGCAATTTTTGACATGACGAGATTGAATAGAGTCGGAGATAAAATAGCGCCCTGCGGTACACCTCGGTGGTTGTGGAAGATGTGGGGATGCTCTTTACCCGTATGTATTTCAAACGTTCTGTTGCAGAGAAAGTTCTTGACAAAATTGGTGAGTCTGTGACCGATGTTAAGTTCTCCCATAATCGAAATGATGTAGGCGTGGGAAACTGTGTCGAATGCTTTCTTGAGGTCAATAGTAACAAGGACTCCTGGAGCTGTGTTAACATTCTTTCTCCATTTTTTCTCTATCATTGGTCGTAATAAGAGCAGGCTGTCATGAGTGGTCAGACCGGGCCGGAACCCGGTTTGTGCAGGGTCGTAAATGGCGTCGTTCGCTGTCTCGAGCAGGTAGGTGAGACGAGTAAGGATCATGCGCTCCATCAATTTGCAAAGAGTGGATGTAAGTGAAATGGGACGAAGGTTGGAAATTGAAGTAGGGGGTTTTTTAGGCTTTGGTATTGGGTGTACAACGGAGTGCTTCCATTCAACAGGGAGTATCCCAGATTCCCATATTGTGTTAATTTCCGCCAACAACTGTTCTTTAGATTTCTCATCAAGGTTACGAAGCATTTGCCAAGTAATTTTGTCCTTTCCGGGAGCGCTCTTGACATTAACAGCCTCAAGGGCTATATGCAGTTCTTGAATGGTGAAGAATGTATCCTCAGGCTTCAGGTGATCACCATACGTTGGGGCGTAGATAGTCGAGTCGTATACATTATCTTGGGGGAAGAATGTCTGGGCTGCAACTCGTTCCAGTTCGTCTTCGTCTATAGACTGAGCAAGTAGGATGTTTTGCGTGGTGTTAAGGGATTTTGTCGTACCAAAGAGAGCTTTGTAAGTGCGCCACAGCTTATAGGAACCGGTTCGTTCATTTAGGCTTGCGCAGTGGTCAAGCCAACGAGTTCTTCTGAGGTGCTTGGCGTACCGTCTGGCTTGTGCTGTTTTGTTCCGAACTTTGAGTAAGTCGTTGAATTGTTTTCCATTGCTGAGATATTGAAGGTGGAGGATCTCGCGGGTCGACCAAAGGTTGATCAAGTGTTTGTCAGGTGTCGGAGTGTCGGTGTAACTTGCGTCTTAGAAAGCGCTTCAGCCGCGGGCGTGTCGTTGGGCCACCTGTCGCTACTCCTCAATACTGGCTTGCTGAAATATTTGCGTCACAGTGAGGGCAAAGTTAGGCGACTTCTGGGAAATCGGTACTCGCACGTTAGGCCATGGGTGCTTGGAAGAGGCTCGAGGAGAACTAGATATATCCGCTTCGCAACGCTCCTCCACAAGATGTAACAATCGTTTACATTGGAGGAGAAAATGAGGTGTAACTTGCGTCTTAGAAAGCGCTTCAGCCGCGGGCGTGTCGTTCGGCCACCTGTCGCTACTCCTCAATACTGGCTTGCTGAAATATTTGCGTCACAGTGAGGGCAAAGTTAGGCGACTTCTGGGAAAAATCGGTACTCGCACGTTAGGCCGTGGGTGCTTCGAAGAGGCTCGAGGAGAAATAGATATATCCGCTTCGCATCACTCCTCCACAAGATATCGTTTGTGTTATACTGAGAATAAATAAATAAATAAATAAATAAATAAATAAATAAATAAATAAATAAATAAATAAATAAATAAATAAATAAATAAAAGACTGTACACACCCGCATGAAGTAATGTGTTGGAAAACTCTGTATAGACAGGATTGTATGCTGACTTAGCACGATGTTTCGTGGATGGCACCCCAATGCCGTCTGTTTTGTTTTCCTAGCTGTTATAACGGCCTTCTATATAACAGCAAGTGGCCGTGGCCTTCGATGGAACATTTTTAATTTCGAAATCCCGTTAAATATGACTTCCTTCCGACGAACAGCGATAAATTCCGATTTGCTGGTGTTGTCGAATGTGAATAAAGCTTTCGCTATGTCCCTCTCTCTGCCGAAGGTGTTCGCTCAGTCGTGGCGCCACAGGCAGCGAACCCCGTTCGCCAGCGCAGTGGCCTCCTCTGTAAGTACGCGATAGCGCAGTAGCGAGTACAGAATAGGGACGGACGGGGGAAACGGGGTAGTTAGGTATTGTGACACAATGCCCCGCATACTGTCGTGGCGTGGCTTACTACCAGCTAATCGCTGGAGCAATAGGCCGCCCAGGCCGTTTCCGCCGCCACCAAAAAGAGTGCCGCAGACAACGGAGAAGCGTATCGCTTTCCGACGCCGCTGCCGCCACGCCGCCCCGGATAATACGTCCCCTTGTGCGGCCGGCGTCCACAGAGGACAGAGACGGCGCCCGTGCGAGGGGCGACGACGTCACCGGGCAGCAGCAGTCGCCCAGAGATAATGGGTCGGACGGCCGCCGGACGCCAGGGCTGCCGGCGGCTGCCGACACACAGAGGTCCGGCGTGCTTGCGAGTAGCTGAAGTAGTAGCGATTACGCGGAGGGCGACTGGGTGAGCTAAGGAACAACGGGCAACGCTGTCTGGCACAGCGAGATGCGCGAGGAGACGCTAATGACCGCACTCTCCCCGTAGACGCCGTCCCTCCTCGCGTGTGAACGGCTTCTGAAGGAGCTCGCGCGCTGCTGGTTTTCTATGAAATATGGCCATTTATTTGGTGGAATTTGCACGTCGCATCTCAAGTCTGATCGCAGATCCGACGGGATGTTTTTGTGTTCAAGACATTATGGCCGAAGCGTAAGAACGAAGTCACTGAGGTTTGCTTGCGAATTTAAAACTCCCCCCCCCCCCCCTTTTCCGCGGTCACATCTCTTTTCATATTAGGGGAAAACGATGTCTTGCTGCACTTGCTTAATATTATCATAATTTTTATGAGTACTACTATTATTTGTATTACCAGAGTCCTTCAATGCTTTTTTGGTCTCGAAACTTCGCGGATCCGACGACTTTAGGTGACTTTAGAAGGGGGTAGTGACTTTAGGAGGGGGCAGAAGAGACCTGCGCGCTGAGTCGACGAAGCTAGGCTTCCACGAAATCCGGCGGCGTTAGTCGATGAAGGCTTTGGTCATATTCTAGAGACTGCTTTTGGCCTGCCGCTACGATAGCATGTTCAGTACAGCCACAGTCGTCAGTGCTGTTAAATAAAACATCGAAGGGCACAGAAGAACTCTAATACAGCGATGAAGTGCGAAATGGCTTTGAGTTCCTGGAAATAACTCTTTTTAATGTACAGACGACGACATTTCGTTACAATTCAAGACATACCAATTAACGAATGTACACAATTTACATGAAAACGGAGAAATGCCCATAGCTAAACATATTAAAGTCGCGAGGGTCTCCCGGCATCTGCCCTCATTTGCTCTCGTTCGGTCGGCTGACCCTCGTCTCTAGTTTCTTTAGATCCACCCCAAAACACCAAATACTTCATTTTTGTTACATTAAAAAACGCCTTCAAGTCCCAAAGGAGTGTGAGGAGGAGGCTATTAACAAGACACACTGGGCCTCTGATTGGCCAAGTCAACCAAAATATTATGCACAAACAACCACTTGATCCACACTCTCACTCTCACTCAAACTCCAAGGTATTCATCAAAGCCCAAGCACATCACTAATGAAAACCAACCGACTGGTAGCAATTCTAGCGCTGGCCTGCGACCCTCGGGCGGCCTCTCTGTGTTGTTCCTAAGACGCGCTCCGAGATTATGCTCAGCGCCGACGAAATTTCCGCCTTTGTCAACACGGCGTGTGCATTACAAAAGGAGCTAGCTTTCAGTCCCTCGTCACATCTATCCTCCGTCGTGGTGACACCGTAGACCCATAACGAATTGGAACTTCACTGCGTATACTTTGCAGGGTACAACTTACCGTTGTCAGATGCAGGAGGGCGAGGGGGGGTCTTACCGTGGTGCTCGCGCTAGAGCAATCAAAAACTCATTCAATCATCATCATCCAACTACGGTGCTGGTGATTTTTGGTTTAGAGCAGCGTCCCCCCCCCCCCCCTTTTTTTTTTTTGTTTTTTGCCTGGACAAAGGAGGGCCAGCGTCATTGCTTGGTTCAGCTTGAAGCCAGCAATCCGTAATCTCTGCTCCCCGGTGCGCAGTGCCAATCCAAAGCCGTCGGTTTGAACCCCTCCTCCCCCCGAGAGAAAAAAAAAGAAATAGAAATTAGAAACTATACAGTACCCGGAACACTACCAGTTCCGGGTCACGAACAGTACCAGTTGTTCAAAAGGCTCAGCTGGTCAGTCAGCCGTCTCATCCAAAATCTCGAAAGTGTGACTTTCTACTAGATTTCATTTCCTTTACTTCTTTGCAGCAGTGCAACTTCATTAGTATTTCGTGTGGGAATGTCTTAGATTCTACTAGATTTCATTTCCTTTACTTCTTTGCAGCAGTGCAACTTCATTAGTAATTCATGTGGGAATGTCTTAGACTTGTGTCTGACTATCTTGGGAGGTGTTGAGGTCTCGCGCAGTAATACTAACCTCGTAAAACCTGACAAGTTTCATACTCCATTACATATTTCATTGCATAGCGTATCTCTACATCACAGACCCCTGTTTGCACACCAGGAAGCAGTAGTTACGACTTTGCTCGTGGGGACAACATTGGTTTATTTCACTTCCTTAATAACACTGACTGGTCTCCAATAGCTATCCTCAAGGACGCTGACGAACAGACAGATTTTTTTACTGAAGTTTTTCACGATGGCTTGTGTAGCATTGTTCCAAAAAAACCGCAAAGAAAGGCAATTTTCCGCATTGGTTTTCTGCTGAACTAAAACGAGCTTTTGGGAGGAAAAATCGAGCGCACAAGCAAGCTAAGAAAACGGCACAAGAGAGGTGGCAGAATGAGTTTCGTCAACTCAGATCTCTCTGTAAATGTCTGGTTGAGCGCGATAGGTCGTGTTACATTGCCGCGGTTCAGGCTCGTGCAACCCGCAATGCCAAAGCTTTCTGGGGCCACGTCCGTTCCCAAACCTCTAAAAATTCACCTGGAAACATTATCCTCCTCGATGAACAATGAGAGAGCATATCGGACGTTGCCAGTGCCTTTGCGCAACATTTTCGTACAGCATACGGAATAAAAAGTGTAGCTTGCCCCCCTCCACTGTCTCTAGGTAACTATAAATTCTCAGAAGTGTTGGTTTCCGAATATCTCGTTTCGAAAGCTCTAAAACAATTAAAATCGTCATTTTTGTGCGGCCCTGACGGCATTCCTTCTGCAGTACTGAAAGTGTTTGGTGATATCCTTGTTCCAGTCTTGACGTGTATATTTCAAACTTCTCTCAAGACCGGCAACCCTGCTCGTTGGAGGAATGCAAGGGTTGTTCCAGTATTTAAGTCAGGTTCAAAATTGGACCCCACGAACTACCGACCGATATCTATTCTATGTGATGCTTCTAAACTGTTTGAGTCCATACTGCATAAACTACTCACGTTCAGTATAAAAACCGTATTGATACCTGAACAGCATGGCTTTTTCGCGGGGCGATCGACCCCTACCAATCTAGTCAACTTTATGCTGCATGCTACGGAAGCTGTGCAAGGGAGAGGTCAACTTGATGTCGTCTACTTTGATTTGAGCAAGGCTTTTGATGTCGTCTGCCACGAGCTCTTATTTAAAAAAAACTGTCTCAGCTTGATATTCAACCACCCCTCATATACCTTATATGCAATTATTTATGTGATAGGTCATGTTTCGTGCGTATAAATGGGCAGCCTTCCATTTCCTATGAAGCCACCAGTGGTGTCCCTCAGGGCTCAGTTTTCGAGCTATTTCTCTTCACAATCTTGATAAATGATGTCTCCCAGTATTTAATGATTGTAATTTCTTTTATATGCCGATGATGTAAAAACATTTAAATCCGTTTCGAACACTGCCAGCTATTCCGCTCTCCAGAGAGCAATCTCGTCCTTTTCGCATTGGTGTTCATACAACAAACTCGTCATCAACACATCTAAAACTAAGGTATGACATACACAAGAAAAACGGGCATCTGGTTATCCTATAACATCAACTGTGAATTACTACAACGTATGGTTGAGGTTAATGACCTAGGCGTCAACTTCGACAGTAAACTGAGCTTCTTTCCACATATTCACGTAATTACTCGTAGGGCTCTTCGATCGCTTGGCGTTGTGTGCCGCGTGTCGAAGGAGTTCAAGGAGCCGAATTCTCTTCTCAAGCTCTACGCAACTATATGTTGTCCTCAGCTTGAGTATGCATCTGTAGTTTGGAATAGCACGTGCAAAACAAACCGTACGCTTATCGAAAGGGTCCAAAATAAGTTTATATCTATCTTCAACCATCGCTTCGGCGATAGTAGTACCTGGATCCCCGTCTTCATTGACGCTACCATGCTTAACCTCCAGGCGGAATAAGGCTGATAATCTCTTTCTCTTTAAAATTATTCACGGCATAGTGTCTTGTGGTGAGCTGCTACAGCATCATGTTTCTATGTACGTGCCGCAAAAGTTGACCAGGAAACATGATACCTTTTACAATCCCAAATGTCTGCGTGTTTTGTGCCCTATGTGCCGTCTGCAATGCACGTATAATCGCGGTACTCGGCTTACGTGGATATATTTAACGATTGTCCTACTCTGTTTCGCAAACATGTCTGTGAGTTTGTGTTGGCGTAACTGTCAACTTTACTTATTCTCTATTTGTCTTTTTCCCGTGTTCATGCACTTGTTTGACTTTCATTCTGTGACTTTAGCCTAGGCTAACCTTTCGTTCTTTTCTTTTTATTCACTTTTTAATTGTCTTGTTTACTTCTGTCAGATATGCCTCACTGTTAGGCATTGCTTGTGTGTATGAATGGGTGCTTGTAAGTGTGTGTGTGTTTGTGTGTGTTTAAATCAAATTGTGTAATTCTCTTTGTGTGTAACCACTATTATTGTGTTCGTGAGTTTGTGTGTATTTATGTCAAAATGTTTAGTTTACTTCGTGTGTAACCACTACTATTATCGTCTAATATTTTCTCTGATAGATGTGTACGTCATGTTTCGTGTGTTTATGTTTCCGTGCGCCAGCACAAAGGCCCCCAGGCTGTTCCCGGGCACGCAAATGATTGATTGATTGATTGATTGATTGATTGATTGATTGATTGATTGATTGATTGATTGATTGATTGATTGATTGATTGATTGCTGTACGTCCGTGCGTGAAAGCAGACTAGAAATTCAGGACAGCGAGTTATAAAATATTGGGAAACATCAGCGCTGTTCTTTCACCCCACGTGGTTCCTCGGTCCTGCCGACCAGTCGCAGCTTTCGCAAGTTCGAAGATTTCAATCCTGGGGTCGCTTGCAAGTCCTCCAGGAAGTTTCACTTTTAAAGAGTCAATTTAGTCCTTACTTCGCTACAGCTATTTCGCTACCAACAGTAAGCTCGGCACAAACTGTTCGCATCTCCGCTTGAAGAACGAGGCCGAGTCCCCGGAAGTGAATAAGCGCGCGCGCGTCTCTTTGAGTGTATGCTCCGCTGAGCACGCCGACAGACGATAACCACGAAGTGTCGGCACGCAGTCATGCCCACATTTGCTGATTATTGTTTGTCGGAAACCGTTGCCTCTCTATATAATACCGGCATATTTTTTAATTATTTTTTTCATTTTGACGAACGGCTGCCTTTGGCTAAGTTGGAGCCACTATCCCTTCCCCTTCTCCTCTCGCGTTCCTTGTCGCGAGTTTCAATTATCTCCGGGAAACGAGGGCCAATTTGTTCCCAGCAGCGCGAGTGAGCGCACGTCGGTGCAATCCTGCAACTGAGAGCGCGCCCCGCTTTTGAAGAATGAGCCGTGGTCCACGAGCAGAACGCGAGACGAGACGCGAGAGCCGCGGGAGAAGAAGAGGAGGAGAACGCGGAAAGGAGGCTCTGCTCCAACCAACCTGGTCCCCCCGCCGTGTTGTCCGTGGCCGCCATCAAAGGCACCGACGAGAAACGCGATCCCCGGCTGGATGCTGCACGCGTGGTCGCGCGCGACCCTTTTCGCCGAAGGTGCTGCGCTTCATTTGGTCCCGGCGACCGCGCGACGGACGAGGGACCCCAGGTCTGGCAGCCTCGGCTTCATCCTGCAACCGCCGATGCGAGAACGTCGACTTTAATGCGCTCTGCTGAGTTCCCTTTCTTCGCCTCATTTTGCTCTCTCCTCATTTCTAGCCGTAACTTGCTCTGCAAAGGCTACGGAGAGAGGAGACCGCTGCCGGTTACACGAATCAATTTGTTACACCGTGTCTCGAAACTATAGCGGGGACCTAACGCTGCTTTGGTTTGTACGACGTTGTTCCGGATACTACGAGGTCACCCCTTCAGACCGTCGTCGTCAGTGCACTCGGGGAGACGGTGTGAGAAAAAGCGAGGAGGAAATGGTGGAGAGCGGTTTTGTATTCCTGAGTGAGTTAGAAATAAATTGTAACAGTACTTTTAGAACGTGTGTGCTTGGCGATCGTGCTTGCTTGCGCATGTGTGTGTGCAGGCGCGCGGGCGTACGTCATATCGCTAATCCCAGCGTCACTGTGTACAGAGCCATACCCCATTATTTGACCAGCTAAAACTGGAAGGGAAGTACGCCGGACCCGGAAATGTTGGAATCCAGCGGCATGCTAGAATACACGGAGCTCTGGGCGTTCTAGTGCACTGCAACCGAAACAGCACGCCGTCTCCAGTCGGTGGCGTGACCAAAGATTGCGACACGGTCTGTTCTTCTATTCTATCCAAAAAATAAACCCGCACGGCAGTACACTCAGACTACACCCCCCCCCGCCCCCTCCTTCTTACCGTAGAAGTAAGTATGGTGCCAGAGAACTTAGCTTAAATCAGTCGGACACGATTAAGACAATTTTGTACCACCGGATGGGTTTTTACGTAATTAATAGCCTTAATGAAACTCAAGCGCCTAATAAGAGCAAAATCCACATCAGTTGGATAGAAAAATTGAACTGTTGAAAGTAACAGTTCAAAACTGTCCCGCCGTGTGGACAAACGGGTGTAGTTAGAAATGGTCCCAGAAATAATATTCCTGGGAAAAACGGCCCGGAAGAACTGGTTACGGAAAAAATGGTCCCAAAGTCAAGGTACAAAAAAAAAAAAAAATGGTCCCGGAAAAATTGGTAGCACAAAAGGTGTTCAGGGAAAGAACTGGGTTACGCCACCCACTGTTCCGACCGCATGGTATGAACAACTAACCTACATCCAAGTTTGTGTTGTCCTTCTATGTTGTATTTTTTAAACTCTGGTAGTTCGAGTGTCGGATGCCTGTTGATTGATTGATTGATTGATTGTGGGGTTTAACGCGCCGACGCAACGCAGGCGATGAGGCGCGCCGTAGTGGAGGGCTCCGGATTAATTTTGACGACCTGGGGATCTTTATCGTGCGCCGAAATCTCGTACACACGGGCCTTTTTGCTCTCCGCCTCCATCAGAAAAGCGGCCGCCGCGGCCGGGAATCGAACCCGCGACCTCGTGCTCAGCAGCGCAACGCCTTAGCCACTGAGCCACCGCGGCGGGTCGGATGCCTGTTGTTCGGGCTACCACTATCCATGCCACCCATCCTTAGGGGTGGGCGATTGAGCGATCAATCTACCGATGAATCGATTAAATGCATTGTTCACGAATAAATTCATTAATCAATTAATCGGTTGGACTCACGTGAGGCGAGTACACCAGATAGCAAGTCCCCCCAAACTTTGCGTAAGCATGTTGGAGGGCATTGTCTATACATATCAACAACAACCCGTTCTCATAATACCATGGTTAGAATCGCAACCGCATGTAGTCGAAGACGAGAGGCGCCGACCTCACTCCTTCGAAAAAAATAGCGACAGTTAAAGACCTGTTCGCGCAACGTCTGTACCACCCGAGGGTCTGTTTAGCCAACACGGACACACACACACACATAATATTGGTTTAAAATGCGGGAATGTACACGAAATTCAATAGCGAGAAAAGAGACTTGTAACTCGAAATGTAGTATTATTTTTTATTCTTTCTGTAACCCACATTAACTGACAAACCAATTTGGTAATTACCTGCCGATTAACTAGATTAAAAAATTTCAGTCGATCCTCAGCCCTACCGTCCCTCCATCCATCCATCCATCCATCCATCCATCCATAAAACTGTCCGTCCGCCCATTCGTCTGTCTGTCTACCCAATTGTATTTGTTAGAGTTTATCCTCAAGAAGCGTTCATTTCTGGCCCATATATGAACATTAAAGCATCCCATCATTTTTTCAACCCTTCACCTAAAACGCGAAGGGAGAAAATCAAAATAAGTTCAGATCTTACTGACTTGAAAGGAAACACGTCGACCAGAGCATGGGACCCTTTCTCCCTAGATTGGCTCTGGGACCATTTCTTCCACGACCACCCTCTCCGGGACCATTTTTATCCCGGAACATTTTTTTCCGTGACAATTTTTTTCCGTTTTTCGGACAAACAGTTGTTCAAATTACTTTATTCAAAAACCAATACGTGAGAACTAGAATTAAAAGTTAGTCCTTAGCCCGATTTTCTGCTGTCGTGAACCCAGATCCGTTGAAGACATATCCGTTCAGCAAGCGGTGGCATAGCCTGCAGCGAAAGAAACCAGCTCTGTGGCACAGCCCAATTTGAATGAGCAGCACCGCGCCTGCCGAAAACCACGGGTCATTCGTTTTTCAGCCTGTTCTGGAAGCAGATCGCAGACATTCCGAGTCGCCGAAGGTTGGGATACAGCGCACTCGTATTGATTGATTGATTGATTGATTGATTGATTGATTGATTGATTGATTGATTGATTGATTGATTGATTGATTGATTGTAGGGTTTAACGTGCCGGCGCAACGCAGGCGATGAGGCGCGCAGTAGTGGAGGGCTCCGGCTTAATTTCGAGCACCTGGGGATCTTTAACGTGCGCCGAAATCTTGTACACCCGGGCGTTCTTGCTTTTCGCCTCCATCAGAAAAGCGGCCGCCGCGGCCGGGAATCGAACCCGCGTCCTCGTGCTCGGCAGCACAACGCCTTAGCCACTGAGCCACGGCGGCGGGTCACTCGTATCGAGGCAAGAATCATCCAAGGCTGCGAGATTCGTTGCCGGTAGAGCTCTCGCGTCCAAGTGCGTGGAATACGGGCCCCTGAAGTACTCGCTATTATCACGGCTTCCGAATCTTGTTGCTGCAAGTCTTGGCTGAGAGCGTCAACGGGGTCACCAATGGTACACCACGGACCACGCAGGCATGCGCACGAAACGATCCCTATCCCCCGTCCCGAACTTCTTTTTTCTGCGCTTTTCAAAAAAAAAAAAAACACTATATATATAAGCAGGCACACGTCCATCCCGTCTCGCACGCCCGGAAGGTGCACCTTCTCAATTTACGTTGAAGGTAGTCCGTTAACTTCGGTGTGCCGTGCCCTTCCTTATAACGTATAGGGAAGGCTCCCAAAAGGAGGCCACAGCTGGTACCCGCGCTCAGGCCGACTCCGATTTATTGCCGAAGAACAGAACCGCACGGGGATGCGGATCGTCGGCTACATGGGGCATCTCCGCAGGAAGAACAGCGCCTTGGAGATAAAAAAAAAAGAGAGAATAAGCGATAACTTACCCTCCTCACATATGTGACTGAGTCTGCAAGTTCTGCCACGGCCGGACTCGACTCTCCTCCCATGGGAGCGCGGAAGGTGGAGAGTCGTGTCCGGCCGTGGTTCTGCGAACCAACGTTACTGGAATAGTAACGTTGCTGCGAACTGCGAAGGCACGTGACCCGGCAGAGCATCCGATCTGCGCAAAAATATAGGAGCGGGCACGCAGGCGGGTGCTGCAAATTTCTGCGCCTACCGATGTCAACATTGCTTAGTTGATTGAAGTTGACTGTGTTGTTGATTGATGAGATGAACTTGTTGCTTCAAATTGATCGAAGGACTGACTGACTGAATAACCGACTGATTGACTGAATTAGCTTGTTGGCTTATTGGAATTGATTACTGACTTTCATTTGTGTAAATTATTACTTTTGTATACGCCGATTGATGATGATTGTAGGGTTTAACGCGCCGCACAACGCAGGCGATGAGGCGTGCCGTAGTGGAGGGCTCCGGCTTAATTTCGAGCACCTAGGGATCTTTAACGTGCGCCGAAATCTTGTACACCTGGGCGTTCTTGCTTTTCGCCTCCATCAGAAAAGCGGCCGCCGCGGCCGGAAATTGAACCCGCGACCTCGTGTTCAGCAGCGCAGCGCCTTGGCCATATACGCCGATTGACCCCTCCTTGGTCGGTTTTCATTCATAGGCATGGGCTATCCCGTGAGGAGTCCACCGTCGGTGTGTATCTTGTCAGGTATGCGTTATAACGTTATCTCTCTCTCTCTCCCCCTCTCTCTCTCTCTCTCTCTCTCTCTCTCTCTCTCTCTCCTGGCACTCACGGGTCGCAATAAAACAGAGACAAAAAGGAAAAAGATAAAGTTAAAAGCATTGCCCAAGATGGTCCTATCCACTTCGAGCATTTGCCGCGAAGTCTAAGGCTGGTAATTTTTACTGCGAGTATTAATAAAGAACTGAAATCTTGGCTTAGAGTGAGCTGACAACCCTATGTTATCCAACTGATAATAAATTTAAAAAAATATATAACTAAACGCCCTAAAAAGTGTCATCAGGCAAGAAGCTTCCATGTTTTTAGAATAAGCATTAACCGGGCGAAAATTGGAGGCTTTTACTTTCGTGTTCGAGCAATTCGTCCGGTGGTTAGCCGGCGTCGCTATGTGCGGCCTTATATAGGATCCCGGCAACTGCTTCGTCGCTCAGATCACACGTCCACAGGCGCTCACTTTTTTTACTCCATCGAGAAGCCGCACGTATCGAGCAATAGTGAAGCCATACATCATCCAGCCGGCTCTCTACGGGGCTCAATCCCTCACAGCGCAGCGTTCGGAGAATGGGATTTATGTGGTCCTCGATATATCGCTGTGTTGCGTCCATATATGGCGCCAATAGCATGTCCTCATCCATCACTCCTCGGCAGCTCAGTGATTCCCTTCCGCTGTTTTTAGAAGCAGAGGCGGGTCCTCCATCGCGGTTAAGTGAGTGAGAATGTGTGATGGGTATAACGCACCGTTTCTTGTGCGCAGTACGAGTTACTCTACGCAGGTGCGTTGTTGCCAACCGACTACGCAATCCCGTAGCAGGAACGGCTTTCGGCACGATGCCGAAAGCCGCTCTATATTGCGTCCTTCCCCGCAGCTTTGCAAATCGTTTCAGGATGGCGTTTTAAAAATGCTTTTGATGGGCGTCATTTTTCAGCGTCATTTTGCCGCTTGTCATTTTTCAGTGAACATTTCGAATGAATGATCGCCTTATAAAGCTTTGCGAACGGCATTTTTCTCCACTGCGAACTGTTTGCTCTCTCTGTCGTTCTTTAGACACATTTTCGCGAATTGTAAAAAACGTGAAACACGAGCCGACTGTCGAAATTTAAGGTTTAAACAGAAAAACAGTACAGAAGTTAGGACGAAGGAATAGGACACACACAGCGCTCAAGTCCCACCTTCCCTTGTCCTGTCTTTTTGCAGTGTTTTTTTTTTCGTTCAAGCTTTCCCGTTAAAACAAGGGACTGGCCCCCCCTTACCTCACTTCTACGAAATTTCAGCGTTAATGTCCCGCATTACATTCTCAGCACTCGAATCGATAAGTTTGTAGCGCTTAGAAAGCAAAGTGTAAACGCGTAAAAATGAAATGAAAGCCTGTGGCACCGCGGGAAGTCGAGTGGGGATATTGGGAATGTGAGCGATATTTTGCGATTTCGCTGGTCTAAGGTCAGATGGAAGTTAGAGGGAGAAAATAAACCTCAAGCTCAAATCATTTTTCCAAACGCTACTTCAGCCTATTAAGGTTAAGGTCGGCTCCGGCGAAGAGATTACAAGACGCCCCACAAACCGTACACCGTATTCCTCAACCCCTAGAACATGACAATTTGTTGTTCTGGCAAGCTCCCGCTAACTGAACGCTTTCTTATAAGGACAGGTCAAGCATGCGAAGCGGACGCGTCGTGAACATGGGTGCTAAAATATTCCTGGAAGAATTGGCGCTACATTTTATGGCACCGAATTGAGGAAACTTTCTTTCATGCGCCTTGGCTAATGGTTGTAGAGGTTAATCCCCATTACTATGACAGGAAAAGGGCGTCTACAAATTAAAGAATCGCGATAGATGGCCCATCTAGGTGCCATATGCACATGGTGCTTGGGGACCAAAAGTGTAAAGATGAAAAAAAAAATAAAACACTGCGGTAAATATGTGGTTAGTACTTGTTACGGGAATTTAAAAGGTGTTTGTTTGAAAGAAAATTTTAAGTACAGAGCACACACACACAAAGTAAGAGGGTAGTTCTTGGATTTCAATTTAAGCGCCGCTCCAACAGAAACCTCATTCAACATCAAACTCATCATCTAAACACTCGGTCTCACCAGCTCAGCAAGTCGAAGCCCCTGACCTGACCTCACCCCACGTCATTAGGGTATGGTTGAGTTCTACCTCATGTGGTCGACCCCTCGTCGCCTCGCCCATTTGTACGGGGGGGGGGGGGGGGGGGTGCACCACGCGACGGAAACGATCGCGCGAGCCAGTCGCGTGCGGGTTGGTGACAGCGGGCACGCCGAGCGGAAGCGTTAATTAAAATGAACGTTTCTTCGCCAGCGGGCCACCCGGATCGCTACGGGAATACAACAGGTAAAACAGGCACACCACGTCGTCTGGCGCCTGCTGCCCCGACGTGACCCCACAGCACGAGACTCGTGCCGCGTAGCGCGTAGTGGCCGCTGGCGGTGTGGCGGCAAATTTGAAAGTGTGCGGAGATAAGGAGCTTCCGCACTGGCGCGTCTGCAGCTGACACCGGCGAGTTCTGTTGCCTGTCCCCTACGGGACTCCTGGATATGTTGAAAAAAAATGAGAGTGCAGCGACCTTTGCTTCCTTTGGATTTTTTTGCTGTCGTATTCACAACCCTGTAGCGCTGGAATCGGTTGACGCGAAGAAATGTGTTTTGCCCAGAGCGATGGGCCGTACACACAGGCACGCGTACCACACGATTTGTGGCCCAGCACGTTTCTTTACTTCAGCCAATTACAGTCATTGTTGCGGTTCATAGGCTTATCGTGGGTCGTTATTTCACGAAAACGGAAACAGGCCTTATGCTCTAGCCGCGTTGGCAGTATAGTTGATAATTGCAGAACGAATCTATGGCAAAGGATACATGCCAGAGCACTGGATACCACTTCTGACTACCACTGTAATGGCGCGCTAGTCCCAATGTTGCCATCTAAGTTACGCAGCAGCAAGTTTAAATTGTGGGTTTACTTATTGAAGCAACACATTCGATATGCGGCACGCCAGCATATTACAGGACTAGGTATTAGTTTAAACCACCTGTAATATCTGATTTGTGCAGCCAAATGTATATATATATATATATATAGATGTGTGTGCGTGCGCGTGTGTGTGTGCTATAATAAAGCTAGGTATGACAAAGAATGCGTAAAAATGAAAGAAAAGCTGTAAACACGTAATATGTATAGGTAAATAAAGCATTTTTTAATGCGCAGTGTCTGATAGAACGCCCTCAATAAAACGTGTGTCGACTGAAACGAATTTAGGTACAACGGCTTCGATGAAGCGGCGTTCGGTAAAGCAGTGCTCAGAAAACTGTCCGGACCCCTTCGATATTTCTCACTTCTCGACCGGAAGCATCGAATACCGGTCGCGGAAAAAATGGTTCTGGAACAAATGGTCCCAGAACAAATGGTCCCGGAACAAACGGTCCCAACTTCAACGTAGGACAAAATGGTCCCACCGCTACTGCACCTATGAGTGCCTGTATGAGGGAAGGAGGGGGGTGGGGTAAGTGTATTTATATTTATATTGTTGTATTTCTACACAATGTGCGTCGGTTCTCATATAATAAATTTGCTAAGGCTGAATTTACTTGAGTGAAATGCTGTATACAAATGTTTCGTCGTGCGTGTACGTCCTCCCGTGCTTCCTTTGCTCGTCTTTTTTGTCATTCCGTGTGCCAACCAAATCATGGGCAAACATTTCAATGAAAATATACGTGCACTTACAGCCCTCGGCCAGTCCTTAGAGTGAATACAGTGTTTAAAGTTAATACAATCAATACAATATAAGCTGGCTTACGTACTATACTCGCAAGTATATAAACACTTAAACAAGGAAAGACATCGCAAAAATAAACGATATGTACTCTGAAGGATATAGAACTCACATACGCACGCACCCTTTACTAACGTCCAGTTGTATCGAAGTGTTTGCGCACAAGAAACTACTGAACCTTCGTTCTGAGGCATGCCTCCGCTTCTAAGTAGTCTGTAAATCATAAAGACGCCAGCTTCTCACGTGACCTTTTTTTGTGTGTGTTCCTTTCTGTTGCACTGTTTGTATGCTGTGACGGATGGTTGAATAAAAAAAGTCGAGTGCAAGGTGGATGAGGGGAAGAAGGGAGGATGGCCGAGTAGAAATGTCACAAAAATTTCTTTCAATGCTGGAAGCATTGCAAGGTAAATGATTCATGATTCATGGACCACGGCTGCGTTGCGGACTGCACTGTATTCAAACGCATAAAGAGCAGAATTCCGCTCTTTCACCTGGTCATGAGAAATAAAATTTTATTGTTTTGATGCTGCATTCTTTACCGAGTACATCCATAACCTGGACCCTGTAACGCACTGCATTTGCAAAACAATAAATACTTAGTAGATGTAAGGATAATAATAGTTTTAATAGCGAAAATGGAGATGATTTGTTCAGCGGAATTTCGATAAAACAAAAATACCAAAGAGATGGAAAAAATAAAGGAGCATTCCAAAAACAACTAAAGAAATAAAAGATGTGCCTTCACACTTCTGCAACGAACGAAGAAGAAAATAAAAAGCCCGGAAAAGAAAGGTGGAGACGCAAATGCGAATTACCGAAAACGGGCCAACCGTGTTGTGCCATGCTTTTTTTAACTTGCGCAAAAATGCATTTGCGGAAGTAACACATTTATTCGTTATGAAGTGACAATGCAGATAGTTAGTAGAGCGGTATTTTGAAAAACCAAAAGATACGAAAAGTGTGACAGCTAAAATTTCACAAAAATCAAATAATAATAATAACAAAGAGAGAGAGAGAGAGAGAGAGAGAGAGAGAGAGAGAGAGAGAGAGAGAGAGAGAGAGAGAGAAAATAAATAAGAATATTCGTCTTAAACATCTCAAAAATGCGAAGACACAAATAAGAAAGCCCGGGAAAAAAACAGCGGAAACACGAATAAAAAACACCGAAAACGGGCGTATCGTGTAATGCCCTGCGTTTGCACAAAACGGCATGATCGGGGAAAATAACGGTAATCGATATAATAGCGTAAATTTAAATAAGCGTTTGAACGAGACCTGAAAAATCCCCGACCACGGCGGCCGATTTTCTGATGGAAGCGAGAAGATTGTGTACGAGATTTCGGCGCACGTTAAAGATCCCCAGGTGGTCAAAATTAACCCGGAGCCCTCCACTACGGCGCGCCTCATCGCCTGCGTTGCGTCGGCGCGTTAAATCCTACAATCAATCAACCAAATCAAATCAGTGATCTGAAAAATCTAAGTATACAGAAAATAAAAACCTAAAGGCATCAAAAAAGTGAACCTACAAGGTCAAAAATGTGAATTTTCTACCCGTTCCCGAAGAAGGTACACGAAAATCACAAGGCCGCGAAAGAACGCAAGAACGACGAATAAAAAATCGCGAAAAAGGGTCAACGGTACACCACGACTTGAATCTGCAGTAAAATGAATTATTGGCCTTGTTAAGGCACTTAATCACTGTAATTATGAAAATGAATGACATCGGCCAAGAAAAACAAAGGAACAATTTAAAACAATAAAATAACAGCGCGTAATTGGCCAGTCATAGCTGGTTGTAAAAACTCCCAATAAAGCAGGCGGCGTAAGAATACTGACGCCTGTTTTCTTGCGCCATTCCTCACGAAAGGGATCGAACTGCGCTGTCACTCATGAAGATCGAATCGGGCCTTTTTCAATCTCTTAGTAACGCTGCGAGGAGGAGCATACAAAGCGCAATATCATCGTGCACAGCAGGGCCTTAACCAGTATATTTTCTCGGGAAAGGGGAGTATTATTGTTGGTTTAGAGGAAGGGAGAAGTTTTGCCAAGGAACACTAGTACCTGCACGCACCCTGCCTCAAAAAAAAGGAGGTGGAGAGCTGAATACCCCCCCCCCCCCCCCCCCCCGCCGCATCTGGCTGCGTCCCTGATGAAAATTTTTTTTTGCCTTTATTAATTTACTCACTGAAAAATTTGCAGCCTCTTACAACTATGCGTAATTTAGGTAACTAAAATGAACGAATCGTGTACTGGCAGTTTTTGCGAGAGCAGGCGATGCTGCACTCAAGGTGCAAAAAATTAAACAAGAGCACATGTGGAGTTTAATGGAATCATTTTGCCCGAAGAAATGTCCGGGACCATTTGTTCCGGAACCGTTTGTTCCTACACCGGTCTAACACACCGCACATCATATGTTGACGCTTATTTTACGTATGGAGAAGTCAACGTCTTTCAAACTGTAATTAGACAACTTTGTAATTTGTTTGCTGAATATCAGTACAACAATATGCTACAGTAATATCAAACAGTGCATACTAGACAGACAGACAGACAGACAGACAGACAGACAGACAGACAGACAGACAAATAGATAAAGATATCGCAATTGAGGAGCAGAGAGGGGTTTCGACGTGATATAACTCCAAAAGGCAACTGTACTGAAGGTAAAGGAGAGAGGGGGGAGTTGGAGAGACGAAAGGACCGTAGCAAGTGGTAGGTCGCTAGATGAAAGGGACATATCATAATAGATTGTATGAAGATTAATCAACATAGATTAGCTCAAACTTGCGAGGACATTTGAGAGGAATCTGTCTGCAATATACACAAGCCGTGTTTTTCTTCCGTGTGTTGCTTGCTTTCCAAAAGTGCGGGGGCCATCAACCCCGACAGAAAACCACGGCGGGATAAAACGGCGCCTCTAAATTCGGCTTTGAGGTTCAAGGCTAGTCATCTTTCAAGTTGTCAACAGCAATGACTTGACTTGCGGGGCAAAAAGGTTCTCACGTCGGCAGCTCCCCAAGCGCATTATCTCTAAGCTTACGCCACAACGGGGTGTGGACGGTGGGTGCGCGCGCGACAGCTCGGTTCAGGCGGCTCCCTCTCTGACCTTGTCGGCGAGCCGTGTACCTGTTGCCGGACCACTGTACCCGAACTTCGATCGCCGCCAGCCCTCATTCGTGATCGGCTTACGGGCGGCCCGTCGCAGCCCTTTGGCGCCAGACGGCGGCGCCTCTGCGACCGGTGACTCGTCCACAATGGGCCTGACAAGCGGCGACGGCATTGTACTCCCGCCTGAGTCGCGCATAATGGCGGGAAGACCGTGGGGCGGGGAAGAAGGCGGGGTAGCGCCGCAGACGGTGCGCCTAGCTGTGTGTTGAAGTGCACAACGTTACCCGTCGCCCCGGGAAACGCGTGTTTAACTAAACATAAAAAAAAAAAAAAAAAAAGCGGGAAGAAGAGGGACAGGATGGAGCCAGGACGTGTTTTCTTTCTGCTAAAAATACACCTGGAGCCCGTGGATTGAAACAAATGAGCTTGTTGCCGTAGGCGCGTGCCGCCACCGAAACCTGGGGTGGTCTTTTCAGCAGTGAAGGTGTCGTTCGTTTTTTTGCCTCCTTCTATTATATCTTCTGTCGGTAAAGTGGATACAGAAGCGCCTCTGCAAATATGGCAAAACAAAAGCGTTGTTAGAAGTGTCGTGTTTTTTTGTTTTTTTTTTCGAATCACGTTGGACCATGGCAAGCGGGTAAGGGTCGGACAAGGGTTGCACAACAGACTTCGGTCTTTATTGATACTAGTGGTGTCGTGGTCAGATTTCATGAGGGGTAGGGGAGGAGGGGGAGTCGTATGTGCAGGAATTTTTTGCTTTTTTAGACATTGCCAAATAGTGTCGGTTAGTTTACGGCAGATTGGGAGGTATGCCTGGTTGCCTCTGAAAATTTGTCCCTCCGTGCGTATGACCCGGAAATCTTCCCTTTATCACCATCAGTAACATAACAACGAGGAAAATCATCCAGCCGGGAGAAAGCATCCAACACAAAAATGAACTTTCGAAAATAATTTCCTCGTGCTAAACACAAAACCTCAATTCCATGTTATGTCCAGGGTTTCGAACAAAAAAAAAAAAAAGTACCGGTTAGGTTCAGATTCGGGTTCAAGCCAGTTCATTTTGTTCTGGTTCAGTTCCGGTTCGACTAACCCAATCCGCGGACTGGTACGGTAGTTATTGATTGCAACTAACTGCAAAAAAATAATGCGTAGTTACGTCTGAATTCAACACACATGAAACAAAAGAAGGTGTAATTCAAGGCTCCGGAATAGTTTCGATCACAAAAGATCAGCGCGCAGGCGTCTCCACATTTGCTACCCATCGAAATGCAGCCGGCGCGGTCGGTATCAAACCGGCAAACTCGGGCACCAGCAGAACGCCTTAGCCACTGCGCCAGCTTGAAGGGTAAAATCAGTGATTTAAAAGGATCACGACGGCAAAATACCCCCGTTGTTCAGAATTGAAAAACTAGCCTTTCGTAACTGAATCTACTGTATTCCGTCCCCGAAAGACGTTGTTTTCACACACACAAATAAAATACTAAATACGAGGAACTGTCACATTTCGCGCTACGCAACGTCAGGAGTGGCGCTATAGGGAAAATACTAAAAAAAAATGGTTATCCGTCTGTCGCGTCCATGTTAGCATTCAAATTGGGCTTCAAACAGAACTGAAGGCGTCAATACAATAGCAGTCGTGTTTTTAGGGGTGTAGGAAAAAATGGTCCCGGAAAAAATGGTCCTGGAAAAAATGGTCCCGGAAGAAATGGTCCCGGAAAAAATGGTCCCAAATCCAAGGTATGAAAAAGTGGTCCCAGAAAAATTGGTCCCGAAGCCGAGGTAGGAAAAGTAATCTTGTTCGAGTAAAGCCGGTTAATCGAGCCAAGAACGTTTGTTTTACCAAAAATCAGGTTGTGTTGCTTTCATGGCCTCTCTCATATTTATTTTCTAATTTGCCATTACGCTAGTTTATTCGACAGATGTTGTCCATCGATGACGTCTCAACCACATATGGCGTGCATAAATTTCAGCACATCACTGTTTTAAACCCGCGCGTTGTGAGGAGGGTAAGCCACTGCCGCAGTGATGCCACACAACCTCGACAGGTTAAGGTACCGACAGAAAAAAGCAGGATGCGCCTGGTGATGTGTAGTGATTCTGCTGAGCACGAGGATGCGGGTTCGATTTTTGGCCGCGGCGGCCGCTTTTCTGATGGAGACGAACAGCAAAAACACCCGTGGGAAAAGAAACAAAAAAACATGTGCGAAAGAATTCAGTCAGCGGGCTGCATAAGAGGCGTTACCTGAATGAGGTATTAAACAAAGATATACAAAAGTTCAGTTTCTAAAAATACCTGGCAAAAATCGAACACGGCAGCAATATAAAATGCAATCCCTGCTCTAGATTGTTGCCTATAACCCATGTTAAGCGAAAATAAAAATAAAACGCTGTTTCAAACAAACAAGCACCCGGTAATTCGGTGGCCAAAATGTTTGCGCACGGAAATGTCCGTGCACCGAAAGGTATGTGCACCTAAACGCCCGTACACCGATACGTCCGTACACCGATATGGCCGTACACCGAAATATGCGTACACCGAAATGTCCGCGCCGAAACATCCTGCACCGAAGTGTACAGCACCGAGATGTACTAGACCCGGCACGACGCTGTGCTCTTCATCAATGGAGCTCCCACGGCTTCTTGTGCAATTTTCAGCGATACTGATGAAATCTTGCAGCGTAAAGCTTCTACGATCTTCCAGACACTGAGATGGCTGTGTCCGACTAAGCTACTAAACCGACGGTTCCAGGCCTCGCAGTTGTTTGTGCGGTTTTAATGCAAATAATTGCATTAAAATTTTAATCTATGTTCAGCCCTACCATCCATCCATCCATCCATCCATCCATCCATCCATCCATCCATCCATCCATCCATCCATCCATCCATCCATCCATCCGTCTGTACATAAATCGCCCACTCATCCATCTATGAAACCGTCCGTCCGTCCGTCTGTCTGTCTACCCAATTTGCTTTGTTAGATGTTAGCCTCCAGAGGCGTTAATTTCTGCCCATTATAGGGATATTAAAGCATTCCATCTCTTTCTCAACCCTTTAGCTGACACGCAAAGGGGCAAAATCAAAACCGCAAGAATGTTCAGATCTGACTAACTTGAAGGGAAACACATCGACTGGAGCATGGGACCATTTTTTCCTAGATGGTCACTGGGACCATTTTCTCCGGGACCATTTTTTCCGGGACCATTTTTTCCGTTTCCGGATTTTAGCGGTGGTTTTCGTCGGTGGTCACCAATCACACAAACAATTACTATCAATGCCGTAGCCAGAAATATTGCGTCACCGGTAAAAAAAGAAAACTCCTGTGCACCCCAAAAAATCTTGTAATTTTTGGGCTTCAATAAACCGGAAACGGAAAAAATGGTCCCGGAAAAAATGGTCCCGGAAAAAATGGTCCCGGAGAAAATGGTCCCGGAAAAAATGGTCCCGGAAAAAATGGTCCCAGTGACCATTTAGGAAAAAATGGTCCCATGCTCCAGTCGACGTGTTTCCCTTCAAGTTAGTCAGATCTGAACTTTTTGGCGGCTTTTCTTTTGTGCGTTTGCTTTTTAGCTAAAGGGTTGAGAAAGAGATGGAATGCTTTAATATTCAGGGGAGGCTGGATGGATGGGTGGGCGATTTACGTACAGATGGATGGATGTATAGATGGATGGTAGGGCTGAGTACCGATTAAAAATTTAGTGCAAGTAATTGGATTAAAACCGCCCAAACAACTGCGAGGCCTGGAACAGCCGGTTTAGAAGCTTAGTCGGACACAGCTATCTCAGTGTCTGGAAGGTCATTAAAGCTCTACGCTGCGAGGTTTCATCAGAATCGGTGTAAATTGAAATCGGGATTTACGCGCTGATGCTCCGCCTTGGTTTAGCCTTCGTTTCTGTGCAGTGCGGCCCAAACCCAACTCTCGAACGTAAAGTCATATCGAAATTAAAATATTAAAGCTAAAGCTTTAAGTTAATGTCTGGGACATCCCGTGCACTGAAATGATCGCACCGAAACATCGTGCACCGAAACGTCCGTGCGCTGAAAAGTCCGTGCACCGAAATGTGCGTGCACGTAAATATCCGTGCACCATCATGTCCGTGCACCGAAATGTCCGGCCACCGAAATATAAATGTAAATACAATTAAAATATACAATCTTTAACTTCAAAGCACGAATAAACAAAGGAAAAAAGCATTCAAGAGAAACAAATAGCAACATAGTGTCATAAAAAGTTAAGAAAAAAAAACGTAAAAAATTGCAGGGGGGTGGGGGGGGCTTACAATTCTGAGAATGTGAAGGCGAAATTTTCTGTTGATATGCCTTGAAATTTCATACGAACTTAACGGTCGCCCCCGTCCACTCCTGAATAGCCCCCTGGGCAGCCCCCTCTGACGCTCCTTCCTTTCACTACACATCACCAGGATCCTGTTTTTCGTATCGGTACCTTCACCTGTCGAGGTTGTGTGGAAGCGGTTTACCCTCCTCACAACGTGCGGGTTCAAAACAGAGATGTACTGAGATTTATGCATGCTATATGTGGTTGAGACGTCATCAATGCGAAACATCTGTGGGTTAAGCTAGCATAACGGCAAATTAGAAAATAAATATTGGAGAGGCCATGAAAACAACTCAACCTGAATTTCGGTAAAACAAACGTTCTTGGTGCGATTAACCGGATTTACTCGAACAAGACTACTTTTCGTGCTTTGGCTTCAGGACCAATTTTTCCGGGACCATTTTTTCCTACCTTGGATTTGGGACCATTTTTTCCGGGACCATTTCTTCCGGGACCATTTTTTCCAGGACCATTTTTTCCGGGACCATTTTTTCCGGGACCATTTTTTCCTACACCCCAATAAACCGACACCTTTAAAAATTTTGTTTCTACATTACAGTTTATCGATTCGTTGTGTAAAGAGCAGAGGCGAAAAATATGGCGAAAGCAAGGGGGAGGGAGGGTTGCGGATCAAAGTATCGGGGGGCTGGGGGGGAGGGGGCTGTTCTGACACCGAAACGACCCCCCGGTTACACCCCCGGTTCCTGTGACGTCCTAAGTGCTGGGCGAGAAATTGACTGGTCAATCGCCACTGCCTGCTCTGCTTCCTTCAATGTCTAGGTTATTAGTTTCAACTTAGCGTTGTAATTAGTACCATTGATTGATTGATTGATTGATTGATTGATTGATTGATTGATTGATTGATTGATTGATTGATTGATTGTAGGGTTTAACACGCCGACGCAACGCAGGCGATGAGGCGCGCCGTAGTAGAGGGCTCCGGATTAATTTTGACCACCTGGGGATCTTTAACGTGCGCCGAAATCTCGTACACACGGGCGTTTTTGCTTTTCGCCTCCATCAGAAAAGCGGCCGCCGCGGCCGGGAATCGAACCCGCGACCTCGTGCTCAGCAGCGCAACGCCTTAGCCACTGAGCCACCGGCGGCGGGTAATTTGTACCATTGTCACAAAAACTAAGCATTAACCAAACTTGCTAAAACTAATTAACCAAACTTGCAATTTACCCTCATGTCCCCCTTATTTGCTTCTACGATAATCGAAATAAGCATTAGTCCGCGACTACAAAATGCGCAGGAGACCCGCAAGAACGTATCCTAAGTATATCTGTGAGAACAAAATGTCAAGTTGGGGAACGGCAGAGCTATAGTGGCAACCGACGGGTGTATTAGAAGACAGTAGAATCACAGCCTCGATGATTAGGCGTTACTAAACGGGCAGAGTTAGATGACAATGCTCTCAGCACAGTGGGTGATGCATAGTCAAAAATAGAGAGGGAGAATTCCGAATTTTACCCCAATACAATGGACACGGCACACCTTCGCAACTAAAAAAATGGTTACAAAGCATGGTTCTAAGTCGACCAGGTTCAACTGTGATGTCTTTTTTATTTCTTCGACCCACTCACGCGGCTGACTATCGTGCTCATTGCTCGGCTACTGATGTTACCGCCACTATTTTCCTGGTGAAAGAAGCAATGAAAGGCAGCAGCCATGGAATATTCATCGTTTCTCCATTTTAACGTAGCAGCGTAGCGAAGCAGATTAATTAATTAATTAGTTATACGTATGGAGAGCATATGAATAATTAATTGGTTTGACTGGTTCATTAAACAAATGAACTGCTTACTTTGTAACATTCACAACCACATTACAAAGCCCGCTAAGTGAATGATAAACATAATCAGTACGGGAGCGTTGATTTAAATCATCTTCACGCAGTGTCTAGTAGAGGAAGTACCGGTAAAGAGAGAGTTCCAGGGCACTTCCCAGCCGGGCTCCACCCGGCCTGGCGATTAGGTCCGCTCGTCACACAGACGCCTTACAGGAGGCGCACACAAGGCGCGCGAGAAAGAATAGCCTCCATGTTTCGCCCGTGCCTTCCCACATATATTTGCTCATCGCTGCGCCGACCAAGCTCTTCCAGACACACCTTACATCAGCGATCTGGTCCCGCTTCTTCCATCTCCTCCCGCCGGCTCCGGTGAGATCGAGTGCCGCAACGCGCAGCGGGACGTTCGCGGAACCCCGGCCCAAACCTCACGTAGAAAGAAACGTACGATTTCCGGGGCCCGTCTTGCCTCAGCTTCAGTGGTGCCGCCCCGCCCCGTAAGAACTTTCTCACCCCGAGTTGCGCTCGAGTTCGTGTACCGGGGCTCTCTATTTTCTGCGTTAAGTACTTCTGCCTGCTGTGTCCTCCGTTCTCCCTATCCCCTCCCCTTCCCCTTCGTCGGGGTTCGCTGCCGAACTGGGGCAGTGGCTCACGAGACTCCGTTGTGCGTGGCGGGGGCGGTAAGGGAGGCGGGGAGCTCAGACTCCCGCTCCCTCGGCCATTTTAGGAGAGCGCCAGATCGTCTGCGTTTTGTTGTGTCTCGGGCGCTTTTATGTTAAAATTCTGCACTCGAGCCCGCAAGTGACTCGGAAAAAAGAACAAAAGAACGATGGAAATGACAGCGGTAGGAGAAAATGAACGAAAAGTTTGAGGGGAAATTTAGTGTCGCCTTTGACGCATGGGTGCCAATCCGCGCGAGCGGTCGAGGAAGAGCAGAAGAGAGTAATGAAATAAAGCAAATAAGTGTAGTGTAAAGGTTCGAAAGTCTGCAAACGACGTATTTTCCCGCCTCGCGTAAGCGATATTTTTAACCTAATGGGCTACACATTTTCTCTGGATGCGAGCTTTGAGGAACGATACTGTGGCCGTGAGAAGAGCGCTCTTCATTCTTACTGCTCGTTCTGCTTTTTTTACGGCGGGTCGCATGCTTCGCTATTTTGGGGCAGTGGTTTATTCGACCGGCCCGCGAACGATGCATATAATGTATACACGCCACAGATTCCACGCGAGTTTGGCGGAATATTCAAAAAATAGTTTGGCGTCCGCACGCTGTATACGTGGCCCGTAAGTCGCCTCTCCTTTTTTTTTTTTTTTACATTTGTAAAGACTGGCTTGACGGGGAAAATTTGTAGCTTGACGCGGAAAAGTATTATAACTGCAGCATAAGGCTCAGCTCTGTGCCACAGAATGGCTCGGGAAGAGCTAGAACTAAGTTAAGTTCTGGATTTTTAACGCGCAGCATCGTCTAAAATCTCTCGGCCGTGAGTGAGCGAAATACATTTTTAAATTGAGGGGCCGTAAGACCCCGGGGAAAGTGAACATTAGGGGAAGGGGAAAGTCACAGTTCACACAATGGGCGCTGTTACAGTCTTGGGGTCCAATTCACGAAGTCTTCCCAGTTTAGTCAATCAGTGTCACTAAGTATATGCACAGTTCACACTGAACGCATTGGGGGTGGATAGATTCGACAAGTCCGGCTGCGTCCGGGTCAGACCGCCGCACCAATTTATAAAGAGCGCTTTCAAAGGCCTACTGGGTGATTAATTCTAGCGTAGCGTGATCGTTACGATCAGGACTAATACGGTCCAGTTCAGCTGCGTATGTTGTATTGATAGTGCCTGAAAAGGCAGGTGAGTTGCGTTCTTCGGCACACCCCTTCGGTCGCCTGTTGTAGCGATCGTTAAGAACTTTACTTATTTTGGTGCCAGGAAAAAAAATACGCAAAATTTTTTTCAGAACTCTGCATGCACACTCTTAAAATGGGCGCATACGCTAAAATACGGCTCCGCCGTTGCATGCATGCGGCAGAGAGAAGACTACCTTATAATGATCGCACGTCCGTTATTCTACGGTAATGTCAGGTATCGTTCGCATGTTCGCCGTTATTGTTCGCACGTCAATGATCGCACGCCCGTTATTATCGCACGTCCGTTATTGAGTAATCTTGATCCACGAGTTTTATTTCCTGGCAACGTTGAACGAGAAAACTTTGCTGGGCGAGGACGGCTTGGCTGTGCACTTGGAGGATCTCTCAGCCTTAGGCGTAAAACGGGATATCATATGGTATTAAAGAAGGTTAAAAGAAGAGGCGAGGGTCTCATAACTTCAATGGGGGTAATATTTCGTGTTTTCGAGAGCATCAATAACGGCCGGAGTTTGGAGTTGCATTCTTGATCTATAGGCCCCCTGCGCTGCCCAGGGGGGAAGGGGGGGGGGGGGGGGGGGGGCGTGCGAAACCGGCTTTCGGGCAGAACTTCCGGGTAATACAAAGCTGCGGGTGTCCCATAGGTTCACGCGTGTTGACAGAAGCAAAATGAGCTCGATACGTCTCCAGCCCATCCCCGACGCGTCCGATCTCGTCCGGCGATCAACTTGGCATTAGGGAAAAAAGCTATGCAGCGCTAAATACATTTACAGCGTGGACGAAAGTGCTGGGACGGTGACGGCGCTCTGCCAGTCGCAGATTCACCGATCGATGGTCGTATGAAGTGAAATTTGAAGTGAAAGCTTCTTGTTTATACTAATACGCTTAGTGACAAGGAATTCTCAACAACAGCCGATCAAACAAGAAGAGTAACGCAATCGGCGATGATCGCGCGTAAAAGCCAACGAGTCTCGCGGACCGCAGGCTCGTCCGCTCGGTGAGCTGTACTTTTGCGCACCTGCTCACTTATGCGTGCATTTTCAATAAACACTGCTGGTTTGCGCCATCGTTACGAATACATATTGTAGCGCTAGCTTGCCGTTTTTTCCGTGGCTCAGTCACAAAATGCAGCGAGCGTCATAAACGTCAAATATGTTTGTGATTCTGAAAGTAGTGGCCGTAAAACAAAGTGGTCGGGCGAAAGTGGCCCCGAGTCTCACCGCATTTAGTTACGCTCTTGCATCATATATTCGAAGTTCCCTCTTAATAGACTAAAGTAAGGATCGGCAACGTTTCGAGGTGCAGTGCCGAGTTGCATGAAGGCGACACGGCAGAGGGCTGGACGGCAAATCGGGTGGGAGAGGGGGGAGCGTGGCTTTGAAGGATAAAGAAAAAAAAAAATCAGCGAATTGCCAATAATATTTGACAATAATCTGGCGAAGTGTGAAGATGGGGGACAATGCAACTGGAAGCCATGAATTCTGATCGGTTATTGTCTCGCCGTCCAATCCTTTTTGAGGACAAAACTGGCGTGTCGGCGTTCATATTAGCGACGACCCCTGCACTAGAAGATAACCAACAGAGCCAGTGACAATCTTATGTAAATATTTGGGCCGTGCAACGCGTGTACGCGACTGTGTTTTGTTACACATCTTACACATCTAAGCAGGCAACGGACTTGCGATTCGGTGCTTGATTCGCGTCCGTTAATTGCGCTCAATTTGTTTATTTGACGATATTTCCTCACATATATATTCGCTAGTATACGTGTACCTCGCCGTTCGTAAATCATGTGGCGTAAAATGTTAAGCAAGAATCATTTAGTGCGCGAAGATGAAAAACAAATTTTCCTTTCGTTTTCGAGGCGTTGCATGGCCAGCAGCGTCCGCGAATCGGCTGCGCTCCTCGCGTCCGCTGGCATGCTCCTGCTGAAGCGACCATTTACAGTTACCTCAGCCTCAGCAACGTTCTGTTTATGCTACTTGTGAACTTTCCTTTGTCGCCCTCACGCAAGAAGAACGAACGATAATTATCGTCGAGAAGTTAGACCACCCGACCTGGCGATACTGCCCCACGCCGCGACGGGTGCAGCTCGCTCAAAAAAACGCCGATAAATCGGCTCGTTGTAGGGAATATTATTTTGTTTGGCCTCTGCAACTACTTTTAGGGCATTTTATTCGGTATGCAGTCAATTAAACGCACCACAGTGTGATTAAATTAAGTACAACTAACTTTCGCTCTGGCTTGCAATTAAAAACACATGGAGGGCGGTGAGGGTCGTCTGCTTTTGTACTACCCAGAGGCGTCGGCCACTAGGGGCGCTGCATGTCGCCAAAACTCCAGCGAAGGAGAGAGGGGAATGCGGAGGAATTAGGTAATTCTACCGCATTAGCGAAAAGGTCGCGGCTTTTGTGATCAAGTAGGAGTTAGAAGTAAATAGTACAAGCGTATCCCCCTACGTCTTTAGTTACGGAGATGGAACTATTGACTCTACGAGGATGTCGAATCGGTAATGCCTAAGATAAACATTCAGTTCATTGTGATGGGAAGTGTAAAAAAAGCCTATAGGAATCATTATGGTGGCGTTATGACAGCGTGGGTTTTGGTGGAGACAGGTGCGCTCGCCTGGAGGGGGGGGGGGGGGGGGTAATTGATTGATCGTAGGGTTTAACGCGCCGACGCAACGCAGGCGATGAGGCGCGCTGTAGTGGAGGGCTCCGGATTAATTTTGACCACCTGGGGATCTTTAACGTGCGCCGAAATCTCGTACACACGAGCGTTTTTGCTTTTCCGCCTCCATCAGAAAAGCGGCCTCCGCGGCCGGGGGGGGGGGGGGGGGGGGGGCTAAAAGGGGAGGGAGACCATGAAAGAAGGTAAATGTAAAAAGTGATAAAATAAAAAACAAAGCAAGGACTTTTATTCAAAATAAAAATAAAAAAACCTCAGGTGGTTGCCGTAGCCTGCATAACTTTCCCCGAGTTAAATTGCACAATGGCGGACCTTTCGAGGTGAGAGCTTGCATAGAAGTCGCACATGGTTCGTACCTGTAGATTGCGACGCAATAAAGATTATCGGTAGTCATTATTTCATGATGGGCCGAGTTAGTGGCCTCGACCACTTCCAAGGGCGGAGAAAGTCATTCGTTACCCCCCCCCCCCCCCCTCCCCCACCTCCTCCCCCTGCGTACGCCTGTGGGCGGGGATAAGCTTGGAACGGGGTGTCGGCCTGCTGCTTGCCTTCTCAAACCTCGTAGTCTTCTGAGGGCGTCTTCGGCGAGGGTCTCTTATTGGGGCGTCTCTCGCTGGTTGGAGGTCGATTGCAAAACAGACATTCTGATGCACGTTTACAGAATCGAACTTGTAATATATGGCTTGCACATGACGGCACCAGCGCCCTTTTTGCAGGTGCATCGCTCTCAGACTACTCAGCTCTGCTCTGAATGAGAGCGGCACACATCCTTCCACGGCGCACGGCGTGCACCAACACAGTGAGGTCAGTGCAAGCTATCTGGAGGCAAAGCAAAAACTCAAGTGACTTCTTCCTCCAATACACAGCACACTTCCGCCTTATGACCAATTCCTTTTTGCAGATATATCACCCCCATTTTATTATATTCCACTATCGGCCTACCTCGGTTACGGACAGCTAAATTTCCCGGCAATAGTGCCACTTAAACGGCTCGATGAGGCAAAAATAACTGAGGTGTCGATACGTCGTATACCGTATATTTGCTCCGGGTACTAAAGCATATGACCGTCACCGGAAGTGGCCGACCATCGCTTAACCCTCTTTTCGTTTTGCGTAATCAAATCAGCCACTCCCGACCATGAACGTAGTTACCATCACGCAGACATTGCATTCTTGGGAAGATGCCAGCTTCGACCTAAAAGCAAAGCGCCCGCGTCCAGTGTTTATTAGCGAAGATTTCGCTTGCTTTCCGTCTGGTTGGTAAACAAAGGCGCTGAGCTCTCCTCGCAACTTCCAAAAGTATACTGACAGCCTCTTCTATAGCTACTTTCCTTGTAGAAGCCTCTTGCGCCCCTTGGCCGGAGGGAACTTGCATGACGTTGGCGTTTTTCTCGGTGTTTAACTGTTTGACCTTGTTCTCGTTGCGGTTCCCTTCTTATGTGAGCCGAAAGAACGTCACGGAGCTGGTCATTGCCGTGCTTACCACCTATAACCCCCGAAAAGATTCGTAATATCGATCGACGAAAACTAGCCAATATGCATTCCACTCAACGTAACACAATCGAGGTGTCAAACTTGGTTCGTACAATGGGTTTTACCTGTTTTTAAACCGTGTACGTATGTTTTAATTGCGTGGTTGATTGCTACTTGACCTTTTTAACCTTCCTTTCGATTTAGTCACGTTCATATCTCGAAGCCCACACAGCTGAAAAATGGAGAATGAATTACCCGAACTTTTGTTGGCAGGTCTTTTACGTTTCCGCGCAACAAAACGATGTCGTTGGTACACATGAAGGGGCTGAATAATAAATACTTGTACGCCCGACTTCTAAAGCGAAGCTTCCAGCCTCTCACTGATGTCGCCTGTAGTTCTCCCAAAGCGCACTGCGGGACAGCCAACTTTCTCTGACGATGATGATGATCGTCTGTGAAATGAAAGAGAAAAATTAGAACGCTTAATTCTCGTGTCGGGAACCGAACCTGGGTCCCTCGCATATGAAGCCGACGTCTTTCAGATAGCGACATGGGCGAAGCAGTTTGGTTTTGGAGAGGAGTGCATGAACGTGCAAAATTAGCAAAATCACGTACCCCTCCGTCTAACGGTTGACTCCTATGGTTGAACGCGAAGCTTTCTTCGTGCGAAATAAAATGGCGAAGGGTCAAAGTCAAAGCCGCTGCGATCAAAGCCTAAACTGCGTGCGAGTCAAAGTCAAAGCTCAATGAGTCAAAGTCCAAACTCAGACGACAACCAAGGAATCCCCACGAAAAAGCTTCGTGTTCTACCATCGTCGTAGTTAGGCGGTGGTGGGTGTGCATGATTTTCTGAGGCATGGATAATAGAACGCGTCGCAGCCCATGGAAGTCGCTGAGTCTAATACGGACGCCGGCTTTCAACGATGAAGCCTCCTAAACACCTCCTATAGACATACTGTAAAAAATTTCGAATGTAATGCCTCCTTTTTTGACATCCTTACATTAATTTTTTTTAATACTGCCAGCCCCAAAGGCACAGGTTTTAGAAAATTGTCTTTACAAAAAACCATGGAGATGGCAAGGCACCAGATTTCAAAATTAGATGCATGGACGTGCAAAATTAGCAAAATCACGTACCCCTCCGTCTAACGGTTGACTCCTATGGTTGAACGCGAAGCTTTCTTCGTGCGAAATCAAATGGCGAAGGGTCAAAGTCAAAGCCGCTGCGATCAAAGCCTAAACTGCGTGCGAGTCAAATTCAAAGCTCAATGAGTCAAAGTCCAAACTCAGACGACAACCAAGGAATCCCCACGAAAAAGCTTCGTGTTCTACCATCGTCGTAGTTAGGCGGCGGTGGGTGTGCATGATTTTCTGAGGCATAGATAATAGAACGCGTCGCAGCCCATGGAAGTCGGTGAGTCTAATACGGACGCCGGCTTTCAACGATGAAGCCTCCTAAACACCTCCTATAGACATACTGTAAAAAATTTCGAATGTAATGCCTCCTTTTTTGACACCCTTACATTAATTTTTTTTAATACTGCCAGCCCCAAAGGCACAGGTTTTAGAAAATTGTCTTTACAAAAAACCATGGAGATGGCAAGGCACCAGATTTCAAAATTAGATGCATGGACGTGCAAAATTAGCAAAATCACGTACCCCTCCGTCTAACGGTTGACTCCTATGGTTGAACGCGAAGCTTTCTTCGTGCGAAATCAAATGGCGAAGGGTCAAAGTCAAAGCCGCTGCGATCAAAGCCTAAACTGCGTGCGAGTCAAATTCAAAGCTCAATGAGTCAAAGTCCAAACTCAGACGACAACCAAGGAATCCCCACGAAAAAGCTTCGTGTTCTACCATCGTCGTAGTTAGGCGGCGGTGGGTGTGCATGATTTTCTGAGGCATAGATAATAGAACGCGTCGCAGCCCATGGAAGTCGGTGAGTCTAATACGGACGCCGGCTTTCAACGATGAAGCCTCCTAAACACCTCCTATAGACATACTGTAAAAAATTTCGAATGTAATGCCTCCTTTTTTGACACCCTTACATTAATTTTTTTTAATACTGCCAGCCCCAAAGGCACAGGTTTTAGAAAATTGTCTTTACAAAAAACCATGGAGATGGCAAGGCACCAGATTTCAAAATTAGATGCATGGACGTGCAAAATTAGCAAAATCACGTACCCCTCCGTCTAACGGTTGACTCCTATGGTTGAACGCGAAGCTTTCTTCGTGCGAAATCAAATGGCGAAGGGTCAAAGTCAAAGCCGCTGCGATCAAAGCCTAAACTGCGTGCGAGTCAAATTCAAAGCTCAATGAGTCAAAGTCCAAACTCAGACGACAACCAAGGAATCCCCACGAAAAAGCTTCGTGTTCTACCATCGTCGTAGTTAGGCGGCGGTGGGTGTGCATGATTTTCTGAGGCATAGATAATAGAACGCGTCGCAGCCCATGGAAGTCGGTGAGTCTAATACGGACGCCGGCTTTCAACGATGAAGCCTCCTAAACACCTCCTATAGACATACTGGAAAAAATTTCGAATGTAATGCCTCCTTTTTTGACACCCTTACATTAATTTTTTTTAATACTGCCAGCCCCAAAGGCACAGGTTTTAGAAAATTGTCTTTACAAAAAACCATGGAGATGGCAAGGCACCAGATTTCAAAATTAGATGCATGGACGTGCAAAATTAGCAAAATCACGTACCCCTCCGTCTAACGGTTGACTCCTATGGTTGAACGCGAAGCTTTCTTCGTGCGAAATCAAATGGCGAAGGGTCAAAGTCAAAGCCGCTGCGATCAAAGCCTAAACTGCGTGCGAGTCAAATTCAAAGCTCAATGAGTCAAAGTCCAAACTCAGACGACAACCAAGGAATCCCCACGAAAAAGCTTCGTGTTCTACCATCGTCGTAGTTAGGCGGCGGTGGGTGTGCATGATTTTCTGAGGCATAGATAATAGAACGCGTCGCAGCCTATGGAAGTCGGTGAGTCTAATACGGACGCCGGCTTTCAACGATGAAGCCTCCTAAACACCTCCTATAGACATACTGTAAAAAATTTCGAATGTAATGCCTCCTTTTTTGACACCCTTACATTAATTTTTTTTAATACTGCCAGCCCCAAAGGCACAGGTTTTAGAAAATTGTCTTTACAAAAAACCATGGAGATGGCAAGGCACCAGATTTCAAAATTAGATGCATGGACGTGCAAAATTAGCAAAATCACGTACCCCTCCGTCTAACGGTTGACTCCTATGGTTGAACGCGAAGCTTTCTTCGTGCGAAATCAAATGGCGAAGGGTCAAAGTCAAAGCCGCTGCGATCAAAGCCTAAACTGCGTGCGAGTCAAATTCAAAGCTCAATGAGTCAAAGTCCAAACTCAGACGACAACCAAGGAATCCCCACGAAAAAGCTTCGTGTTCTACCATCGTCGTAGTTAGGCGGTGGTGGGTGTGCATGATTTTCTGAGGCATGGATAATAGAACGCGTCGCAGCCCATGGAAGTCGCTGAGTCTAATACGGACGCCGGCTTTCAACGATGAAGCCTCCTAAACACCTCCTATAGACATACTGTAAAAAATTTCGAATGTAATGCCTCCTTTTTTGACACCCTTACATTAATTTTTTTTTAATACTGCCAGCCCCAAAGGCACAGGTTTTAGAAAATTGTCTTTACAAAAAACCATGGAGATGGCAAGGCACCAGATTTCAAAATTAGATGCATGGACGTGCAAAATTAGCAAAATCACATACCCCTCCGTCTAACGGTTGACTCCTATGGTTGAACGCGAAGCTTTCTTCGTGCGAAATCAAATGGCGAAGGGTCAAAGTCAAAGCCGCTGCGATCAAAGCCTAAACTGCGTGCGAGTCAAATTCAAAGCTCAATGAGTCAAAGTCCAAACTCAGACGACAACCAAGGAATCCCCACGAAAAAGCTTCGTGTTCTACCATCGTCGTAGTTAGGCGGCGGTGGGTGTGCATGATTTTCTGAGGCATGGATAATAGAACGCGTCGCAGCCCATGGAAGTCGGTGAGTCTAATACGGACGCCGGCTTTCAACGATGAAGCCTCCTAAACACCTCCTATAGACATACTGTAAAAAATTTCGAATGTAATGCCTCCTTTTTTGACACCCTTACATTAATTTTTTTTAATACTGCCAGCCCCAAAGGCACAGGTTTTAGAAAATTGTCTTTACAAAAAACCATGGAGATGGCAAGGCACCAGATTTCAAAATTAGATGTGCAGATTCGGGTCCGTGCATCTAATAGAGCCTTCATCACTAAAAACAGTGAATAAAAACAGTGAATCACGGGGAAGTTAGCCTGCCGAAACGATATATGCCAGAATCTGACGAGACACGATCGCTTTCAGAAGAGTGGGGTTGTATTTAATTAATCATATTCTTCGGCTGCCTGGCTATCGTTTGCCACCGGCTCATATGATTCTAAACGCATCGACCTTTTCACTAAGATATGTCATCTCCCATTATTCCAGTCGAAAATTGCCTTCGAGCGTTCAGCTTTCGATCGTTTGAAGTTGGAAGAGCGCTAAAAGTATAAAGGTATTTTCGAGCAAATCAGAGTTTTCTAAGTTGCAGGCTGCAGATTAGATTCTACCGTCTTTGCAGCCTCTGCCCCTATTGCTGTTTCGTTGTAACAGCGCTACTGTCTTCAGGAGCCCCAGAAAGAAGCAAGACAAGCGAAGAATTTGGAAAGTCTCTCGCCAAATTCTTACCGCTCTGTATTCAAGGGGCAGGCTGAATCGCCTTTTGTTCACTTTCACTCGGAAATAGAATCACTGTGCTGCTTTTTTTTTTTCTCAACCCATCGACGCTGTTGTAAGCCCTTTATATAACAGAGACTTCTCTTGTTTTCGTCGGGATCGAAGAACATATAGAATAAACATTTCTCACGGTGGAAATAAAAGTAAGGAACGTCGCTGGGAATGGACTGAATGGAGCTAAAAGGAGTGGAATTACCAGAAACCACCATTCCCGAAACTGGAATGGAATGAACATCGCAAATTCAGCAACTCGGACTTTTCTGCGACTGATTCATTGATTACTGAAAAAAGATTCAGCAACCAGTTCCATCCAGGTTATTATTGGGATGTTAGTGTTTCCGTCACGACCAACGGTGCTACTTCCGCAAACACATGACGCCAAGGTGATGGAGCCTAAATTTCTTAGTACGGCAGCAGTAGATAGCCAAATGGCTTTGCTAAATTGGTACTCCGCGAATTCAGTTGAACTTGAATAGGCAAATACTAGTTCCAATAGTTCGGTAATTCCAAAACGGTATATGCATTACAATATTTCTTTTACACCACCGACAAAAAATAATTTACTAGACGCAGCGAGCGCACAGCGAAAGGCTAAAGCAATCGTAATTGCGCAGTGACACCAGCTTCCTTCGTTATCCGTTGAATAGTACCGTCTCGCGCTCGTTATGTGTGATAAAGTGACAGACTCGAGGAGATCAATCAGTTTCCTCCCCTTATTGTATTTGTGAATGTCAGGATTACACGCCGAGGGAATTCTAAAGTGAGAGATTGGATCGTGGAACTAAGGAGAGAAGCTGTAAAAGTGAGCAAGAGAAATGCTGGCCTGGGAGAGCGTCGCCATTTAAGACAAGCGCCACCATTTAAAGTGGGAAAAGCTTATCTTACTTCAAATTACATTCTATCTGATGGGTATAGTAAGTAATTAAGTAAAGCCAATTCGGCGAAACCATGCATGGAATATCCACCTAGAGCATATTCGCTGCCCTTGAGAGGCCAGTGCTGGCCTCTTATTTTCCACTAGATGAGCGGTGGGAGTAAATTTACTGAAGCCGAAGCATGGCGTAGAGTAAAAAACAAACAAAAAAACAAGCAAAACCCTCGTAAATTAGAATTCTACAAGTACTCACAAAATCGTGCGAATTAAACGAAGTTCTAAAGCGATGAACAAACGAATTTCCTTTCCGACATAGATAATAGGAGTAACGAACATTTATTGAGTATAAGGTGGAAAAGTGTGATCAGCCGCCTTAAAGCCGCTGCTTCTTGGGCTCTGGTCACCAAGAAATGTTGTTGCTCCTGCGACCTCTCACTGGTCAGCGCGGTAACCCACCGCCCAAGGGATGAGGACATGGCTTGTGTGGGCAAGAGTAGACGGAGTTGTAGGGGGTGAGGATCAGGGGTTCACGCAGAATTTAGATTTTGGGGGTGTGTCGAAATCCTCCTGGGGGTGTTGGAAGGCGGTTTGGGGGGGGGGGGTATAAATCCATAAGCAGGGTGCTTGTGGTTGTGGAAGCTTTTTTTTAAGGGGGGGGGGGATCCTTATGGGGTTGTTAGGGGGGTGTTGGGTGGGGGTATAAATCGCTGTTGAGGATGTGGCTACAAAGCTGGCATAGACTACAGACGAAGGAGGAGGATATATGGGCGAGGATGGTGTGGTTGTTTAAGAAGTGTAGGCCTAGTAGGGGGAGATTAAAGGTGAGGGCATGGGTATTTTTTTCTAAACGATGTTATGTGCGTGCGTGCGCGGAAGGATTTGCCATCATATATGTTCCTGATCTGAAAATGAATGTGCATCGTCTTTGCTCGTTGCCCAAATGTGGTGGGCAATGACAATTAATGAAAGAGCGCATGAGATCGCGCATAAAAGGGCAATGGGCAAAATTGAAAAGAAAAAAAGAAGAGCCCACGATATTGATTTCTTTACCTGATATCCGTGCAACGCTTCCTCCTTTTCTTCGCTTACATCATTAACGTGTCACAAAACATTGTCCCCACCAAACCATTCCGCTATAAAGACTCCGACTGCCATAGCGCCGTTGCGCATGCACTGACGTCCGTAGCGGCATGTATAATTAGTAAAGCTGACACCATGCAGTGTCCCGGCAGTGTATGCGCTGAAACAATCTTCGACTAGTAATGCGTCAGGCACCTCCGTTCATAAACACTCCGATTGCCGCTGCGTTCTGTTCTGCGATGCGTGAACTATTTTCGTTGCTGCAAAATCATTATTAGATTTCCATCATGTGTAGATCGCACATAGGGTTACCAACCGTCCCGAATTTTGCAGGAATGTCCCGAATTTTCATATACAACGTCCCAAGCTATATGTTTCGGATTTGTTCCGGACCGTCCAGTTAGAAATCTTTATGTAGACCAACGCACGCTCAACAAGGCGCGTGCGCCACGCAACACAAAGTTAGCACGAGCTTGTCCAGGTAGAGCTGCAGGTAAAAATGAACTTGTATACGTTCCCATTCTGCAGTATGATTCTGCAGTATGATTCTGCAGTATGATTCTAATCTTGTACATTGCTATTTTGAATCAGAAGTGGTTTTCTTTGGGCGGCAATTACTTTTTTCCTAAAAAAATGTGGTTCTTACTGTAAACAGCACCAAGCAGCAAAAAAAGGATATCAGTTCTAACTGAAGGATAAAGGTTCACGTCAATTTATAAGGCTATGTCAAAGACTACTACAGCTTCTGTAGGTGGTGTGGTTCCAGTTGGGCTAACAAGTGATTTGCAAAAAAATTGGACACCACTTCACACTGTGTGGTACGTCGCATACAGTTCTGCACCATCTGCCCCGATTTTCTGTGACTGTCAGTAAAAACTGGCTGCTTCAAAATAATAATGAAGAAATTTCTTAGCCACATTTACATTCAGGCAAAAAGTATTGTGCAGCCATTTCATGTAATAAGAGTTGGTATGGAAAATCATGCTCAATAGGTTTTTCACGAAAGTTGGTTTCAAGAATTGAAATTGGGCCAGTAGAACAAAAAATAACACAAAATAAAGAAGGTCCTGGGTTTCGCCATGTATATTTTTTTTGCTCTTTTTCTATCATGTATAGAAGGAACACAGCCGTATTGCTAATTATATTGCACCTTTGGTTTTACAGGTCACCCAGAAAGGACAACACCAACTGAAGCTGAGGATATGGAGTAATAAAAATTTACTTTATATTGTAAAACAATGGCAGTGTTGATGTCTTCTTGAAAGTGTAAGGAACAACAGCCTTTCTTGAACCTTCTGCATGGAGACTTAATTTTGGATGACCTGAAAATAATGTGAAATAGTTAACTTGTTTCTTCTTGTCTTCTTTTTCTTTTAGGGTGGAGGGTGCTTCTATTTTTTTCAGGTGGTTTTGAGTTGACTGTTTTCACGATTGGTTCAGTTATTTAAGCATTCTGGAGTAGACATATTCTCATTACAACTGAGCAGACGTCGCCTGACGTTTACCATGCTAAGCGTCACATGTGCACCCTGCATGCTCACCATGAGCACGAACGAGTTGCATTGTATGAATGAAGATAGCACAGAATTCTTTTATCAGCATGTAACCACCTAAGAGTCACATACTGGAGCAAAATCATGGGCATCTTATGTGCATAGAAATAATAGCAGTTGCCCTGCCAGTTGGAAAACATACAATTCAAACAACGCAGATGCTAATCAATATAATTCCGTCTGCTTAGAAATGGCCTCTTTCCTGTATTTTCTAGTTTATAGATGTAACATGACGCTTGGCTGCAGCAGCTGTGATAAACTAGAAAGTGTCAACAATGAAGAGATGGGCATTGCTTCCACATTATTTACAGAGATAATTTTTTTTATCATTCGTGATGTGAAATTTTCTAGGCGAGTCTTTGGATCTTGGTAAGAAACTGTTACAATGCACAAAGTAAAACGTGGTGGACAAATGGCACTGCTAGCATGTGACATAATGTACGTGAAAGAAAAAAGTTCTATACATCTTCCTTTTCCTGTGTCTGCATGTTGAAAGCGCCTTTATTTACCAAAAGAAGGCCGAGTGGGAAGAGGGGTGTGAAACGTTTAAAGGTCACATTGCAAAGGAATGTTTCCTAAGCGTTTCTTAAACACTATGGATGAGCTGCTTTGCACTGTACCTTTGTTATCGATTACAATAAACTGAAACTGAACTGAACTGAACATCAGAAGCGTTTCTTAATATCACATTTAGCCCCGGTGACTTTCTTGCACAGCTTAACCGCCATGCGGAAAAGCCAACTTTAACAGCTCGAGGCAAGGTGTACAAACACGTATGAGCACAGGTGCATGTTCTCCCGTTTGTACTCAGGAGTTCCTGTAGAACATGCTTTAGTTAACTGCTGCGTAGTCAATCAAAACTGGTGTTCTGTGCGCCGCCGAAACCACAACGCGCTAAGAGGCACGGGGCAGCGTTGTAGACACGTATCTCACTCAGGGATCTTTAGTGTTGATCGAAACATCGGGTACACGTAGTAATTTTTCGCCTTCATCGTAAATTCAACGCAGCCTTGGCTGCCGGGAATCGAACCCGAGACATTGTACCCCCTGCACGCATGAGAGACCATGCGAGATCTGAGCAATCTGGCGCCTGATAAATCTTATTAAGGCGAATAAAGCTGCCGTGGGATATTATTTAGAGAGTTGGCAATACCCAGGAATGAACAGCTTCGGGCTACACATACTTGCTTACACAAAACTCAAAAATAAAATAAACAAAAAATGACGCGGCCGGCCCGACCCAACATACGTACGATATGTTGATCAACACCGTATTAACCGCATGTTGTGCACCGGCTGCCCACGTAATTTCTGTTCCTTCCTCGATTAAAAGCTCGAACGCGTCGTAAACGTCCCTGTGGGCAGCCATAATCTATTTCGCGCCCATGACTGCAGCGCAAACTTTGCCGTGACCGAAAAGGTACGTTGCCGTTCGTACGGAGGTCGCGTCAGCCCGCCACCAAGCAAGCTCGGGAGTGTTTCTGACAGCTCCTCATAGATGGCGCTATATGGGTAGAGAGGGAGAAATGGGAGGGAAGAAGCAAATCTATAGGTTAGCTGGGAGTAGGGCAAGTAAACATTATAAAACCGGCAAGTCGGTTGCTGACAACCGACGCCCCGATTCAAAGGGAAAGCCATTAATCATCATCATCATCGTATAGCAATTTCCGGTGGGACCTCACTACGTAGTACATATAGCATCGTCCTTAAAGCATCGTCCTTAAAGCTCGTGGCGTCCTGGCTTCTGTCACTTTACTTCCCCCACACGCGCACATGCTGAGATGTGCTTGCTTAGAGTACTATGATTATAAGAGTGGAGAACGTTTTTAAATGAGCTCAGTTTAGTTCCCTAAAACTTCATGCAGGTTGCGGAGGGGATTAAAGTAAGGAACTTGGGTGTGTGGACTCTTCTTTCAGGGCCCCAGAAGCTCGTGCCCGGCCCAGGTCCTGTCGATGAGCTTGTGTTGGTCGCCCGCAACGGCAAAACACACTACATGCCAAGAGTTCGTTTTTCGGGCGGCGGGCGCTCTGCTGCGTCGGGCCGTAGAGCGCAAGCACCCGCTCCCCAGTACCCGCTCGTCTTCTCGGGCGTTCACCCAGCAAGCTCTTCAGACTTCGGACCGCTGTGGACAGCTCTTAACATCACAGCCTCGCCTCTACGTCGAGATTCATCTCCCGTACTGACGCCCGGATACTATGTTTGTGAAGTGTTCCGTGCGCGCTGGTCGCAGTCACAGTGGCAACTCTTCTTTATTCTTCCCTTGTACACTCCTATCCCTTTCAAGTCCCCTTCCCTTCCCCCACAAGGCCTGACAAGGTGTCGACACCCTACGCCAGACAGTTTCGGGCCCTTTTCACCCATCTATCCCGTCGAAAAACCTAAGAGCAAGAGCAAGCGCTTTGGCTAGATTTGGCGCTTCCAATTTTAAACAGAGATGACTTTTTGTTGCAGCCGTGCTGCCATCTAGCAGGCGCAACAAGAGTCTAAAAAACACTTGTGGTGTGGTATGGTGCCGCCATCTATGGAAGAAGCGTAAAAACGCTAAAGAAACAAGGAAACGCCCCCTGTTTCAGCTGAACCACTGCGTGCGTGGCTAGCGTGGCTGCGGAGCAAACATGGAGGAGGCCGCAGCTGCTACAGCTGCTGAAGGAGTATCGTCGGACGATGGAGAGAGCCGCCAATTACTGGAAGAACTCGCCGCCGACTACAGCCAGTTCTTCAAAGTCGACATATCAAACGAGAAGAGGGCGCTGGACGAGTGCATCGACGAGTTGCTCACGCGGCTGGACGAGTTCACTGGCCTCATCAACATGGTTCGCAGCGACGACACCCTGTGTTTGACGCACACGCTCCCAGACATCTGTGAGAAAAGCAAGGGCCTGGAGCAAGTGTTCAGTCGCATCGACGCGCTGGAAAGCTTTGTCGGTGTTGTGAAAGAGACTGTGGACGCAATGGAGGAAAAAGTGACCGAAGCGGAGAACGCTTTTGGTGGGAGCACCGTCAAAAAGTTCCTGTCGAGTCTCCCCTCTCCGCTGTTTGCTAAAAAGCCTGCTCAGCAGTACAAAAAGCAGCTACGTTACGAGGAACCGGAAATATTTCGCTGTTCCGACTACCTGTCCACGGTGTCCGCTGATGACCCGCTGCCCACGAGCGCCTCGAACTTCTCCCTCGACACTACTGCGAGTGACCGCAGTACTGAAGAGGACAGGACGCTTATGAGCCCAACCGAGTAACTAATAGACATTGAGTGAGATATTACGCTGCATTGCGTCACACTGAATTGATGCGGAAAAATATGCTGCGCATGAAATGTTTGACCGCCTCTAGTCCGTTATTCGGGTAGTATACATCTGACGCGCTGTTATATAAACACGCTCTTTCTCTTCCTGTGTGACCTGCAACGGAACAAGTGAGGGTTTATTGTTCTTTCTGATGAATTATCTCGTCCGTTCTTTATTAAATCGCGCTTGTAAAATTGCGTTATTTACACATTTACGTTATGCGAAGCTGCCTCATTACATGTAATGATGCGAAGTATTTTTCCGTCAAGTATGTTTACCATTCGTTTACATGTACAGAATTAATAAAAGCTTTCTTGTTTCGGTCTTTGTGGTTTGAACGTTTGAATACAAACAGAAAGGGTGTTCGAAGCGTTGGAATAGCCGTAGCGATAGCAAAACGATGTTCGACGGTTGCGACGGCCGACAGCTGCGCGAACGATTGTGGTGGCAAGAACGCATCCCTCCCTCGATTCGCACCGCGCTCTCTTACACCTTACGGGTATTATGTATTTGCGCTGTTGTTTCTTGATTACAGTCTGAATGCAATATATACTGATATGTCTATGAACGTTGATACGTACGACCTCCTCGGAAAGAACGTTCGCTTTTGTACAGCGGCTGCTTCCGATCCCGACAGAAGCTGCGAGCCTGTTGTGTATTCGTGGCAAGTGCACATGCAGTGAATATGCTGCAATGGCGTATACGTTTCAGCAGTGCAAAAGTCATGTCGGCGTAACGCAAAGTAACAAAAAGGCAGGTAGTTTCTAATTGAGCGCGTTTAAATGTAACTTTGCAGCTGTTGTCACCGTCCGCCCGGCTAGCTCAGTCGGTAGAGCATGAGACTCTTAATCTCAGGGTCGTGGGTTCGAGCCCCACGTTGGGCGAGTTTTTTTTTTTTTTTTTTTTCTTTACGTTAAGTTTTTGGCGTACAATGTCCACTAGTAAATGGCGAGCGTGGTGATGCACGCCTCTATCCGAGCCACAACCACGCCAAAAACGGGGTGCACCTGGCCCGAAAGGGCGGAGCGTCGTCCAAACGTGGATGCAATCACGGCCGGGCTGGAGGAACGGCGGGCGCGCAGTTTCATACGGCCTGCGCTTCGGGTATAGTTCCCACCTTTCACCGCCGCTAGTTTGTGGCGCTTCGGACCAACCCTCGCCAGTTGACCCACAGCACGGGCGGGGTAGAGGAGCGGTGCGCGCGGATTTGCCGCTGCCCTAGCCCTGCCGTGACTACAGGTGATACCTGCCAGTGTTAATTTACATGGGCGTTCTTAAAATAGTTGATTCCTTACCCCCTTCTGAATTTTCGGTCTATTAGGGTCAAACAGCCTAACATTATCATTCGGAAGCGCCGAATCAAAAAATTGAAAGAAACATTTTAACTCGGGGCACATGAAGAAAAATATGCGAGGCCTTCATATCTTATCAGCGACTGTATTATATGAAAATGGTGAGACAGGCAAATAAACACGGCACTTTCCGTGACTGAAATGTCATTTCTTATTTTTTATTTTTCCTTTCGGATGATGTCTTGGTTTGCACACGCACAGGGCACGACCAGTGACGCGAATGATTTCCCGTCGAGGGAGATAGGGTTATCGCTTAGCTAAACGTGATTCTGCTATTCACGCTCCGGTCAGGCTGAGCGGCCCGCCGGCAGCGAAGCGCACTGTCAAAAACACACAGCTGCTCGGCCAGAGGCGATGCGTCGACTAACAGAAAGGAGGGTTGGTTCGAAGCGCCCCCACTGTAAAGAATCTGCTGTATTGGTTCCTTCTTGGGTGCGCAGGCCGTATGAAAGTGCGCGCTCGCCGCTGCTCCAGTCCGGCCGTGATGCAATCTACAATTTTTCAAATTTGACGTAGAGGGGTCGCTGGAGGAGTGCATCGACGATTACGAGTCGCGAATGACTGCTGTTTTTGATTGCGAGAAGTGGATACAATCGCACTTCGCTAGGCACTGTACGGCTAGCTGTAGTACACCCCATAGTGCTTTTCGGTGGGCTCAACCGAGAAGTTGTGACGTGTACGCGTCTACGCAATAATGCATTTGCAGTACTCCTCCAATATAACCTGGTTACTGGCCTTACCGTTGTCATGTGGTGGGGGGTTTGGCACATGAGTGCCGCGCCCGATAGGTACTTATCGCAATTAACACCCGTAGCAGACGGCGAAGTGCACACGTTCGCATTCCCGAGTGCGACATTCGTTTCTAATTTTGGAATTAGTTGCGGGGACCGCCTTGCGGCGATCCAGCTAGAGAAATAAATAGCGAAACTTGGCTGCGACGCCAGCACGCCACCCAATCTCCTTCTCTCTGGTAACGCAACCGCTCCGCCGCAACACCCCGACCAAACATGCTCTCCCAACGTAAGCCGGTGGCAACTCCTTAAGTAAAATTTTGTCGCCAAATTAAATTTTGTTTTATACATTTAAACTAAAATATAAATGTGACGCCATAAAACTAACGTGCAAAAATTATAATTTTTGGCACAGCAATCTATAAAAAGTATTAACTCTCAAAAACTGCTACGTTTGCGCACCAAAAATGTTTTTCAGCCTCCTGAAGATTGCTTTGAAAAAGCCGCCTTCCATTTTTTTGCGGACAAGAACTTTCGATCAAGGTGTACATGTTTTGAGGTGGAGAAAGAACCTTTTGCATACGTATTACGAATAAAGCATAGAGATAATATACTCCGATTATAGAGATAATATACTCCGAATAAAGGCCGTGATGGCCAGTCAAGTAAATACGAAAAGAACTGGCGGGAGCTTCGAAAAAAATACTTGTCCAAGCAGACGAAAGAGGGCAGCAGCTGTATCGTCTTTGGTGGTTGGCATTTTTCTTTCTTTCAGGGTGGTTGGTTGAGGCGTCAGTGATGTCACTGAGCTTGTGCTTTTTATGTTTGTTGCATTGTTTGTTGTAGAAGCGGCGGTGCGGAATCATGGCGGAATCTAGAACAGGTGGTTCGGCCTCCACCGTGGGCTCGGCGCACTGTGGGCGCCACTGAGTTCCAAGATGTGTTCGTGTGTCCGTCTTGGTTTAGCTGGTCTGCGGGTGCTTTCAGTCGATGGCAGCATACGTGCGTGAAGTGGGTGATGCGTTAGGGCCCGGTAGGCAGCATTTGTGTTCGAAGGTGCGTTTGTGTGAGTGTCCCTCGTGTTTCAGCTGATCAGTTGGTGCGTACTTGGAAACAGTGCACATTGGTGATGTGCCCGGGCAACTGCTTTGAACGTCTGTTTTTTTTTTCGGTGAAAATTGTGCGGTTATGTGCCGCGCAGCTATGACGTGTGTTTGTGGGTTTGCCCCGTTTCGGGCTTCCTAACTGGGTGATTTGCTAAGGCACCGCTTCATTTTTTTTAAACTCCCTTGCGAAGCCATACGAAGCTTGCTCCAGCAGTGCGCAGTTGATTAGTACCCCACTTCCCGTGAAGGACTACGTGCGGGCGCTGTTGGTTTGTTAAAAACTACTCGGTGGTTTGTTTACATAGATAGACTGAATGAAGGAAAGGACGAAATCGCTACACCAGAGTTTCCTTTGCGCGGTAAATGTCATCATACCCGCTGTTAGCAACCGCGAAAATGCGACTATGGTGAACGAATATGCTAAAAGAAAACACTCGTTTATGACCTAGCAGTAGTTAGATCCACAACTTTAGATTAATTTGCTGCAGTTAACGACATCTTTCAGAAATGCATAACCAAGTGATAAATATGTGCTGGCACCAGCTACTTCATGGTTAAATTCCCAGCTGAGCTCAGCCATTCTTCGGTGGTACAGTGTTCGTTGGGAACAGTAGTGAATTTAACCGTAAATGAGCTCGTACCAGGTCATATTTACTCTTGGGTACAGGTCACAATTCAAATCCGTCGTATTCACTTCACCGATGCGTGGGACGTCTAAGTGGAAGAAGTAGTTTCATAACTGCAAATTTCTCCCATCGTTTGTGTGCTGCTCATAATTTTCTTGACTTTTGTAGCAATAAGCTAAATGTTAGCCAAACACAAGTGCAATGTAGTGCCTGTGCAGGTAATCTCCAGAATTAAAACAATCAGCGGTTTTCTTTATTTGAAATTAGCCTAGCGGTCATTAACATAGAGACTGCAATGCACACAGAAAAACATTAAGGGAAAGCAGCAATGTGAACTTAGCATTCATGTGGATATGGATATGTGGATATGAACCCGTTCCACACATTAACTGAAACAAATTATGTGCATTTTCGAAGTGCCACTTCCAGCAATGTCTAATGTGTGTACTATACCTGAAATCATCACTATGACAGGGGGTTAGATATCTTTACAACACGGGACATTTAAAACAAGAGTTTATTTAACTCTGTTCCGAATAGCATTGTGTCACTTGTGTTACTATGATGGGGATGAAAGTGGACGGTATGAAGCATTTATTTTATGGCAGATTGCATGTTATGGAGAATATGACGAGCCTAGGTATATGTCAACAAAAGTGAGCTGACAGATTAATGTGTGATATTTAAAGTGCTATAGGGCTCTTGACATTAAATGGAACTACAGCCAGTCATAGAACATTTCTCTTGAAAAGGGGGGTGGGGGGTGGGGGGCATATACACAGACGGTGTGGGTGTTTATATGCAGGCTTTCAACAAGACAAGCAAGTTGGCAAATGAATGCAGCATTTGATGCAAAGTAAAACAAAAACAAAAAATTCTCAATATTCTTGGGTCACCACTTGCGCCAACCATGATGCACCTGTGATACCAGCGCTTGCATCTTTCAAGTGCATTGCCACAGTTTCTGCAATCTCATTCAGCACATGGCTTGACAAAGCAGATTTAACATTTGCGCATGCCCCTTGAAAGTTTCCCAGCACGCCTCCTAGTACACCAGTGCTCTTTCGTAAAAAACTGAGCTAATTGGAGTTAGTAGGACTTTATTGCTGCTAGTTGGTTCATGATGTACGAAAGAATAAGTTTGCGCAGAAGACGAGGACGAAGAGACGAGAGGACAGGACGAGCGTCCTCGTCCTCGTCTTCTGCGCAAACTTATTCTTTCGTGAGCTAATTGGTCAAGTGCATCTTGAACAGGACTAAGAAGTGTCTGTATTGTCCCTTTTCCTGCGTCTCGTCTTCTTAGCACTATTCAAAATGCAGTGCTTTTTGTTCACTGTGTCAGAAGCAAGGTATTTCCTAATGACCTGATGGTTTTCCTTGACAAAGGCCAGGGCCTTTGGCTTGAGCAGCTGTTTTAGGTAATTTCTTAGTGGCAGTCTACTGCACAAAGGAATCGGTTTACTTAAAATGTTACAGGCCTTCTCAAGCCACTTGTTAACATAATCCAGAGCCAAATGACTTGTGCAGTAGTAGGCAAAACTTAAATTTTTCTGTGAGGCTATGGTTCAAGCCGATGAGCTCTGAGGTATACGTAGTGTAGTTGTGACTTCGTGAGGTTCTGGCTGTGCTTCAGTGGGCCCTAGTCTTATTTCTCCTGCATCAGTGTGGGGCGTGCATGTCATAGATACAAAAGGCCCATTGAAGTAATGTACAGGACACTGTAAGAATGAAGTGTTACCGTGCCTAAAGACGCTGCAGAAATGTGTACAGGGTATTTTGATTACATTGAAGTCCACGTCCATGCAGGTGTATTCTTGCGGCAACATCTCCTCTCTGTGCCATCCAGATGGTTGTAAGCACACTTGCTATGTCTAGCTGTACCTGCGACATCCACATGACCCTCCTTGTACTCCAATACAGTGTTCATTCTCTGCATCATCAGCTGGCCTGTCATGCAAGTACACTGGGGTATTACCACTATAGGCCCTCTAAGGGAATTGTGATCACATCACAGCCTGCTGTAACCTCGTGGCCTGTCAGGTAGAAATTTCTTTACATGAGCAAATATCAAAGTAGTCAACAATTTGTTTCCCCCGGTTGGTTTTCTGATATTTATTCTTCAGAACTTTGTTTTGGGCCTCTGTACCATTATTTGTGGTAATGACTACATTAAAATGAAGCCTGTATATGCTGTTACCTACATGTCTTTGGCGGCCAGCCATTGACATTCTATGTACAACCTCAGCTTGCTGTTCGAGCAATGTTGCGATCATCGAACGTCACATGGGCAATTCCATTTCTTCTTCAAAAAATAAATTTGCGACTTCAGTTCTGAGACAAACAAATACATCATCCTTTGACTGCACATAGCAGTCCATCCTTTTAAGCCATTGGTGCGAAGCTTGCTCCCTGTGGAAGTCACATGGCACAACTTTGCGTTCCGGAAAGCACTTTTTCAAAGCATTTTTTTCAGCTTGACTGTAATCGACCATCGAAAATTCAGGACAGAGGTCAGTATTCCACTCCCTGAACACTTTAAGGGCTTTAGGTATGCAGGTTCTTGTCTCGAACTGTGACAAAAGCACCAAAGGTCAAGTATCCAAGGGACGTCTTCACATCGAACAAAAGAAGCGGTATCGCGTTGCCCTTGAGGCATGAAACTAGCCTTATTCGGCATTGCTCATGAAAAATATTCTTCCTTTTGACCAAGATGACCACCACGACGTGAAAAGGATAAGTATTTCACATATCTCTCCTTTTGCCAACTTCTGCAACTACATTTAATTTGGTTTGTTCATTTATTAGCAGAAAAAATACTGGAAACCGTGCCTCATAGGCAATTCAGCAGTTTAGCCGGCGAGAACTCGGGAAATTTGGGGCGCACAACATACTGGTGTGTGATGTGTTCTCAAGCCATCCACTTCAGAATTCTTGAATGCATATGCAGTGCACCTGATAAGTGGCTCTGGTCACAATTTACTTTCGTGTGATTTAATGTCTGTTATTTAAATAAATAATCAGTGCCGTGGCGTTTGGTAAAGTGCTCCAGACGTTTTCACAACTCGGTATAACGTTAATGTGTGCACTTTCCAGTCTTCTCAAACGACTCCTAAAGGTCCTGGTCGAAAATCAGAGTGCCTGTCCAGGTTCCGCTATCCTTCATAAAATCTTGTATATCTCCTGTGGATCGTTATCCACATCGGAAACCATGATTATTAGGCAGCGTACCTGAGCGAGAGAGAAAAGCGTAGTTGAGCCGAATATAAGGAACAACAACAAAAAACAAACAAAGGTGTGTGGCATTTTTTCATTTCAGGATGTCGTGAGCTGTCGCTGCTTTAATTGTGCGACCAAATATTCCCGAATTTCAGGCTGCGAGCTGGTTAGCCCGCACTCGCATTGCTTTGTGAATGGGAAAAGGAGGGTGAGTGCCACTGAGTGGTATGGGAATTCCCAGTAACTTTAGGCATTCCAACACGACGTGGTACGTGATGCAAAGAGCTTCACAATGGCCGGTATTCAATGGCGTGGAATGCATGCAGGCATCCATGCGAGTGCGCCGCCATATCTGTAGCCAAGCGTCTGTTGCTAGGCGACGTTGTGCGCACGGCCCCCAGATCAGGCACCACTGTTCTCCGTGCAACCGTGTGAGTGCGCCGTGACTCGTTACGTCGGGCTCCGCGGGATGGCGGTAATTGTCCATGTCCGTGGCGCATCGGCCATGTCTGTGGCCGTTTCCAGTGTTGCCAAGCGAAGAAATTGACCGCTAAACTTTTCAACGAATACCATCTATAGTTGCAGTTGTAAGGGTATTAGCAGGGATAGATGTGGTATAGAATGGGGGTGCCGTGAAAGCGGAAGAGTCAAATTTAGAGAAGGTATAGTGGAGGCGGCTGCGAATGTCCGTGAAGCAAGAGGGAATGGGCTGGACGAAGTGTGACCGAGTCGTCCGCTCTCGACGGGCATGCCTAGGGAATAATGCCGCGGGCAGCGGTGTGAGTCGCATCTTTTCTTGGGAAGCAGGCAAACTCAGGAATTCACACTGTTTGGTAATGTACTTATATTCCAAGAAAATTTGGGCTACAGTATGCGTTTTCCGTGGCAAAGCGCTGAAGCAAAGCATCATTCGGTTTTGTTTTGTTTACGCCGAAGCAATCCCCCCTGCGCTCACAGATGCGACGAAGAGCAGAAACATCCGGGGTAATTTTTCTTTTTGGCGTTTTTTTTTTGACGTCACGGGCTTTCGTGACGTCGAATCTCCACCGATGGACTGAGGGCCTGGAATATGAGCTTCTCGTGTGGGAGTGATTCGAACGGGGGAACATCTAAGAGTAGTGCGTCGGAACGAAACAAAAACGGGAACCAAAAAACAACACCACCAAAAAATCCCCCAATATTCAGCCCACATTGTGGGGCTAAGTCAACAGTGCAACACCACATGTGGGAGCTGCCCCTCTGACCCCCCCACCACAACTTTCCCTGACTACTGGACGGAAGCCGTGGTGGCGGCCCCTTAGGCTAGAGGTGCCAATAAAAGTTTTCATCTCTGCAAGGACTCCACAGTCGTGCAGGACATTCGACACCTCCTGTGGGACTGTGGGGGCCTTCGTGAACTCCGAGCCCGACACGCCCAACAGGAGCCATCATACGAAGAGTGGACTACGCCCATGGATCCTAGTCATGCCAAAGAGACATTGCTTTCCCTTTGGGAGTTCTCCGAAGAGTCAGGCGTAGCCCCAAGAATTTAGGGCCTAGAGGAGCCCTGCACCTCCTTCCAAACAACACCCCCCCCCCCCCCTTCTTAGGCCACGGGCCACCCCTTTTCTTAATAAAAATTTATACGTATACATACTGTGATGATGTCAGGGTTCGGGTGTTATAAACAATGAGGCCACGCACACGTGACAAGCAATGAACGAGTGGCAACACGGTTCTCGAGAAACCAGACACATTTATAAACGGGCTCAAAAACTAAAGCGCAGAGAACGCAGCAAAGGGAGCGACAATAAACGCACACTCTCCAAAAAAAGCTCAATGGAGTGGTCCCGGTAGTAAGAGCAATAGTTCTAGTACCCGCTAAATGTCGCTATTAGGAACAAAAAAGAACTAGCTCACAGTTCTTCAGGCGCGTCGTATAGGCGCATCCATTGTAGGAACGTAAACTTGCCCGACGGCTTCGCGTTCTGGAGTGTCCAGTGGCCGTGGCGCAGCGTTCGGGTCTTTTTGGCGCCGCTGCCTTGCCTGGCAGGAGCGGTAGATCCACCATGGACTGTAGTGGCCCCGATGACTCGGTGCGAGTCGAGGCTCCCCGGCGCAAGGCACGGGTGCCTCGATCTGTGGTTAGAGCAGGTGGTCCACCCGACAACGTGGCGGCCCCGTAGGAGGGAACGATGCCCAGGCTACCCGGCGCAAAGCTCGGGTGCCTGGAGATAGACGAGTGTCTGGCCCTATATACGGCGCGGGCCTCGCTGTGCCGGCAGAGCTGGCGACGTCCCAGCGCTGCTGCATGGTCGTCGCCCTCGGGTGAATGTCGCCTCCCTCACCACTTACAGGGAGGTTACAGATTACTACCGCCTCTCCCACAACACGCTGGCCCCGGTTCACCCATCCCTAACCCCCTCGGAGGAACAGCTGTGGCACCTCCTCCAAACGGAATCGCTCCCCAATTGCCGAGCCCTCCTTCATCACATTTACCCATCCGCCTACCCGTCTCCGCTCTGCCCACAGTGTGGCGCTAAATCCACAGTGCAGCACCCGATGTGGGCCTGCCCCTATGACCCCCAGCCCACCATAACTTCCCCTGACCACTGGACGGAGGCCCTGGGCCGCTCGGACGAAGATTACCAGTGCCCACTGATCACGCGAGCACAAGCCGTGGTGGCGGCCCTTCGAGCAGCCATGGCGGCTCCTTAGGCCGGTGGTGTCAATAAAAGTTTTTATATATCTCTCTCTCTATCGCCTGTCTGAGGGCACCCGAACTCCACCCGGTCTTGCGTTCCTTGTTCTAACGTCTTCCCCAGAAATAACGGTTACCAGTTCATGCCGAAACTGTTCGACCCTCCGTTGTTGATATTGCAGAGTCAATGCAATTCAGGCCTTTTTTTCTTTCACGTATAATCAACTTCGTACCCGCTCGCGCACTTTCCCCTCCAGACAATTGAGCACTATCACGCTCTATGTAACAACAGGGGAAATGAATGAGCACCAATGTAGCAATGGTCTGTTGCTGCTGGAAGCGCTAGCGTAGTGCAAGCTGACTAAACGAAATGTCATTCTCGGCAGCTTGCAGGGGATATAAAACGACTTTGCCCTTCCCTAGCTGCGACTTTATTGGAGCAATCAGGCTACAGGAGTGCTCGACTGCGCAACAGCGAAAGCCCACACTTGATGTGTGCAAACTTTTTGCATTTCGTAATTTGTTTAAAAGGTCCGACACCTGCAAATCGTTAATACTTGACAAGTGTGACCGCGGCACGAGCTGCTCAGTGGCTGAGCCGTTTGCTGCTGGGGCAATTTTGTCTCTTTCAGATCTGCTTTTTTTCGAAGGTGAACTTGTACTGACAGCCCAACTCGCTACATTACTTCTAATGCTACTCGTTCCGGAGGGGAGTACTGCTGTGGACGCGAAATAGCGTCTACCCAAAAAAGTCCCATCTCATGCTCCGCGCGTCAAATTTCCCTTTCATTTTGTAACAGCATAATCTGTTATAAGATTCTGCAATGTAGCACACAGAAAGATGGCCGGGGGTCAGGCGGTACGATGACATACTGATTGTAATGCACACATCCGGTATAGCTATCGAAAAAGGAATTGCAGTGGCCAGAGCAATAATGCAGTGACTGAGCGTTAACTAAAGCTTACTTTTACCATAAGTGTGGCTAACACATTCGATAAGGTGACATCTAACAAATTATTCAGGGTGACCAAATAATCTAATTCATTGGTAGTATTTATCTGCCTGTTGTAGGACTTTTCTGTTTTGTTACAAATATAAAAAAATATGCGCCATTGATATTAAGCGCTTGTATTTGAACGCACCAGTATGCAGGCCTAAATTTAAGGCTTCGAGGTTAGCGTGATGTGCGATTCCATAGCGACGATTGCGATTTCAACAAAAAGAAAAGGGCACAAAATATATCCCACCGTCATATCTCTTGGCGGTGGCTTTATGAATAGTCACTAGGACAACCTAAAGTCTGGGCGAGAAAGTAGGTGGTAAATGGTCGCCACTTCATTTGTTTTTCTATATCTCGTAATTGTTTAAAGTTTGTTTTGCAATTGCGCCACTGCCCTTGGGAACAGCAGCAGCATTTTGAATTTTGTTTGCATTTTGATTTGACTGTCGTTTTAGACTACTGAACGGTTTTTTTTTTAATTTCAGGGATAATACAACTCAACCGGTTCGGTACGTGATTTTGTCGAACCAGAACTGAACCGGAATGAAATGATTTCGCCTGAACCAGAACCGTAACCGAACCGGTATTTTTTTCGGTTCGACACACTCATTAAAATACTCACATTAGCCCTAAGACGTTGTAGTAGGGTGGTGTGATAAATGAATAAACACAAATATTGTGAAACACGCCATAACCATAAAGAAGACAAAAAAAGACAAATGTTTGCCGTGCACTGCAGCTACGCAATTAGCAGCGAAAACAGCCACAAGTCGTGTTGCACTTGTAGAAAAGTGGTGCCAAAGCACAGCGGAAAACATTTCATAAGGGGCGGAATGAACAGCGCCGGGAAAGACATTCCTATCTTTAATAGACTTTCGAAAAACACGCTTGGTATGTAAGCTGAAAGTACTGATGTGGTCCTATGCTACCTCCCATCATACAATATATTTTAAGATTAAACAAAGGAGTTTTGTAGTGTTCCATGAGACAGAGAGATTCAAAATTATGGCGAGAATATCACAAATATATGATTTAATAACAAAGGACACAGCTGGATTTAGAATTGCCTCAAATTTATTCATAAGAATTTTTGTCGGCGGGTACCAGACCAAGGCGGCATACTCAGGAATGGAGAGTACGCTCTCATCACGCTGGTTTTGTGGAAGCGTGGAGTGTTCACAACTAAAAATTGTATACTTCACCCCAATGGGGCACCCCAGAACAAATAGCGCTCGAGGATTTTTCATTTACGACAGCGCCTCAAAACTTTTCCATCAGACCTGGGCGTCAGGGATGCCGGCATGTAGTTTCTGGGTACCAAGGTGGAAACTTGGAGCGATCTTTTGCAGTTGGGCCATCAAAAGGGGCGCGACAAGGACTAGGAAACTCTTTAGAACTGAATGACTTTCTTGGACTGGCAGAATCACGCTGACGCGGCGCAATAGGGACAAAGGCTCTTAATTTTTTTTATCTGACTCGGGATTGGTTGAGGTTCTACAGCCTTGAGATCCTCAGATTTTTCTCCTTGAGCTGCAAATTTTTTCTACGCTCGTTATTGATCTTATTGCCTTCTATTATTCATTGTTGCTGAGTAATTTCTACCCTTTCCTTTATTTTTGCGGCCTCACTATGTTCACCCCCATCTGTAGTAGCGAGCCCATGGCCGTTTGTGAGGCTAGCCTCTTCAGTATTCATTAAAGCTTTCTCTCTCTCTCTCTCTCTCTCTCTCTCTCTCTCTCTCTCTCTCTAGGTGTCCTCGAATATTTTTGTGTGCAGTTGAGCTATTTAGCGGACATTTGTACAAAAATATCATAAGCGTCACTTATTTTTTAATACTATTCCATAATTATCAATGCTTTTTAACATAGTTTCATAAATCTCGGTTTTTCTTGCGTGCAAACGCAAACGTTATGAACCCGTTACGGACCATTTTTTTTTTTCGTTCCGGAGCTGAACCGGACCGAACCGTTTATTTATGAAACGAAACAGAACCGGAACAAGAAAAATTTTTTTCCAACACCTTGTTTGGGAGATTATTGGCGACCTGACATCACGCCACGTCGTGTTGACTTGCATCCCGTCGTGGCAGGAATTAGTCGGAGTTCCGTAAAAGCATGGACATACTCATCACCTCAAGCCGTACCAGTTGCGCCTCGGCGCCCGCATCACGGCGTTGTCGTCTGCTGGAGTCCGGGCGCTGAGTGTGGCTACAGCTTCCCTGCCCCAAATCGCCGTTTTGATGCAATACTTCAATGAAAATCCATTTTTTCACGTTTTTTTGTGTGTGTTTTAGGACGCTTATGAGCCTGTAAATTACCGTTGAGGTGTGTTCCACGAGAAGTCAGTTTTGAACATGTCAGGGTAACGTAGTCATGGAAAAATCAAATGCGCACACGAAAATATGAACAAGAATACGAAAAAAAAAACTGTACGTGAAGGCACGCTATTGGTGTATTTGAGAGGAACCTATATTCTTCATTTCCTTGGCGGCAAGACGTGGAGAACGCCCATGAAATCAATATTGAAGCTGTACAATGCACTATTCTTGGGCTCCCTAAGGTACAGGCTGCCTGTAATTTCATGTAAATGCCGCACAAATATTCAGGAACTGCAAGGAATGGAACCGCAGGCACTCCTAACAATTGGCCTACCACGGTGCACGTCAACAGCTCCAACCATTGCTGTGGCCAGTGATCACCCATTGCCCACCTACGTGACAATTGATACACTCATGGCGCATTTTAGGCACTTAACCAGACTGCCTGATCATCACCTTGCGAGTATGCCATCGGAACGCCCCCATGCATCTTTCGCAATGGTTGTAGCTGCCCACATCACTAGCATGCCATCCAACTATACGCCTGTGACGAGGCCGCTGCTCCCACTTTGGTGCACGATGCACCCACGAGCATGCCTTAGTATTCCAGGCTTAACGAAGAAGCGAGATTGTTCAACGCTAGCACTACAGCAGCTAACTCTCATCTATCTACACGAGAGATAGTGACCGCACCCATATTTACACCGATGGCTCGGTAACAACCTCTGGTTCTGCCGGCGCCGTGGTTATACCACGATTGTCGATGACCCCAGAATTCAAGATATGCCATCCAACAACTTACACGGCTACAGAACTTACCGCCATCCGTTGCGCCCTTCACACCATTCAGCAAGCCTCATGCCGAAGGTCCATGGGCGATCTTCTGTGACTCCAAGCCTGCGCTTCAATCGCTCCAGTTAGCCCTGTGCCGTGGACCTCATGAACAGCTGCTGGCCGAGATAAGACTACTGTATGACCATGCTGCTCAAGCGGGTCATGATATTGCCTACCAGTGGCTTCCCAGTCCCTGCGGCATTGTGGGCAATGAAAGTGCAGACGCTGCCGCATGCTTGGCACAGCAAAAGATGGAGACCATGTCTATTCCATTATCCAGGACGGACGCCGCTAGGACTCTCCGCAAATTTGCCAGGGAGACCACGATAACCAAATGAGGGCTACCCGAGAGTTCACGAGCTCTCGTATTCATGCCCTGGACCGCATCTACACCGTCCTCTTCGATTAGGCCTCCCACGGACTGATGCAACCGTTCTTTGCCGTCTCTGGCTTGGAGTCACCTTCACAAATGCTTGCTCCCATTTGATTGAAATGGCAAACAGTGAGGCGTGTGAAGTCTGTGACACACCGGAGACCATATGCCATGTTCTATGCGAATGTCCACGTTTTTCACCGGCAAGAAGGCAACTATTCTCAGCTTCACGGAAGCTGTATTCTCGGCGGTCGTTCTCCGAGGAGAAAATCCTGGGCCACTGGCCTTCACCGTCATCTACGCACAAGGCGACAAAAGCCCTCTTGTGCTTCCTAAAAGCAACGAACTTGCAAAGAAGACCCTAGTACAAAAGACAACTCTCTATGAAGTCAATGAACTCTATCGTCTATAGTGTAGTAACGCTGGCCATACCTCTTATCGCTCTGCCCTTACCTTCTCTTCTTTTACTGTTTTCATCTTTTTTTCCCATTGTTCCCCTTCCCCACATGTAGGATAGCAAACTAGGCCACAGCCTGGCCGAAATTCCATTCTGTCCTTTACCTTTATTCCTTCCTTCCTTCCACATTTCCCAACATTAATTTTTTTAATTGAGCCACGCGTCATTTTGACTTGCTTGGAAAGAAATCGCGCTATTTATGTGTTCTAGTTCATATTTGCGTTTTTGCGTTTCATTTGTCCATGACTGTGCGTTGTTTTGACGAGCTTATTGTGAAGAACAATGCCCAAACGCAGCCTAATAGGCGTTGCAACGGCGTCAGCTTTTATTTAAGTGCGCAAGCACTAGTCCACCTCAAGGTGCGCGCACGTGCCTGCGCATCTGGAAGAAATCTGGTTCAAATAAACCCATTCCGCATTTCCTTTTTTTTTTTTCCGATGCTATACAAGGCCGGGCATCGGTTTCTGTGCATGACATTCGTCATAGGCCACGCAGGTGCAACTACGTCACGATTGAAGTGGATGCCAAATGCTTATCATGCTCAGCTCAGAATTCCGTCCTCTGATGACTAAAGTAGAGTTCCTGTATATAGATCCCTGCGGGAGCTATATACAGGAACTCTAGACTAAAGGTGCGCCCAGAGCGTGCGTCATTGGGAACGCGACTGCGCAGCCAATGGGGAGGAGGAGCACGTGATGGCACGTGAAGTTAACAGGTGAACTTCAATCACGGAGAACAGTGATTTTTGGGAAATAGTGGCATGAGGTATGGCTGGAATATGCCTGTCGAAGTAATTCGCATAAAGTACATCTACGTCGATTAATTAAATCGCTGGTTTCTGCTGCAGCTAAGCGCGGTCTACCACGCAAATGCGCCAACAATGCCGACGCACAGAAGGCGAAGAATGAAGCGGGGAGAGCGGAGAAATAAAGCAAAAACACGAAGGAAGAGACGCAAACGTGACGAAACCGTAAAGCAGTCTTTGATACGTATTGCTAGGAGAAGCCATAATGCCGTCGCACATAAGCACGTAAGTGTCCCGAAGATTTTGTTTTGCAATTGGTATCAATTTAACTTTCGTGAACCGGTTCGGTAGGTTACGTTGTCGAACCGGAACTGAACCGGAACGAAGTGAATCCACTTCTACGAGAACCAGAGTCTAACCGGTATCTTTTTTTTTAATTGGTTATCCTGGGAAGTTGTTTGTAATTTTTTTTCAGTACGGGAATACTTTAGAAAGGAGCAACCTCATATCATTCTTGCGTTTAGTTAGTTAGTTTTCTTAGTAGTGCATGCTTAGTTGGAGTTGCCCCTTGATGTCACCTCTGGTCCTCTTTAAGTCTGCGCTAAATATATGCCTGGACAAGATCGACAGGGCACACACAGAGTTCATGGTGCCTCGTACATACAGGAACGCTATACGTCTTCCTGATCGCGGTCAACGCGCGGGCTTGCCAGCAAGAGTAATCAGACGCCTGCGTGGGAACATTTCCGCATTTTGCATTTGCTTTCAAGAAAAAAAAAAAAAGAAAAAAAGAGGCCTAGCGCGATATGCCCTTCACTGAGGGTGGTGAACGAACGATAACGAAGGCACCACTCGCAGTGTCAGCCGTAATTCTTGAGCTCCTTTTTCTTCAGTTTCTTCTCCGAGACCACAACATATTCCGTGGTCAAGGCGCAGCGACCGCAAAGGAAACCGGTTCGCCAAACGTTCGACGTCTCACGGCCGCCAATACATCCGCCATGAGGCTCGCGATCAACAGAGACCTATAGGGGAGGGAACAGTGGAGGCAGCCAGCGCATAATCTCAATCCAACGTACTTTTATGTTTCCCCAGAAATTTATTATGGGGGCGACCTTTGCCTCCTTTCGCACCGGTTCGCTCTTTTGTTCAATCGGTGAAATAACCCCCCGTGCATCATTGCTGAATGCACGCTGTGCGATTAATATTCAAGAGGTTGTGAAACAGGTGCGAATGACATTTATCGCGAACGGCTTCGGTATCGGACAAAGGGGTCACAGAAAACGCGTCTGCGCAGTCTTAGACTGCATCTCTGGGAACGTCTCAGTCCACAGTCGTCGAAGAAGTAGGAACAAAGGCAATGACCCCCCCCCCCCCCCCTTCGTATTTTCACCTATGTAAAACTTCCAACAAACCATAATTGGGAACCTGGAAAGCAACAAAAAGGTTATATCAGCTTTCTTAGGACCTAAAACCGGAGAAAAGTAGAACACGTGACCTCTAACGTGACATTGGAGAACCAAAGGCATTCTCATCAATCAAAAACGAACTCTACGGAAAAGTTCGCACAAAACAGCGTTTAGACATTCCAGGTTCGGGACATTTTAAGTGCGAATGCACTTTATAAGCGACCCCGAACCTTCCGCCGTCCGCATAGCAACAGCTGCGGGTGCGCGCGCTTTTCGTCTTCCTTAGCAACGGGGGGAGATGGGCGCGCGCTGCCTGGCCGCTGACATGGCACATACCCACGTGGGAGATTGGCCAGGAATAAGTGCGAATGCACTTCTTAAGCGAGCCTGAATCGTCGCGCTCGCATAGCGCCTCCTCTCCCCCCTCGCCTACTCTCCTAAAGCCCCTTTACTACTCTCCAGCTCGCAACACCCTCTCTCGGCGCGCCAGCCAGGCCACTACACTATATAAAAAAAAACAGCATCCGGCGCCAGGTTTCAATCTGCGGACTTTGCGGCCGCAGCGCGACGCTCTACCGACTAAGCCACGGACGCGACGTTGATATCAGTGTAGTAACGCGCCTTATATCTTTAACGCATTCAAACTACGTCGTCAGCGGCGTGCGTTGGCGACTCAGCGGCGTTATAGCGGCTTGATAACTGCGTGGTGTACACGTGATACTACAAACCCGCTAGTTCTGCATTCTCTCACGTGACTGCGCCTCCTCTCCCTTCACTCCGGTCGGCGCTTCGCAGCTGCGGTGCGCTGCGGTGCGGTGCGCTCCTCCTCTCGAACATACACGTTAATTCACCAAGATTTCCGCAGAGGGACAAACGAGGCGTGTTAAGCCGAACGTGATCACGAGGGGGTGTTAATGTAACTAACGGGCAAAATGCCACCAAACTTCAACAAACTCCCCCTCTAGCATCACCCCGTGCTTCGCACTTCCTCATACTCCCCTTCGGGGAAACGCGGGGGAATTTTTTCAGGAGAAATATGATGATGAACAGTCTTTGTTCATAGAAGGAAGGCCTCTAGGCCGTTGAAATGAAATAAGGAGGTAGTTTTAAAAGGAAGGAACCCTGCAACACTTTCTTCAACTTTTTCTGAAATCTTAAATGCTTTCAACACATCCAGTACTTAGATTAGCCTGGGGTCGCAAAGTACCTCAGCCAAAGATTACTGCTTTATGTTCATCAGATAACTTGTAAACTCGCTCAAAAGATTTTTCTCTTTTTCCCTGTCTTGAAGTTATTCGACGGCTCGAATTACGTCACTAAGGCCATGTAGCGGCTGTTGGCTGGTTTTGCTTCAGTTGCAGCAATGAACGCTTTTCGTTAGCAACTTTAAAAATAAAGCCACAAAAACAAAGCAGAAATGGAAGGCGTATCTGGTGCGATGAGGAAATCCCGCAGTGCCGCTCCGTGCTGGCGATAACTGTGGCTTTCGCAGTGGTTCCAGACGCGAAGGAAAGAGTGCGCTTATCGAAAGTGTTGCAGGGACCCTTAAGGTTTAGCAAACTTAAGGCCTCCTTGTTCTACTAGTTGGACTGACTCCTATGCATGAAAAATGCAAATCGTGCTGTTTCATACCGCGTGCAGGTTTCACGGGGTGCGGCATTTTCCTTACTGAGCTTGCAGCGCGACCAGCGGCATCCCTTTCGTCATATCATGATCAGGGCTGGAGCTTCTATGGGGTTGCGATTTATCGGGGAAGAGGGGTTGGGGTGAAGTCTAGGATGGAGTACGAGGTTTATGTTACGTAGAAGTGAAAGGTTCTAAAAGGAACTGCTGGAGGTTTTAATAGCAAAGCTGCTTGAGATCTTGGTTGCGCCGTCCGTACGAACAAAAATATCGAGAAAACGCCTATAGCGCACGTACCCACGTGGGGGTTTGGCCAGGAATCGGGCGTAAGGAGGACTAATCTCACAGCTGTACGTCGTCGCAGTTTACGTTATGGACCTCGTGAACTGCAGTTTCAAGTAAACACGTGGCGCCACCTGGTAGAGGCAGCGGCGTTTTTTCCAAAGTAGAAAATAAACATGTACAACAGTTCGCTACGGAGCTCAATTACAACACCAACCGGAAAATTGGTCTACAAGACATCGCCGCGTTTTATAACGCTCGCAGTTGTAATTTTAATATGAATATTTCTCTTCTGCGGGAATGCATGCTAAAACATTTTAGAAAGCGCCACTTCTCTAAAACAGACTGACGACACGGATCAGCAGCTTGCGAAGCCGACGTGCTGGAGAAGAAGTGGTACCGGACAAAAAAAAAAAAAAAAAACAGAACCAGGTGCATTTCTGAATCAGACCGCTGCGAAAAAAGGCCGTGTATCCAACAAAACGGAACGAGTGTGGATTTTTTGCCGCTCCCCATATAGACTTCTGGTGTCAACATAAGTGTGCACGCATCAGGAAACACATGGAGCATCCCACGTATATGCAAGCTTCCATAGGGCAGATAGTCATGCCGGCAAAACATAAAGATAGGGTTAAAACGAAAACACAAAGAACGCAATTGTTTACGTTACGCAGCGGCACAACAATTAATAGATGGACTCTCACCAGTCCCAATTCGGAGACTCGCATATGCAGCTTTATTGAAATGACTCAATACCTCAGAAATATGGTCCTGTATAATTTGTAGTTTGAGTTTCTGCCCCAGTAGGTTCAAGGAAACGAGTTGAAGTGGAGCTTGTTGCGCGAAATAATTTTGCTGAGACAGATAAAACGCACCAGCACATGCAACTATACGTACGCGGACGTGTATACAGTTACATGAACAACCAAGTACAGCTTTGAAACCATCTCCATTATTCTAAACTGCTTTTTAGATGCGACGCTGAGAGCATCTCTTGTCGGCGGCCCTGTCCTTCCTGCGTGCGTCCGTCGTCGGCGTCCGCACTCTCCTCCGTTCACCCCCTCTCCTCTCCGATAGCGAACTCTCTCGCGAGGGGCATTGGATTGGATTGGCTTGGCTTGGATTGGATTGGATTAAAGTGGATTGTGTTGGATTGTGTTGCGTCATAGGCGCGGCAGACGCACTGGCGCCGGCGTGTGCCCAGGTGAGAGCGAACACTCTCTCTCAACATCTGCGGGTGTGCGGCCCAGCGCGCTCTCACTCCGCCGGTGGGCGGCGCTGCGGGCGGTGCTGCGCATGTGCAGTACTCTCTCTCTCTCTCCGCGGTCTCCTCTCCTTCGGGCGCGCTGCGCATATAACCGGTGTGCCGCTCTCCGGCGGCCTTTCGGTCGACGGTTACTCTGCGCTTGCGCTTGAACCCCCCCCCTCAGCGTCGCATCACACCAGGGTTCCCGCGAGGGGAGGTGGGCGTAATTTTGTTTTCATCGACACTTCGAATGCGAGGGGAACCATTCGTCTAAAATCGCAGCTGCCGTTGTGCGCTCTACCAAGCCCAGGTCCGTGGATATGTCGAATAATAGAAGGGTGAACAACAAGTTAAGTAAACGTATAGATGCTTTCGTGAGATTCGTCACGCGCATCTACGTCCAAAAATGTTAGCATGTTAAGTACGCGTTTATCAACACATGAACGCATTTGAAAAAAAAAAAAAAAATCAAGCGACATTTTTCAAACCTATCCAACGAACACTCATCGTAGTTTCAGCAGCTTCTCTTAAAGTTTTGCTGAGTAGTTGTATATTCAAAAATCTGCCTTTAGAAACCTGAATCTTCGGCTCTTGAAGCCGTATATCCTGGGTGTCGCAATGTATGCACACAAACATTTCGCCGCAATTCCGCACGTACAACGGACATCAAATTCGCTTCGTGGAACCTAAACGGCACAGTGCAGTTTACACGGGAGACTTTCGCTTCTACAAGCACCGTGAAGTCGCGTCGCCGGTCTTCTTCCCACTAAGCTGTCCGCCAACTGCTGGATTATGCCAGTTTTGCCCTGACCGGGATTTAAAGCTGAATATATGGAATGCACTAATGAGTTGCCAGCGCCTTTGGGACGTTGTGCCGTCAAATCATGCTCTTCGGGGGCCCTCAGCCCCACAGAACAGTTCCTCCATTGGTGCATCATTCGCGCCTTCTCTCACACACACATATCACACATATTCACTTCAAGCAGGCGATGCACACACTAGCGCACACTCCTACTCTCCTCTCTTTCTCCTCGTAAGTGGGCTCGCGGGTTTCCGTCTTTTTAATTTAAAGCAAAGCTTTCTACCTCTACCAGCCAACGGTTTCATCATGCCGTGCGCCACGAGAAACTCCCAACGTGGCTGGGGATGGGGAGGGCGCTTTTCGGAGGCTACCACAGAGTAGGTGGTGGTGGTGGTGGTGATTTATTAACAAAGGAGGGAAGAGAAAAGGCCTGGGGATATTGTTGAACTCAACGGGAAGTTCACCCTCATACGACCCAGTCCAGGGAAGGGGATTGGGGCTTCAAAGGATAGGAAGAGAGAAGGGGGAAGAGAAGAGCGGTAGGAGAGTGGGAGATAGTCTATATCGCGTTCGTTTAGTCCATGACTCGATGGCTACAAACGCAGCGCTAGTCCTGTTGTAACCAGGAAGTTGACTAGGTGCTGGAAGACCTCCCGTCGGATGGCGTCCGGTCCCGTGGGGAACAGGAAGTCTTCTAGCTTGTGGCTTGGGGCATCGAGTCGCTGGAGTTCGGCCCGAAGTTGTGCCCTTGCGGTGTCGTGCTGCGGGCAAGAGCACAGCAAGTGCTCTAGCGTATCGGGCTCTGGGCAGTCAGCGCAGGTGGGGGATGCTCGGCGGCCTTGGTGGTGCAAGCGCGCTCCCACGTTGCAGCAATTGAGCCGCAGGCGAAGAAGGAGCGACCGGGCGTCTCTGCTAATGCGTCCGGGCAAGACCCGTGGGGCCTGGCGACTGACTACTCGGGCATCTGGATGCATGGCCTCCACCACTCGTGCCAGGATAGTCCTTGCAGCGTCAAATGACACCACATCCCGGGAGGCTGGAACCCCTGCCTGGCGAGCAGCACCTTTGGCCAAGGCGTCTGCAACCTCGTTGCCCGTGATGTTCACGTGCGATGGCAGCCAGTGAAGTCGCAGTGGACACCCCTGCGCTTCCACCGCATGAAGCTTGGCCGCCAGCGACCGCTCAACGTAGCCGCTAGAGCTGGCTGGCTGGTCGGCGGCACGCAGACGGAGGAGGGCAGACCGTGAGTCAGTCAGGATGATGGCCCCCCGGGCCTGGGTGCCCTGCTTGAAAAGAAGATCTGCAGCCAAGTGGAGTCCAGCCAGCTCTGCGTGGGTGGATGAGGCAGGGAAGGGCAGGCTGCACACCTGGCTGGTGCCGAGTTCTAGGGCCGTGCAGGCGGCTCCGGCTCTGCCCATCGGCTGTTGTACAGATCCATCCGTGTAAACTTGCAGATGTCCGGCAGCGTCGCCCTGCAGCAGGGCAGCCACCTCTTGGTGGACGGCCTGGGGTGGAGTCGACCTCTTACTACGGACCCCCGGCAATGTAGTGACAATGCGTAGAGCCTGCCCCGTGCCTGGGGGTGGTGGCTCCAGGCGTGGCCGCTGCGGCAACGCGATGTGGCTCTCGTACGTACAGAGTAGCATGCCCATCCGAGAGTTGGGCCGGCTGCGGTAGCGCTCAAGGAGTACCACGCCGTCAGGTGTGCCCTGCAGGCGGTGGATGTGGTGGAGACCCACCTGCAGGGCCCGCATCTGGATGGGCCAGACGCCTGCCTCCGTGTATGTCGCCGCCACCGGAGATGTGCTCGGAAGGCCCAAGCAGAGGCGGATAGCCCGGCGCTGATCCACCTCCAGCTCCTCCCACCGGCGCGGCTTGAGTTCCACTAAAGGCAAGCATAGAGGACGGCGGACGATGCCATCCCGTGGAACACCTTCAGGGCCACGGTGTGTGTGCAGCCCTGTCCATGCGCCAGCAACCTCCGCACGCCCTGGTGGACCCTCGTTGTGCGTTTCCGAAGCGCCTTCACCGCAGGTAGCCAGGACAACTGGCAGTCGACCAGGAGCCCCAGATACTTGGCGCTAGTGCACCACGGAAGAGTCTGACCGTTCAAGATGAGCGGCGGTGTCGTCTTGCGTGCTCTGTAGCCCCTCGAGTGGAAGATCATGGCCTGCGTTTTCGTCTCGGACAGCTGCAGGCCACGGCTTGTCAGGAAGGCGGCGACTGCCCACAGCACCCCCTGGAGACACGCCTTCACCTTGGAGAGTAGCCTCGTTGGTCCGTGCGCCCAGATGGCGATGTCGTCAGCATAGACTGCCATCCCCACTGGAAATGCAAGCCCAGCTGGGATGCAGTCCGGGAGTGGAGCCAGGACGAGGTTGAAAAGGAATGGGCTGCGTACACTCCCCTGGGGAACCCCCGAGCTGACATCTCTTGGGCTGCTCGTTGCTCGGCCCACCCTGACTCGTAGGGTCCGGTTAGTCAGGAACGCCCTCACGTATCTTCGGAGGTGCCCCGAAACGCCCATGCTGTCCAGGGCGTCCAGGATGGCCGTATGAGGGACGGAGTCGAAGGCCGACTTCATGTCCAGCAGGAGCAAGAAGGCCACCTCCTTGTCGTGGCGGGCCTGCTCCAGCATAGACACCACATCTCCCAGGGAGTCAGCCGTGCAGCGGTGGCGCCTGAAGCCGCTTTGCTGCTCCTTGAAGACGCCCCGACGATCAGCAATCCACTGGAGGCGGGCCAGGATCGTGTTCTCCATCAGCTTTCCCGCCACGGACGTCAGGGAGACCGGCCGGTACGATGCAGGCTCGGTGGGCGGCTTACCGACCTTCAGCATCGGCCTGACTAGGGCCACCCGCCAAGTAGGTGGAAGGCTGCCCTCCCTCCACACCTGGTTGAAGAGCTGTAGCAGCGGCTGCAGCTGGGTGATGTCCAGGTTCCGGAGCATTTGGTATGTCACCCCGTCAATACCAGGGGCGCTTCGCCGCTTGGGGCATCGATCCAGGGCGGCCCGCAGTTCCCAGAGTGTGATGTCACCACTGCAAACGGCCACCACTTGCGGGTCCTGGAGAGCCACCGGAAACACGTGCACCTGGACTTCAGCGGCGGGTAGAGCCGGGGTGAACTGGTCGGCTAGCCGCTCTGCCAAGGCCTCCTCAGTGATGCGCAAGGAAATGGCGGAGGCCAGCAGGGGGTGCCGGTTGGTGACGGAAGGCTGGAGAAGGGCCCGGAAGACTCTCCAAGCTTTGGCCGGATCTCTACGTGAGTCCATGGAGGAGCAGAGCGACTCCCAGCTCTGCCTCCGCCGCTGCTTGGCTCTCCTCCTGCACTGTGCATCCACCCGTCGGTACGCCGTCCAGTCTTCCGGACGCCTGCTCCGGATGGCCCGCCGTTGCAGCTGGTTGCGCCTGGCCCGGAGTCTCAGGAGCTCCAGGTCCGGTAGTGCCGTGTAGAGGGGTACCTCCCCCCGCAATGTCGCCTTGTTGGCGCTCTGCGCGACAGCTGCCAGGAAATCGGGCTCTGGGTCCTCCAGACGCTCTGCCATCTCCTTGCGGTAGGCAGTCCAGTTGGTAACGGCGTAGACCCTGGTGTCTGCCCGCCTGCGATCGCCCCTGGGGGTGACCAGGATGGGGTAGTGGTCAGATCCCCAGGTGCTCGGCGGTTTCCCAGGTGTAGGCACACCGCTGGGACACCAGTGTGACGTCAATGTGAGACAGCTGGACCGTGCCCAATGGACCAGGGCGGGTGAAGGTGGGGCTGCCTGTGTTGGCCACGAGCAGTCCGCAGGCTGTGGTAGCATCGAGTAACTCCCGTCCCCTGCGGGTGGTGCGGGGGCTGCCCCAGGCTGAGTTGTGCGCGTTAAAATCTCCGCACACGACAACGTCCGGGCCCAGGTGGGCCCGCAGCCGTCCCACTACTGTGGCATCCCAGGGCCGCGTTGGACGGACGTAGACGCTGGCCACAGTGGTGTCCGTGGACCCCATGCGCACTGTGACAGCGGCACATTCCATGGGGCCATCCACGATCGAGTCCAGGTTCACTGGAGCACTGTTGAGCACAGCCCTAACGTAGACAGCTGCCTGGGACTTGCCTGGTGGGTGGCTGGCGTCTTGGCACGGATGGCTGGTGCAAGAGCGCAGGCTGCAGCTGGTTGCGCTGGCGTGGCACACGTACCCCGGAAGCCGCAGGGTGCTGCCACAGACGTTGGTCTCCTGCAGCGCCAGTACATCGAAGTGCTCCCGCAGCAGCTGCTCTGCCAATTCCGCGTGGCGAGGCCCCAAGTGGTTGCAGTTCCACTGCAAGATGCGTGGCCGCTGGCCGGTCCTACAGGGTCTGTTAGCCATGCTTGGGGGCGGGGGGGCGCAGGTGTGCCAGGGCAGCAGTGGCCGCCAGGCGTGCGGGGTCCTCAGTAGGCAGGTTACCCACCAGGCTGTGCACCAGGGCAAGAAGGATGGGCACCAACTGGTCCTGACCAGTTGCGGTTGAAGCTGCAGGCAGCTGCTCCACCCCTGTTTGTGCGGACGGCTGGGCAGGTGGGCGCCCGGCTGGCTTGCGTGGCTGCTGTTGGCGTCCCTGGGTAGCTGGAGGCTGCTGCTGCTGCTGGCGTCCCTGGGTGGCAGTACGCTGCTGCAGCTGGCGACTGGCCTGCTGCTGGCTAGAACGTCGCCTGGCCATCTCCGCGTAGCTTGGTGGCTGTTCAGTGCGGACTGACGCTGCGGCCTCCGCTCGGGGTACTGGCTGTGGTGCGCGTGCCATGGCTGTGACCACCTTGCGTTCGTGCTGCCAGCGGGGGCAGCGGGGGTCGGTGACGGGGTGCGGGCCACTGCAGTTGGTGCAGCGTGGGGTAGAGGCAGGGCACTGCTGCGCGGCGTGGCCCCCACCGCAGCGAGCACACCTCTGTTTGTCCTTGCAGCAGGCTGTCACATGGTCCAGTCGACCACAGCGCGCACATTTCGTGGGCCGCGGCCGACAACCACGTACAGGCAGCAGCAGCTTGTACACAGCCACAAACGAGGGGGGGCAAGGGGCCGCAAACGTGATCAGCACAGCCCCATCAGCCCTCCGTGCCACACCCCTAACCGCCACCTCACAGTCGATGTTGGCCTGGATCTCCTCGACGGTGAGTTGACGGTCAACACCAAAAACGAGACCGCGGCTCGTGCCTCGACTGGCGGGGCGGCCGGCTCGGACAGCAATCCCAGCCACACTCTGAGTGGCCAGGAGGGCAGCCAAACACTCGTCCGTCTCAGCGTCAACCGCGACCACGTTCAGCCGGGTGTTCACTCTAACCTGGGACACCCCGGGGTAGGCGGCGAGTTCACGGGCGATGACCTCCCTCGATGTCGTGAGGAAGGAGGTGGCTCGATCTGTGGGACGGAATAGGCAGGTGCCGGCGGCCGGCTGCGCAATCGGGCGCCGAGCGGCCAATTTCCTGGCCTTCCGTCGTACTGCCTTGCTCTGCTGGACGGTCCACTGGCCTTCACGATGTCCGGGGGAAAGTTCCGATGCCGAGGAGTCGCCTGAAGAGCCGCCGCAGGTCGCGGTCTCCATGGGGAAGGGCCCACTCGGCTGTTTGTTGTCCTGGGTGCCGCCATCTTGCGCGTCAGCCGGATCAGCAGGGAAGGCAGCGGCGGTGGTGCTTGAGGCGAACGCCGATGCACGGTAACTCGTGGCGCCACTGGGATGGGGGGGCGGAAGCCGGTGGAAGCTCACCCGGGCGAGCCATGTCACCCATGTCGTCTGACGGGAGAGGGGCAAGGATGGCCGCGGTGGTCATAAAGAGGAGCGCCGACTTCACTCTCTCCGACGCGTCCTTAATCATGGCCTCGGAGATCACACCGCGCGCGTTTTGAGTGCGAGGGGTGATGGCGCTATTACCCAGTGCAGATGGCGCTATTACCCAGCTTTCGCCGCGCGCCGGAACCTGCTCACTCCGGCGGGCGCGACGGCGGGACCCCTTCCATCGGCTTATTCGTCTGCTTTACCGACGGTTGTTCTGGGCCTGTTTTGGCGCAGCTTCACGTTCATTGCGCGCTTCCTTCGCACGGCTTGATTAAACTGTTAGAAAGCACCTCCTAGGTAACCCGGACCCGACGGAATTAGGTGGTCGTAGGGCAAAGATACGTTAAAGGAGTGAGTACTGACGCCAAATTTTGATACCTAAAAAATGATATAATTGGCTTCAGTAGTTTGTACAGATGCCTCACAGAAATTTTTGCAGCGTTCCGAGGCCGGAATCACATCTAAAATCGATTTTGATTGTCCAGGCCGCGAGCTTCCACAAATCGGCAGCACTAGCGCAATCGCTTTCGGCGTGACGAAACATTGGCCTGCGTGTATGGCCGGTTCAGGGTGACGTCATATAGTCGTTTTCAGAACCGGAAACGATATCCTGCGCTGCTGTTGTCGGTGGTATTCGTTTGGGCAGGAGACGTGGGCGTAGCTGTGTGAGCAATGCTTGTAAACGTTGCGTGTTCGACGTCTTTGCTCTTCAGTTCGTTGCCGGCGCATGGTGTTCGGCACTGGTGCCGAAAACGGCGCGACGTCGACGGGCGCCGTGGCGACGCGGCGGGGCGCGTCGCCGAGCTCGCTCAAGTTGTGCTATGGCAAGCTCGCGGTATGCGAAGTACTGCTCGTGGAAGCCTGTCCGAGCAAATCGACGACGACGCCAAGATGCATTATTTTCCACGCGACGACATGCAGCGCTAAAGGTGGACTGAGTTCATGCGCGCCGGCGGCCCCAAGAACTGTCGCCCAAGCCAGCGGGCTCGGGGTTGCACGGGTCATCTTGGGTGTTGGGAACTTAGTACCGTGGCGACTATTTGATCGCTGGTATCTGTACAACTGCGAATGACCATCCCTTACACAACTTTTCACCACACTATCATCCCCTTTTTCGCATATGAAGCTTTATTTTGGCAATAATTTCCGTTCCAGCGATCGGCGACCAAGACATCTGCCGCGGCCTGTTTTGACTCTAGCGCGCATGTGGCGCCATCTTTCGGCCGCTCGCCGCACCGTGGTGCCGGCAGTGCTGGGTCGGAGCGCCGAACCTCCGCTTCCGGTCAACGTAGGCTTACCATCGCGGCAAATATCTGAACGCCACTTTTACATTGAGCGCTGATAACAACTCCTAGCACAATTTTCAACACACTAAAATCTACTTTCTCGCATGTGGAGCTCCTTTTTCGTGATCAGATTGATTAGAAGAGTGGCGACAAGCTGTTGCTATCACGGTCTGCGCCGGTTCGAGCCGCAGTGATACTAAAAAACAGACGACGGCGAAGACATCGCCGGCCTAATCGCCTGGCCAAATAGTTGTTCTGTCTGTCGGGTGGCAGTGACTCATCCGAGTCTGACGATTCAGACGACATGTCGACTGCGCGGGCGAGTCGCGGACCATGTGAAATCGTAGCATACGATGCGGCGAACGCATGGAGGAAAGAAAAACGTCCCTGACGTCACGGGTGAGACCGTGACGTAAGGCTGGCCCGCTTGTAGGCTGGCCTTCGAACGGCCATTTTCCCGCGCGGCGACCAAATTTGAAATTGGTTGCAATAAACATGCTATAATTAATTCTGTGTTGGCGGCTGACGGCTTTCGGTTCGATTTTCGTAATTACTGGGCCAATAGGTATTCTTTACAGCATAAAAACTGAAAGCGAGAAATTTCGTGTCAGTACTCCTTTAAGGGCTGGATCAAAACAAAATGCAGAGACCACATACAGACATCTGACCTCTAGAGAAACGCTGCCTTTTGCGCACTGCTTGCCACGAATGGGTCTCCATTTTCTAAATTGGTGAATACCAATTCGGTTGGGTTTTAACGGGTATTACAAAAGGCGAAAGGAGCAACTGGTTCTGATAAATAATGATTATGAAAGTTCCCTCAGCTTCATCGCAATTCTCATCTTATTAAACTGCATAGTTTAAATCGGCATAAATGGAGATCATTAAGCTCACATGCCGAATTGTTTCGGTGTCTGCATTTGTGTCGCGCGGTGGTGTAGCTCCGAGCCAGCACATCGGGATGGCTAGGTTCCGCTGTCTCACCCTTTGAAAGACGCTCCTCTCCGTTTTCTTTGAGCCGGCGCACGGCCGGGATAGAGCGGTGGCGTCCGCCGCTCTAGCATGGCCGTGGCCGACGCTGTTGCGTTCGGGACGCCGTCCCATGAATCCCAGGTAACGGGTGATAGAATCTATGGCTTCACTCGTTGTAGAGCCACGTGTGTGAATTCAAGTGACGTCACATGGGCAAATTGTTGTGGGTGTTGTTTACAGCTTTGCTTTCCAACCACCTTCACAGCATGGATTGGAGCCAATTTTGTTATCTTTCATTTGGGTGGCGCCGCTCATAGAGTCTCGTAAGCCATGTCGTCGTGGGGGTTCATGGGAAGACCCCCTTTTTGGCTTGGGCTTAGCATGACAATTGGATTCTTAAGCGGTTTTTGGGATTTGCTTTCTTCACTGTGCGTTAACCCGTTTACGAGCTACACGGAAGCCGAAATCCTCCTGTTCCTGTGGTAGCCGTGTTCAGTGAAACAGCAGGCAAACCCGCCGCGGTGGCTCAGTGGCTAAGGCGTTGCGCTGCTGAGCACGAGGTCGCGGGTTCGATTCCCGGCCGCGGCGGCCGCTTTTCTGATGGAGGCGAAAAGCAAAAACGCCCGTGTGTACGAGATTTCGGCGCACGATAAAGATCCCCAGGTGGTCAAAATTAATCCGGAGCCCTCCACTACGGCGCGCCTCATCGCCTGTGTTGCGTCGGCGCGTTAAACCCCACGATCAATCAATCAATCAAACAGCAGGCAATGCGTGATCGCACCTGACGTTGCTCATGCCGCAGTCGAATGACGTATGACAGAGCGGGTTATATGCCGCCGCGAATTTTGTAGCCGACAAAAAAAAAGAAACAAAACGTACTTCGACGAAGATAAGATACGGCAGATACGGGAGCTTGTATGCATCCTATCTTGTTATCGTCCACGACTGTTTGACGCCACGTTTTCTTTTTTATTGTTAAACTGGCGGTCGCGGTGCACCGGTTCACCACGAAGGCAACGTTTCCATAGGCACGCTCAAAAAACTTCAAACAACTTGTTCAAACTCAAACTCTTCAAACTCTTCAAACAACTTGTTACTTTAAATAATGGTAAAATTAATAAAATCACCGTGTCTAATGAGTTACCCCCCAAATATTAACATTGTTCGTAACTACAACCGTGGCCTGCGGAATAGCGGACACAACCGTTCCGGCAAAAATACGCTTTACTTCTTTTTTCCTTAGTTTTAAAACAGCCCGTTTTTATTTTCCACTTAATTGCACACTATTCTTCGCGTTTTTGTGGCACTTTGTTTAAATTTGCGGTCACTAAAACGTTTCAATCCAAGCCAATGATGAAACTAAGGCGAGCGCGATGTATAATGGCGGCCCATGACGACACAGACGACCTTAATGTGAGTCGCATAGACGCTAGCGCCAAATTGCCCCCTAGTGTATACTGTAAGAAACTCTATGGCGCCGCTGGTGTTCGGCTGAAGCCGTTGCGAAATGAGTGTCCACGCTGCGCGGATACAGTCTGGCGCTTGTATGCAACTTCTTTTGCTGTGATGGATCGCCTTCCTGTCGCCCTTGCGAAACATTTTCTGTTTATTCAAGTACTGTTTGGTTGTTCGTATCGCGCTTGAACAGAATAGTGGCCATTCGTTCTTTCTCTTGCTGAGAATCGTACCGCACTGAATGCCATGCTACGGGACGTCGTCTGCTCGCGGAATTCAGAAGTTATGAATTCGTTGTCCGCAAGATGGCGCTGAACGCAGCACATCAGTGGCGCCACCATTCCGGTGCACGAGGCCCATATACTTCAGGCGTCTTAATTTTTTTCCTGTGTGCCTGCTAAGCAGAAGACCATGTACACCATGCGCTCGTGATATGTGCGTATTTCAGTGTTTTGCATGGACGAAGTAAAACCTAGTGGGTAGTAGAACCGTGGAGACGAAGCTGCTATTACGTCGTATCGAGGGGTAAACAAGCGAACATTTTAGCATTATATAAAAGGAAGATTATATAAGCCCACGCGTATTCACACGTGCATGTAGCCTTCACTGGGGTTGCGATATTGAAGCACACATGAAAATACATATATTACTTTACAGGTGCGCTTTTGGTTTGTGTTAGTTAATTTAGGAGAAGTCTCCTGCCTTAAATTACGTTACGTTGATTTGACTGCTGGTATAATATTTTCACGTGCGTCGATTCTTAGTCCCAAAACAAAAACGGGGGTTACCAAATGCATTCAAGAGCTTGCATTTGAACGGCCAGACCCAACGTTATTACTAAAACATCTTGGTTCAACATAATTATTTATAGTATTCGGCCATTAATCAACAAACGCATCACCACCGTTGCTTCTCGGCTTCGCTTGCAAGAGTTTACATTCGTTCCTTTATCGAAAATAAAAACGCGCGGATTGTACAGCCTCTGCTGCTTGTGTGTTTAAAAGCAGTAGAATTGAGCCAAGCCAAGATCGGTTGACGCATTATGCAGCAACGAATGTAAATAGTATCAGAAATAAGTGAACGCTTATACGAAAAGCCTACAAAAGCGGCGCCCTGCCAGCAAAGTTCTATCAATTATGGCAGCCTTAATTCAGTAGGGAATAATTTAAGCACCACGCACGCATGGGTGGATCCAAAAGACTTGCGTTTTATGCGGCAGCTGACACCCATGAGGTGTATAACTTTTTCATTTATCCGCATCTTATATAGCTTCAAAAAAGTTGAGAGAAGATGTCAACGCGTGTTTAGCCTATTTTTTTCCGGTTACTTATACGGCATTGTCGATTGCTATATTTGGGGCTGCTATTGTCGATTGCTATATTTGCGGTTGCTATTTTCCTTTCGCTTCTGCGAGGCCGCACGGTTCACGCCGGCCGCCTCCGCCGGGGCGACCGGTCCGCCGATCACCGTATCCCGGCTTCGGACAAATTCCGCGCGGCCTCACCCGCGTCTCTGGAAAGACTGATAATGTTGCAAAAAAAAAAAAAATCAATCAGTTTATCAGCGTTCCTTGTAAACTTGAGGTTGGGTTCGCACATTATTTGCGAATGAAGGGATAACGGTGACCTCCTCTCAAGGTATGAATATAATGAGTTGTTCTTCAGCGCGGAATAATTAGTCTGCCCGCGTTCCGGTACAGCGTCGATGCAAGCCTGCTAGGGCCTAGGTTTATGGGGGACTGCAATAATTATAGCCATTGAGTACTTCACAATTCCTGCCCAAATAGGCAGAATATGAGGTCGAAGCTTTCTTTTCGCGAAATATGATGTTTAAATATGGCCCTGTGTCTAAATGTTTCGATATTGCTGCTCCGATCAATTCCAGAGTTGTTTGCTAGTTGCGATGTATCAGCTGTCCCAAGAAGACATCACACACATTCGGGCATTCTGCATCCGGCTTCAGGAGATCGCCCTATGACTGGACTCTTCTTGAGATAGCCAGAATCTACTGTACGCTCTCATAAGCTGCTTCTCGTCGTTTTACTACCAGGCCCATTTTCGAAGGGCATGCTAGTTGATGTAGGTCGTGTCCGGTGAAACGAGGTCGGTTTTGATATTTCCATCAATATTTACAACTACAGCACATAAGAAGGTCCTGAACACCAAGAAAAAGCAAAGACACAGAAATGTAAACATGGAGGTGGAGAGCTCTAATGAACTACATGATTCCGGCCAGAGACTCAAGACAATGGAGCTGCAGGCGGGCGCGAGCGAGTGCCCTCTGCGCAAAGGTCACGCGGCCGAGTTTCTGACCGGAAGTCTTCCGAGGCCGCACCATCCTCGCAAGAAGGCATCTTGGCTGTATTACAGGCACGTACACGCACACGGGCAGGGCGTGTACGCAACTCTTCTTGCATATCTCTTCTTCCGAGACGGCAAGGCTCCTCAGGCAAGGCAGCACTCGCCCAAAAAGGCTCTCTAGATTACTCCTGCCTCTCGTGGATGACGACTGCCGTCGCTCCCACGAACGTATACGCATGCTTGCCATTGCCGTATACCACTACTTGCGGCTTGCGAGCGCTAAATGCTGATTTCTACGGCGGCACACCCTCGAGGCCACGCAAATCCCGGCGAGATGGCACCGCGGTCGAAGAATAACAAAGGGGAAGAGCGGCGTTCGCGCGTAGGATGACCTGTCTGCACACCTTTTTATTACGGCGCACACCTGCGGCGAGGTCAGGAGCCGTTCCATTCGCGGACCGGTGTCCTTCCAGGAGGAGCAACGTTTCGACGAGGGCGCATGCGGCAGAGGAACAAACAACCGGACCTGGGCTGCTGCTGCTGCTGCTGCTGCTGCTGCTGCTGCTGCTGCTGCTGCTGCTGCTGGAGCGTTGCAAGAAAAACCATTCCCATTACGTGCGTTGCATGTCTTCTCTATTATTACGAATGTGCCACCCTGGTTATTGCATAACGTGCAGTGCTCGGGCACTCGGGGCATTCCTCCCTCTACCTTTCGCAGTGTTTCTCTGAATGCTGCTTTACTTTGCTGTGCCAAATCCGTCGAAGTACTGGTGTTGGAGACGACGTCACTGGGCAGTGATAGTGTATCGGATAATTAGACTCTGTACCTCACCCGGTAGTGGGGCGGCACGACTGCGCGCACACAGAAAGGACGAAACCAGATCTGCGCCGATCATGTGCCTAGAGCCTTACCTGGGCCGGCTTTCCTGTCGGCTCAAACAGTGGTGCCATAGGGGAAAACGAAATCAATGCGATGGTGTTGAACTTGCTATATTAACTTGTTAATTTGAAGTCTGTTGGTGCACCGGCATATATATGTGTTTCTAACTAGTATATGAAGATTGTGAATACTGTGAACAAGCTGGGAACCTAAGGGGACCGATTCCGAGTTACCGGAGCCCTTGGACACAGATTCATCACAGCGTTGTTTGTGATGACAGTTTCGGCCTTGGTTACGGGCGCTCTTGACAGCTTGTTGGTTTTCGAGGCGTCATGAACCGCGCACCATGGAGTTGAGATTGTGAAAGCAAGTGCTAATCATTAAACGAGCAGTTTACTCATGGACCACTGAGCAACTCAGCAACACGTGCGCGTGCACTAAAACGTATAAAAGGTGTTGAAGGGGCGAGTGACCTGTAGTCCACGCCGACAAGTGTGGGCACGATCGTGAGCTTTACATTTATACGTCAGCATCACACTAACTTTCTTGCAACAGAAATTAGCTAAACGAGAACGGGCACGGATATCACACTTTGCTCATCATTCCTACCGTTCGGTCGTAGCTATCATTGCACTATCAGTGCAATACAGCTACCAGTGCGTTGGCCAAAATTGCGCTAGGACTACCTAGAAAGGTAATCAACGGAAAAGGACCGCAGGTGGCTGTTAACAACAGAGTAAGCGAGCTAAGCGAAATATACCGCTTCTAACAGATACCAGTTTTCTAAGTCAATCTGAAACAGCGTCACCGCTCAACGCGAGTGGTACGGCTTTATTCTAGGTACGTGGACAATTTCCGGGAGCTAACTCTACCGAAATTGAACGGTTCTTAAGGAGTGGACTTGATAAGTAACCTTACTCTGTTAAGGGGGACTCACCGGATCACATGCACTGATATGGAACTTTCTAATTCATGAAATCGTGGGCTTAAAAAGCATCGTGTACCGATACGAAGTGTTTTACAAATTTGTAAATTGTTCCCAACGGCCTACTTTACCTCCTCTCGAAATATATCCCCTTTTTACTGAGAAAAAATAAACAAGAAATGCATTTCAGTTTAACTAGTTTTCACTAGGTGGCGCTAGTTGTCTAGCAAGCAAGATATTTGTTTTCGTATTTCAGTACAGAGAGTACATATCTCTAAAATCATCAAACCAGGACGTTGTGAACATTGATATGTTTGTAAAGAGTTTTGTATTGGTGCTGATGGTTTCTAAGCCCGTGGGTCATGAAGTAGCTGGTCTCATATGAATGTTAACAGGTGCCACAGTCTCCCTTAACTTTGCAAGGGCCGAAGTAACGGCATAAAGGTACCTTGGTTCGCCCTCGAAGATGCACAGCACTCCCCAACCAAATTTCGTCACCAGACAGGCAGACCACCTCTATGTGCGTCAACTCAGTGTTCGATATCGCGAAAGATCTCGAGGGGCTTCGTCGCGGCGAATGAATTCTTCAGCGCCTAAAGTGGGAACTGCAGTTCCACTGGTCGGAAGCATGACACCAATCAATGTCGTGACCCGTCTTCCGTGAACTAGACGAAAAGAGGTGAATCCCGTTGTTTCTTAATCGTTGTACCTTACTCTATAGATTTACAGATTAGTGTAAGGTCATACGTCGTTCCAGTCCTTGTGGTCGTCGTCTACATACACATGAAAATAATTTATATCTGTTATGGTCCTGATCAGTCGCTCGGCTAGACCGTTAGTTTGAGGATAGTGCGCAGTAATGTGCTGGTGATTGGGGAAGTTCAAAACCATGATTTGTTCAGTAAGCCTGATGTAAAGAACTATCGATTCGGAATACGAAGCCCACACTTCCGATTTGTTTGTTCCAGCAAATTTCCTACCGTGACACTTACTGGACCTCCCACCGCTCGATCGTCTTCCCACGTCCTAGGCATACTAACATCCGAGAAGAAAAAAAGAGTCATCATCTGGCCGCTCACGTCTCCGCAAATGGTTGGACTAAACCGAACGGGTATTTTTTTTTTTTTTTTGAAAACACTAACGCTTTTATTCTGTCTCCAACTCCTTTTCATGGGCACGCATAGCTTGTTGAGGAGCCAAATCTATGCGCTACTGTTCCTTACCAAGCCATACGTTACTATACTCGGTGACAACTTAAGAACGGCACCGGAAGTTGCCGCTGTGCCTTATCACCGTAGCCGGATGTTTCTCCGCATGGCGCAAGTACGGAGTAACTGGGAATATTTCGAACATGGCGTGAGCCGTTCCCGCGATTTTTTGGACTTAATATGCTTTTATACGACTCCAGTGACGACAAAGAAACTGCGTGAGACAAGGCAGACGATATCACGCATTTATAGCAAACCCCTTTGAAAACGCGCGTGCACTGACGTCACGGGTCCGGCGCTTTGGCGGAGTGATACACTAGATGAGGTGGTGCCGTTCTTGAGTTGTAACCGAGTATATGAGAGGCAGGACCATGATCCTGCTCCCAATAGTGGATTCCCACGAGAGATAGATTCTGGATGCCGGATTTAGAAAACAGTGTTGCCCAATGATGACGGGTCAGGCGATGAACGCTGAAATGTGGGTGCTCATTAGGCTCGCCAGCTTGTGCATGGTTGGTAGAGCCGAAGCTGGCAGCCCTCGAGTGGTCAAGTTTGTGTTTGGTTCCTAGCCATTATAAATGGACGCACGCTTTGACGTAACGTGGGTGGCACGCACAAGCGATCATATGTCCTCGCGTGGCAAGCACAGGCGAGTACCCCGATGTCCAGGACACGGCAGAGACAGGACAGTTTCTTCGGGATGTCGGCACTTCCTGCTATGCCGTCCCGTTCCGCCCTGTACGCCCTCCCGGTCGACAACATTGCTTTTAGTTCTTTCCCGGAAGTGTAGAGCGGCTACTTGAGGCGCTCAATGCCTTGCACGCGCCGCGAGAGTAACCAACTCGACAAGAACCGGAGGATATCCCGTCACGTTTGTTTATTCTTGCAGAGACGTAGTGGAACTCCGTCTGCGTTCAGGGCGGGTAAACAACAAAACAGGACAAGAGCCGCGCTCGTCGGATAACAATCAACGTGTGTGCCATGTGTGATGGCGCCGCTGTGAGAGTGACTTAACCATTCATCCCCGACTCACGACTCTCTTCCGCGGCACCTCCCTTCCGCCACAGAACGGGAGGAGGGTCACTCTAGCAGTGATTTTTACTCTCTCTCTTCTTTTTGTAATGGCAGTGCCGGCCGAGTAATACTTCCTCGTGCTGCAGAGCGCCGCCGCCACCACGGGGGGCGAACAATGAATCCTCGTTCATCGACGCAGCACCAGACGCACGCATCATTGCGGTCCGGTCGCCGTCGTTGCCACAGGCCCGCACGACCGATGCTTGGCCGCGCACGCTTATGCTGCTGCCTCCGCTTCTTGCACGGCTCGGCGACTATCGGCCGCACAACCAGCCTGACCGGCAGCAGCCGTCTTCAAGGCCTCGCTCTCTATCCGCCCTCCATCTGCGAAAGAGAAGCGAAAAAACGAGAAAAGAGAAAGGCGCGGGTACGTAACGAGGGGAAAAGAAAGCAAAGAAAACCAGCAGATTCCCGAGTGCCGCAAAGAAAGGGGAAGTAAGCGCCAGAAAGCCGGTCTCGCCTGCCCTGGACGACTTTCTTTCGACGGCCGTAATTACCGTTTCGGTTGTGCAGTGCGGCTGGCAGCTGTAAGCGCCGGTGCTGCTGGCCGCGTCGGTGGTGGTGGTGGTGGTGGCGGCGGTACGTACAGTGCCAGCGTCACCGGGTATCCCAGTTTGTCGGGCGCATTCTGGCCGAGCAGGTTTCACGCCGTCTCAGCGCAGCGGCCGCCGCCAGAAACCGACAGGGCTTGAGCCGCGCCGCGGCCAGGCCGGGCCGACCGGAACACCGACCGCCCCGTCAACTTAGTCCAGTTGTGTGTGTAATACTGTCCCGTGTAGTGCTTGTCGCGTCTTCTTCGGGCGATCCCGCTGCATCGGCCTCCACCGCTGAGCGAAGAAGAGTCCTTGTCGGAACAAGTGTATAGCTCCGCCAGTGCGTTCTGTGGCCTCCGGATTCCTCGACGAAGGCCGCGTGGTGGGAGTCCCGATGTGCCTGCGGCGCCGCTGTCGTGGTAGTGGTAGTGGTCGAGTTTTGTGACGCGTCCGATGATGGCACTTCTGATGGATTAGCCCCGTTGAGTGGCGTGCTACGACGGGGAGGATGCGAGAATACGTAAGCTGTATGATTCCCTCCATCTCTTATCTTGCGACTTTGGCTCGTGGCGTTGATCTCAAAATGTCGAGTGTGTTGAGAGGCGGAAGAAGCGTGATGAGCGAGTACTCGCACAGAATTTTATTTCAAAAGCAATGCCGGAAGCGTTGTCAAATATGTGTGTTGTGGGCGTGCACGTGGGCGTGTTCGTCTGCGCCTAGGTCTGCTCCCCCTCCCCCACCCCCCCTTTTTTTTTCTTCAATGATCCAACTCTTTCCTATTTCCACACTTTTGCGTCGGTTTAATCCCGATTGTCTTTCACTCCACAAACCGCATGTGATCCTGCCAGCAGTACTAGGTCAAGTTGCAGGGAAGGAGGCAGAGGCCCGGCAAGTCTAAGGATTTTGACTTTACAGTAAATGGTTTAGCTACTCACTTGCCTGCTTTGGGATATCGTTTTTTACCCTATGAGGATATAAATAAGATAAGAAAAGATTAAGTTAACTCCGCCATGTACAGCAATATAATGGTGGGCAAGCCTAAGCCTTCAGTAGGCTTGTGTGGCGACGTCCTGCAGCAGCGACAGTTCACAAACTGATTGCGTACAACGGGCAGTTACAACACGTCAGAGAAAATACAAAACAAGAACACCGGAGGAATGCTTAGAGGAAATACAAATACAAAATATAGGGAAAACAACAAACAAGAAACAAAGGTGCAACAAAATGAGACATTGCTGAGCACTTCAGCTCAGTCGTCCTTAAAAGAAATTGTGGCCGCTCTCACTGCATTTTACTAGCGAAAAATAGACGCGGACGAAGAAGAAGTACACAGGACACTCGCTGGCCGCTCTCAGCTTACTTCGCAAAGTTATCAAAAACAGATCATCTGGAAGCTCATTAAAATATGCCGGTACCTACCGTGATCGTGTGGATCTCCCGTTGTGTGTTTGAATTCTTAATACCACATAACGAGACACATGTCGTAGAGGTAAATATTTCCTGTTACAATCCTTGTAATCACTTTCATAAAAACACTTTAAAATGACACGTTATTCGAATACGTTGTCTTAACTAAGCGATCCTGCTGATTTATAGACACTCATTGATACATCTCGAGTGACGTTTAGCTCACAATTGTTCAGAATGTTATTAACCCTGCTTTTCCACATTGAAGAACAATTTAAAGAAACAGCACACGCCATAAAGGAAGAATACTTTAGTACCATAACTTCTCATTATTCTCTCACTTAATTGCCCTTTTAACACTATAGTTCAGCCACTCACTCTCAGTCTTCTTTCAACTACCCTCCTTACCATGCTGCTGGTCCTACTCCGAATCGAACTTTCAGACATAATTCTAGTCGAAGCCCTTTCACACTCCTCACTGAACTTCCCGTCACACTACCCTTTGCTTACTCCCCCCCCACCTTCCACCCCCCCCTTCCACCCCACCCTTTTCGGAGTTGGCCCCGAATAAACAGTTTGAGGACTTCTTTCGGACTTCTAGTTGGCACACATTTGAAGAAACCTAGTAGTTATTGCTTTTTCAATATAAGTTTGCTGTTATAATGCGCTCTCAGTTAACGTACTGCTAGCGCGTTTTTTTTTTTTTTTGCGTCCCCGTAAAGTACCTGACCTCAGTAGCTTCTAATAGCCTTTTTCGGAAACGTGACCCCCTCTAAAATTATTCTAGTAAAAGAAAATTAGCAATAGCGCTGCGAGAACTTCTTTACTTCGTCAACATTGGATATATCTGAAGTGGCCTTTATCCAATGGCAGTATACCATAATTTAATGTGGATGACACTTCCTCGGTGAATAGACACTAAGCGCACAAGACGTGTTTTTGAGGTGTTGTCGCGAAAATTATGAGGGGAGGCATTCGGGAGGTTGGGGCTGATGAGACCACGAGGCCGTTCTATTTTTAATTTGGCAATGTAGCATGTGTCGTACACATTTTAGGGCCGTAATAATCTCACTTAGATTTAAACAACGCAAAAATGAAAGTCTTTCCTGTGCTTTGTCGACTTCTTTTGTTTATTAAAGTTACATAGCCACAAGAATGTCACTGCTTGCTCGAATCACCTGTCATCGGGTGTCTACGTCGCAAGATCCTTCGATAACGACTTGTTATTTTGTGCAGTAAGTGGACAACAGCATCATTTGATTCCTTATGGCCCGAATCACATGCCAGTACGTTTATCAGCTAAAACAACTATACTAGCATGACTGTAGTTCCCAAGTATGTAACAGAACGTGCTGTTGGGCGAGTTGGTACATAGTTAAATGGACGGTTTAGCGCAAAAAAGGCGAGGACGGTGGCAGACGTGACGTTGACGGTGACGGTGACGTTGAACGTGACGGTGGCAAACGTGACCTGTCACGTTTGCCACCGTCCTCGTCTTTTTTGCGCTAAACCGTCCATTTAGCCCAAGTATGTAGCTTGTCAGCAGCAGACAGATAGAAACTCTGAAATTTCACTTGAGTTGGGCGCTAGGGCGGGGATAGGGGTTCGCTGAGGACTACCGGCTATGGAACCGATTTCCACAACACAGACGCGTGACGTAACCAATGTCGCCTAACAGGGCGTGTTCCGTTAGAGGAAGAGGAAACACATCTGAACACTTCATACAATTTTGTCTCCCAACTTCTGCGGAGGCATGCGAGGCGCCCTCACCGCGGTGGCGCAGTGGCTATTAGGCGTTGAGATAGTGAACCCGAGGACGTGGGTTTGATCCCAGACGCAATGGCTGCTTTCTAGACGGAGCCGAAAGCCGAAAATGCTCGTGTGTCGAGATTTAAGTGCGCGTTAAAAACCACCAGGTGGTCAAAATTAGTCTGGAGACCTCCACTATACGGCGTGCCTCATCGCCCAGGTATAGCTTCGGCCCATAATTTGACCCTAAACGGTCATCTGCCTCATTTTGTTCTTGCCAATAAGGTGGGGCCCTCTGTTTTGTACAATAATGAACAAATTGACAGGGATCATGAAAATATAAATATAACACAACGACTCTGTGGCAATTTCTGTCGGAGTATTCGCGCGACTCAGTTCCAATAATGGGTGCGGTGATATATCACTGCTGAGGTAAACCCAAACAACGCTATGGCTACCCACACGAACGAGGACATTAAACTCTGGGTATCCTTGGGGAATTTCGACGAAAACGTTCAGTCGTTTCATGTGCATATGGGCGCATGCATGGGGGTTGGCGCAGCTGTTCACCGCAACGACGTGGCGCCGTATTTGACCGCACACTACGCGCATGCGCATTGGTCTGAGCGCAACCCTCCTTTGCGTGGCTGTTCCGTTGAGGGGGGGAGAGATGGATATTTGGGAATCGCGTTGTGTATGCGGTAGCTGTACACGCAGAGCACGCGCGTTCGTTCCACTGCACTCGCTGTCGTGATGGGCCGTCTGTATCGGCCTTTGCCAGGATGGATGGCGTCTTTATGTGCACGGCGCGTGCTCGTTAGTGGCAGTCGCTGTATTAACAGTCCGTATTCCTACATCGACGGACGTATACGATGTATGCAGTGGTTGTAATTACAGTGACGGCGCATTTGCACAATTGTGCCGTGGGAGCCACAAGGTGCGCGCGACGCCACCAGCACGCATGTTGAGAGACCGCGGTGGTGGGTTCCGTCGCCAAACATATGCACCAAAGTGCGTTAATGTTTGCCTGGCATAGCAGCCTTGTGGTCCCCATCTCTGCCGATTTCTCAGCGACCCTACTGCTTTTGAGCGTAGTTTGCAACGAAGCAAGCAAATCATGTTGTTTTTTTACTTTTCGATGATAGTGCATAACTTCTGCATATGCTGAAGAGTCTTTGCGCTCTGATATATACTCTCTTCATTCTACAAGTATTCTAACCCTTTACAATTTCTCAAAATTCCGACGTGTCCGACATTCAGAAAAAAAAGATTAGCTTCATTACATTAAGTCTTCACACCCTCGCACGTTTGTCTTTAACAGAGTGCACGAAAAGCAAAAAGATGACAAACGAAAGAGTGCAACTAAGGTTTTTCGGAAAAGTCACAAGCACACGAAATGCGAACGTCAAGCGGGGAAAATATTTGCTAGTCCACAGTATAGTATTAGTTGTTAGGGAGTGAGTGAGAGAACAACTTTATTTTGTCCGAGCTGTCACGGAGGAAATTTAAGCCCGGACCAGGAAAACTATAGAGCATACTATGCGGAAAGTTCTTGATATCAAGGAGCCGGCGCGTTTTAAGGAACGTTATATAGGAAGCTGTGCATGGAGCTTCCTTTGCCACACTCCTTGGTTATGCCAGTTAAACACGGTAAGGCGCACAGTTCACCGCGTTTCCTTTATGCTATTTATACCCCTGAAAATGGAGTACCTATTTAGTGTCACTTCTACGACAGAAATAGCACGTCTTAACGGCGTGGCAGCGGGATTTTAAGAACGCGAGTACCAACGCTGGACGACGAGATTACCCTCGCAGGACAATAGGAGCAGTCCCCATGTAAACCAACATCATGAACCTAAAGCTTCGTGATGATTAGAAACTCGAGCAGCCGATTTAATTACATTTAAGATTTGAATGCAACGGAATCATACGACAATTAAAATGTATATTCGAAGTGTATTCGAAGCTTAGGAATGCAATTAAAGGCACATACCGGTAATGAAACAACTATAATAAAGAATTAAGACAAAAAGAGACGTGTAGGTAAAAGAGTCGTTCCAGATAGGAAACCTTCATTTCGCGTAAGCGTACTTCTCTCATTTCACCCGCCGCGGTGGCTCAGTGGCTAAGGCGTTGCGCTGCTGAGCACGAGATCACGGGTTCAATTCCCGGCCACTTTTCTGATGGAGCAAAAACGCCCGTGTGTTCGAGGTTTCCGCGCACGGTGAAGATCCGCAGGTGGTCAAAATTAATCCGGAGCCCTCCACTACGGCGTGCCTCATCACCCGCGTTGCGTCGGCGTGTTAAACCCTACAATCAATCAATCAATCAATCAATCAATCAATCAATCAATCAATCAATCAATCAATCAATCAATCAATCAATCAATCAATCAATCAATCAATCAATCACTCACTCAATCAATCAATCAATCAATCAATCAATCAATCAATCAATCAATCAATCAATCAATCAATCTCTCATTTCTGCCGTTATATGTTTACAACAGGCGGCCACGCGAGCCTAAGAATTTACCAGTACTGCCACCTGCCACGGTCAAACACTCGTACTTTACCGATCATTCTGTACATCTCACAGCTTCCTAGTAGCTCCTTTAAAAAAATTCTGGTGGATTAACCTGTTAAAATACACTAAGTGCCCTTGCCTGAGAGGAACCGGGGGATCGAGACGGATGACAGAGAGCGTGTAAAAATTAGCTGTTTGAAAGGGCTTATCAGTGAGGGCGTAGCCTGTGTGTGAACTGAATCCCTTAACTCCGACTCGTTCTCAAGGTCTTGCTTGAGACGCGCATCATACTTGCGCCGGACGCTTCAGTTACTTGCTGCACCTGTCTCAGTTGCGAAATACACCAGGCCGGCTGATCCGGTAGGCCTCTACCCCTTAGTCCCGGCTGGTCTCCATATCGCTCGAGGACGATCGGTCTTCCCGAGTATGTAGGCGAGGGTCGACTGGGTCAGCCTCTTCGAGGCACTGCGAGCGCACTGCATTACACTGAGCGCTAATGTCGTTCTCTTAAGCATGCGAAGTGCGCGCGATGGCTATCTACCACGTGCGCCGCGATGTGCGCGCTTGTCGCCAAGTAGCGCCAGGAGCATAGCGGTTCACTGCACGCGATCCCCTTCCGTTAACAAGACAAACAACGCAAAAGCCCAACGTGTGGCGTGCGGTTCATGGGACTTTGCCAAATAGGCGGTTCTCCAATGATACGTTTTATCTTTCAACGGCAGGTTGTGAACGTGTAAGCTTGAATGATGAGCATTGGTTAATCTCGTAAGCGCAGTGGGGCCTCAATGTTAATAATGGCTACAAAAGTTGTGCGGTCCTATCTCACACACAAAAAGTTAAGTGCAAAAGCAGCATGGGGTCTTACCACGCTGATATCCCGCGTTACAACAGTAATGTGCACGCGGAGGTTCACACTGCGTGGGCTGGGGTAACTCACAAGCCTTTAACCAAACGCATTGTAGATGAACGAATAATAAGAAGTTGACTATGCATTAATTAATAGTTCGTGTGCCACTTTACTTCGCCAAACGAAGGAAGCCCTCACGAAAATCATCCAAGCCATTTGCGAACAGACAATCCTCTTAAGGCATTTCGTAAAATGCATCCACTCCTCGTGCTAATAAACACAACAAATCTTGCAAGATAGCGTTCATGATAATAAGTTGCTTCATAGGAAGACTATAAATCCCCATTTCCGATATTCTAGATCTAGGCCTTTTTTTTTTGTTTTGGCTTGCGTCACGGGGTACCGCAACTGGGAGGTTCCCAGAAAATTTTCAAGCTCTCCAATTCTTCGTCTTGTATTATTTACGACTTGGTGTGCCTCGCTATAGGTTGTATTCACTGGCGTGGCACGCATGCGGGCAACCATGTGTGTGCGCCGTAAGTGGTTACGTCGGGCTCTGCGAGATGGCGCTACTTGTCCGTGCTTGATGTTCCAAACTGCCCCCCACCGAACGCAAATGCCTTGACTCCAATGTGAGTGCGGTCAATAAGATTTCTGTTGACACCCCCGTTGGCAATCGGGTTGAAACTGGGCAGACGACGCATGCACCTGTCTTTTTTGTTGTGCGGGGCGCGGTTGCAGTGGCACAAACCGCGCCATGACTGTGCCGAAGAGGCAGGGACATGGCCGTTCCTAGCGTTACCAAGCGAAGAAATTGACAGCTAAACGTTTTAGTGAGCACCACCAATAGCCTTGCACTAAACTCAGATTATACTTTCTCATGACAGGATAATGTACAGACATACCCGAAATTTTAACAGGCGAGAGGTACGAGAGGGAACTGCGACATGAGGGAGGATTTCCCTTGGTTCCTCCTAAAGGTACAAGTACGCAGAAACACTTGAAAATGGGTGATAGGGCACTGTTTCTGCCATTAAGTTTCTTACAGGCTTTCGAACACCCGAAGACCCAGCGATACTACTTTGTTGTTTCCTACAATCAGAGTTCAATCATCTCGGGATACCTTAGCTAGCTAAAGGGTGCACACTGAGCTATTGCGCATGCGCAATATGTTCATATTTGCGCACACAGAATGTTTTTTTCTTTGGACAAGGGGGTCATAGATTGAACTTCTTTGTATCACATCCTGAGCTTCTTCGGTGATTACGTAACATATGACAACATTTTAATAACTTCAAGTTCTGCTTGTTGGTATATGTTTATCATGGGAAAACCGCTACTGAAACGAATACCACAAAAGTACAGGAGAAAGAGATACCAATTGAAAATTTAATTAAGAAAACGTACTTGTATATACGTGAAACAAATGGTGGTATCACAAATCCAGCTTCGCTATGTAACAAAAGAATTCAATGTGTAACATCAAGGGCAGAAAACTGCATATAATCACAAGGCACGCGTCATAGATACAAAAAAAAAATCTAACCGCATTTAAAAAGGCAAGCTCAGTTTCTGATAGCATAACCTGCAGATGGCTGAGACAGCTATTCCCCTTTTCGTAATGCGGAAAACTATACAGGGTGTCCCATCTATCATGCACCAAGGTTTAAAAAAAGAGCAATGGCATTACTCGAAGAAAACCAAGTGCATAATGTTTGCAGTACTGTGGAGAAGCGGACAGTAATTTTTTCGTTAATAAGACTTCACTAATTAATTCTAATCAATTATCTGACTCGCGAATTACTGTCCTAATCACTGAAGTGTCAATGAGACACTTGTAGGTACCCATGAGGGACATCTAAACGCGGTATTTTCAGCGACGAACTAATTGCGCACTCATTTATTCTGCTTGATAAAGAAAACCCGCGAAATATGAAAAATACCACGTGACGGCGCTTCACCGCGCATTCCAAAGCAGCGTCCCCAAATAAGCTGATTGAAAGCAACTGCTTCGCCTGTCACCCGCCCGAAGAGACAGCGCATCACCTTGATAATGGCATGCATGGAAGGAACAGCAACACCAAGATACGCGGGGCGCGTGTGCAGATAAGGCATGAACTTGGTCGCGATTTCTTCTTTTTTTCTTTTGTTTAATTCATTCTGACTAACTCAGAGGCAGCCTGTTTGAGGGCATTGCTTTACGATGCGCGCGGAGGCGCCGTCACGGGGTATTGTTCATATTTCGGGGGTTTTCTTTATCAGTCAGAATAAATGTGTACGCAATTAGTTCGTCGCTGAAAATACCGCAGTTAGATGCCCCTCGTGGGTACCTACAAGTGTCTCATTGACACTTTAGTAATTAGGAGAGTACTTTTCCAGTTATATAATTAATTAAAATTAATTATTTAAGTCTAATTAACGAAAAAAATGCTGCCCGCTTCTCCACAGTACTGCAAACATTATGCACTAGGTTTTCTTGGAGTTACGCATTACTCTTTTTTTAAATCTTGGTGCATGATAGCTGGGACACCCTGTATAATGTCAAGCGCTGAAAGCTTCGCTTGCTTTTCAACAGTAACCGTGTCACCAAGCTTAGGTTGGCATGTGCCCTATTGCAGTGGAGTGATAATGCGAATACGGTGGCCTTTTAAGAGACTCAATGTTTGGGATGGCGGAAATTTAGGCATCTGCCCGTCTGGCTAACGCATTTCTTTTTACACGTATACGGCCGCTGAACATTTTTTTTGCTACGGGCAAATTGTTACGCGTTGAAGGGTTTTTACGATTTCAATTTTCTGCGTTTGTTACTAACTTGATGCTTTTGACATTAACTTCCCTCCTCTCTTTCCCTCCGTTCCGCGCCGAACTTAGGACCGTGAAAGCTGTTGCAGATGTCTACGCTTGGTGAACATCAAGGAAAGAAACCCTGACATAAGTTGCAACACGGAACCACCGGCCCGTCAGTTTCCCTATAAATATCGCGAATATTTCCTCTTTCTGAGAGGCTATTTATATAGTCTTTGCATCGTATGCATGTAGTCACTCATTGTTGTTCCCGTTTTAGCAAACTTCCTCATGAAAACAAAAAAAAAAAACTAGAAAACTCCCAGAAAAACCCGGGAAAATGAATTGATAAATTTTTGCATTGAAGAAAAAGCACACAATTTTGCTCGGATGTTTAACGACCGAGAATCGCTTTGTCCATAAAATACCGCAAAGTCATGGCCAACAGGGTGCTCTGAGATTGATCAGAGAACGCAGAAGATGAGGCATTCCGTGGGTTTGATCACAATCTTAATGTATGTACCCCCATTAGATGCTGTAACATATATACGGGGCATCTAGAGGCCAAACGAAAGTTGTTTTTTTTTTTTGTTTGGTTCAGAATCAGATATAACAATGTAAAATTGGGAGGACTGAACAAACTGCAGCAGAAATCTGATACTTTGGAACGGCTTACAGGATCTTTGATCTCAATGAGGAGGATGTCGTCGCCATCTTCGCTACATCATCAACAGCCACGACAACCAAAGTGCGCTAAACAAATAGGGTTTCGGGTGGCAGAAGAAAAAAGACAATTTTTGGTTTTTGTCTTTTATTTCTTCGGGGGTTCGATTCCCGGCCGCGGCGGCCACTTTTCTGACGGAGGCGAAAAGCAAAAACTCCCGTGTGTTCGAGATTTCGACGCACGTTAAAGATCCCCAGGTGGTCAAAATTAATCCGGAGCCCTCCACTACGGCGCGCCTCATCGCCTGCGTCGCGTCGGGCGTTAAACCCTACAATCAATCAATAAATTTTAACGACGATAGTCTTTCTTGGGCTACTTAAACCCAGAAATTTTCGTCTGTCTGTATGTCTGTCTGTCTCTATGTCTGTTTGTCTGTCTGTCTGTCTGTCTGTCTGTCTGTCTGTCTGTAACTCGATTCAGCCACCCGACCAAAGTAAAGGCTTACTGCGCAATAGTCTTATATACTCACAGCCAAATGTAAACGTCTAAGCCCGGTTTATATGTTCATACTTGTCAACTTTGTTGAACAAGAACAAGGCATTACGCAAATATAAGACAGAAAATTAGTACACAAGGGATATTTACAGTGTGCCTTTATTAAAAAAATCATAGATGCTTGGTTTTTCGATAGCAAATGATATTCTACATCTACTGCAGAAAACCGCCGCCTCCTGGCGGCATATGAAAAATCACGCGGCAACAGCAACGAAAGGTTCCACTAGCTAGGTTCCACGTTCTGCTTGGAACGCACGTGGAGCACGGCCACGCGGTTCTATAAACCTTGTAGTCGGCCGCCTCCATTCACGCGCGTCTCTGCCGTACTGCAGCGCTGGCATCGAGGAAACCCGCCTGTAGCAATTGAACGCGGTAAATTCAAATAGCCTTGAGGAAACCTTTAGTGTGTTTACTTTGGGATGAGCGCGGCGGAACAGGAACAGCATGAGAGGTGAGCGGGAAAGCGAAGGGGGCATTTCCTTGGCAAATGCCTACAAAGACTAGCGTCTTATGACGACATTTGCAACGAAAGGAGCAGATACGCGGCCAATTTTTTGATTTTCTGTACGTGCGCTGAAATCTCCCTTATAATTCTCTGGTAAACGATATATAACCAGAGACCTTAGGATTGTGGCAGTTTGGGCTGAACCCGCCGAAGCAGCTCAGTAGCTAAGGCGTTGTGCTGCTGGGCCCAAAAACTCCCGGTTTGATCATGGCAGCGGCGGTCGTTTTAGTGACGGAGGAGAAAAACGAAAACGCGCATGTGTCGACATTTCGGCGCATGTTGAGGATCCGCAGGTGGTCTAAATTGATTCGGAGCCCTCAACTACGGCGCGCCTCATGGCCCAGATGTAACTTCGGACGGTAGCTAAGCCCCAAAAATGTAAATTTGAATTATGGCTGAGCAAACAAGACTGAGCAAAAAGTGTTGCACCTGCCATGTGCACCCATCGCGATGGCACAGAGGCTATGACGTTGCACTGCTGCACTAATGAGGCACAGGTATGATTCGCGAAAGCAGCGAAACATGTATTAATCGTCGCGTAAAGACACGGGCCATGGGGTCGTTAGTATCGTTCGATAAAACAATGGCGTGTGATGCGACTAGCAGTAGTTTATTTTCACGAGCTCCAACTCATGCTGAAACTTTCTTAGAACAATGGGATGAGGACACGTGGGAAAGTAGAATGATGTCAAACGGGCCCTCGCCCCTAGCCATGTTAAAGCACACGTCCACGTGTAAATGCGTTGAACGTTAAACTCGATAACTTAAAGAAAAAGAAAGAAAACCATAACGTCAAGCATACTGTATTCCGAAACACCATCAGCGTTTACCCACTGTACGCTTTCTATAGTTATGGTCTGTCAAGGTATCAGCAACGTGAAGGACGCGTTCATATTACAACAGCCCCTGAGGTTGTGCACAATTTCTTACGCCTCATTCTCTCGTCCTACAAACATCAAGCTGCCGTTACTGGAATATCATGCGGGCATGCTAGCTCCTATTTGCTCAATCCTGTCTCGGTGACTTGACGCATTGAAGTGAAACAAGCACAGAAAAAAAGCAAGGTTAACTCCTTTTTTATAAGAAATAAATAGAACCTAAGAATGTAATAACAAGTCTATTCATAAATACGAAAACACACCCTGCATACCACCTCTCACGTTAGGGAAGGTGAATCCCCGTTCATGAGCGGGAAAGTGTTGAAACATGGGCTGGTTGATACACAACCAAAGGGATGAAAACGGCGCGATGGTCAGGACACAAGAAAAAAGAGACTGAGCAAGTGTTTGTGTCTTCTTTCCATCGCTTCCCTTCCTTCTTAATAAAGATTGTTCCTTCCTTCCTTCTTTCTTGCGTCCCCTCCGTCGCACTGCTCTCATCCCCTCGAGCTTGAGGGTTCTTGATTCCGTTCATCAGTCTGCACCTTCACGTTACTGACGAGGTGGTTCTGATGATTGCTATTGTGATGCGTTGTAACGTTCGGCATACGTCATATTATAGGAATATAGAATTTGCCTCCTCCTCCTCCTCGTCCTCCTCCTCCTCAGGAAGGTGTACAGTAGCGGTGTAAGCGACGTTCGCGGGGAACTTCCGGGTCGGTTTACCAACTTAACAGTACCCAATACATTTTAAAACCCTTAGCTTCTACTCTACCACGCAGCGTATACCCTCCGTGGTAGAGGCTGCTTAAAGGGGCACTGACACAAAATTTTGAAGGCGAGATAACTTCGGAGATAGATTGGTGGGAACACATATACATCATTTGCAAAATATCAGCGGCGAATACAGCCTAGAACATATTTAAAATCAATTTTAAAGTGTGCGAAACGCAACCGAGCAGCCAGCAGAGGTCCACGCGCAATCGACATCCCGAGGATATGGTGTAAATAAACAACATTTAAACACGTCACGAGTTCGTGTTTGCCGCTTCCGCACTGCCGCCGTTTTTCGCCGGCTCGCCCGGCTCGCCGCTCCAATCGGAGGGCCGGAGGGCGGAGCTTCTGCTCTCGAGAACGTACGACCCGATCGTTGGCGGCGAAGGCGCCGTGATTTCGTCAGCTAATCGGGCAGCTGGCCGCGACCAAAGTTCTACGGCGATTCCAGGCACTCTGTTTCTATTACTGTTTATTACCATTGGATGCGAAAATGCGCCGGAGGCACGAAAAGCCCACTGAGCTAGCCGCACGGTCGCTGTGCAGGCGGCGGCCACGGCCGCGGAGTGGCCCAGGCCGGCGCAGGTAGCTCGAGTGATAGCTTGTTACCGCTGCACGAAATTGTCCCCAAGTCCCGACCATGGTGGCTTACATGAGAAAGGAGTTAATGATGCGGTGGCGGGTTGCATTAAAAATTGTCATCTGCACCGCTTACGAGAGCGGCACTCGAATATCCGCCGCAGTGCTAAGCCGAACACATCTGTAGGCGGACCTGTAGGCCGACCGGCCGGCTGCTCCCAGCGCGCGTCTTGCCACCCACCGTCTCGAGCGTCGCGCGTCGTTCTTTAGCCGCGGTAGCATTTGCACTCGCAGCGCCTGCGTCACATCCACGGTCGCTTTTTAATTAAGCGCCTCACGAGATCAGTACGTGGGGGCATTCGCAGAAACTGCCGTCGATGCGGATTCGACAGTGCTAAGGCGGCTCTGCTCTGTGATATCCCTCCGACGGTCACGTGGTCAGCTTTGTTCACACAAAATCCACAAAATCCATCGTTTCGCGGCACTCGCTGAAACCGAAACTGCGACTGGCCGCATTGAAAATGCCTCTAATTAAACAACCGTCGCACGCTGAAGCAAATGAGGTTTCTACAGGTTATAAGTAGGTCACTAGCTACTTATCGCAACAAAAAAAAAAAAACAAGATGCAAAATTTTTGTGTCAGTGCCCCTTTAAGCTAAGTCCTTCCACCACAACTTTGACCGGCAGTTCGTATACGAACAGCCGGTCAAAGCTGTGGTGTAGGGACTTCGGAACTTGCTACTTATGCGCGCACAATTTTTTCGCTTGAACCATGGATACGTCACCTTCTGCTACAAAGACAGGTACCACGAGTGGTTTAATTGAACCCACTGGGTTGAGGCGACGCGAGGCGGAGCAGGCACTGCGCTCACTTATCGCCTTCGTTCTTCATTATAACGGACAGAACCACACTGTCCCTGAAACGCGCCCTTCCCCACAACGCGTACTAAGAAAACTCCGGGAGACTCGTTTACGCCTCGCGCTAGAGAGCTTAGTGCTTCAAGGACAACAAACTTTTACAGCAAAGCTCTATAGCTGTACCCCCCAGCGGCTTCATCTCCGTTGGCTAAGATTCCAAGGCGCCAAGAACGTATACGTTTATCACTGCATGCTTCACCCCTCCCCAGGTTTCACGTTAGTGGAGATGGCCCGGGATTTTGGTTCCCTTCATACCCTCAGCAAACCCCAAATATGGTTTGCTCCGTCGCCAAAATGATGTGGACGCTTCGCTCACATGAAAGCACGGACAGCCATACAGGACACGATATTCGTCACCTGCAAATGAGCACAGTCGTTTTAATATGTAGTGCACTCCCCACTAACACAAATGGATGACTACACCAGCTGTTGTCCCAAAAATACCCCCTCCCCACACATTCTCATCCTCGAGGGCAGGTCGGGGAGCTGATTGACCATAGAAGCATAATACGGCGCAAAGAAGGAGGGCGAAAAGAACAAAGACAGGCACCACGTCTGCCAAATTTCTTTTGTCCTCGTCTTTTGCGTCGTATTATGCTACTATTCTCTCCCCCACGCGCTCGCACACACGCCCAACGTATTTGTAGCACCTCTACATGCTCTCTTCCGTGGTTTAACCAAATTGTGCTTGCCGGTACACTCCCCGATGTCAATTTCACGCCGGACAAGGAAGGCGGACACAACAACAACAACAAAAAACGAAATTGTTATTTTCGCTACCAAAAATGTCCAGAGAAAATTTGTTTTATTTCCCAAGTGCACTTCTGCGCACGTTATGGACTGCCTCCATCGGAGTTCTCAGTCCTGTGCTTTGGGTGCCCGCAGTGTAGCGTATCCCATTTCCTGCACACCATTTCCATTGTTCGAAAGCGAGACGCGAGTCAGTTACTCCCTGTATTCCTTCAGGTATACGCACGAGACAGCGCTCGGAGCGCCGATGCCTACACAACCAGCGCCCGCGTTTAAAACAGCGACTACCCTATAACTTGGCCGGGCCTGCGGACACGAAGGCACTCTCCAAAAAGCCGCTCTAACGCAGAAAAATTTCCTTTTTCTGTTTCTTCCAACTGAACACCCCGTGCTGATCGCTGCGATCTTGATAACCCGATCCCGCAGCGGTTAGCGTGAGCCACGAAGCGGCGGTGCGTCCAGCCGTGCCCGCTGCCCGCTTTTTTATGCGGTGCGCACGCGAACGCACGCGCGCGGCACAACTCTCCTCCTTGCGAACCCAGATAAGGCCGGAAAAGCGAGCCGACATCCTTGGCAAGCGGAACGAGGAATTAAAGAGACGGCGAGAGGAACGCCGCTAAAAGAAAAGAAAGGAAACCGGACGGCCGAGCGAGCGAGCTGCTTGTATGCAGCCTTTGTAATATCCCGGCGGCTTCGTTAGAGCGAATGCAGGTTGCGCCCGGGGACGACGTAACGAGACGATGCCCTAATTGCTAATCGATTCAGCGCGTAACGACGGAGCACCGTTGACATCCAAGGTTGACCGGAGGGCGTGAGATAAGTTGATGCGCACAGCCTTGTTCTCCCCGTTTCTCTCTTACTCCGGTCTCTTTTATTGAGTTGCACCTGTAAAGTGGGCGCTGACAGCAGCGTTATACGGTGAGGGTGGCTTGGACGCTTAGCAGACCTTTGTTCTAACGCTGCCCCGTCCCGCTGTCGGTTTTTGATGTAGAGTTCGCTGTATTTGCTGGCTGGGAGGTCATGCCGTGCCTAAAGGGAAAGTAGCAATTTCTGACGTGTAAACTAGTGCCTTTACTTTTTTAACGCCTTCCACACGCAATCATAAAACAGGAACAGGCTGTGATTGGCGGTGCCGCGAATCGGCACGTCTGCAGGGAAAGCAGGTTTGCCGACGGTCACGTTATACCACGTTAAACGCAGAGCAGTGAAGACGAAGAAAAGTTGAAAAAAGTCGGGGACACTCGTCTCTCATTATAACATCGGACATCTCAGCTATAAGGTCGACAGGCACAAGTTTTGGAAAGGAATTGCCTTTTTTGTGGTATGTACTTGAGAAACGCAAGGATTGGATATTTTTGAAATGATTTATTTGAAGACGCTTTGAAGACTTTTGGGCCCTAAGCTATAGTGGTGCGTTCTTGACTTGACTTCCCTTCCCATTTCTAGAGATGGTCGGAACTAATTCACTTCTTGCCGCAGTTTTATGGGCGTTTGTCACTTTCGGGTAAATTCAGATCAAGGTCTTCAGCGATTGCCGTTGGTCCCCTTGGCTATGTTTTTGGACTCGCTTGCGTCACGGTCTTAGCACCTTCCTGAAGCAGATTAGATCGAACATCAGGGTCCGCACGAGTGAGCCTTTTTTTGTCAGCCTCCCGTGCAAGAACATCCTGTTGCAAGGCTCCTGTTGCAGTTTTTAACTTAGGTACCCTCGTCTATATCATATTATTATCGCACCACTGTTTTGTAATAATTAATAAACTTAAACTGAAACTTCAACTGAAAAATTGGCAACGAATCAGTTGCTTTGCTCAGCTTCTTGAGCAACATGAGTGGAATTTCACTTCACCACCCAGGAAGAATTGTACTATCTAGCGGGATTAGGAAAAACGAAAACAACGCTAATACCCTGAACACCCGTCATAACAAAATGTCCTTGTGAGGGAAGGATCGCCGTCATGGCGTTACCTCCCGGTGGCTCGTGAGGAACTTGTATACACCGGGGACTAAAGATCAACCAAACTTGCTTTTTCTTGACGGTATATGTATACAGGGTAGTCGCTCGTCGTGAATCACTTCTTTGACCGAGGCTGCGCGGAAGAGTTCGGCGATCTTGTTCGGATGGGTTCTCCCCTCAATTGTTAGCTGACGGATTTAACTGAGGGAACGTGCGTTTTCTGGTGAGGGGTCGCACGGGGAGGATGTTCTCACAATCTTCTGCATATATATATACCGTCATGCGAATGTCAGTCTCGCGAAAAGTAAGTTGCTTCCTGTAGAATGGCTCCAGCGAGATTGGCCGGGTTCAGTTTTGTTAGAGCAAAACCTTATCTGGGTCTAAGCACGAGCTTGCAGTCGTCCCCCGACAATAAGGAGGGTTTAATCCCGGGCCTAGTTGAGGACAGACGCGGCTCAGGCATTGCGATAAGCCGCTGAGGAACGGCTGGTGCGAAGCAAACGACATGGCATTGAGGTCATGGATGCATGTGTCATGTTGATGCTGCGGGCTGACATTGCACACACCGATCTGCGCGAGAGGCGTTGCAACCTTTAGGAGTATAATTGCAACGGCTGATTGGGGAGCATAAGACACACCACAATTTTCAAACGTCAGTTAGAAATACGTAAAAGTGACTTATGGGAGAATGTTTACGAGCAACAAAGTTCCACATGGCATCAGTTGGTAAATTGGCGTCAAACGAAATGAACCAAAAGCACGCATTCAGCCAGAGTAGGAATAACGAAAACAGGGAATATACATGACACCTCCTTGGCCACAAACGAAAACAAAATAAGTACAGGCGAATAAACCAGACTTAAGCAAGATTTAGTCAACGACAAACGCAGATACTCAGCGTTCGATTAAAGTTGTTCTAAAATATTTCGATTCGCAAGTCGGTTTCTTATATAGGCAAAGCAGTCACAAATTAGTTAAAAAAATAACTAAGACGTTTAGTAGAATTGTTGCACTTTTCTAAACTGCATTTTAATGGCAGGGCTTTTTAAGCTTGAGCATGGTGCGGTGGCGTTATAAAAATACCAAGACAAAAACGGCACCACCTGTGAAGGCTACACCATCGCATATAGGTTATTATAAAATGGAAGTCGGCTTTCACCCTGCTCTATAGTGTTAGCACAAGGCCTTCAACTGGCTCAAGTGTGAGCGTAAGTGGCATATGCGTATGCGCACCCCTTACTATACCATTTTAAAGGTGACAGTCTTCCTTGGGCTACTAAAAAGCCAAAGAACAATTGGCGCAGCTAGCACTAGTGGTACAACACTGGAGAAACAGCGGAACCGGGTGTCGACCTAGCTTCTTACCCCTTGGGATCCGCTGTCAGTGTGGGGGACCGACGGGAACGGCCTTGTAAAATCCGGCTAAGCTTGGCCTGTCCCCTCAACACATAGCCAAGTATAGCAAAAACATCGCAAAATTTAACCCAACTTAGCAAAGCCTAGCAAAACTTGCCAGAACCGGAAGAAGCTATAGGTCGACACCCATCTCCGCTATTTCTCCAGCGTTCCACCACTAGTGCAAGCTGCGCCAAATTTTTTATTGTGTTTCGGGCAGTAAGAATGTCCATGTTTCATTTGCTATGTTCTTTTGCCATCTGACGTAATGTATGGAGTCTATGGAGCGCGTAATGTATGGAGCGCGTGTGCGGCGCCACGCCTATTGAAAGAAAGGCACGAGTTGCCGCTTGCGGCTATTGTGCCTGGCGGAACATTGGAACTGTGAGCAGAATAATACCCAGCTATGCTTGCAGCTGAGCGCTGAAGCGGGTGCCGTAAATCTTCCATGAGATTGAACTTCAGCCAATATGCACGCAATGCCCCTATAGCATTGGGTGGGAAATGCCTACCAGGAATCCTCAAATCCCTCCTCATTTGTATTAGAGCAACCTTGCTGCATCGTTGTGGCGTAGTTTTATCTTGTGTTATACTTTGTAATTGATGCACTCGCGTAAATAACCACTGGAAATATTATCTGCATAAGAAAAAAAAAGTGGTTTCAGATTGTGCGCATTTATTATAAATTTTCCGAAGTGATTTATTATGCCAACGTGGACTTGCCGTAAGTAGTTCTCTCTTTGTTTATAAATACAAAAAAAAAACATGGACGCCATGGTGAGACTGGGCGTGAGTTGTGGGAATAAGTTATCTTACGCTGCCCACAACCTTAACCGTGTAATTCCTGTCTCATATAACGAAGGCGTGGCAACCCTGGCGCAGAATCTGGGAAAGTTTGAGTGGTTTCTTTTCCTTTCGGCTTCATATCAGAGAAAAACGTTACCTGCGTTTTTTTTTTCTTTTGGCAGTTTTACAGCGAATACAAATGTGATGAGGTTCGTGGGCATGGCTTGGAGAATTACGTGCGGTTAATGAGGTGCGGTACGGTGTAGAGCTTTATTCATGAATTGTTCCACGTTGTTCCGCTGTTGAATAAACGTACGGCTTTAAGCACCGAATGCTTGCTGGGTGGGGTTCACCCACGATAATGCATGGTTCAAGATAACATAAGATGGCCCTCAATAGTAGGTCCCCACGCTGACGCCATTCGCCGCCCGGTGTTCCTCGCGACGGCACTGTGCACAGCCCGGAAGCTCCTCCAAAGCCAAGCCGTTCCAAGGCTACCAAAGTAGGTACGTGCACAACGAGAGCTCTGTAACTCGCGCGGCTTTCTCCGCGGGGAAGTACGTCTCCTCCTCAACCGCACGTCATTCGGGCAACAACGTCACCGAAGCTGCGAGTAACCTGTCCGACAACCCAGCGCTGAAAGAACCGCCCATGCCTGAAAACGTCGCCGATATGGTGGTCCCCGTAATAATACACTCGGAACTAAGCACACAAAATATGGGGAACTGAATTAGGGGGAAGGGTGTGCGCACGTAGGAAAGTACGCTTAACGTCGCGCGCTTACGGCCAATGGTTTTGCATCGACAAGAGGGGTCAAAGTTCGTTCAACCCACTCATTTGTTAACACCGTAATCTCCGACCTGACCTCAGCTCCCTTTTCTTTGTTTAATTCACGGAGAAGCAAGGTAGCATATCAATTTCCTTATCATTGTCCCGCCGCTCCCCTTTGTTTACCGACCGGCTGGAGAGACCGACGGAATTCCGGGGCGGAGCGCGAGCTGCAGCCGCCGTGATGCGAATATTAACCGCTGTGACGAGGTGAATGCATCCGGCATGCTTCCAAATGAGTGCGTTCATACCCAGTTTTAATAAGCCGCTCTTCGCAGTATCAGCGGATGCCCTGCGTAGCTGCGGGCGGTCGGCCTACTTTGCGTTGACGCTAGCGCAGAGACATGCCTCTGTTATTTGCTCGGAGCGGCTAGAGAAATTTTTGTTCGAGTCGACCGCTGTTCTTGAATACCAAATGCACAGTCGGCGAGTGCATGGTGATGAGCTTTAACGGATGTCCATAGGAAGACAATGGCAGAGCATACATCAGAACGCTACAAGGAGAGTACATGCTCACACAAACACACACACAAAAAGAAATAAAATGGAGGGAACGAGCAAAGGAATTCCCGCCACCTAGAGGCGTGGAGCATGAATAAATGTTCCGGCCCGCATTTCCATATATGCGCGCACGAAGAAAGCGATATGAAGGAGCCGAGAAACTAGAAACGTTTTGACGGACGTAATGCACAATCATACGCGCATATAAACTCCCACCCCTTTCGTCAGTGGCACGTTTCGTGTATACCTGTAATGAATGATGGAGGCTAATCTCAATCACTTAGGTCAAGGAGTGATCGAAGTGCTTTGTCTGTTACAGTTTCTGTCTTTGATTGTGCGCGCATTTCTCGTTGTGAGCGCCTGCAATCTTTATTGCAATTACTCTTTATTAACCTATACGTGTTCACAGATATGTAGGCGCCCTACATTAGCTGTACTTTTAGAAACTCGTTTTGTCTCCTTGGTTCTTTGTGCAAGGTTGTAGGTTGCGCAGATTATTTTCACCTTGACTGGGTAACTGGATGTACACTGTGTGCACCTGTATATTATCGCTGTAAATTCCTTGTATGTAGTTTCCGTGGCTTTGTCTACCTGCTCAGGCAGCGTTTCCCCCAGGAAATCCAAGTCAGTTCTGGGAATGTAAAACGCAGGTGTGTATATATATATATATATATATATATATATATATTGTGAGCGATGTTTTCATACCGATCGTTACAGTGGTCATTCCCCCAGTTCATAGTATCCAGAAACACTGCCATCATCAGCATCACCTTCATTCACGCCCCACCGGCTGTCACCCCGACATCCCGTGCCTCGCGCGAGCGTCATCTTCATCGGACTCTCTCCTGGTTGCTCCTTTCGCAAAGCCGGTATAAACGGTCTGTGCTTCCCCGTGCCTTAGCCTTTCAATATATATATATATATATATATATATATATATATATATATATATATATATATATATATATATATTGTGAGCTTTGTTTGAGGCTACAGCCTGTATGCCACCATAGGTAGCAATTGCCCACTATCATCACCACCGGCTTGAGGTGATCACTTCTTCATTTCCTGTACAAACTCATCATCATCGACGAGCCCGCTTCTTCGGAGATCATCATCAGTGCTGGGGCTTGATCGCCATCTTGCGTTCTGGTCGACTCGCCTCCGAATAAAGGAGCTACGAAGCCACGGTCTGGTCGCCTGCTATCTACGGCCTCACAAGTGGTGGAGCTGCAACTCGATCCCGACCTGTACCTCTCCTTCGACACCCCTGGAGCTCCGTTCCGGTCGCCGCTTGCCCTCGGGACCAATGCCCATGTCGCAAGATACTCCCAGTGGCGCTGTCTCAGCGCCCCTGCAGTGCATCGTGACCAGCCCCCAGCGCGACCCGCCCCACTTCTATGGTCTTCGGGGAGAAGACGTGGAGGAGTGGCTGGACAGTTACACCCGCGTCAGCCAGTTCAATAGGTGGGATGATCACAACAAACTGTTGAACGTTGGCTTCTCTCTTAAGCAAGTCGCTGAGACATGGTATTTAAACCACCGACACGACTTTGCCGACTGGGCTGGCTTCACTACGGAGCTGCGAAAGATTTTTGGCTCCACTAAAGCTCGGAGCGACAACGCAAAGAGGATACTGGATGTCCGCAAGCAGCAAGCTAACGAGACCTATACCTCGTACATCGAAGATGTTCTAGCACTGTGCCGCCGCGTCGACAATGATATGCAGGAGTCCGACCGTGTCCGTCACATTCTGAAGGGGATCGGCGAGTTCGCGTTCAACGCACTTGTCCTTCAGAACCTGGACACTGTATCTGACGTGATCTCTACCTGTCAGCGTCTCGACGAACGTCAGTCGATCCGCCTTCCACGGGACATGACGTCTACTCATCATCTCGGAGACGAACAACAACTTCGTGCGATGATTCGCGCTATAGTTCGCGAGGAAATGTATGGCGACGTCTCTCACTGCACACATGGTGTCCCCTCAACATCTCCTGCTCCTGGCCTTCGCGAGATGGTTAAAGAGGAGCTTGCCGCCATGCCGGTGCTATTGCCTCCTGTTCATCCTGTGGCTCCTTCAACGCCGTCTTACTCTGAGGTCGCTGGACGGACACCCCTGCCGCTGTCCCCACTCACGGCTCACCCGTCGTCTGGCTATGTGGCGGCCATGCCTCGTGTGCCGAGCTCGCCGCCCTACTTTCCGGCCCGCCAGGATGCCGCCATCAACCGCCCCGTGTGCTACTATTGCGGCATTCGAGGTCACGTCTCCCGGTTTTGTCGACGTCGCCAACGGGATGAACGACGTGGCTACGCCGCCTATGAACGCGAACACCTGGCCCCGAATTACTACGGCTACCGGCCGCGTGCGTACCTGTCGCCTTCCCGCCGCTCCCCGTCTCCGCCTCAGTCGAGCGACGTTCCCCGCAGCTCCCGTGGACAACGACCCCGCTCGCCTTCACCAGGTCGCCGCTCGGTATCGCCTCTTCGCCCTGCGTCTTACGTCTCCGACCACCGCCCGGAAAACTAGTTAATGCAGTTTTGGGAGGGAAAACTGCATCTCTTGCGAATCTTACAAGTCCTCCAGAGCGTCCGTCGAACTTGCTGTCTGTTTTAGTGGAAGGTGTTCGCATCGATGCCCTAATTGACACTGGTGCTAGTGTTTCAGTCATAAGCGCGGAATTGTGTGCACGCTTACGCAAGGTACGAACACCATACAACGGACCTTCTTTACAAGGAGCCAACAGCAGTGTGATTAGGCCCTCCGGACAATGCACGGTGCGGGTTTTCATCGGTGCCCTTCGCCATCATATTCCGTGTGCAGTGTTGTCTCCCTGTGCTTATCATTTGATTTTGGGTTGGGATTTTCTGTCCTCCGCCTCCGCCGTCATTTCTTGTCACCAACCCCAAATTGCAATGACAGATACTGAGCATCCCAGCATTTCGGAGGTGCAACCTACTATGCACCTAACAGCCAGTGCCGACTGCGTTTTATATCCAGACCAGGAAACATTACTTTGTGTTCGTTCGGCGCAGATCAGGGACGGTGACGTGATGATAGTTCCATCTCCGCGTTTTATGTCCAAAGGAGTCGTCATCGCAACGTGTCTCGTACGATTCACGGAAGGCTCGGCGACGCTGTTAGCTACCAATGCCACTTCCGAGCCGATTAGGCTCCCCGAAGGCACCAACGTTGCTTCTGTTGTGAATGGCGAAGCCGTGTCCCTTCTTCCCCTCTGCTCGGTATTCCCTGTTTCACGGCCTTCAAATTCTGGACAATCACTTTCCCCACTGGCGGCTACTATAAGCACAGACCTCACAGAAAGGGAAACACAACTCCTTCTTCAGCTCCTGGAAAAACACAAGGACTCCTTTGACTGCTTTTCCAGCAAACTAGGGCAAACATCCGTGGCAGCACATCGTATTGAGACGGAAGGGACACAAATCGTTCGTCGTCGCCCGTACCGCGTGTCTTCGTCGGAACGAAAAGTGATTGAAGAAAACGTTGGGGACATGCTTCAACGCAACATTATTCGTCCGTCCTCCAGCCCGTGGTCTTCCCCCGTCGTCCTGGTGAGGAAGAAGGATGGTTCAGTACGTTTTTGTGTCGATTATCGGGCTTTGAATAAGATCACAAGAAAGGATGTCTACCCGATGCCGCGCATAGATGATGCGCTCGACTGTTTGCAAGGCGCTCAATATTTTTCGAGCTTGGATTTGCGATCTGGCTATTGGCAGATCCCCATGCACGAGTCTGACAAACAGAAGACAGCGTTTGCAACTCCAGATGGCTTATACGAATTTAACGTAATGCCTTTTGGGTTGTGCAATGCCCCTGCTACATTTGAGCGCATGATAGACACAGTCCTTCGCGGCCTTAAATGGAAGACATGCCTATGTTACCTTGACGACATCGTAATTTTTTCGTCGAGTTTTTCTGAACATCTCCTACGACTTGATGAAGTATTGACTAGTCTGGCTAACGCCAACCTGACTTTGAACACCAACAAATGTCACTTCGCCCAAAAATCTATCAAGGTTCTCGGTCACGTCGTCAGCAAGGATGGTATCCGGCCCGACCCAGACAAAATTTCCGCAGTCGCCAATTTTCCTCGCCCCCAACACCAAAAAGCCCTTCGCAGTTTCCTCGGTCTAGCATCATATTTTCGTCGTTTCGTCCGTAATTTCTCCACTCTGGCTTCGCCCCTCAACCAGCTACTGCATTCCGGAACCTCCTTCGTCTGGACTGATGACTGCGAAAAAGCTTTTGAAGACCTCAAGCAGGCACTTACTTCCGGACCAGTACTATGTCATTTCGATGACACAAAACCCGCCATACTCCATACCGATGCTTGTAGGCAAGGCATCGGCGCCGTTTTGCTACAGCGAGATGCCCAGTTGCGTGAACGAGTCGTAGCTTATGCGAGCCGCTCTCTGACACAATCGGAACAGAACTATACAATCACTGAGCAAGAGTGTCTGGCGGTTGTATGGGCTGTACAAAAATTCCGGCCATATCTCTACGGCCGACATTTCACGGTCGTTACAGACCATCACGCATTGTGCTGGCTGTCTTCATTGAAGAACCTGTCTGGGCGACTTGGTCGGTGGGTGCTGCGCTTGCAAGAATACGACTTTACGGTTACGTACAAGTCAGGAGTCAAGCACCTCGACGCAGACGCGCTTTCACGGTGCCCGCTCACGCAGTCGTCGGACGACTTGGTGACACCCACCCATGAGCTCCACCTGCCCATTGCACCCATAGATGTCACGTCTGCTGATCTCCGGGACTTGGTTGCCCGTCAACGCGCCGACAGCTACTGCCGAAACATAATCGATCGGCTCACCGGCTCGACGCAACCACCTAATAGCCGCCTACGTCGGCAACTACGAAATTTCCGGTTGGTTGATGGCGCGCTTCACCGTATCAACCACCACACCGATGGTGCCGGATGGGTTCCAGTTGTGCCTCGTTGCCTTCGTTCAAGCATCTTGCAAGCTTTCCATGATGACGCAACCGCTGGCCACCTTGGATTTCACAAGACATACGAGCGCATTCGAGGTCGCTTCTTTTGGCCGGGACTGTCTACCAGTGTCGCCAAATACGTCGCCTCCTGCCCGCCATGTCAACATCGCAAGAGATCTACGTCTCCACCCGCCGGTCTATTGCAGCCGGTTCCATGCCCAGCTACACCGTTTGAAGTGGTCGGTATTGACCTTTACGGTCCATTGCCTATGACGGCCACTGGTCACCGCTGGATCGTCACGGCCGTTGACCATCTAACTCGCTACGCGGAGACGGCTCCACTTCGTTCGGCCAGCGCTGCTGACGTCGCTCACTTTTTCTTGCACAATATCTTACTTCGCCATGGCGCACCTCGCGTCCTCCTAAGTGACCGGGGCAAGAGCTTCCTGTCGCAGGTCCTCTCCGATGTACTCCAAGCTGCTAACACCTCTCACAGGATGACATCGAGTTACCATCCTCAAACTAACGGACTTACGGAACGCTTTCACCGCACTCTTTCCGACATGCTCTCGATGTACATACAGCCTGATCACAGAAATTGGGACACTATCCTACCTTTTGTTACTTTTGCCTTCAACACCGCAGTTCAACGCACCACAGGATACACCCCATTCTACCTTGTGTACGGTCGGCACCCTTCACACACTTTGGATACCTGCTTCTTTACCGCTCCGGTTTCCCCTTCTGCATCGTCCCCCGAACAATTCGTTTCTCGCATCGCACATTGCCGCCAGCTTGCTCGCACGCGCACTGAAGCTAGTCAACAGGACCGCAAACAACGCTATGACACTGCTCATCGATCTGTTTACTTCTCCCCTGGTGACGAAGTCTTGATCTGGACACCAGTCCGCGTTCCCGGCCTCTGCGAGAAATTTTTACACCGCTTCCTTGGTCCTTACAAGATTCTCGAGGCGACCTCACCCGTCAATTATCGCGTCACCCCAGTTTGTGGAACTTCGGACCGTCGTCGTCGCGGTACAGAGATTGTACACGTGTCCCGGCTTAAGGCCTTCACTCGCCGTGATCCTGCCTAATCCGCGGCCAGGCGGCCGTTTTTCCCAAGAGGGGGCATTAGTGTGAGCTTTGTTTGAGGCTACAGCCTGTATGCCACCATAGGTAGCAATTGCCCACTATCATCACCACCGGCTTGAGGTGATCACTTCTTCATTTCCTGTACAAACTCATCATCATCGACGAGCCCGCTTCTTCGGAGATCATCATCAGTGCTGGGGCTTGATCGCCATCTTGCGTTCTGGTCGACTCGCCTCCGAATAAAGGAGCTACGAAGCCACGGTCTGGTCGCCTGCTATCTACGGCCTCACAATATATATATATATATATATATATATATATATATATATATATATATATATATATTGTTGCAGTGTGTCAGCAGCCGGGAAGGTAGTACATAGCCCCAAGCATTTTGCGCACATGTGCTATGGCTCAGTTCAGTGGAAGAAGAGGTTCGTGTTAGGTCCAACACGGTGCTCGCTTCCCTGTACATACAGGTGTGAAATACACATATTGTCACGTACGTATTCCTTTCCGTAACATCTTGGTGGTTGTACTGTATATATATATATATATATATATATATATATATATATATATATATATATATATATATATATATATATATATATATATATATATATATATATATATATATATATATATATATATATATATATGGGTGTCGAATCGGAACCGGACCGAACCGAAAACCGGAACTGAACCGGTTTTTTGCCGGAACTGAACCCGAACCCGAACCGTTATTTTTTGAGCACGCTGAACCCGTTCCGGAACTGAACCGAAAAAAGCAATAACTGTTACCGGTTCATGCCGAAATGGTTCGAGCCTCCGTTGTTGATATTGCACACTCAATGCAAAAGGCCTTCTTTTCTTTCACGTACCATCAAATTCGTACCCGCTCGCGCACTTTCCCCCCCCCAGACAATTGAACACTACCACGTGCTATGTAACAACAGGGGAAATGAATGAGCACCAATGTAGCAATGGTCTGTTGTTGTTGGAAGCGCGAGAGTAGTGCAAGCTGACCAAACGAAATGTCATTCTCGGCAGCTTGCAGGGGATATAAAACGACTTTGGCCTTCCCTAGTTGCGACTTCATTGGAGCAATCAGGCTGCAGGAGTGCTCCACTGCGCAACAGCGAAAGCCCACACCCGATGTGTGCAAACATTTGGCGTTTCATAATTTGTTTAGAAGGTCCGACACCTGCAAGTTGTTAATACTTGACAAGTGTGACCGCAGGAGCTGCTCAGTCCCTAAGCCATTTGCTGCTGAACACAAGTGGCCTCGATCTCCCTTCCCCACAACCGTTTTTCTGAAGTAGATGGAAATCGAGAACGTCCCTGTATGGAGATTTCGATCTATGTTTAATAACACCAGCTGGTTAAAATAAGTCTGCCGGCCTGCAACATAAGCTGCGCCTCGGAGCAGAGATATAGCACGGGGCATCAAATGCTCAAGTTTTTATAAAAATATGTTTACATGGAGAACAACAAAAAAGGAAAGGCGAATCACGTTGTTTTAAAATATTACGCTAAAAGTAAGTAAAACCGAATAAGTAAAAAAAAGCACCGAAACGTGGATATTGCTCTATACATTTCTTTGCCCTCCCTTTCACAACCAAACGTGTCATCAGTGCGAAGGAAATGAGTTCCTTGGTCAGTCTTTGAGGACAGTACAGTGGACAAGTTCCGTTTTTTACAGATACAAATAACAACAGATATGTAAGAGAAAACTTTCAAGGTGCCCACTTAATCCCTTGGCAAGAAACTGCAGCCCTCGACCTTGTCTCGGAAGCAGAAACAGTAATTAGGCAAATGACACGTGCAGAAAGGCAGGCTGGTACCTCACACTGCCCCATTCGCCCAGCGATCACCTTTTCTGCGTGTTCTGCAGTTTTGTCGCTTTCAGATCTGCTTTTTTTCGAAGGTGCACTTGTACTGATGGCCCAACTCGCTACATTACTTCTACAGCTACTCCTTTCGGAGGTGTGTACTTCTGTGGACGAATTAAAGAGCGTCTACCCAAAAAAGTCTCATCTCATGCCCCTCACGTCAAATTTCCATTTCATTTTGTAACGGCGTAATCTGTAATAAGATTCCGCAATGTAGCACACGGAACGATAGCCGCGGGTTAGGCGGTACGATGGCATACTGATTGTAATGCAGACATCCGGTATAGATATCGCAAAAGCAATTGCAGTGGTCAGAGCAATAATGCAATGACTGAGCGTTAACTAAAGCTTACTTTTAACAAAAGTGTGGCTAACACATTCGATAAGGTGACAGCTAACAGATTATTCAGGGTGACTGAATAATCTATTTCATTGGTAGTAATTATGTGCCTGTTGTATTGTTTTTCTGTTATGTTACAAATATTTAAAAATGTGCGCCATAATATTAAGCGCTGGTATTTGAACGCGCCAGTACGCATGCCTAAGTTTGAGGTTTCAAGGTTAGCGTGCTGGGCGATTCCATAGCGACGATTGTGATTTCAACAAAAAAGGAAAGGGCAGAAAATATATCCCACTGTCATATCCCTTCGCGGCGGCTTTATGAATAGTAGCTAGGACAACATAAAGTCTGGGCGAGAAAGTAGGCGTTAAATCGTCGCCATTTCATGTTTTTCTAATATCTCGTAATTATTTAAAATTTGCTTTGCAATTGCGCCACTGCCCTTGAGGAACAGCAACATTTTGAATTTTTGTTGGTATTTTGATTTGACTGTCGTTTTAAACTACTAAATGCTTTTTTTATAATTTCAGTGATAATTCAACCCATTGAACCGGTTCGCGAACCCGTTCTAGCTACGGCACCGGTTCGCGAACCGGTATGTTTTTCGGTTCGACACACACACACATATATATATATATACTTGCCAAATACTGCATCATGCACACGCTCTGTGTTCAGCGCGAGGATACGGCACCTTTCGGCGAAGGGCCTCTGACGACGCGCCCTGTCACATTGCGTGAACACAGAGGCCCCATCGTCACTGTATACTGAACTTCATTCGTAAAGTGAACCTTTTCGTGTTGCTATGATCACCTTGCCTCATTATCATCCAGTGTTGTACACGTTCCTCCAAACTAGGAACGAAAGCTCGTTCCTCGTTCCTTGCCAATTTTGAAACGAGTTCCCGTTACAAGTTCCTTTGTTGCGAAAGGAACGCGTTCCAGTTCCACTTCGAAAATTGGAACGTGTCGTTACATTAACGTTACAATTAGGTTTTTAAATTAAAATATAGTGTCGGATAATCCTGGGTCAAAATTAGGTGAGACATTTAAAACTCACATCGAACTACGTATATTATAGGAATATTAACACCACCGGCAGCAGATTATCTGGAGATAAAGATAATCAAAAGAAACGCTCCTAGGCGAATTTTTTCAGGGAGCACCGGACAAACTCCAGACGGCTCGAGGACATTTCGGTGCAGGATATTTCGGTGTGGAAATGTCGGTGTACGGACATATCGGTGTACGGACATATTGGTGTACGGGCGTTTCGGTGCACGCACATTTCGGTGTACGGACATTTCAGTGTACGGACATTTCGGCAACCAAATTATCCGGTGCTTGCCTGTTTGCCACAGCCGTTATATTTTTATTTCCGCTTAACGTGGGTTACGGACAACAATCTGGAGCAGTGAATTTATTTTTTGATTAATGCCATGTTCAATCTTTGCCACGTATTTTTAGATATTCTACATTTATATATTTTTGTTTAATACCTCTTCCTGGGGACACCTGTTATGCAGCTGGGGACACTTGGGTACAACGATTGAATTCTTTAGTAGACTTTTTTTTCCATTTATGACAGGTTGTTATATTTATATTCGCTCTTTTTTAGATAAGTCAATCGCCCGTGTTTACGATGGTCTACCGCCTCTTTTGTATTTTTTTTAAATTACACACCCTCAAATTACATAAATTACATGCACGCTCTCAATATCTAAAAAGTAACACACATTAGCTAGCCCCCCAGAATGAAGAAAACCTAATGAAGAGTATTACGTAGGCTGGGCTGCCTTGCTAAAATGAATTCGCGAACGCTGGTCTAGGATATTGTCGGGGAAGAAAAACGGGCCTTTTGGAAAACAGCCGCAAGTTCTAATGTCCTAACTGCTGATAAAGCGCGTACCGGTTGTGCATACAAATTCCACCCCCATTGTGTTCGGGACAATCAACCTTCGTTTAATGTTTACAAGCCTGCATTTACCACGTTTTAATTCTTTGTTCTAGCGCCCCCCCCCCCTCCCACCTCCCTCCTGTACGCTCGAATCTCGACTAGATTTCTTTTTCAGCCATATTATTTTCGGTTTCCCCTGAAAATCCTACTGGCGTGGTGGAGTTCACGGTCTCCGAAGCATCACCGCAGTGATTTTTTATTTTTTATTTAGAACATACTGCTAGCGTCTTAGTGGAGGCTTTTGCAGGAATTGGGTGATACATTCAGAACAGTGACATAGCACACTTCGCGTTTAAAGCAGAGAAAAAGCTTTACATTCACCATGGGCCCACGAAACCTCTATAATGTGACACAAAAAGCCACCCAAAAAGCCGCTGAGAACACAATGGCCACTATCGTTTGCTGGTCGCGGTCATTTCGACGGCGCTCCCACTCCAGGAATCGCTCTTTCTGCGCCTTCAGTCGCCCCCTTGGGAATTAACTCATCAAGTCGCGCATATCATGGACACCCCAGGTATACAAGTTTTCGAAGTCCAGTCGACGCAATGGTGAAGCACAAGCGACACCCATCTCTCTCTACTTAGGGGGATGATTGCCGGCGGGGCTCAGCTTTCCCCTCCCTTAAGTAACGCCACCGTAAGTGCGATCGTTGGTTTCTTAGTTTTAAGTTGAACTGACACCGAATGCAACGAAGGCGAGATTGATTGAGAGAATAATTAAAACGAAATGCACACGCGCCTAATCGAACTCGTTTTTCTGTGGTTTTTTTGCGGAAGTTTCCCTGGGGGGGGGGGGGGGGGGAGGAATAGACTAAAAGCAGCAGCGTCTTGCACCGTTGGGTGAAGTGAAAGGAAAGCGTTTTGGTAACACTTAAACTATTAGGGTTGTTCACATGAATGTTAAAATAACAGAAAAATGGTTGAACGGATCCAAAATAACAACGTTAATTTTTACCATCTGCTACAGAAATTGGGTTTCACGTGGCAATGCTCCGCCAGGGTTTAGCGTTCGTTTCCACGAACGGCGGCGCAAGCACCAGTCTCGAGCGTAAAATCATATCAAGTCACGAAATTACAATATTAAAGCTAAAATGTTCAAAGAATGCCTGGGACATCCTCTTACTCAAAATGTCTGGGTCAAGACGTCGTGCACCAAAATGTCCGTGCAATGAAATGTCCACACCGAAACGTGCTGGACCGAAATTTCCGACACCGAAATGTCCGGATCCCGTTTAGCAGTCCGTCCGTTTCGTTGGCTACGTTGTTACCGGGTTTGCCGGGCCCGGTCTGCTCCTGAGCGCGCGGAAGGGCGAGTAGGAAGGGTGCGGAGGCACGGACATGGCGAAGGCAGGCCCGCGGAACTAATTCCCCTACCGCGACGAATGCCCAATTGCCCAGCCGGGTCCCGGTCAACCCAGTAACAACGCATACGACAGAACGGACGGACTGCTAAAATTCTACTCTTTCCCCGCTAGGGAACAATTCTATCGGCCAGACGCGCATTCTGGCCTCCCCAGACAAACGATGAAGGGTGAAAAGCATTCACGCGGCTACGCTATTCACCCGTCGAACGCCGCGCAAGCAACCACCATGAAAGCAAGCACAAGCTGCGGCCTGCTGCGTGGGTTTTTCTTCGGCTTTTGACCTTCGAGGAAGCACGTACGGCTGAAGGGGGGGCAAACTGTCCATCTTATAGGAAGAGAAACGCAGTAGCGCTTTGTGGATTTTTGTACTCAAGCCTTGACATCAGAAACAGCCAAATCCTAGAGATGTAACGGCAGGAACGCCGTTCCTGCCGTTCCTTCAAAAACGTAACGAGTTACCGTTACAGTTCCACCGACCCTTAATGGAACGGTGGCGTTCCTCCGTTCCTCCAAAAAGGAACTAGTTCCAGGAACGCCGTTCCTTGTAACGCCGTTCCGTACAACACTGTTATCATCTGATCATTCACCTTCATCCATGCGCTGCGGCAAGATGAACTCACAAAACAGCACTCAACTTTGTAAAAGGTGTTAGGAACCACTCTCGCACGCGTGCGTAATATTTGACCTGTTTGTTTGGAGTCATTCTTCCGCTCACACTAAGTCTGTCTCCCCGTGCAGACACGCCTGTACCAGCCATCGGGCTGGCCTTGCAACGTGCGCCGGCGGCCGGGAACCAGAGGAAGAGCGGCACCGGCGGCGTTGAGGTCGAATCTTAGCCATGCGCTTCGGCAAGGGCCGGCTGTTGTTCGGCCGCAAAAGTTCGGCGCCCGGCACTCCAGCGGCTGCCAGGAGGCACTCTAGAAACAAGTCCAGCGCCGCGCAGGCCAACAAGTGAGTGGACACAATTAAATACAAAGCAGGGGTCGGCATGGCCCCGCACCGTAAATTCCTCGCGATGGGCCCACGGGTGCATACGGAGTCCAGAAGGCAGCCTGATCCCCAACCTGTTACTTCGGGCCGTCTTCACAGCATCTCTGGTGTCTTCCAATACGTACAAGGAAACCCTAAGGCGAATAATAAACGAAATAAATATATAAGGACACATTTGCGCTCATACCATAAGTATACCGCTACCTTGTAAATATTTCAATTCTATTTCGGGTAATTCGGCTCCGTCACTTTTGGCAGGGCCGCTGAATGGAAGAGAGTGACCGTGGTCTAGGTATCCCCGACTACATGTAGTCGTACAAACCAGGCTCCTGACCTTGAAGATAGTGCGAACACCATGGCTATCTGAACAAGGCTATCCGAAAGTGAAATCGCTTAGCTACCAATTGTGCTATCGCCGGTATAGCTTTAAACGAGCAGAACGAATAGCTTTGTACTCCATCGTCTGGAAACGGTGAACGAAAAATTTGGCAGAGTAATGCGAAGATTTGCTGTCCGCATGATAGGATACAAACAAATAACTTCATAGTTGTGTTTTGTCACTGTCAATTTTCGAGGACAAAGTCTTTATACAATAGCAGTCCCGTATTGGAAATGCGGGAATGTTGTTAGATTTTAGAAGGCTTAAAATAGCAGCAGAATTCTTCCTCTCTATTATAAGGATTGTTTGTCAGTACATCAGTGCGCGCGTACTCGGGAGCCCACTTTACTTCACCAAATAAATCTTGACTCGGCCCCTTTCTAAAATAACGCGTCAGAGTGTTTTTTTTCTTTGTTGTATAGTTTAAAGTACAATTACAAGTTAATTATTGTTCCTTGAATTCCTCGCTTTTTAGCATGTTAGAAAACTTGGGCCACCGTTAAACTGAACAGAGAAATTAACCATACTTTCACCGTATTCCGTTCCCCTTCAACGCCCCGAAAGGGTAGGAAGGTGCAGTGTGCTCAGACGTACGAGTGGGCACTCTGAGTTCCATTCATCGCTTGTGGTACCCATTTGGCTACGTCCGAAAGCTCCTTCAAATCAGATATGTTACTGAAAACGCAGTGATGTTTGTATTATTTATTACTTGTTTATACTAGCCGTTGTGCCTAAGTAGTCATGATGCTGAACCCAAGGATGCAGCTTCTGCACCCCCCCCCCCTCCCTCGATGGAGGGGAGAAGTTAAAAAACGCCCCTGCTTAGATATCTTAGCGCACATTAAAGATTCTCGAGTGATTTAAATTATTCCGCTGCCGACTAGTACGGCGGGTCTCATAGCCCAGATGTAAAACATTTCCTAGACGCGTAAAACCGCCGAAATGGTTTCGTTATTTTACCTTTTGCGATCATTTTCTCAATTTTGTTTTTCATGCAAAACTGGAAAATAAACATGACGAAAAAAATCACACATCTCCACGCCGTGAACGGTGCCGAGGGTTCGAAGCACTGGGACGCAAGTTGTGTATTGCCTGTGTGATGAGCGTCATCGTCCGTGCGTGCTGATGCACGCTGAGATTTAAATGATTTTGAGGTGCAGTAAATGCGCTGCAAATGACAAGCGCCACACGAAATGCAATTCGCGTCCCAGTACTTCGCAACTTCGGCATTGTTCACGGCGTGGAGATATGTGACTTTATTTTTGCGTTCTGTACCCTTTCAGGTGCCTTGACTAACATATTTTTCGATTTTAATGCTGTGTGCACGGACGTCAAGGGACGCCAACGGACATTGCGAGGTCGCTGTACCTGTTTTCTATTCAAATTTCCGTCTGACCAGAAAACCAAAGTAGCTCAGAAGCTGCGGCCGATTCAGAGTTACTGACCTTTTCTGAGGGAGAAGGGTGGGGAGAACTGTACCACGGATATACTACGGAGCGTGAAGAGGGCGAGCGAGGTACATGGTATGCATTAGCTGTTGGCTTGGTAGTGCTACTGTAGGGGCGTGGTGGGGAAGGGGGCAATTACCCCCTTTCCTCCCAAGGTCTGCCACTGCTACAGGAATTCCGTAAATATCATCATCATCATCATCATCATCATCATCATCATCATCCTATCTACGCCCACTGCATGGCAAAGACCTATCCCATTATTCTCCAATTACCTCGGTCCTGTGCCAACTGTGACCAATTTATCCCCGCAAACTTCTTGATCTCATCTGCCCATCTAACTTTCTTCCGCCCCCTGCAACGCTTTCCTTCTCTAGGGATCCACTCTGTTACGCTTAATGACCAGCGGTACTTGCCTTCGCATTACATGCCCTGCCCACATCCATTTCTTTTTCTTAATTTCTACTAATATGTCTTTAACACCAGTTTGCTCCCTGACCCACTCCGCTCTCTTCTTGTCCCTTAATGTTACACCTATCATTTTCCGCTCCATTGCACGCTGAGTCGTTCTCAATTTAAGTTGAACCCTCTTAGTGAGCCTCCAGGTTTCTGCCCCGTAGGTGAGTACCGGTAAGATGCAGCTGTCATAAACTTTCTTCTTCAGCGACAATGGTAGGCTGCTATTCATTATCTGAGAATGTCTGCCATATGCACCCCACCCCATTCTTACCCTTCTAATTACCTCTGCCTCATGGTTGGGATCTGGGGTCACAACTTGGCCTAGGTAGATATATTCGCTTACCACTTCCACTGCCTCGCCACCTATCTCAAACCGCTGTGCTGTCCCGAGGTTATTGATCATTACTTTAGTTTTCTGCATATTAATTTTCAGGCCCACAGTTCTACTCTGTTCGTCCAGTGCGGAAAGCATGCTTTGCAATTCGTCCCCCGAGTTACTTATCAAGGCAACGTCATCAGCAAATCTGAGGTTACTGAGGTATTCTCCATTAACCGTCACTCCCACCTGTTCCCAATCCGTAAATATGTATGCACGTAATCATGGACAGGTGCTCGTTATCCACAATGTAAATGGTATTGGACGGTGAGAACAGTTGCGGGGGCATGATTCTATTCTGTTGTTCTGAGGGTGGATCGTTGTAAATACATTTCTGTTACTTTGTTCGGCTCCACGTCGGGGACCATAATTTGTGCTATATGTGTGCAGTCATGGACAAATTAAAATAAGCAAAATATGAAGAATATGGTTTGTGAAACCTACATAATGACGCGGTTGTGGTATATTTCACACGCCACATCTTCCAAACTTTGTAACATCACAGTTACAAAGTTTGCCTTGCGAGAAACCGACTTGCATAAAAAAAATTGCAATATTTGTGTGTTCCGATTCGTATTTTCGCGTTTGCATTACGTTTGTTTACGACTACATGTACACTGACCGTCGTTAACAAATAAGTTTACTGTGCAATTTTGATTGGTAATCTAATTTTCGAAAGACTGGTTGGCGGATTATAGATCAGTAGGTAGCTATGATGGATGGGGCCAGTATTCACTTCAATAGACCTAACACTTCCGGTACAACAACAATGAGAACAAAGAAAGTAAGCGTAGTTGTTTGAATGAGGTCAAAGGGCAGAAATACTTTTATTGGTGCTGATACAAATGTAGCATAATTAATCCGATAAAGTTGCTGTTTTGTTTGCTTACAAGACATTTTTGTTGTCGCTCTTCTATTAATTTTCTCGACATTCCTACATAATTGAGCCCTTACGCAGCTCCATGGATGAAACGTTTAAGAGACTGCTGCTCTATAGAGCCGGTATTTTCGAGGCTCTGCTGCCAACGAGCTGGTGCTAGACACGAGCGCCTGTTACAAGGTCGGTCTGAATGAAGGCGGCAGCGCGAGGCCTTGGCGTCGGCGGCCGGAACGTTGTTGCTTCCGTGAGGCAGATGGCGCTATAGTAGTCGACTGCCTGCGCAGCGTGCTTCTAATATTAAAGACGATAGTCTTTGTTCGGCTACTTAAACGTGAAAATTTTGGTCTGTCTGTCTGCCTAGTCGTCCTCGATTCAACCACCCAGCCAAAGCCTAATAGAATTCTCGAACAAGAATACAGCCGAAACATTCCTAAACCACTGAATCTGGAAACACACTTTACGCTTCTCAACATTTTTCAGCAAAAAGAAAACATTACGTATATCTGAGACAAGACATCAATACATACGGGGTATTTACAGTGTTCTTTCTTTTAATAATATAATCAAGGCTGTCTGATTTTTGCGGTCACAAGTAAAAAATACGCGTTGAAAAAAACATATTTTTACCACAGGATACAAAAAGCTCTCGCGCGCGTGCATAGACCGCGGGGCGGAATTACAAGAAGTCGAAACGTAACGAAAGGTTCCAGTAGATGGCGCGCGAGCGGCGCAACGAGGCGGACCCACCCAAGAATTGCACTCCTTTCTATCCCATACCCCATTCCCTCCTTTCCCTTTTTCTCAATAAAGTTTGTTCAGTCGGTCAGTCAGCGAGAAATTTGAACCGACTTGGGCAAACCTCCACCGCGTTTATCATGGGAGGAGAGCGAAACGGGAGACTGAGGGCGTGAGGGTTGGTCGGGAAAGAGAAGATAGGCTGAGCATTTGAACAAGAGCGCCAAACAATTAGCACTGGCTTAACTAGGCTATGCCAGGATATACGTAGCGTGAGCTAACGTTTCTTAGCTTTCCTGGTTGTGTAGGATTACCTTGATTATCATGCTTACTGCTGCTTCAGTGACACACACACGGTATACTCATTATGTGACACATGTGTATTTATCAAGCGGCTCCAGCGCAGCGTCACCAATCGCCCCAGAGAGAGAGAAACAACATCTTTATTAGCCTGCGTTCAAGCCCCCGTTGTAGGGGCAAACCTACTGCCTATTACCTCGCACCCCCCCTCGCGGGAGATGGAGGCGTCGGTTTCGGCCGCTGACCAATCGCCCCAGAGCTAAGCTGGTGCCACAGGCGCACGACGGTGTTGCTGCAACGCACGAGCCATGGGTTCCACACCCGGCCACCCCTCGCATGATCAAGTGGACCGGGCCGCCGCTTGCGGAACTGAGGTCGGCGAAGACGCTGGGCGCGTGGGGTGTGCGAGAGACGCCGGGCAGCGAGCAACGTTCTGTGCGCCGTGTGACGTCACTGCTCCTCGCGCATGCGCAGCACGGCTCTCCAGGAGCCACGCGAAACGGCTCAACCTCGGCCAGTGTAGCTCACGCAACAAAAGTATGCACAAACAAGCCCGCATTACCACGCTTTTTCAGAAGATAGGCATTTACGTGGCAGGGGCGGTGGAAGACTACCGTCTTTCGACCACATTTGCAGCGAGGCGAGCAGACACTAGGCCAATTTTTCAGAGGACGGAGGATGGCCCACGGAGGTTTAGTCGTTTGAGGTGGCTTAAACCGTAATTTGCGATATGTTGCATGCTTACGCACCTGCTGTTTTGAATTTCGCAAGCTTGCATGACTGAATCAACCATACGAAAATTCAATATTTTCCGCGCTTTGATAGGTGAAATTAAAGTAACCCGTTTACGGCAATTTCAACATTCTCATGTCTCAGTATGTGGAAGCTCTTCAAAAACTACAATCACAACTCTTTTTTAGGGGGGGGGGGGGGGGTAGTAAATACACTTAGTTTCATGATACGCGCACACCAGGCGCTTTTAAGTACTTTTCTCTCTGGTAAATGTTTTTTTTTTTAATTTACAGGTTGGGGGGGGGGGGGGGGAGTAGAGGGGAAGTCCCAGGTGAGAAATGTAAACGGGGTAAAATAAAACAGCTTCTCCTTTCGTATGAGGCCCCGCTGGGCTCGACGTAAAGTTGCGTTTACGCATCCGTCACTGGTCGTAGAGAGGTCCGTTCCTGGTACGCACTCCAGCCTGCGAACCCAGAGACACGGGCAATCCCAGAGAAGGAGTTGCAGTAGCTTCAGGCAGGGATTAGATCCACGACGAGAATGTGCGGGGGCGTGTTGGTTGACCGTATTGAAATTTCCAGCTTGCCTTTACTGCAAGAGATATTGCCTGGCTGTGCGAATGTGCTGCACGACGACCTGAGCCCACGAATCGAAGCAACGGTTCGGACACAAATTCGCGCGTGTACCACCGCTCTTTTTTTTTGGCATTCCGTAGCGTGCTGTAGTGTCCACTGGAAACCTGACGATAGGCTCTTCACATTCACTCCTCACTATACCCTCCAACACTCTGGCAGCACTGCGAAGAACGGGCCACATTACATCACCATATGAGGGCCTGAAAAATCTCACATTTTCCTCTTATCGCCTCCCTCGACCAGTGGGAAGCTGCGCTGGGTTGCGAAAACCTGGATCAACAAAGGGAGCTCACGAGTCGTACGTCGGGCAGCCGAATTCTTATGAATTGACTAATATGGGTGGTCTCAGTCATGTGCTCAAGCTCTTTAACAGCCCGAAGGGAGTCTGTTTAAATGCATATCTGCCGTACACCAAGTATATCTATAAACATTGCCGTTCGCGGGATTGCTCTTCGCATTGGCGCATACCAAAATAGATAGCCTGAAACTGCCATAAGTGTATTCACCTGGATGTAAAGAAGTATTAGGGATTCTACATTTACCTTAGACTGATTATGTAAAAAGCTTTATATTTAAAGTTCAGGCTGGTGTACAAGTTAATTGATTGTTTGTATTGATTAAAAGTTAAACGGGATTAAAGTTAAACGGGTATTTTTTGTTATATTTTTGAATTCCTCAAATATATTAGTCATGTCTCTGCCCAGTTATATATACCCTACAGCTACGGTTTGACCCAATTGGGGAAAATTTATTATGCCGTCAACAAGTTCAGGGATTAAGATAAAGGGGCTGACGTCACGGTGTATGTTCACCACGTCACTGCCTTCTAGTGGAAACAGAAGAAGACGGATAGGCTTCGCTTTTCGCCTTGAAATGTGGCACATATCCGCGTAAGCGCAAAGGGCAAGGCACTTAACACGACAGGCCGCCTCACCCGTGGCAGCGTTCGTCTCGCGCGTGCGTTCTTTACATCTCGTGCCTTCGTCGCTGACATTCGTCTCGCGGATTTTGACGCGTGTGTTTCTCAAGTGGCGCTGAAGGCGGTGTTGTGTTTCCCGTCGGCGATGAATGCCAGCGGCGTCCAAGATTCCTAGATTCACTCGCAAATTGCCAGCGCACCCCGCAGTGCCATTTCTCCATGTCCTCTCCGTTGTATATACGCTAATGCGCGCGGGCACGCGTCGGCTCTATCAACCGCCCCCGGCGATTGCGTCGTTTACCCGCTATTTAGATATCCCCGCTAGAGCCGGTGCACGTCGAGGGCGAAAAGAAAAGAAAAAGACAGCGAAGAGCGAACGAAGCAAGTACGCTCTTTCGTCGACGTCTCTCAAACCAAAACCTGGAGGCTCAGTGCCTGACTGAGTCAGTTGCCGAACGAGGCACCTGGCGTCAGGCGTACCTGTCCACGGACGGGGGTACGCCCGTCACTTCTCGAAGCCGCGATCTCGCGGCGCAACCTCGGGGAGCGTCAGCCTCCCAAATCGGAGGGCCACGCGCGTGATCGAGCGCAGGTTTTGCCGCGAAAAAAAATAAAAAAGCGCGGAAAATGCACGTGGGCTCCGTACGTGGACGACGTCACTTTCAAATTTCGAGACCCCTGCTCTGCGTCAGTCACTTTAATGTGTAGGTCTGCGTAACTTTTGAATGAGCAGCATTTTTAAAGACGATAGTCTTTCTTGGGCTAGTTAAACCCAGAAATTTTGGTATGTCTGTCTGTGACTCGATTCAGCCACCCGGCCAAAGTAAAATTAATATTGCGCAATAGTCTTATATACCGACAGCCTAATGTCCGGTTTATATGTTCATACTTGTCAACTTTGTTGAACAAGAACAAGACATTACGCATATATGACAGGAAATTAGTACACAAGGGATATTTACAGTGTTCCTTTATTAAAAATTCATGGATGCTTGCTTTTCGATAGCAAATGATGTTCTACATTTACTGCAGAAAACCACCGCCTCCTGGCGGCATATGAAAAATCACGTGGTAACAGGAACGAAAGGTTCCACTAGCTAGGTTCCACTAACTAAGTTTTACGTTCTGCTTGGAACGCACGTGCAGCACGGCCACGCGGCTCTATAAACCTTGTAGTCGGCCGCCTCCTTTCACGCGCGTCTCCGCCGTACTGCAGCGCTGGCATCGAGGAACGCGGCCTGTAGCAGTGGAACGCGGTAAATTCAAATCGCCTTGCGCAAACCTTTAGTGTGTTTACCTTGGGATGAGCGCAACGGTACAGGAACAGCATGAGAGGTGAGCGGGAAAGCAAAGGGGGCAGTTCCTTGGCAAATGTTTGCAAAGACTATCGTCTTTTGACGACATTTGCAACGAAAGGAGCAAATACGCGGCCAATTTTTTTTTATCGAGTTTCCTACATTCAGGACCGTGTAGCGACCTGCATCTGCACGAAAAGGCATGATTGGTGGAAGTACCACATTTAATTGTTATAGTAGAGCAAATAGAGCGTTTAGCGGAATTTCGAGAAAGAATAAAATGCGAATTATAGAAAAAATAAATTTCATAAAAATGAACTAACAAAATAAAAAAATATGCATCCTATACATCTCCAAAAAACTAAGGGCTAAAAAAAGGAAAGGTCAGAAAGACGGATAAAAAATAGCGAGGACGGGCCAACCGTGTAACGTGCTGAATTTGCACGAAAACGCGTATTTTGCGGCAGTAACCCATTTAATCGTTGTGCTACGCATTAGTCGAAAATACTCTAATTTTTTTTCTCATTCTTTTCTCACTCTTCGCTTTATTGATCGTCAGGAATGAGATATAAAAAAAAAAAGAAAAAGAAAGCGTGGTAAACAACATGGCACTGGCGACGGGCAGCAGGCAAGGATAAGTGCACTGGTGTACGGTAGCGCTTGGGGCGCACGTGTCATTGGCAAGGTGGGAGAAGTGGGGAGACGGATGATATGGAAACCAGTTTTCCGACGTACCTCTCAAGTCATTCCGTCGTAATGCAGAAAAGGAGAAACTCTATAGACAACTTATGTCACGCGCGTCCTGTGGTAATGTCCGGTATTTTCCCGCCCCAGTGTTACCCGAGGCATTGAATAACTAAAAAGCAAATAAGAAGCTGACAGGCTGCCTGAACTACTGGTGTGTGCGTAACGCCGGACCAACGCGGCCTCTGCTGGCTGGACAATATGTCGTAAGTAGAGTGATAAGTTTATTATAAGGAATGAGATGTGACAGGAAGGTACGATCTCTCCTAAATAATTTACAGCCTCTGTAGGAAACGTATTAAAGAGGCTCGAATTTGAGAATTTCGGGTCATGAGCGAATAGGGAATATTTTGGCCTACTGGGAGTTTCACTAGATCGTCTCTTGCTCAGTGAGTCCGAGAAGATCAGTGACAGGACAAAAAATTGGCCGCGTATCTGCTCCTTTCGTTGCAAATGCCGTCAAAAGACGACAGTCTTTATCGGCTTTTGCGAAGTAAATGCCTCCCTTCGCTTTCCCGCTCACCTCTCATGTTGTTCCTCTTGCGTCGCGCTCTTCCCAAGGTAAAGACGTCAAAGGTTTGCTTAAATCATTTTAAATTTCACGCGTTCCACTGCTCCAAACCGGGTGTCTCGATGCGAACGCTGCCGTACGGCGAAGAGGCGCGTTAATCGAGGCGCCCTACTTCAACGTTTATAGAACCGCGTTTCCCTACTCCACGTGTGGAGCCTTGCGTAACTGTTGCCGGTTGATTTCTTAAAATGGCGCCAGAAGCTATAGTGGCGCAGGCGACAGCAGGCGACGGCGGAGTGAATTCTTTTTCTGCAGTTGATGAAGTATTTAATTTCGCAAAAGTCAAGCATGTTTGATTTTTTTATAAAGGAACACTGCAAATATTACTTCTGTATTGATTTGTTGTCTCATATTTGCGTAATGTCTTGTTCTTCTTCAACAATGTTGACAAGTATGAACATTACACCGGACATAGACGGGTAGATTTAGCTGTGACTATATAAGACTATTGCGCAGGAATTGTTTTGCTTTGGCCGGGTGGCTGAATCGAATCACAGACAGACAGACAAGGGCGTCCGCAGAACTTTTTGCAAGGGGGGGCAGCCATTAGCGCGGGGGGGGGGGGGGGGTGTATGGTTGGAAAACACAAAAAAGGCGCTATTTGTTGTTACAAGAAGTACAAACAGCAAATTAGAACCAGACTTGGAGGATATACATTGGATTTTATTACCGAACAAAGAAATAAGGTTAATAAATAAAATGCGAAAAGTTACTCTCACTTTGTAAAGAAGAGTGGCCAGTCTCGCTGCGTGAGGGTTCTTGACTCACGCCAACTGATCACCAGTACACAGTACAATACATTCACATACATAAAACTGCACTCCGTCAATCTTCCTTGAATAGCAGCTGCAGACGCCTCGGGTTTTTATGGGCAAATTGCGAGATGAGATGTGTGATGAAGTCTACTGAAATGGCTCACGCAATAAAGATACTACTCGCCTCCCTGGCTTTCAATGCAGTAGAGGCGTACAAGCGTTTTGAGGGGCTGATTTATAGGTTTTGTTTCGGGGCTTGGGTGGTGCCGACATTTCGCAATTTCGAAGGAAAGGGTGTACAAGGTGATGGGACGGTACGGGAGGATGTTACACTCTCCCTACTAGGTGTAGCGGTAAAGATTTTTTGCTAGATATAGCTGCAAATTTGTCCGAAAACTGAAGTTCTTGCGGCAAGACTGCATAAATATAGAGTTTAGAGAAAAAAAACCTCAAACCTTTCCGAATTGTTCGCTATCTTCAATAGCCAGCACAGGCAGTCTGTTTCACTGCCGTCACATGACCGGCAATGTTAGTCAGTGTCTAGTCCTGAAGGACATTCCATGCGGATACGCACGACCTGAGTGTGCTAATCATTTGGGTAGCGTGGATTGTTGCGCTAGTTGGTTCACGTACATAATTAAAAAAACTTTCCGCTAAAGTACGGGACAAAGGAGAGAACGTCGGTGTCGTTCTCTCCTCTCTTCCGCCCTTCAGGGCCAAGTTATTTTAATTATGGGCCAGCCAAGTTGTGCAGCTTTTTTGTAGGGCATAAAATATCCGAATTTCCAAGGGGGGGGGGGGGGGCAGTTGCCCCCCTTGCCCCCCCTTCCGGACGCCCATGCAGACAGACAGAGAGAAAGACAGACAGACAGACAGACAGACAGACAGACCAAAATTTCTGGGTTTAAGTAGCCCAAGAAATACTATCGTCTTTAAAATGATTTAGAGCTCGCATAGAGGAAGCCCAGTCGCAGAGAATATAGTCATAAGGAAATTAAAATAATGCTAATCATCCAAGCAATGACGCGGATATTCATCCTACGGAATGAACAAGTTGTGGGTGTTAATTCTAAGCAGGCGTCAGAAATAAAACGATAATTTATTATCCCGTGAAGCACTGAGGCAAAGAGACCCGCGTATCACTAGAGGCAGAATCTTAGCTAGTTTGATGATAATTGATTAAAGTACTGGTCAGCCTAAATTTAACTCAGGATACAGACAAAGACGAAAGACAAGGTCACCGCTTGTGCTTCGTCTTTCGTCTTTTTCTGTGTCCTGAGTTAAATTTAGGCTGACCAGTATTTAATCAACCGGATATCAGGTCACTTTTTAGGGCCCCCAAGGAAAGCTTAGCGTTTGTGGGAGTAAAGCTAGAGCTCTCGGCGCCCCTTCCCATGTAGCAATAACACATATCCGGGTAGCCCTCAGCCAACCAGCTGAAAAACAAAGCGTGAAAACCCTGACTGCAATCGTCGGGTTGCCAGGTCACAGGGCGCTTCGCATTGTTCTTTCCTTCGGAGGGGGTGAGCAGGGAGGCGGCAAGCACGCTGTTGTCCATCTCCTGGTTTATTCTCCTCTCAGCACCGTCCCTTTTCTCGCACCAGTCAGCCTACATTGCACACCTTCCTGGTCACCAGGCCTGACGTACACATACCAGAAAAGAGACGTTTTGAAGGAGTGACAATCATAGAGGCGATCGCAAGAACGTCTTCTTCGTAAGACACGTGTTTAGAGGAAAGTAAACGAAGATATTCCAACGTGGGTGCAACGACTCGTAACCTACGGTCGGGGAAAGACATGGAATGGGGGTGTGCACCGACAAGCTTCTTTAGCGAGGTAGTGTCCACCTCGCTATAGCGTATTGCGTCACGCACAATGCGGTGCGTACGCGCCACAGTTCCACCGGCGACGCTGTGCGACCCGTCGATTGGGCTTTTGGACGACGACCCCACCGCAAGCGCACTGACCTTCCGCCCTTTTCCTCCTCCTCCCTGCCGCTCTCGGTAGGTCTGCGGTACGCCGCGGAGCTTCATTCAGCCAACTCGTCCGACGTCATGGACGCGCTTGTAGACGCGAATAGTGATGACTGCCTGGCGGCTCGCGGCGGTCAGCTCTCGCCGGAGCTCTGAGGCGGTGTCATACAACCTCCGAACGGCAGCGTGGCAGTTTGCATATTTCTCTGTGACGGGGCGGGCGGGTTTGCAAGTAGGGTGGGTAGTTGAATGTACGACGAGGGTAGCGGGACACTTATGTCACGCGGAATGCAGGTCGCGGGTGTTTTAGCGGGGCAACTGACTTTCCAAAAGTGATATTTGAGGTGTAATGACAGAGGGAAACAACAAAAAATTGACAAACCCTCATCGTTTCCACTATTTTCCCTGGCTTATTTAATTTGTGTATTTGGCGAATGGTTTTGTTGTCAATCCCATCACTTGTAAGTTCCAGGAAAGCTGAGAAACAACTCGTTGAAAATTGCGGAGGAAAAATTGGCCGCGTATCTGCTTTCTCCGCTGCAAACGTCATTGAAAGACGAGGGGTAGTCCCCTGCCGCCCGTGCCATCTCTCAGGCCTCTGTTCCCCACCCCTCTCACTCCCCTATGGTGAATCCATTGGAGGTTTGTTCTATTCAATTCAATTTTCCCGCGTTCGTACTGCTTGAGCGTCATCTGTTAGGACAGTGCGCGCCGTTGTTTATACTGTTTTTTCTGTGGTGCCTTGAGCATTATTTCCTCGCGGTGGGCATGGGTGGCACCTCGCTGTCAAAGGCAGTCAAGTCAGTTGTCGGCGCTAATTTCCTCGGCGGCATCGAGTAACACGGTCGGCTTGGCACCCATCATCTGAAAGCTTTCTTAGCGGGACCGGTGGTGTCCTGTCTGCTTGTGCACCGAAAAGCTCTCATAAGATCGATCTCTGGACATACGGCGTGTGAGTGAAACTGGGCATCCATTCCGTCAAAGCAGTTAGCTGAAAATCAAGAAAAAAGAGCGGTCCCAGATAAGAGAATACAGGCATCGACCATGAAGAAGGACCCGCCGCGGTGGCTCAGTGGCTAAGGCGTTGCGCTGCTGAGCACGAGGTCGCGGGTTCGATTCCCGGCCGCGGCGGCCGCTTTTCTGATGGAGGCGAAAAGCAAAAACGCCCGTGTGTACGAGATTTCGGCGCACGATAAAGATCCCCAGGTGGTCAAAATTAATCCGGAGCCCTCCACTACGGCGCGCCTCATCGCCTGCGTTGCGTCGGCGCGTTAAACCCCACAATCAATCAATCAAACCATGAAGAAGGAGTAAAATAGCATACCTTTATCTCATAAACCATGTATCGACATGCGTTCAGATCGCCCGTAGATGCGTTTACTTAGGTGCGAAAAATCTTCGCACGAGTTCGTTCCTTGTTTGCTATTTGAGTCTGACGGTTTAACGATCGATTCAACGCACTTTCAGAGAAGGTTGGATGCAATGCAGTGGAGGTTATGTCCTTGTTTCGTGATTCTCTCAACTCTTTTTGAGGAAGGAATGGTAGAGTTTTTAAAAATACCTAAGCATTTTTAAATTGACTCAACGAGGAAATCCTTCTATCCATCGGTATAACAATTGACTCGTCACTTTCGCAGCATACGAAAAAGGCTTTCAATAAAAGGTGCCATGACCTTCATGGTGTGATACCAAACTGCTTATTTTGATACAGAAAAGAATGTCTTCCTAGCAATTTCTTTGTGTGTGGTAGTAAAGCCGACTCAACGTGAGCCTGGTATACAGCGCTTGAGAGGGATAGATGGGTTTTTATGCAGGTACTTAATAAAAATGTCCCTTAGGGTACAATATTTTGGCGCCAGATGTCTCGGCCGGTGCCTGAAAAAATGCCTTCCTGGTAATGTATTTGTGGGTAGTAGCGAAGCCGAGTATAAAGGGGTTCGGTGTGTATCACTCCGTGGGGTACACGGGTTTTATGCAGGTATTTAATGTAATACGCCTACAGCATTATAATTTTCCAGTCACTTGAAGTCAAGTCAAGTCAAGTTTATTTACTCTGTATGCTCTTCTGGGCTAAAAGAGGCGTTGTACATGGCAGCAGGCAATGCAGAAATTCAAACAAGTAACAGTGTTGAAAGAAAAGGAAGCAAATAAATTACTGTACGCTAACGGCTGACTATAAAAGTAATAAAAAACACAAGGACAGACTCATTGGTCATACAAATTACAACCCCCCCCCCCAATTCCCCCTGAAGATGTCTTCCCAGCAGACCAAGCGTATATAGTAGAGATGCTGACTTTGAAGGAGCTTTGTATATAGCTTTTGATAATGATACATCGGTTTTATAAATGTCCCTTTCCCAGAATTTGTCGGAGCGACACTGGCTTTGCAACCCCCCTAAACGGGGGAAGCCCCTACGCGCAAGTACACAAAAGAATGGAGGGAAATTCAGTCGCGGTAGGAGCTCGAATCGTGGAGGATGAGACATAGTACCCCAACGCTGCGGGTTCGGATTACACCGGACGGCAAAATTTTCTCCACTTTTTATGGACGAAGCCCCTTACGGGCTGGGGCTGTTGGCGTCTCCTGTCGTCGTCGTCGTCGTCGTCGTCGTCGTCGTAATCGCCGTTCGTCTCATGTAGTCACAGTACTAAAACACCGGGAAACTCGCTTACGCCTCGCGGTAGAACGGAACGCGTACTTAAAAAAACCCGGGACACTCATTTACGCCTCGCGCTGGAGCACTTCGTTACGCGCACTAAAAAACGCACACTCGTTTACGCCTCACGCTAGAGAGCTGCGTGCTTCAAAGACAAGATACTTTTACAGCAAAGCTGTATACCTCCACCCCCCAACGATTTAATCTGCGTTGGCAAAAACGCCAAGGCGTTTTTACACTGCATTCTTCTTCGCCCCTCCAGAGGTTTCACGTTTGTGGAAATGGCCCGGGATTTTTAAGTGCAGAGCACTTCACGGGCTGGCCTTGTCGTCGAAGCTCGCTCGCTGGATCCAAGTAGAGCCACACGGCGTACTGTCGTCACGGCGTCCTACAGAGGCTTCGAGAGCTAAGTGGTTGATATAGTTATAAGCGTTCGAAACTCGTTAGCCGCTGGCGCTTGTCAAGCATCTCCCCGTTGTTTCAAAAAGAAAAAAAGAAAAAAAAAACTGCATGTACATTTGAGGCAAAATATACGTAATTAACCGCCAGCATCCGCGTTCATTTAGTTAGGAACGCTGGTTGGGTTGGTTTTTACTAAGAGAAAAAAAGACGCAGTGCAGCGCTGGCACGTGCTGGAGGGAAAGCAAGCACAAAAAGAACAGAACTCCCGCTGGCGCAGTTCCAGGCATAATGCGCGCGAGCACTGCGAAGGCGGGAAATTTAAATGCGTTGGACAAACCTCCGTTGAACTCATCAGGAGAGGAATGAGACAGAGCGGGGAAGAGCGTGATGGGTGGTAAGGGTGAGCGGATAACGGTGCCGCAGCCCATTATGGCGAATCACTGCTCTGCACTTCCGAGAGCTTTCACATTGAGTGGAACGGCGTTAATTTCTTTTGTTACAACCACCCGTGCTTTCTACTTCCACGCAAAAAGGACACCAACCAGTTTTTTATTTCTAAAGTATTTAAATTTAGAAATTGCGCTGAATACGTTCGTCGTATAGTAAGTGAGTATAAGTAAGTAAGTATAGTAGACAGTAGTAGTATACATAAGTAAGTATAGTAGACCGAGAGTGCGTCAGGTGTGTTTCCAGCGAACTTGAGTGGTCGCATGTGGCGTATTCTTGCACCCGACGTGGCAAAATAATAACAGGCGTACGTGAAGCCCACAGGCGAAAGGGTGTACCCATGTTGCAGGAACAAAAAAAAAAATGGAATCAGCATAGCGAATAGCGGTGATGGTGGGAGGTGCCATCCTCGAGCCGCGAATGCGTCGTCGAGCCACGACGCAGTCGTCTGAGTGCTGCTTCTGTGCAAGCACGACCCTGGCCGCCGTAACGCACTGCTACTCCTTTGTGCAGGCGCAACAGCGGCGGCGAGGTCGACGCACACAGAGCACTGATGACTTCGGATGCGTGACTGTCCCGAAGTCGGGGTGAACACGCACTGTGCGCGCAGTGTGCGTAGCTTGCACGGTTTCTGCTAGCACGAACTGCCTGTCCGTATTTCCCGCCTTTCCGATGATCGCCTCGCGGGGGGAAAACAATGCCGACTATTACGCTCAGTTACTCTCGTACCCGCATCGCCGCGCAGGCGTGGCTGCACGCACGAGAGTCACGAACCAGTGCCACTGGCAGAGATCAGGGGTAAGCTCTGTGTGGCTCAAGATTACGACGGGACAGGCTATCAGTGTGACGGTTCGATGACCTGATGAACTTGACTGCCGTACAAGGGGCAACCTGTTTGCGAGGTGAAGACAAATAGGAGTAAGGGCAATGGCCGGTCTTTGCTTGTTTACCTGTAGTCGGCTATTGTCGTAGTTGACAACGAGCGCTTATACGTCCACATAATCGGCACTTTGTTCGGGCTGCCTCTTGTCTCTGAAGTACAATGCTGGGTCGTCCATCGATGCTGCATCGGGTAGGGACTGGAATGCTTTAGTAGACCAGCGGCGCCTTTGTTATTTTTTACGCATAGTTAGGGCTCATGGCCATGCAGAAAGAAAGATCACACTGCTTCTATCACTGTTCGTCAAGGGCGTTTTTAATATTATCCGCAAGCATTTGATTGTCGGCGTCGCGAAGAAAAAAATAGTCTTCGGCCGCTGTCCGCTTTGTCAGGAATACACTTTCAATTTGCGTGACGTCAGTGTTTTGCAATTCGCTCGGCGGAGAGTTTGTGCCGGAAATTCGGAAAATGCGCCCGAAATAATGTCTGGAAACGCATGAAAACAGACAAACAAAAAGAACTGAATTCAGGTACTGCATGCATTGCTTTCACAATGCAAATACAGTATCTTGCCACGTATAACCCACGCCTGCATATATTCCGAACGCCCCCTTTCAGCCCGTCGGAAAATTTTAAAAAATCCTCGCGTATTGCCCGCACATTTGATACAGGAAAGGCTGCACCAAAGCTCCTGCTCAAGCAACACATCACATGCTATGCAGACAGAAAAAGCGTATATTTAGCAAGTAGAATACACTGACTGCAAGGCGGAAGACGAAATTCACTAATAAAAATCAGTTTAAGTTAGAGTGCGCTCGTCCTTGTTTTTTTCTCCTTGTCCTTGTATGTTTTGCGCAATCGCTGCCATGGAAGGCTTAGAGCTTCACGGCACAACGCGTATTGCCGTGAAGCTGCACTAAAGAAAATACCCCGAGCATTATCCGCACCACTGAAATTTTCGCATTTTTGGAGCGAGTTATACGAGCGAAAATACGGTAGGTGCTCAACAGAACTAAGAAAGTAAGCAAATTGAAGAACAGCTACTTCAAGACAAATTGACTTTATTGCACTGAGGAAAAAAAACATGAACAAATTCTCTTGGAATATGATATTTTGCTCGGTGCCGCAAATGTTGTTTTGCTCGATGTTTTTCATGATGTTTTGCATGATGATGTTTCGCTTGGTGCCACCTCGATGCCGGGGAGAGAGAGGCCGTGAAGCTGACATTGCTCATCGAGACCTCGTAAAATCTTCCTCCCTATGAATTGGGTACATTGACAGAATTGTCTTCTTTTTTAGTATGATGAACACGATCCGTAGGATAAAAGTACGTTCGTTGTAAGAGAATTGCTTTTGTGTGAAATTTAGAGATCTCTGCGTGCGCCTGACAAATCGTAACCTACAAACAAATTCAACCCGACATATCCAGCGCCAAAGGGTAAATCATTACCTTCGATTCCAAAATAACCTCATGATGTGAGCGGTTGTTCACTCGATACAATTATAGAATAATCTTCCGAGCTTGCCAGCCCATATATCTCGTCTCCAAACCACCGCTTATACTGCGCATCAAAGATATTTCACTAAATTGCTGACATCCCGTCGGGTATTTGGCGGCGCTGACGTCAAACCGGGAAAAACTGCCGCCTCTAAACGCCCTTTTAGCGCCCTTCGAGCGCGGTAAAGTACGGGGGATTTGAATGATAGCGCAGGCAACCATAACCATCCTGTGCTAGACACTGCTGGAGCGTCTTCTCACGTGATGGCAAGGCGCGGCAAGGCCTCGGTCATTACCATGAGAAAAGGCCACTAAGCAAATCTTTCCGTAATTGGTACCTGCCACTTTAGCCAACGGTTGAACAAAGCGCGCAGGTACATTCGTGCGCGCCTTGCACGCACTCGCGTGCCAACTTTTTGACGGCACGGAAGTTCCTTTACGGATTCAGTATTGACAGGCATGGCTGCCCGAGGGATAACGTCCTCCGTCTGTGCAAGAAACGACTGCCAGTTGGCGCTAAGATCCGACGATTTCACAGCAGAATGGCGCTTGGCACGATGACGCTTTTTGAAGCATTGATTTGGTCACAGTGTGATGAACCCGTGTGTCCCGCAATTCTTCTGCCACATTACAATTTTGGCATTAGTGTAATTTCTGCGTGCTTATTACAGAGAAGCTGTATATGTCTTGGTTTCCACATATAGCGTCCGCGGACAATTCGCGTAGAACGAAAATTTTCCGTATCCAGAGCTAGTGTTTTGTGTTGCCTTTTTTAAGGGCTCCCGGAGTAACATTTTGACGGTTGTCTTTCTATATGACACAAACACCTTGAAGGGCTTTCGGAACGAAATTTTAGCAGGTGTCTTTCACGTCTAAGCACGCGCACATCGCGGCTGGCGGTTATGCGTGATGATGGGGGGGGGGGGGTAGATTTAATAAGTAGTTGTTTAATAAGGCAGAAAACGCTAGAAACGTGAAAACAGAGGGAGACGCCCAGTATGCTTTTGGGTTCTACGGTGTTTGACGGCACAAAAGTGGTGAAAGGTGCAAGCTCATTGCGGAAGCATCTATAAATGCTTCCTTGTTTCTTTACGATAATGTCCCGCCCCAGTGTTCAAATCCACTCATTTTTTCAATAATACTCAGTTGGAAGTTAGTGATTGTGCCCATCGCCTCCCTGTGTCCTATGCCGTTTTTTTTTGCGCTACACAAAGTCATGGATCTATAGATGGTTTCCTCAAATAAGCAGTTCCTAAATGGTTGACAACGTGAGATAAACGTAAATCAGAGCTTTCGTTGAGCTCATCATCTAAAAAACTCAGACTACTGCTCTTATACACTGCGAGGTGGGCTGCTTCCGTCACTATTCAGTCAGCCACCATGCTTTCAGTTCCGTTTTCGAAAAGAATTGGTGCGCAATTAGCGAAGTCAATAACCTTCGACGGTGAGCGCCCCAGCTTCTGCAAGCAATATACCCGACAGGAGGCTGCGAAAGTCACTTCGTTAGAAGCGGAAAAAAGAAACAGGATGCACTGCAGGTGCTAAAGCGACCCGCCTGACCTTCTAATCTCCTGTTATCCGCGAACGGAGGAGGAGGAGGAGTAACACTTTGTTTTAAATGTTGCTATCGCTAAAGCGCGCCCGGTCAGAACGTAATCGCCAGTGAAAGGAACTTACTGCGAGTGGTTAGCTGACCGATCCGCCCTTGTGCTTTTCCGTTCGCCTCGAGCCGCCGTCGATAACCCGTAAAGCGTGCGTCGCTCTGCCCTTGTTATGTTTGAGCCAGGGGGAGCGCGGGAACGATTAGTACAAGTCGGCAGGGCTGCCGCGAAGAGTGTTTATTTTACGCAAGGTTCGCGCCGCGAGAGTGAAGATAATATGAAATGGCTGTGATGAAATGGCTGTGAATTGAAGGCGCCCACCTGAACGGCGCCAGCTGGGAGCCCTGGACACCGCGCTTGATCTTCTTCAAAAGCGGCTTCGCTGCTCCATGCTCGCAGCCAGCTCGATGGGGTCTGGGACGCCGGAGTAGGCGGGCACACCGGTCGCATATTCCGTCTCATTAAGCTTTTCTCATTCCGTCGGGGAAAAACATAAAAGTCCAAGCCAGCTTCCTTGTCTGAAGAAATGTTGCCGTAGTAGACCATGGCTTGGCGACGTAAAAGCTACCGATGCCAGCCTTTACGCTGAAGACCGCACCGGGATTCTCTCCTATTTTGTGACGCAGTGGCTACGCCCGAAAAAATGAAAGGGGAGAGGTTGAGAGAAATTCCAGCTTTATTTACTTATTTCTCAGCAAATAAAGCATCGTTGCTCGCCGAACAAAAGCCGAGAGAGCTATGAAACGCATGATCTTTCATTTAAAACAAAATTTCGTTCAGCCTTCAGTATCCCTTTAAGGGAGCCAAGGCGCTTTCCATGCGAGATACGGACAATGGAAATAAAATATGTATCTGCGTGACGTGTGCGTGCGTGCGTGCGTGTGTTTGTGTGCGTGTGTGTGCGCGTGCGTGTGTGTGCGCGTGCTCACAAACAGGCGTGCGTGCGTCCGCGCATAACACGTACGCGCAGATCCACACAAAAGAACACGTAACCCGCAAAGATTTCATAGTACCCTTTCTTATCACAGCGTGCACATTGGCCTGCTAGCTCAGTCGGTTAGAGTATCGGGCTTATAACGCGGAGGTCGTAGATTCGATCCCTACGCAGGCCAGTTTTTTTGTCCTTGGGTTACTTAAAACCGAAAATTGGCCTGTCTGTCTGTATGTCTGTCTGTCGCTCGGTCCAGCAACCTGACTGAATGTCCAAAAATTATTGGACGGCAAGTTTATAGAAGCAAAACATTTCCAAACCACTAACTCTGGTGCGGTACGTCACACTTGTCGACATTGCAAACAAACACTAAAACATTAAGCATATTTGAGGCGAAACACTAATACATAACTGGTACTCGAAGTATTCTTTTAATTAAAAAGAGTTGTGTGCTTTATTTTGGTGATAGCTAATAAAAATGCATTGACAACAATGTTGTGGCAAAAACAACAACAACAACAACAAAGAAAAAAACACGGAAAGGGCTCGCTGTATAAGCAAGGCCTCGGGCCCGCATTCCGATTCCAACAGCAACGAGAGTCCATAGACGGCGCGCGAGCAGTGGAACGCGGGAAAATGAAATTGACTTGAGGAAACCTCCACAGGGTTTATCGTCGGTGGAGCAACACGGGAGGGGTAGAGCGTGAGTGGTGGGCGGGAGAGAGAACAGGCTCATTTACGTGACCGAGGCGGCAGACGACTCTCGTCTTTCGATGACGTTTGCAGCGAAGTGAACAGGTACGCGGCCATTTTTTTCGGGATTGTTGCCCCTGAGTGAAGAGCGTAAACGAATGTCTCACTCTTTGAAGGAGAACAACGACAAGATACAACTTTATTAAATAAAATAAACAAGCCTTTTGTAATCCAGTTAGCTTCGATTCAGGGGCAAAGGACGTTTTTTAAACAAAAAAACATTATAAATATAGAAAAACATTTTATCGCTAGAGAGACGTGTTTGGGGACGAGGAACTATGAGCACTAACACACAGCTATCATTGTGTTAACTTCGCGTTAGCATTCAAGTGACGTGAACAAACAGTACTATAGAGGCCCCACTACAATTTCCCAGTCATGTTTCTAGGCGGTGGCTTCGATCGGTGGCCGCCGATCGCACAAACAGGATTCTGTGACGTCATAAAGACGTCACCGGAAAGCAGCTGGAGAGCACTGCTTCTTCTATTTTCCCTACTATCTCAACGACGTGTTCGAAGTTTGCGATAAAATTGCATTATTGTTATCGAAGCAAAGCAGTCTCTTCAACCAAACTTGTACTTTGTCTTCGTGTCGTGTACTTTGTTTTCTTGTACTTTGTCTTGGTATAAGAATCGAACGAGTGATGCATGACAGCGCTTTCCGAGTCTGTATGCCTGCACTAATCCGGTTTCGGTACTGTTATGACCTCAGAAGGAATATATCTATATGTAGAAAAGGACGAGGAAAGAGAAATTAAGGAGACAATAGACAATGCCACATAAATGCCATGAAAATGACACTTTTCTTCAAAACAAGTTTCCTCGGCCCTGGTGCAGACAACGCCCGACTACTGCGGAAGCAGACGCGCAGCAACTGTGTTACTTGTGTGCACTAGAGCGTAAAATTCTGCCTTTGAATTTCTCCTGTACAGCTGAACATCAAAACAATGCCTGTTTTATCGGTAGGAGGCATAATTTCCGGCTGCACAAGATGTGTGACCAAGACTGGTGGGCGCTCTTGTTCCATTACTGAGTAGCGGTTAAAAAAAAAGCTTTACCATCCCTTCTTAAATAAGGTTGAAAGAAGGGCAGTGGCCTTCTCTCACGTCAAAACTACGTCGAAAGTGCGTCAGAACCTTTCTAAAAATGCGTCCAACCTTCGACGAAAGCGCGTCCAATCGATCTGCAATACTTCAACGACGCAAATCGAAAAAGGCGCACGAACCCATGCGACGATTTTTCTTTGCGCTCTAAAGCCCGTTCTACATGGGGCGAATTTCGCCTGGCAATTCGCAGTTGCGGCACCGCCCGTGCGGCAAAACGAATTATTTTCCTATTTTCACTGCTGAAACATATCGCCAAATGCTAAGCGGCGTTCACAAGAGAAATTATACTCTTCCAAACATTTGGAAATTCTCCAGAGCAACGAGAATAGATCGTTTTGGTGCACGAGCGGCGCCGCAGCTGCGAATTCACAAGCGAAATTCGTCCCATGTAGAACGGGCTTAAGTAAATGCATATACGAACGACTAAATGCATACCAATGGGTGGGTTATGAGATAAAGCTGCACTATTGTACTCTTTCTTCATTATCGGTGCGTGTATTCTCCTATCTAGAACCGTCCCTTTTTCGCGATTTTCAAGTGACCGCTTTGGTACGATGAAAGCCCGGTTTCACACACGCGTTGTATGTCCAAAGATTTCGTCAAAGCTTTTCGGCCGACCATCCGGTCTATGGGTAAGTGCATTGGTTTTTTGGCAGGACGCTATCGGTACCACTAAAGAGCTTTCGCTTTAAAATCAAATACTACGCATTCCAGGAAAGTGCTTGAACCATTTATCAGCTCCACGTACTCCGTAGGCACCGTTCGACGTCCGCATAGCGTGCCAGAAAATAACGGGCCACAGATGTACAACCAATGTAACATGCCAGCGTACGTACAAGTGAATGCGATTGCGTCGATCGGCGGCATGACGAACGCTTCTAAATACGGCGCATCGGGCGGACCAGGCAAGGAACGGCGCGGATCTTCTGCCGCGCTGGCAGATTAGCCGCGAACGCCTCATGCAGCAGGAAGCGAGCCGTGCCGCGGACCTCCGCCGCATAGCGTCGGCCTTAATTACCGCAAGGTCGGCGCTTCGGCACGGAGGCAGCAGCAAACCACCGCACCGAGGGGACTGTTTGCCGCGGCGTGCGTTCGCAAGGCCGCCGCCAATGTGCGCATCTTCCGCCATCGCCGGGAATCCGAGCCCCGTCCAGCGCCTTGGATCATCGTCCTCCCCCAAGACTGAGAGATCGTACGTCATTTTCTTACCTTCTCGTTCTGTTAGTACACCTCCCTCCCCTTCGTTTACATTTTCGGAAAAAGGCGCAAACAATCGTCATTAGCAGAAAATGCACAGACTTTCCCGATTGGCTCATCTCCGCTTATCCGTCGCCTTCGTCGACCCTTTGTGTTCTCTGCCGTCACGCCGAAGCTGGCGAATCCAGTAAAGGTCATCTGACTTTCTTTTTTTTCTTTTTGATTAGTCGTCTTCTCGACCTCCACCGTGTTGCTAGCGCGTGTACGCTCGGTGTAATTACGGAAACGCTGTCTTAACAATAACACCAGAAAAAGAAGCGTATATATCTAATCCGCGCAGTTTCGTGAGTCAGGCGCGATTCTACGGCCGATTCGTCTTCGAACCTGCCAAAGCGAGAAGGGAAGCGTATGTGTGTAGGTTTCGAACTGAAGGATATACACCTATCCGCTTACTGCTCGATGTGATGGAAAGGATTACGTTCCGGGATCACCGTCGGTCTTCAAAGCGAAAGGTCACAATGTGTCCGTACACTTGATTTCCCCCGTGTCTTATGTAATGGCGTGAACGATAGCAGCCAGTCAAACTCAATGCATCTAAGTTAGCCGTATCGGTTTAGGCGAACTGTTTGGCGTAACTAAAGTCTAGTGGGCTGGCCTGATGCATAATAGCTCTTGAAGGTTGGTTTGCTGTGCGTAGAGTTAGTTGACATGATGGATGGCTCGTGTCATTTCATTTTAAAATGCGATGTACCATGCATTCCTTCCTACTCCTGATACATTGTCTAAGGACGACACAATCACGAAATAACAACAATATGTTCTGTACCTTCAGCAGCGTGTAAATGGCTAAGTCGTGCTGCTGAGCAAGCGGTCACGATTCGGGTCCCGTATACGGGGTGGATCTTTTTCTCATGAAGGCGAAGAACGCAAACATTCACGTGTTCTAGCTTTCGGCACTCGTTCACGATCCGCCTAGGCTGTCGGAATTAATCCATCGGTGTAACTAAGGTGCTCCGCAAAGCCCTGATGTAGCTTGGGGGAGGGGAGAGTAAGATACAGGTGCGATTTGCCATGTCTACACACAAAACTTTTTTACACCCTTTTGGACAGAAAAGGGTGTAAAAATTTTGTCCCATGGCTAACACCCTTAAAAGGTGTTTTGGCAAAAAAGGGTGTACGGATGAAAAAAGGGTGTTGAGCTCAACACCCTTAAAAAGGGATGTTGGGGATGCTCAACACCCTAAAAAAAGGGTGTTGAGCATCCTCACACCCTTTTTTAAGGTAATGGCATGCGCACTGGCAATGAGAATCGGCAGAGCGCGCAGCATTAAGTACAAAAAGTCAATACGCACAAGTTACAGTTGGAACACAAACGAATTCAGCAAAAAAAAGACCAACGGGATGCAACCGGTATACAGGGAGCGCATACTTACTTAGAAATACATGTGCTGTTCTTGCTTTTATACCCAGGAGAGGAAAGCCCCCCCCCCCCCCCCCCGATCTAGTCGGTGGGCTTGTCGCATAAAAACATATATTTTAGCGCTAATGTTGGGAGTAAGGATTTTACTATAAGAATATACAAATCAAAACGCGGATTTGCAAAAAAACTTTTTAATCACAGGGTAGTTTTTTGTGTTCCATAATTTATATAATTTTATTAAATACGAAACAAATCTTCCCTGCCAACTCAACACCCTTCAAAAAGAGTGTTCATTATTTCAACACCCTTTTTCCCAGAAGGGTGTAAAGCTACAAATTAGGGTGTTCGAAACAAAGAAAAAGGGCGTAAAGAAAAAGGGTGTAAGAAAAAGGGTGTAAGAAAAGACCGCCAACTAAGAAAAAAGGGGAAGAGACCTCAAACTTTTGGAGGCATTTTGTACCTGTTTACACGGGTGGGCTGAACATTTTCTACACGCGGGGGTGTTTTGTATCTCACTATGGTTATAGCAACATGAATTGGCGTAATTTATTACCAGTGAAGCTCTTTAAGCTTGAGCTAGTTTCGGTGGCGTTAGCAAAAAAATACAAGGAAAAAAAATGCGGCACCTGTAAAGGGTGCACCATCGCAGATAGGGTAAGATAACAGTGAAGTCGGCTGTCGAGCTTGTTAGAGTGGGAGCACAAAGGGTTTATGCGTATGCGCACCTCTTACTTAACCATTTCAAAGGTACAAGTCTTTTCTGGATTCTAAAAGGCAAAAAAGTTGGCCCAGCTTTCAATAGTGGTGCAAGGCTGGAGAAACAGCATAGCTGGGGGTCGACCTAGCTTGTTTCCCCCTTGGATCCCCTGGCAATGGGACACACACACACACACACACACACACACACACACACACACACACACACACACACACACACACACACACACACACACACACACACACACACACACACACACACACACACACACACACTGGAACAGCCTTGTAAAATGCGGTTAAACTTGGCCTCACCCCTCAGCGGTCATCCTAGCTTAGCAAGAACATTGCAAAACTTAGCAACACCGCAAGAAACTAGGTAGAGCCCCAGCTACACTGTTCTTTTTTGCAACTGAACACCTATTTCACACCGTTTCAACAACCTACAGAAAGCCATGCGTGTTGCAGTCGGTAAACACCCTTTTCACCACACGACTATAGTCCTTTTAATTTTGAAGGTTCAAATTGGCGTTTCACGGGCCAAAGCTAAACTTGGGGCATGCGGTGCATCGCATTGCATACGAGCATTTCTTTTTTTGCGTTTCGAAGTTTCTTGCGAGTAGAGGAGTATATGAGGGGATGTCTTCTTCTTTACAGTGCTATTATGCATCCAAGCATGGCCTTATTCAATTAACAGCTGAACACCTTTTCCACACCCTTTCAACACCCTAAGAAAAACCTAGGGTGTTGAAGTTGATCAACACCCTTTTTTCCAACAAAAAGGTGTAGAGCTAGGAAAAGGGTCTTGAGATTCAAGAAAAAGGGTGTAAAGGCCTCCTAACACCCTTTTTCCACTTATGCTACACTCTTTTTGGCTAAAAGAGTGTAAAAAAGTTTATTGTGTATGCTTAAAAAGAAAGTACAAAGGAAAGTAAAACAGTTGCAGTACGAGCCTCAGGCGTGCGTATGAAAGCAAGCGAGCTTGACCAGCTAAAACTATACATAGTTTTAGCTGGTTAAGCTTGCTTAACTATAGTTAAAGACAGCGAGGACATCTAAGCACTCCTAGTGGATGCGAAAGGATGTGGCGTAAATGCGGAACGGCTGTGCCGCTGTGGGCTGTGGGCGCCGTGCATAGCGCCCTGGATATCTGGTGACTCCTGCGTCGCTAGGTGAAGCAACAGCGTAGGTGCAAAGTTCGAAGCAGAGTGTAGCTAAATTACGTATCCTCCTTTAACCATTATCATCGTTTTCCCTCCAGGCCTTCTTTCCTCCTCCGTCTGTATGTCTTCAAGCAGTGGCGAATTGCCCTTCTTAGCCCAATACGTTGGCTTAAACTTTGGTTAGCTTTAACCTTAAGTTTTACGACTGGCCAAGCAACGTCAGACTTATTGTACGTAAACTTTCGGGTACCGCTTGAAGACGTTAGAGCTCAAAGCGTAACACTAGGCTAACGTGAGGGCAGCACACACCCGTAGTTCCGGCGCAGCAGAGGGAGGGGGAGATGCGGACACGCTATACGGCCCCGTGCCCCTTTTCGCACGGCCAAGAAAAAACGCACACGGAGTAAATACGTTATTTGCTACTCGCCCAATAGGTGCTTCTGCAAATAGCGTACTCACATTACTGCTATGAGCCTCAACCAAGGCCTCAACGCATGTCTGTAAAGCACAATGCATGCACTTCATTGGATAAAACCAGCGCGAACTAAGACGAAGACGAAGGAAGGGCAACACAAGGACAGATTCGTCTGAGTTCGCGCTGGTTTTATCCAAGAATGTCTTTCCAACTAGCCCAGCTTGCAACCCTCTTGCATGCACTTCAATCAGCTATATGGAGCTGTAGTGGCGTAGCTGAAGAATGAGAACTCGTTTCGCATTTCGGGTGTTCTCCTGGGTTCAAGTTTGTTCCAGATCCAAATTTACCTTTTTTTCTTTACTTGATTATTTTACTTTATTTTCTTTGCACGTGGGCCATTTTTTCTGCCACTCCTCGGTTGCGGCATCATCAACGGACGATTTTCCGGCCTATCGAGTCAACCAACGCTTTAGCACTAAAAGAGGCCAGTCGCACGCCTCACGGGCGGTGGAAATTAATTCTGCCACGCTCCTTCGGACACGCCGATACTCGCCCAGGAGTCCGCTCCGGAGTGTCTATCATCACCGCTAGACGAAGACACCTCGGATTACAACGCGCCTGGTACACACACACCTATCTGAATACACACGCGCATGCCGGCGTCTGTCATCATCGCCAGGGATGCGTACGAGGGCGCGAATACATGCGCACACCTCGGCCATCGAGGTAGATGCCGACAGCGTAAAGCCGATTCATGGTCACTGCTTCTTCAGGCACGCATCCAAGATGAGCCATGCCTGAGCGAACACGCTCAGGCATGTAACGTAATGACGGCAACTCGCGTTCCGATGCGGCGTCACTAGCTGTGTACATGCGCTTCATCGGCGGCCGTGTATTATACCACGCGTGACCTCGTTAGCAGGGCCGATATACCACCTCCTCGGCAAGCGGTAGACGGTGTCGCGGCTGCACTAACGACGCTGAACAACCTTTGCACAAATGGTTTTGCGGAAGTCCTCGCGTAAGAGGAGCGAAAAAGGACGCGTCCTTCCGTGTTTCCGTAAATTGATTTTTTTTTAATTTTAGTTTCCTGCTTCATAGCTGATGGAGTAGGCAATAAGCCAGCCCTGAACCATACTTGTAAACGTTTGCTTCAAGGCGCCTCCTTGTGGGTACACTCAGGTGTGGCGGTTATAACACACTGTAAAGGTGACTAAAACGACATCGTCAACGATAATTATTTTAGTCATTGGTAGAAACGAAATAACGAATGATTGCGTTATTGTACACAATATTCAGCTTCTGTTCGCCTCCTATAGGCCATTACTGGCGCTGCAGTTACAAAATATGTCCAAGAATGATACGTAGTTTTTAATGACAATCAATGCATGAATAACCAGAAATTAAAAATACAGTAGAATCTGGATAAACGGCAATCGCTGAAACGGAATTGCCGCTTAAACGGAGCAGTAGCCTGTAAGTTGGTTGGTTTTGTATTAAGATAACGTAAAAAAAAAAACTTTCGGTAATCGGAACTAAAATTTCCGCGTCACCGTGTAAACGGAACCGAAAATAGAACTTCTTGTGAGACCCGTTGCCATGAGCATCAGCTGCTGAAGATCCAGATCCTGAATATGCAGTTGCAAGGGCTAAAACAAAAAGAAATTGATGCATTTTATACAAGTGCACAGACACTAATTGTTTCCAAGTAAACTTTGTGAATGCTGTTCCTAAATTTCTCTTGTAGTTTTCTTGCTTTCTGAAAAACTATCTGCTACATTCACCTTCTAATGCTTAGAGTTCAATGAAATAATTATTGCACATCTCTGGCAGTAAACGGAACTCCTGTTAAATTGAACTAATTTTCTCGGTCCGTTGACGTTCCGTTTATCGAGAGTCTACTTTAGGTTTAAGTTAAATCGAAGAAATTCATTATAACAAGGTTTCACATATGACATGTCGGCGTAGCTATTCGCGAGGCCAGTGGAACACCGGACGCCTTTTGTTTTTCCGAGCTTTGGGAGAAAACAAGACCTTCATGCTACCCCCGCGTATAGTTAAGTAAAATACCACATCATTATAACGGCACAATGCAAGGACAAATGGGAGTGTGTGAAATTAACTTGAGAATTCCTTTAAACTCTAGAGAATTAACCTGACGCCGCTCTCGGCCTTGGCGTGGCCTGTTAAGAAGCGAACGCAGGAAACAAGGGCTCAGAATGAGCGGACAGTTTTAATGCAAGTAGCGTTGGCGTCAGACACAGTAACAACAGAAACAGTGCGTCGGACACTCTTCTCGAGTCCTCTAAGTGGGACGGCGCGTGCAGGAGGATCTGGGGCCGAGTTGAGGGCTTCTCAGAAAATATGACAGAAGGGAGGGCCCTTTAAAACGTTTACCTGATTGACAAGCTTGATGAGAAGCCCGCTCTCCGCTTGAAGGAAGACAATTGTCTGGTGAGATCACAGCAACCTAATTACCATTCGATCGTACGTGCGTGCGTGCGGCTCTTGTTTATGCTTGTGAGAAGAATTAAAAATATGTTGCTGTAACTCCCTGGTGGGAATTTTATTGGATAAACGCGTAAGCCGCGCTCAAATACGCCTTGCACTTGTAAAGTCGGTGCCACTAACATGCACAAATGTTTTGCTCAGAGATTGTTATCAAAGTAGGCAAGCCCTATGGTCTTTCTTATAGATATCTCCATAAGACTCCATATATCTGTAAGAAGCGCTATAAACCAAGACTTTTAACGTTGTCTTCGCGACTACACAGAAGTGCATTGCTGATAAGACATTTTTCAGGAGTCTGTTATCAAGGTATGGTGGTCCCAGGGCCTTTCTTTAACAAATACCTCCGTATGACCCCGAAACAGTATACAACGGGGCCCTTTAAAGTCGCCTTCGATGTTGTACACAAATGCCTTGCCGAGAAGACTTTTTTAGGGTCAATATCAGCGGTATTGAATGAAAATATGAAGTTCTCAGCGCCTTTACTAACACCAATTTTTGATGCAGCCAAAGTGTGACGCACCAAGCGTTACCAGACGTACAGACGGTTTTCCTCGTTGAGTCATTGCTTACACATTAAAGATAGGATTGATGGGCCGCCTTTGCGATAGCACTGCAATTCCGGTTTTGTAACAGGTTGTCGTTGACGCATTAAGTTCACTTCCCCCATCTTCTCATTCCACCTTTCTCCCATACCTCAGATGATTCCTCAAAACCCTCCACAATCATCGCCACGTCGTCCTCCCCCTCCCAACTACACCCCGACATCGCCGGGTTTTTTAAAGACGATAGTCTTTATTGGGCTACTTAAACGCGGAAATTTTGGTCTTTCCGTATGCCTGTTTGTATGCCGAAAAGAGAATTTATGAAAACTATTTACAGCTAGGACCCGCTGTAGTTAGCTACGACACGGGTCGACAGGGAACAGGATATACACAGTGTGTTACAGAGGAAACGAAGTCACTTGACCATCACACAAGTTCACAAAAAACAAGGTCCGCCGCACCGAAGGCTCTTTCACTAATGTCCACGGCACAAGGTCCAGACACCAGAGTTCACGCATGGGAGTCAACATAAAAGCCACAACAGTTCACACACATCAGTTCTACTCTGTATTATTTCCGCACATAGAGGCATGCTCAGCCAGGCTGCCTGAACTGTGCCTTGGCCTCTGAACATACGACTCCCTTCCAGCACGCAAGTGTTACACCTTATTATAAAGGCACTATACGCCATTGCATGGTGTTATTGGCGACCTTGATGAAGCGAGTCGACCAACGCAGGAGGAAAGAGTCTTCTCCAAGCGCCACCAGCTCATGCTGCAGGTGCTGTACGGCCATTTCACGAACGCGCCAAAACAGGAGCTACATGGCACGCTGCGGTCGTGCCTGCAAGGCGGCTACACCTCGCTGGCGCCAAACAACAAAGGCACCCGCACACAGCAGAAAACTGACGAACGGGTATCTCTATTTCGTGTAGGCTCCGAGCCTAAGCTCAAACATTCTGCTGAGTAAAACCGAGAATGTGACGGCCACACGACACTCAAAAAGAGCATGCTCTAGAGTCTCAGTGCATCCTAATTGCGGGCACCGGGCAGAGTGAACCACATCAAATGCTGCAAGGCGGTCACACGTCCGCAGGGCTCTCCAGCCACGCAGCCACCCGAAATCGCAAACGTCTGCAGGAAGCACCGCTGACTTTAACTGTTGCCAGCGGGCCCCGCGAGTATTCTTTTTTCCGGTCATCCAACTGCCCAATAGCCGATTCCTCGCATATCTCAGTTGCTGATAAGGCTGTAATATCTAAATCTGGGTTGCCCGACTGAAAGCCTTCAAGCGTTTTAGCAACGTACTACCTGTCGATTCAGCCACCCGGCTAAAATGAAACTGAATCTCGCAATAGTCTTATATACCCACAGCTAAATCTGAACGTCTAAATCGGATGTCAATGTTCGTACTTTTCGAAATTGTCGAACAAGAACGTAACATTACGCAGATGTGAAGCAGAAAATCGATACATAAGCAATATTTGCAGTGTTTATTTTAAAAATCATGGATGCTCGGTTTTTGCGATATCAATTGAAATACTTGATGAGGCAAATACACCAACCAAGGGCGTTTATTCAAAGCGGTCCCAACGTTTCGGAGCCAACTCGGCTCCTTCATCAGGGGTGACTGTGTACGACAAGAAGCAGCGGTTATTCAGGTGTCTTCTTTTTTCTTTTTCTTTTTCTATTTTCTTACTGGAATCTTGCCCTTGCGCGTCGGAGGCCGTGGGCGTAGATGGTGGGAAGGGCTCCGAGGGATCTATTCAGGCTCCGAAACGTTGGGACCGCTTTGGATAAACGCCCTTGGTTGGTGTATTTGCCTCATCAAGTTTTACCCAACCAGACAGAGTTCTGTCGAAGGTGTTCACATTCAAATGAAATACTACATCAACTGCAGATAACCGTCGCCTGCGGCTGCCCGCGCCACTATAGCTCCTGGCGGAATTTCAAGAAATCAAACGGCAACAGTAACGAAAGGTTCCACTAGATAGGTTTCACGTTCCGGTGGGAAAGTACGTGGAGCAGGGCATTGGAGTATGGTGCCTCGAATCACGCCCGTCTCCGCCGTACGGCAGCGCTGGCATCGAGGCACCCGGCCTGGAACAGTAGAACGCCGTAAATTTAAATTGACTTGAGCAAACCTCTAGCGTGTTATTTTGGGAGGAACGAGACGGGGAGGAACAGCATGAGAGGTGAGCGGGAAAGAGTAGGGAGGCGTTTACATGGCAGGGGCGCCAGTCGACTATCGTATTTCGTCGACATTTGCAACAAAAGGAGCAGATACGGGGCCATTTTTTTCTTCTTTGAAATGACCCTGCTACTGCTCTTATATTGTGCGAAATATATTTAACAGCGATTTTGGCTGCACTACGACCCTCGCAAAGCGTGTCCGGGCCAAATGCGTGCCAACGGGAACCGTGTTCCTAGACTGGTTGTTGCTGTGGTGACTTTCATCAGTGACCGCACAAGGTTGCTATCTGCCTCCGCGTAGCTGAAGAACGACGAAAGCCATCGACGTCTCAATGGGGAAGCTGCATGCGGGCGCACTTGGGTTTTTGAAATCAGTCTACAACGATGCAACCACTTACTCCTGGGAAATGCTTAGCCGTGTAGTCCTAGCCCGTCCGTGGCAGCGGCACATATCGTTTTTCTCCGCACGAGATATTTTTACCGGACGTGAGCTTTTTGCGCCTGATTTATAGGGAAACTCAAATGACTCGCCATTACGAGTGTATGTCGGGCCGAAAAGCTAGGCTAACGAAACTGTAAATTGTATGTTGTGCCAGTGAGACAGAAAGCTCGACCGGTATGGATTCTTGTACAGGTTCGGAATGCTGGATTCCGGAAAGCGATCGTAATACATGATGTATGAATAAATTAAACACGATACTGGCGTAGTAATGTAATTCGGAAAGGCATTCAAATCATATCCCAAGAGTTCTTTGCGTGATGATGGCGGTGCTGAAATAAAACGGCGCCCTGTTATTCATTACTTCCATTGTGCCTCCGACAGGCTCAGAAGTTTAAGAGAATGGTGTACAGAATAAGATTGGCCATTTCACCTTGAAAAATGGCCTTCTTTGTATCGTCCAGTTCGGCAGATCGTCCAGTACGAGTAGTCGCTTCATACGTTAACGACAGCTGTTGCAACGTATTCCAGCACACTTTGTGTAGGAGGCCAGAGAACCAGACAGACCTTTGAAACCAGGATTAGCCAAAGAACCCTCCCCATAAAAGGTTCAATTAGAAGCCAGCCGCTCATGGTCTGTGCAGCTCCTTTTCTTGTCTGTGCTTTTCAGGCTACTTTAACGTGGATTTTTGGAAGCCTGCGCTCAATGTGGCAAACACAAATACATTTTCTGTTGTAGTCGAGGCTTACCAGTTCAGAGTGTTTGCAAACCACAATTACACAGCATCTTTGAAAGGAGACTTTGCTGCCTACTTCTACAAAGATGCGTATAAGCGGAGCATGCATTTTTATTTCAGCCCAAAGACACACATATGATCTCAATAACGGCAGATTAGGCTCCGAGCTCTGGAGCAAACGGCTCGCAGTTCACATTCCTGAAAATTCATTCACTCGCTAATGGAGTCATTCGTTGCAAGAACATGCAGTTTACGCTAAAGCGTCGACGAAATAGCTACTGAAGCTACCTATTTTCTTCACGGCATGATCCGTTCCTCTGCAGCTTCCTCTACAAATTGCGCAGCTTCCTAGCGCAGTTTAGCGCACTGGCACGCGTTCCGTGCGCCTTGTTTGGCGCGTCCTGCCTGTTTTGCAAGCTGTCTTCCCCGTCGGAACTGTCGGAGCCAGCTACTAACGAGCGGTCATCAGTGGCTGCAACGAAAGCGCGTCCTTAAACAGACCCCCTTTCCTTCAGCTTAAAATAAAAAGAAAGAAGAAGAAGATGAACGCTAGTTAACTCATCCGAGCACAGACCTTCCAACGAACCGCAACCAACTAATCACCCAACCTTGCAACAAATTGTCGCAATCCGCTCGTACCCCGCCATCCTTTGCCTTGCCGCTGTTAAGACTGTTTGCAACCTGCAAATGAGCTACTGCAGGGTGCTGGCTACTCGTGTCTTTAGCGCCTTGGCGCCGACTAGAAATAGGAAGCGGCAGCCGCCAAGGGTGAAGAAAAACACCTTCGCTGACTCACCTGCAGAGTGGACGCATGGGGCGCCTCACTCAATGCGATCTTGCCGTTGTCTTTCCCCGGCGTTTCGAAACAATCCACCGGACCGTGCGTGTCCGCGCACTGGTGGAAAACAGAGAGCGGGAACATTATCGGCGTCGAATGAAGGTCTCGGACGAATCTAACGCCGACGTCAGCCGGCCTCGACTAACTTCCACTTGAATCGTATACTGACCTTTGGAAAGTTGGGCCTTCACAGACCGAACAGATCGTGCGCGCTGCGCTCAAGGCTTTGCGGATGTTGCTCCCTGTAACGGCGCCATAATGACCTCCACTTAAGCAGCCGAAGGGTGGCGGCAAGGCTTAGGTAATCACCCAACCTCTAGCACGATTTTGTTCGTGACACGCGGACCTGACTCAACGAAAAATCCGACTTCGAGCTCTGAAGTAGACCTCGTGAGTGTACGCACGCTCGTACGTACGCTATGGCACCCTCATTCGTATCATCATTGCCGCCATTACGAAGAAGAGCTCCCAGGAAATTCTCCTCCTTAGAGTTTGGGCGATATCTGCTGGGCTCCAAATGCACCCCAGTTTCATTTTCTGTTTCGAAGTTCCACGACGATGCGAAGTATTTTTTTTTTTTGCAAAATAATGTAAGCTAAGCTCTCCAAACTCTGACAAAGTTATTGTGGTTGCACAAAGTAATTTATTTTTTACGCAATACATTGTAATTGTTCCCGCTCGGTGCGGGACAATCAGTAGAAGCACTTAATCTGGTGTCGCAAGTGGATGGGTTAAAGGTGACGCTGAAGAGAGTTGGTCAAGCCGTTGTTTACAGAGCCAAAAAGAAGATGGCGCTAGTTGGTACTGAATTAAGCCGTGCGCTACTGTGTTCCCAATAGTGGTGCAATGTTTGCTTAAACTCATGTGACCATTTATTTTCATACACATAAGAGAAGTCTAGCCCTTTGTTCGTCCCCTGGAATGCTCTCCCACCGAGGGAGTGACCTGTGAACCAACAGGCATAATTGCGTACAAAAATCGCCTTAAAATAGTCTACTACCACTTTCACGTCAGACGCCCGAACATTGTGCGGAAGAGAGAGTGTGTGGCCGAGTATGACACGCCTATCAGCGTTGCCCCGGTAGTTAATATTTTCTTCGCACTGCCCCAATCTAGGTCGCGCAAGCTCTCCTGGAACGGCACTGGACCGTGTCGGTAGAGGAGAGTACAGGCGCGGAAGAGTGCAGCCGCGGCACGCATCGTACAGCGGTCGCCTTCAAACACGGCCAACCTGCAAAGCCAAGCGCGACGGATCGCGCACACGGGCCTCCGAGCACGCACGCAGAAGACTTGGTGGCGCGGGCGTGCCTCGGCGCTCGGGCCTTACGCCGCGGAGAGGAGCCTTGACCGACCACGACGGCGACACTCTTGACGCGGATGACGAAAAGTCCCGAACGCAAACAGCGCTCGCCCCCGTCTGTATGCGTGTTTGCGTCTCGCTCCGGCAACTCCAACGGCAGTGCGGCGGCGGCGACGACGCAGAAGACACACACAGGCACCCAAAGGAAGAACGGTACTCGCAAATGAGCGTCACATGCGTAAATACTGCCGCTCGGAGCAAACAACAAAAGTACGCACACACATACGCACACGCACACACAAACACACACAAACGCGACACGAAAGTGACGAGAGGACGAAAGGTGAAAGTGAAGCGGTGAAAAAGGAACGACGGGAAAAAGAAAAGAAAACGCCCAGTCCCCGCGTCGCTTCGTCACGCCAGAAGCTGCGTCGTGACGCAATGGCGCACGATAGCAGCATCCGCGCCGATCAGCCCTGAAAAAAGGAAGGAGGAGAAGGCAAAAGCCTCTCGCTTTCTACGCAGGATCCGTTGCGGCTACCTTCCGCGCCAGCGACGCCCGGCCGTTTCAAGGTCTCGCAGACACCGTCTCGCCTCCTGTTCCTCTTAATCCCCCTCTCCCCCCCAGAGATGAGCGCTTTCTATATATACATGCCTCAATCTGCGTCTGTGCGCGCGGCGTTTCTTCTTTTTCGTTTTCGCGGATCTCCCTCCGACCCCTCTCTTGCCCGACCGCCCAGACAAAGGGTTTAGCCAGGAGAAAGATCGAAAGGGGGGACGGAAGAGAGGGAACCGCAAACTGCGAGCAGGGCGAGACGAAAGCGAGACGAAACGTACAAACACAGCAACGCGCGGAAAGAGGGAAAGCGACGGCGACGTTTGAGGGAAAGGCTCGCGTTCGAAATACAACAGGGCCGATGGCAGCGGAAAAATGCATACGCCATAACCCGAGCCGTCCGTCTCTCCACAGGCCCACTCATCTCGGCTCGTGGATAGCGGGAGACGTCTCTCGATTCCACGCTCATCTCCGGATGCGGCAACGCCGGCCACCGCATCAGTGAGAGAACTAGCGGGAATTCGCAATTCGTGCCGCGTCCTCACACACTGCGTGATTGGTCTGTTTTCCGGGCCAGAACGTGGATACCGTTTCGTGTGAACGAGTAGTTTAGACAGGCGCGCAGGAGGAGCGTACTATTCGCCACGGGCAATGCCGGCTGTTGGCAGCGCCAGCGCGGTGCGGCAGCCGTGAATGGACGCAGTCCGGTTAGTGCCTCTTCGACGACGCCTTCTTGCTGTGGGATACTGTGCAATAGCGGAGAGCTTTGCAGCGCGTGGTGGCGCAGCGATAAATTTGAAAGCAAGCCGTCTTCGAAAGTGTGGTCGAGCAGCGGCACGGCGCGAGGAGACATCATGAACGCTCACAGCTTGCTCCTGGAGACTCGCCAGGTGTTTCGGTGAGTGAACTGAAACAACTTGGACTTTTCATTAAGGTTTTCCGTGTCTGTTTTGCTGACAGTCGATTTGTCATCGTCGCTTCATTCGTATGCGGACGGTTGCGCGCGATGGAATCGTAAGATATGTTTTTTTTTATTGGTTTGGTATCCCTCTAGTTCACTTCGTAATTTTATTGTACGCTGTTCCACACGCCTTCATTCTTGGACGTGTGGGAGGTTTCCGCATAATACATTCGTGTTTAACTGTGTCGGAGCGAAAACGCGGCAGAAGTACTACTGAACTCGGCTTGTTCGTTCACAAAGGTGATGGAACGGGCTCGTTATAGGGTGGACCGGTGCCGAGAGTGTATATACTTAGAGCCCGAACAAACTCATGCGTGTTCTAGTCTGCTCAAGTCACTAAAGGAAACTTCGTTCAGGTTACCGGTGAAAGATAAACGCTTCCTTCATTGCCTTCGATCGGGTGAGGTTTTCTCTGTCAAGAGTAGACAGCTCTTCACCTTCGCCGGAGTAACAGTAGAAGATTTGAAAGCTCTGAACGGTGACGTGAGCACGCTCAGCTCGGCATTATATTGTAGGAGCCTGATAATAGTCAAAGTAAATTGCGAGAAAATTGGCGTAAAAGCGCCGGGGAAGTCGGCTCAGGAGAGCATTCCAGTATGCAGTATAGCCCATTTATAACGAACTCGGTTTGAACGAAATCCCAGCTATAACGAACACATCTTCGTTACCAGTTACCATTTTATACATAGATTTAATTTATGACCAGATGTAGCGAAAAACGGATATAACGAACTAATTTCCGTTTCCCTAATGTGTTCGTTATAAGAGGGCTAGACTGTAAAATCTTATTCGGATGATAATTTGGCGTGAACGCCAGCAGTCAAATTATCTTTAATAATGAGCTTGCAGAAAAGTTCGGGCTATTAGTAACTGGCCCGGTATGTTTTCGTTCATGCGCTTTCGCGTTCCTTTGTCAACTTAGCATCACACAAGTAAAAATCAGGACAACCAAAATTTATCGCGTATTGAAATTCAGAGGAAACCAAATAGTTAGGGAAGTGGGAAGGGTTGGGTTTTGAGGGGTGAGGCACGAGTATATCTATAAAAAGGAATAGTTCAGCCACTGTTATAACATCGCTAACGATTACAGAGATCATTGGCGTTTTCACCTGACTTTGTTTTGATTTGTTTTATTGCTGTAATGACTCTTGCGTCTCGTTTTTTATGTCTGTTATTTTAACTGCAGTCGCTGGTGTACCCGCCCCACCAAATGTTTTGTGACCACGCGCTACAAAGTAGGTCTACACGTTCTTAAAATCCAGAACAGTCACAAAACTAATCGCAGAAGGTGCTTCACAGTAAACAGAAAGTAGTAAACTAACTGAAGATCCGTTGGTAGATGCTTAAGAATGCGAGATCATCTCACCTGTATTACTCGCGAACTCGAGGCTTGGCCCGAGGGGAACGCCTTGCACTGGCTGCACACAATGCGTACAAGCGGTGGCGGTGCTAACAAAAGTAACGGCACTTCAAGTCCAAGCTACGCTTCGACTTGAGGTCTACCTCGTAACGTCGGCAGAGTTGCGAAGTTAGCTCTCTACTTTATCGAAGGCAGCTCTCTCCACGTGATCTTTCCACTCTCTCGTTCCGGGCTATTTCGTCGCTCGTTGACCGATCGACGCAGCTCTGTTGACGGAGAAACGAGGAAATTCGCCCACATGCCCCATCCGTTGTTCACGTAATAAAACAACGCTTCGTGACTCCGGCCTATAAGAAAGGCGTTATTTTCTTTTTTTAGCCAAGAATATGCCCAGAATTTGAAAATATGGATAATATAAGGCGAGCACTAGCAGTTGTAGTTGCAAAGAAAAGAAGTTACGAAAGCAAGAAGGAAAGATGGTCAGAAAAAAAAAAAAAAAGGAACACCAGTTCCGGAATTTCGATGGAGGGGTGGAGTACATGCCTCATATATGGTCGTTGCTTTTTTCTCACCTACTTGAGCATCGAAAAACTGAAGGACGCTCTGTTGTGCATTCATATCAATGCACTGTGCACTGAATGCACAGTGCACTGAATGCACAGTGCACTGAATGCACTGTGGTGTGTTCAGCTTCTTTGGTCGTTTGTTCTCTACGTTCCCCAAGGAGGTTGCATACAACCTCCTTGGCGTTCCCGAACTTCTCCCGTCAAAAAAAGAAGGTATTTACCTATGCGACATCAAGTTGAAAACACTTCCTATGCATTTTTGGCAGTTGCTGAAGGTTGTATTCGTGTCCATATCAGCTCTCAAATTAACGTCTCCCCAAACACTGCCTTACAATATGCAGTGTTGCAGAGTTGCCAAACGAGACAAGTTGGCGTTGACGCCACATGGCTTGGCAACCGTTCTCTTTGAAAATGATGATTTGCCCATACTGGAAGGGGCGTCGTCCTGAAAGATAGTACGCTGTATAAACTTCAACGAACAGCGAGAATTGAAAAAAAAAAAAAAAAAAACGTAACACCGAAGAATTTCCCAGTTTTTGAAAGGCAAGTTCAGCCAGTCATCTGTGCAAAACTGGTAAAATGCGAATTCCAGAGTACAGTAGCCGACCGATTTTTCGGACCTGGAGGTAAACGAAAAATAGTCCGAATAAAAGAGTACTTAGAAAAATCCGCGGATCACAAAAACGAACTTCATTTCAATTAAATATGACTAAAGAAGTCTCGAGTGGTTCCTTCCCTTAACTTCCTCCTTCGTGTGCTAACAGGAACACTGAAGGGCCGCAACACAATTCTGCTGATGGTACGCACAGAGCACAGGCGATGGGGTGAACCCAGTGAACCACAATAATCGCAATGGCTACCGATCAAGTAAAAAAAAAAAAAACGTGCACGACGCGCGAAACAAGACAAACCTGATGATTATGTTGTTTATAAGTCAGCGTCACTTGGTGCCTAAAAAATGGTGTCGAAAAAAAAAAAAAAACTGGCCGTGTATGACCCGTTTACGGCTTTAGATATTGCTTCCGCCGTACACTACATGCAAACTTATGGCCTCCAAGATGAAAGTTTGTTACCCTGGTGGGAGTCAAGCCAATCCCCATACAATTTAAAGCAAGCTAGGGGGTCAATGAGTCAAAATGACGACGTCCTGTAGTCGCACTGTGGCTCTGTCGCGTAAAATTTTGTCCGAAAAGTCGAACTTTTGCATTATTTTGTGCGAAACATCCGTTGTTCATATACATGACTAATATGGGACAACTCGCGGTACCTCGGGAAAGTCCGGAATATCCAGCTAGAATTTGTGGAGTCCGAAAAACGGTAGGCTGCTTTACGTACACGCTGAGGCAATACCACGGTTCAGCTTCGCCTCAGTGCATTCGAGTGACAAATTCATGCCGCCAACAAAATCGATTCGGCGGTTCAAAGCAACGTGCATACCATTTTATCTAAAAATTAGAGCTACGCTATGAACTAAACTGGGAAAAAAGACAAAAATGACGGGAAAGAATAATTTCTTACCAGTGATCACATAATGCAAGTGATGAATTCACCCATCACTCAAAGGTTGCGAAAATGGCGATTTGAAAGCTGACATGCTTTCTTCGTCACTTAACTTCAGCGAAGACAGAAGAACAAGGGAATAGCGAAAATGGGCCACCCGTCAAGTGCAACAGAAGAAAGGTTCTTGACACGCGCTTTCCGTTCCTAACACGTATACACACTAACGACGTAACAAAGCACTCGTCAGTCCCTGCCGTCGTTTGACTCCATGCGAATCTCGTCACGCCGGCGATTCTCCCGGTGTCAAAAATCGCGGGTCACCTTGGCGCTTTTCCCAGCGACGGATCCCACTGCGGTAATGAGGAGATGTCTATCGCGTTCAGACGCGGAAATGGCGATTAATCACGCGACGCAGGCGCGCATAAAACCGCAAGGACATTTGCTCGCCGACACCGACTCCTGCAGTTGCTCAGATTAGGCTGATGAGCGGGACGTCCTCGCGTCGCCAGTTGCCGGCAGTTCGTAGTCCTGTGTGTCGGCACGATGATTTTTGAATCGAATCTTTAAGCTGTATCGTTTTCACCTTATCTCTTAAGTGAATGTTTATTATAATAAATGATAACTGTGCCAAGCTTGAAGCGCGATTAAACTTTGGCACGCAACAGTTCTTCGGTGGAATTTTAAGGACAAGGTGCTGATTTTGTTATCCACGTCAGTTAGAGCGTAAAGTTAGTAAAAAAAAATAGCTAAGTAAGAGCTGTCCCCGGCATGTCTACGTCTCCGGTGTTCTGGTAGACGAGCGCATAAGAAATGGTTAATTTGCGCGAAGAGCGACAGAAGTGCTGCCTGATTATATGCGGGACAAAGCTCATTTCGAAGAGCCTTTTTTTGAAGGCACTTAAAAAAAAAAGTGAAGGCCGCCTTTTATTCAAAAGCAATTTGCAAGCAATTAAAAATATCCCTCTGAGCTGTTTCTACCTTTTCATTGATGCACTGCGTCCTTGGAGGTTCTTTCACCGCGCCTGATGGAAGGGCTATGGACGACCTATTTTGCGTCGTGGTTTTGGCGTACACAGAAAATAATGGTCTTCAATAGGACCGTTGCTTCGATTAATCGGGAGAACGATGTTCTGCTTGTTAATCGCAGAATGATTTCGGCATAATATTCCCTTCTCCTATGGTCAGATGGTATTAGCGCTTACGATGATGATACTGATCACTGTGGCGGTAATGGTTATGGTGAACACTTGAACGCCCAATGGTGGCTCATGGTGTGGAAGCAGGTGCAAAGAGGTCACTACCTAAGTGAATTCACACCAGGAATATTTATACTTTAACGTCCTTGGCGAACTGTCGTTTGACGAAAGCAGACCGGAACACAAATTTAGAAATTCCCTCTTCTCTGTTGTGGGAGCACCGGCGGAAGAAAATGTTTTGTAAGCAGGCGCCTACTCTAGAAATCCTGAGCCTCCCGTCTTGTGCACGCAGTGAACAAAACGGCGTCATAAATAGTTTTGGCACTATCCATATAGCGTTTGCGAGTGGCGGTGCTCATTTTCGGTCGATTTCGAGAATGAAATTTAGGCATTGTTTCTTATCACGCTGCGGTGAAGTATGTTGTGTTTATTTTTTTTCTTCGCGTGTCTTGTTATCGGTGTCGGACGGACAATATCAGTTTATCATACTTCTAGTGGAGCATCTTCTTGTTGCTGAAGCCATGGGGCGCACCCGGATATTTGGTTTGCGAGGCAAGACGTGTATCGTGTTCCCCTCCTGCCTAGATGCTTCAAGCATGGTCAGAGCGGTTCTGGGTGTGAGTGCATGCTTCTAAAAAATTACGGAGGAACTTCCGTAGAATAGTTGAACATCCCTGTTTTTGTGCTGTTGAACATACTGGTGAACGTTGGGATCACGCCCGTCACCACTTGACCAACCACCTGCACCGCGCGCCAAAGCTCGTTCCGCTCATTAGTCATTGCCAGGAGTCTCTTAATTGTTCGTCACCTTTTGGCACCTACAGCTCTCAAGGCGGCTCGTGTTGCACCTGCGGTAGCGGCCTACCCTCCTTTGGCGCTTCTGTTTCCCTTTTCCGGCGCGTGCTGCGTCGCCCTTTCTCAGAGCCATTCTCTGACCGTTCTCCAGCACTGCAGGTTCCTTTTCATGGCGCGCGATTCCCGACTCACGATACTTTATCTTTTTTAAAAATATTTTCTGTTCCTGACAACACACGTGCTTCGAACGTAGAGTTAAGACTCTCTTCTAAAAATGCGATGTGACACTGAATTTGCAATACCGGCTGCCAAACTCTGCGGGATTCGATTCGCAGACAGCGGACTGCTAACGGCATCTGGTTGCCTGTTTCGGCACTGTCGGTTCTTTTCCCGGTTTATTTTGAAGAGCGGTGCGCATTGAAACGTACGACGGGGGTTAAGGAAGGGGTTATAAAAATCATGCTGTCTGCTTGACCGGCCCTTTAACACGAAAAAAAGGCAAGGATAGCTGTCAAACACGCATTGTGAACTCCGGAAGGAGCTAGCTATAGAGTTCACATCCGAAGCACTTTTACTCACGGATCATCACATCTCCGAGTGAATGTTTGCACTGTGAATGGCGTGTTTTTCGATTGAAATGGTGGTGTAATACTTTCATTTTGTTAGCATTCAGTTTGTAATACAATTTCGTGAGAAAGTATTTGCTGTCGGGGTCTCCGGGTTTGCAAACAACAGCAAAGAGTCTGCGACAAGATGCTGCTACAGAATTTACTTGTGGTTTTTATTTATCCCAGCCATTTCTTCCTTCGGTAAGTTGCCCGTATTTATGCCCGAGCGCGCGGTGAAGCATTGTGAGTTTCCGATCGGACGGCACGCGGCGTAAAGGTGCGCTCGTCTTCCGTATATGGTGGGCTGTGTAAAGCGCATACACTCCGAACTTTTTTTACGGTAAACTTGTTGATACGGCATTCCAGTGCGTAATTCCAAAAGGACTTCAATACTGCCTGAATGTGCGCCCCTATATCTGAATAGTTGTATGCCTGCTTCCACAGTTATTTTCAGACCCAGAATTGGACGAGGCGTTCATCCTTATTAGTTCACGGTTCAACGAACTAATAAGGATGAACGCGGTTCAACGAACTAATAAAGATGATGTGCAACGCAATCCCTGTGGAAAATGTTTGTCCGTCGTTTTTTGTATGAAGTTTAACGCGCCGAAGCTACGCCTGCGCAACGGCGCCGTAGGTACGGGATTCGAAATAATTTTGACCACCTGGGGATCTTTAATGTGCGCCAAAATCTCGACACACGGGTGTTTTCACTTTTCACCTCCATCTTTAAAGCAGCCACCACGGCCGGGATTGAACCCGCGTACTTCAGCGCCTCATCCACTGAGCCTCCGCGGCGGGTGTTTATCCGTCGTATTTCGTGACCGCTCACGCAGGCGTGATTGGCGACCTCACACGTAGCAACCGCTGTATATGTGCCACTTGTGAGGTCTGTGCAGGGTCAACCACAGAATGGATGATTGCATCACTGGCTTCCAAATAACTAAAACAAATTGAACAACAACAACAACAACAACAACAAAGGAACGAACGCACACATCCAATTCATCCCTTCGACTGTTTTTTCAACGCCTGAGGACCGCCCGCGCTCAGAGAAGTTGAACAGCAACAATGGCTTACCTGTTGAAGGTGGCCTGACAGTAGTCGTAATGCGGAAGCAAAGCAAACAAAACGTAAACAAAAGCCAATCGCAACTGATCAGACGTTTGTATACCCCGAGGCCTCGCAGCCGCCCATTTCATATCGTGTGACAGCTGCCAATGCTTCTTCTGCCGTGCCGGTGACGACAGAAGGTCAAGCGGCCACAGAAGCTCCGGGGGGCAGATCACCTCGCTTTTTGTCACGCCCTCAGAGGGTCACAGCCGGAATTGACTTCAGGGGAGGGGGGCCGCTACGAGGTTAGTGCACGCTTCTTCTGCCACCGCCCACTGCGCACGATCTCTGCCGTTGAGCGAAGACCGGGTGATCAAGGGAACTCAGCGAGCTGCTGCTGCCTGTGCAGTTCGCGCGGAAGCGCTTCGGCTTAGGTGACGAAGGTTAGCGCTGTTACGGCACGTCGCTACTGCGGCTGTGGCCGCACGAAGGGAACAAAATGAAGAAAGCTATGCAGTAAAAGCCTGTTAATTCGAACCGCACGGAAGAGCAAACTCAGAATTAATGAAAGTCGGAACTAACGAAAGTGAAGAACAACAACAGCCCACTGCGATTGGGAAATGGTTGGGCAATAAGCTACACTATATTTGCGATATTTGCGAAGTCTTCGAGATCCGACGCCACGTAGAACGGAGAGGGGACAACAGCCGCTAATTTCTGCCCTCCACGCTGGTTTGGTTTTGCCGGATTTTACCTAAAGTTCTAAACACAAATCTTCCCTTCCTTTCAGACTCTGCGTAGGGTCGTGTGTATAGACAGCGGGGGCGTTTTCATGGAGCCGTGTGCCAGGCGCCAAGCAGCGGGCACGGTGGCACGTAGGTCGAAATATCCATAGGAGACTTCTGGCGTTCGAATTAACGTGCTTTGGTACACATAGACTTCTATGTAGCTTGGCCGAACCGAATCGTACAGATCGAGTTACCAGCAAATTCGAATAATTGAAGTTCGAATCGATGACCTTTTACTGTAGTTCATTTCACAAGCTGCGAGCACCACTGCGAGCACCACTACCCGACTGTCAACCTAACCCGCCCTCGCTGTGCCATTTCATGGTGGAAGCGGGAGAACAGAACTGCCTTTCAAAAATAAAATAAAATGAAATGCTCCAATGCCTATTGCCGCTCTTCCTCTCCTGGTCAACGTAAAATGCCACGGTGAGTTGGATGGCTCATTGGACCGATTATTTACAAGCGGGTAGCATCCAGTGCGCTGCGTGAAATTGCTACTGCAGCTGTTGGGATGCAACGGAGCTTAAACCTAACGTTACTCTTTGAGGTACTGCGACGTCAACCGATAACTGTAGCTCGAAGTGCATCCAGTACAACGAGTACATTGCTAGACTAAGAGCAGCGGCTGTTGGGTGTGCGCCATGTGAGTTCTTTCGCTGTCCCGTACATCCATGCCGACATGTAATTAGATGGCTGTCATAATAAAATGATGCACTATCGTGAAAAGGTCATCATGATGGTGCCGATGGCAATGCGTCACGTACGTATGGGAATATTTGTGCTTGGAGCCATGGGCATACGTGATTTTATATACTAAAGATGCCAGACAATATTTTGCAGAGTATCTCTAGCATACTTTCGGCAGCTTGCGCGTATATTCGCTGGAGAGAGATCTTCTTGCGCGTACAAAGACCATAATGGAAGACGAAGTCTTCAGTGGACACCGTCATATAGCTACACGCTTTAAAGGAATAGGAACCGGGGCGTTACCGAAATGGGCAACCTACCGACAAGGAATCCGTACCACTTTTATGCATACATTAACCTTACCAATTATGCTTGTCATAGTGGCGCCACAAGGTTTGGAGACTATACAGAAATCGTCCCAGGCAACCTGATTGGCCAGGGACGCTGAACAAGCACCAAGGCACAATGGGTCCCGCAATTTGTCACGCGGACGGGCGTGTCTCCCAGCGTCGACGACGATTGCCACTCAAGTCGCCGCACGCCTTGCGAACACCATAGCAGGCGACGAATACGAGAAAAGGTGGACCTTGAAGTCGGCGCACGCAACACCGTGTCGCTTCGCGCCTATCCCAAGAGTGGCAGCAACCATTACTGCCCTGCGCGACAGCATCCACAGCGAAATGACACGCTTCGCAAGCAGCAACAGCTTTTTCATTGCTGCTTTTGTTTTTCGAGCCGAGGGAAACACCCCTTCAGCTGCATGCGGAAGACGAGCGTATGTTTTTCCCGGCGGTGTTGCTAAACACCGCAGAGTATCTCCGCTACCCAGGCGGAATATTTTTTCGCGACAAGAAAGCACCCTCGGAGTCTTCCCCTTCCCTGATTAGAAACAAGACGCCGTGTACGTCCGTTCGCGCATGCATAGGTGCTTACTCGCACAAGGCCCAGCGAGGAGCCTCTTCGGCGCGGTATAGCGGTCAGGGCTATGTCAACGCGGAGTTACGCTGCGGGACGGACTGGGGTTGCGAAAGAAGGGGGGGTCTCTCGAAGAGGCAGCGCCCGTGCGTCTCTGGCCCCGAGGGGCCTTCTTCTTTGCCGGCAGCTTTTTGGCCGCGCTTACTGATGAGCGCCGGGAGAACATTGGCACGGAGCGGGAGAATGACAGAGTGACTCCGCGAGGGCCAAATGATGCGTGGCCTGTGACTGTGGCCAATGAGTCAGAGCCTGCTTCGCGCGGATGAGGCTCCTTCCTGCGGAGCGTTGATTGACGCCGTCGCTTCTGCCTTTTTATTTTTTTTGTTAGGCGTTGTTCGCGGAAATGGGCCCTGTTCTTTCTTAAAGTGCGAGTTAGAGCGTACAGCGTTGTTCTGTTCACAAGGACAGCTTGAAGAAAGGGGAATATACGCGTCTAAACCCCAGCGTGTGAATGAGTGAGTGAGCGAGTTGTACGGACACGTGAACTTTCGAGGACGTGGGACAGAAAAATAATTTCGTTGTAAGCGATACCTTGTTATAAGTAGGGCTGTTCGTTTCGGGTAAAACCCGATTTTACCCCATTTTGGCATCCCGAACACATTTCAGGAGAACCGGGTTGAACCCGGTTTCTGCACGAATAGGCCTTTTCAAAGTAGCGATGTGCATAATCAGGCGCTCACGTTCTGGCGTTCTCAACCAGCACTTGCTGGAAGCAAGCCCCACAAACACAGCTTTTGAACTCATTGAGTATTGGCATGACTTACCACCCACTACTGCAGACTGACAAATGCGGCACTGACATTGTTGTCCCCTAGCTAATAGGAACTGTGACTGTGATGTCGAGAGAACTTTTTCGCCTGGCTTCAACGATTGGATAGTTATCGAATGGAGACCGGCATGTTCCGCATGAAGATAATAATGCATGTAAGCAAGGATGTGTAAAAAATCGGTGGCCAGCTAGTTTTTCGTGAACAAAATGTTTTATTTGTTGGAGGTTATCAATGCTCTTTACTGTCATCATGACTGCTTCATCTCCGAATGAACTCCGAATTTCAGAGCGTGTTTGCTAGAAAACTTTGATGCCCCCCGATTACAAGCTTGAAACAAACGCCAATTTTAACGGAAAACTCCAAATTTCGGAGAGTATTTTCTAGAAAAGCTTGACGTCCTCCCGATTGAAAGCTTGAAACAAACACACATATCAGTTCGTGAAAGTTGAGAAAATCCTTAAACTTTCTTATACTGAGTGTATTACTTAGTGCATCTCTGGATTTAACCCGAAAAAACCCTAACATCGGAAAGGATTTACAAAAGCACCCGATTTCTACCCGATGATCAGTTAGAAAAATAGCACCCGATTTTTACCACCTGATGGTGAAAAAATATAAAACCCGAAAACGAACAACCATAGTTATAAGTGAGAAGGATTTCCTCTATGTGTACTGTAGTGGGGACCACGGCCACTTCGAGTAAAACCATTTTTCGAATAAAGCAATTTCAGTACCTGTGCACTCATTAAATTTCATAAATAATTGTAAACATGAATGACGCAAAATCTTCCCTTGATTATCACCACGCCATAATGGAGGCTAAGTGTTCAGGTTTCACTCGTCGCCTGTCAGTAAAGGTTGCCTTCGTAATGTTGAAAGGGGTGGCGATGCCAAATGCTTAGTGCTCGGTGTATTCGACTGTAGGTTATCCTTTCTAGCCCCTCCGAGAAGATTGGTTTCACCGGTTGTAAGTGTACGCGGAAGAGAAAGAATAAGAAGCAGTAGCAATTGTGCTGACCAAACCACCATGTTTGCACGCCCGAGGGCGTAGCTCGGGGTCGTCCGTCGAATTTTTGGACCGCTGCCCGCAGCAGGATGAGAATCACTGCACGCCGTGTTTTCCCGATGCGCACGCACGTCAGAAAGACTGCCATCAGCACTTCCTGGCCACAGCGCGTCTCCGTCAGCGCGTGACTCCGCGCACGCGGTCACGCAAATTTCGACTTTCACGCGCCTATTTCATGCCGCGGCGCTATTGCGCGCGGCTTCAGTGACCGCGGCGCCTTCACGGAAGTCAGTCCGCCCCTTCGCCCCGGTGTTTCTCGTGTCCGTCTCCCCGATTTCTTCTCGGCCAGCGAATTCTGTTTCCTCGCGGAAAACGAAAATCCCTGTCTTTACAAAGGAAAGCTCTTTCATTCTAAAAAAGGAGGGCGCTTCCATGAATAATATCGCCTTCGATGTCACGCATTCAGCCTTTTGATTTCATTTCCATCCGTCTTTCTCTTTCTCTCTCACACACACAAACACATACATACATACATACATACATACATACATACATACATACATACATACATACATACATACATACATACGTTCGTACATACATACATACATACGTACATACATACATACATACATACATACATACATACATACATAAAACGACAAATGACTGACTGGCTGACTGACTGATTAACTGAGTTATTCATCATAGCCCAAGCACTGGCCCAGTTACTTAATTTTTGGAGAACATATTCTTTCTCAGCCGTGGATGCTCATTAGGGCGGGATTTTTCGAAATTTCACTTAAGGACATGGGTGGACCTAAGGCCTAAACACTTCTTCCCAGATCTCTTGATATGCTTTAGGCACTCAAAAATAGGGACCTGATTGTTGTGTCTCATACAAAATGTCGCAAAATACAGCTCATAATTTTTTTTTAGAAATTTCGCACCTAACGAGGCTAATTGTGTAACATTAAATTGAAGGGTGCGGCTAAAGCTCCTACAATACCTTCTATGCCAGTAAAATTACAAAATTTATTTTTGCGCTCAGAAATTATTCATGCAAATGCCTGATACGATTTCGGAATTTCCAGAGATTCCACCACGAGATACAGGAGTAACGGCTGGTTAAGAGGGGTTATTGCAACTCCCACGATATCTCCCAGATTCGAAAGCGCACTGCAGGAAAGCCAACTTTACACAGTTGGAGGGAACATTAGGATGACGACGACGACGACGATGATGAAGATGATGACTGTGGAAAAAAAAAGGGGCTTCCGGTGGTGGGAATCGAACCTGGGTCCCTCGAGTTGTGAATCCGACATCGATCCGATTGCGCCATTTGGGCACTTTTTTTTTTTTCTTTAATGCATGGAAATGTTAGAAAACTTCAAAAGACGAGACACTTAACACACAATTTAAGCACTAACAGACAGTCGAACAAAGATCAAAACTCAGGCAAGCAAACGCACGCATCCAAAAGAGGCAGCCACTCTGGTGGATCACTCTGCGCAGCATAAACGCTCCGCACCAACGCCGCCTGTTCCCGAAAAATGCACTTGGTCGGCCTAGGGGGTTCCGCATGCCGATCAGTCATACGGCACTTCCACAAGCTAAACAATCCTAGGAGGACGAAAACGTCATATGGCATCCGATTAACATCTTCAAATGGCAGGAAGCGAATGGTGTACGGGGTGATGTCGATGTCCTTTTTTAGTGTCCGTTGCAAAACGTCCCAGAAGAACACAGCGTCCCGGCACAACACAAAACAATGATCAATTGTCTCTGGTTGATTACAGAGGCGACAATTGTCCGACCAAGGAATAGACATTCCTTTTTTGCGCAGCCATGTCTTAACTGGGAGTGTGGAAGAATGAAGCTTGAAGAAAAATGTTTTTGCATTTGGCGGGATACACATGCTCATTACGCGTTTTAAAACATTGCTTTTCTGGTGGCCTAAGTAAGGCTGGCGATAAACAGGCACCGGGAATAGACTTTCAATAAGAGTGTTCGTCATAGTTTTCCTTGACATGCTGAACAGATATTCCAAGGAAAACCGCGCGGTAAGAAAGTTAAATGACTCCACGACCTCTTTGAGAAATCCCCATGGAGGCTTTGTATTGACCTCGCCCGTACATACAAGCAAAAAAGGCAAATGGAAACTTATGCGCTGCTGAAGTACAGTCAGTAAAAGTGGGTGATCAACCAATTTGTAGAAGAAAAAACGAGACACAAGTTGGTGCACAAACAAATGCATGAGCCCAACACCCCCTGCCTTTAAAGGAAGAAACTTCTTCCCTTTATTGGCGCCATTCAGGCTTGGCCGAAGCAGTCGTTTAATGCTTGCCGGCTCTTCATTTATACAACACCACACACTACACCTTAGGCCATTCTCTCTCCAAACAAAGTTCAAATTCCGCCCGTCTAACGACGACGATGGTCTGTAACAACGACGATTACTTCGTAGGGGGCGCCCAACTTTCTCTTGAGGTATTCGTTTGCTGTCGCTGGGTTTGCACTTTGGCTCGCAGGCAGTTTGGATTTCGATCGTTGCCGTTTGGACTTAAACTCTCAGGCGGTATGCACTTCTACCGTTGACGCTTTGACTCTCATTTCAGCGCCTTGACCTTGTCACTTCGCCATTTGACTTTCGCACGCAAGAAAGCTTCGCGTTTCGGCAATCGTAGTCGTTAGACGGAATGGATTTGAAACTTTTTTTTGGCGATAGTTTCGATAAAACGAGAGTTACAGCCATTTTCTGTAACCACATTCCTGCCGCAGATGGCCATGCACTGACAACAGGCGGGAATTCTGTAACGTTTACAACTTCACTCTAAACCAACTAATCATGACAGGTAGATTGAACCCGGCGTAATGCTTAAGTCGTCTTAGCGGCTAATTTTTATACAATGCGTTGGGGAATATTACGAATAAAACAAGAGTTACAGGTGTTTTCTGTAACCAGTTTCTCTCCGTAGATGGCCATTTATTGACAGCAAACGGGAATTCTGTCACGTTGACAACGTCACTGTAAAATAACTAATCGTGACGAGTAGATAAAACCAGACGTGATAATAGAGTCGTCTTAGCGGTGAATCGTCACATAGTTTTTGTTGGGGAAGCTTTGATTAAACAAGAGTTACAACCTCCTTCTGCTGAGCACTCGCGATAAAGTTGGCTTTCCCGCGAGGCAGAGGCCACTTTCGGTGTGATTTCTGTAGTAGTAGTGGTGGTAGTTCGAAGGAAATGAACACGAAAGGAAGCGCACTGGGGATATTATTGAACTCGGCAGAGAGCTCACTTGCATACAACCTAGTACAGGGCAAGGGGAGTAGAGAAGAATTAAATGATATAGAAGAGTGTGAAAAAGAGAAGAAAGAATGAAAACATGGGGGTAAGTCAGGCTAGCCCATCAATCAGGCTGTAGCCCGGACTGACGGTATGTATAATTTCAGGATAATTATTTCCAAGACGAGTACATTCCATTGAGAACTACAGAGCTTTCACGTGAAAGTTGGCTTTGCCATCAAACTTGTCGACACACTTTTCGTCGACGCACGCAGCTTTAGCCAAAACATAGCCTATGACAGCTCCGCTGTAAAAAAAGCGCCAGAATTTCAGTTAGTGGCGATATTTGTTCCATCTGGGCGTGCTAAAAGCATGCCAGGCCGGCCTGACTAGCGTCGCGTATTTCACAACTTTGTTTCCTCCACGCGATTCACTTTTATACACCCTCCTTGATGAGAACCGCTCGAGAAGTATTTTTTAAAATAAAAACACTTTGAACAACAGTAACAATAGCGGCACGAACAATTTCACTTGTGTGCCTAACTGTCTTTGAGTTTATCATGCTCATCATCCACGATGTCACAACAAAAATAAAATAATCTCAGCACAGATGTATTTGACATCACAATACCAATAAGCTGGGAACTTAAGTTCGTGCGCCTCGTCGAAAGATCAAAATGAACAATAACAACCATACAAGTGGTTGTTCTTTTCGATGAACCAAATAACAACCATGGAATGGAATTGCAGTTAAAGGAAGGGTTCAAGGCAACGTACAAAGACTTTAAATAAGCTGTATATTTGTCCATTTTAGGCAAACTTGGATAGCACACGAGCTTTCTGGCCGCATGCGTCACATTTACGCATTGCTCACCAGGGCTTTCTGACCCGTCTCATTTTCTGTCGTTAGGCATCAACGCAATAAACTAGCGCTCTGTGGAAAAGCGAAATTTACGAAGTCAGCTTGACGTTTGTACACTGAGCCGGCTTAAAGTCGGTGTCACGGCGGGAAGCCTTTTTTACGTGGTTATATAACCTGTCTGGTATAAAAATATAAACGCTCTTGCGGCTTTTATTAAATCGGACGATCCCTAACGCATAACTTGAGCGCCCCTGTTTAGGTGTCTTAATCCTGTGAAATAATGGAGTAAATTTAAGAGAGGAGGTTGGGGAAGAGGAGGAGTAAATACGTTTATTGAGCATTCAAATCGGCCCAGTGGGCGGCCCAGGGGAGCAGTCCCTTCTTCACTGGTGGATCCCATATACAGTCCGCGCCACCTGTGCTCTGCCCACCAGCTCCAGCTGGGTAGGCAGAGAGGGGCTGGACAGTGCCATCTCCCATTGCTCTTGTTGGTTAGTTGATGGCAAGAGAGGAGGGTGCTCAGGGCTAAATTTGCGCACCCTGATTATGTGACTAGTGCACCCACTTCTGAAAAAATTTACACTCAGCATCGTAGCGATTCGTGTTTACGTATGAGCCGTATGGTAGTTTGTTGTTCCCTGGATAGGTCAGGGTGGGGCGGTGGTAAGATATGCGTCTGAAGGCAATAATGTTCAGCTAAAGATATACGTGTATGTGCAGTTACAAATGCCACCCTTTTAGATCGCGACTTTTAAGTTCCTGTTCACGCAGTTGAGCGGCGACGGTGTCGCCGTCGGTGGAAACCCAGTGTTAAAGTTAAAGAGGAAGAAGAGGTCGCTTGGCAGCTGCCTCCTACTATCACCATCATTGTAAGATACACTATCAAAGACATCACTTACGTCCCGCGACCCGCGCCTCGGTTTCTCAAACACCCAGTGCACAACTTTTGGGCACTGGGGTGAAAGGTTCAGCGGAAGCATGAAAAGGGAATCTGAGGAGGAGAGTAGTGTACTATAACAACAACACTAAAACGTTGCACCACTCCGTTGCACCACTCCTATAAGCGTTGCACCACTCCGCATGATCCGAAGTCTGTCTGCGGACGGCTAAGAGGTGGCGCCAGTGTAACGCGACTCTGCTGGTTTCCCACTGGCGCCGTCGTCCGCAGAAAAGATGTGGTGTTGCGGTTCGAGGAAAAGGGAAAGGAAAAAGAAGTGTAAAAATGAAGGTGCCAATTGCGCTCACTCATCATCCATCTGCTCTGTCGTTTTTTTTTGATACATAGTAAAGAAATAGTAGCCTGTAACTGCATAGATGAATCTCTCTCTCAAATAATTTTCCATTTTATATAAAAAAATTAGAACACCTTAACGACTGTGCTCGAACATCGTATTAGGGGATGTCGTAATAGTTGGCGATTCTTTGAGGCGAAGCCGCCACTATCCAGTTTATGAAAAATTTTGCGTACGTGGACTGAGGCGCGTTGACAAGAACTTTTTTAACCTTGTGGCAAAGCCAACTTTTTGGTGAATGATGTGCAGCTTTCAAACTAATGTAGGTGTCTCGAAAAAAAATCATACTGAAATTGGCCGCTGGGACGGCTCTGTCATTACGGCGAGTTTAATTTACTTGTAGTAATAGTCAGTTCACGCGGAAGTTGGAAATGTTGCAAAATTCCCGTCTGCTGTCAATACATGGCCGTTTGCTCAGGGAGTATGGTTAGCGCAAACGGCTGTAACTCTTGTTTAATCGAAGCTATCCCGACAAAAATTATATAATAAGTTGTCTCTAACACGTCTGTAACTTCACGCAGAGTTTTATCTACTTTTAACATCTACGGAGTTCCCAGCGAAGTTGTAAACGTTACAAAATTACCATCTGCTGTCGATACACGGGTTACGGCGGGGAAGCGGACAGCCCCATGCTTGCCCGCTAGAATAAAACTCTAGTCCTTCCAAGTTTTATTCAGCATTTGCTAGTAAGTACGCCCAACGGCCATTTAAAAACAAACGAGTTTTGTTTCCTGTACTCCTCGCACTGCGCCTAGCTTCGCTGGTCATCCTTCTTCACAGAGGGGAAGGGCACTGAATTGTTTTGTATTGTAGGGGCAAAGACCGAGGGAGTGCGTTTCGCGGTAGTCGCTGCAGACAGACCTGAGCTCGGCGGCTGGTTGACTGCGCCAGTGGACGCCGCGCTACCTTATTGTCATATCAGCTGTGTTTCCTCGGTGGCTACTCCTTACGCTTTCGCGTTCGCTGAGCCGCAAAGAAACATGGTCATTAAATAATCAATCAATCAATCAATCAATCAATCAATCAATCAATCAATCAATCAATCAATCAATCAATCAATCAATCAATCAATCAATCAATCAATCAATCAATCAATTAATCATCCTTTTATGTGCCAATAGATCGTTCACTCGGTTGCACCATTAACCAGATGAATGCCAGAGAGGCTTGGGCGTCAACTCTGGAACGTCTCTATAGGCTGACTGCTTTCGTCGTTGTTTGCTTCTTTTCCTGGCTGCCGTCAGGAGAAACTGTTGTTCTTGGCGCCTCTTGGACGCACTCCGGAAGCATAACTACATGCATTTGAATGCGATTTAACATTTGACACGCTGACTAATGGGAGTCGCTTGTGGGGACAGCTAAAAATACCTCTGTCTTTCCTCTCGCTTGTGCAGATGACTCGCGAAATTAGCATTGCTGCAGCATCCCGCTTCCTGTGTTCTTTCTTCACCACCGTGATTCAAGCAACGTTCCGGCTTTCCTCTAGAGCGTACATACAGAAGCTGGCGAAGAGTCGTGTGCCAGGCATGGCAAGTGGTCTTTGTCAACACTCCAACTGAGCCAACAGAAAACGAGGGGTGACAAACAGTCAGGCACGCGCAAGACTTCGCTTCCTCGCTGGGCCGCCCTTTTTTACGCGTTTTTCACCGCGCCCTCACCGCTACTCAACACACAGACGCCGTGGACGAAAGCGAAAGCGCAAACACTTTGTCTTGACAAAGGGTGCGTTGCTTCGAAGTCCTCTTGCGGGTCCACACGCCCACGCTCCGCTGCTGCTGGGTGCGGCGGCGTGCGTGGTTACTGCTCCAGCAGCGATAGCCGTCGTCGCGGCAGTTTAGTTGAGTGTACGGCCTGAATAGTGGCGGCACCTCCCTTTAACGCCACGAGAAGCGGACGGCTCGGGCGCACGGGAAGTTATGTGTACCCGTGTGGCAGAGCGGCATCCTTTGGCACAGGGCACGTCCTTTGTACTCACGGGGGATCCTCCCATGAAGGAGAGACGGAAAAGCACACGAAAAAAAAAAAAAACATACATTTGCAGTGACACTACCGCGGCAACAATGCCTTTCAATTGCACTCGTCATTGTTACTAGATGGTCGTGCAAGTGTACCTTCCTCGGTTAAAGATAATTGAAAAGTGGTTCGCATGGCATGAACAGCTAGTGGTAGACCTTGGAGAAAAATTGATGGGACAAACGGAGGAAGGGGGGGGGGGGGTAGACAATAGTTCGCAGACATTATTATCTCTAGGATGTTTGGGTGGGAGGCAAGCGTGCGATGACAAGCGTGGCTCGTACGCCGCAGTCGAATACAGTTCCGGCACACCCGCACATCCTGGCGCGCCCGGAACACTTCTCAGTGGCGTGCATTGTACATTTGACAAGGCTTGCATATGGACATTGGCGAAACGTCAGTACGGGTGACGCTTTCGATGGTCATTACTGGCACAAATGTACGCGGGCGGAATGCGTTAAGACTATTTCGTTTGCTTCAGGAAACCGGGATAACTCAGCGTCTCGTCGGTGCGCACGTAGAGTCTCCATAAAAAGCTTCGAATATCATCACTGATTTAAATAGGGAGACAACGGAGGAGAAGAAAAAAAAACGCATGATTGCCTGCGCGCCTCTAAAAACGGAGACCAATTTAATGATGCACCCTCAGGCTCACGGAATGAATGACATAATCACCGCAGTGGTCTCCCGAGACCGTTTATTCTCAATGGTCTCGGGTAGATCGCTGCGGCGATTCAAAGGCCCCTCAGCGTCTATATGAAACAGAGCTATAAAGCCGGCAATGTAGTAACTAACAGCAACACGAAAACCCAACCCAATGATTTTGTGGAACGCTCACCCACAATGATTTCCCCAAACTCGTGTAAGGTGGCCAGAAAAAAAAAATTTCCCCGCATTTCCCCGAGGGGAAGAATGTGAAAGTGCGAATACACGAGTTGAATTCGCGCGGTTCGGTAATGTTCGCGAAAGAGAGATCACACACACACACACAACTACAAAGAAAGAAAGATGCATTTATTCACAGACACCTATTTGTGTTGTCGTTGTACTTGATTGCTAGAGCGGATCTCAGCTTTGAAATTTCGTGTCAGTACTCCTTTAAGCGGGTGCATTAGCCCTTCTCATGCCCGATTCCTGGCCAATCCCCCACGTGGGTATGTGCCATGTCAGCGGCCAGGCAGCGCGCGCCCATCTCCCCCCGTTGCCAAGGAAGACGAGGAGCGCGCGCACCCGCAGCTGTTGCTATGTGGAGGGACGGCGGTCACCGGAATTCAGGGTCGCTTATAAAGTGCATTCGCACCTAAAAAATGTCAGTATAAAGTGGGTCGTACTACTTCGTACAACAGGTTTGAGAGAAGGTTTAGGAATGGTTGCACTGTGTGACTTTCACGCTATTTCTGCTCAAAACAACCGGAGGAATCGGCATCGAGAACCATCCCGCCGCGGCTGGAAGAAGCCGCGAAGAGCTACGACCGCGAACATCAATTCTGGGCCGTCCAGCAGGTCCTGAGGGATCTCGAAAGGCACGAGACTCGCGAGCCGTCAACGGCGAGCGGGTGGCTCGGACCGAATAACGGCTAACCCCTAGGACGACGCCGGGCCCGCGTCACGGCGCACAAGAACGCCGATTTGCAGGCACAAATAAATTTACTCCAATCCAATCCAATCACGCTATTTAACTTCCCGTCTCAGATGGCGTGAATTGCAAATTGTCATAGACCGTTAGGTTCTCGATCTGGGGGTCGGCACCCAGATAGGAAGCAGTTTCATTGCACAGATAAATAGTAACTCGCGTTTTGTTCCCATTGTTTTATAGTCAAATGTCGTTCCCACTTCCAAGCGAAGCTTTCTCAGAGCCTGTTGCTCTCCTTAATTATTAGTTGTATCTTACTGTGCTCTCTAAGTATTTCCATTTGGAACACAAGGACAAACCGAGGCAAACTACATGTGCCACCAGTCTCACATTATTTAGTGCACATTCAAATTACTGCGTGATATTACAACTGAAAATTAAGTGATGAAGAGGTCCGGTGATCCATCTTCCCCGTGTTGTTGTGAGCATCATCATCACTGCCAAACTGATAGTGCGCCGTTCATGCATGCATAGCGATAAGTGGAACAATCGTGAATAAAGGTGATCAACTTGGTAAGCGCGAAAGATTACGCAAGGTTAAGCCGCCAACTAGGAAAACGACGGATCGCCATAGCATGTGTGAGACAATGCATCTCATTCTAAACTGGCAACATCCGGAGGCGGAAATCGTTTGCCGCATGAAGCCAGCATACGCTTCACCTTCCTGACTGCAACATAAACAAAAATGGCGTTGATTTGAAGAAAAAAAAAATACTACATTGGTGGATTTTGTTAGTTTTGCTTAGTTGCAAGATCTCAGGACGTTTGAGATTTCGCTGTCTCTTTTTTGCTCATCTGTGGAATAGATGCTGTCAGCATTTCTTTTTTTTTTTTTTTCGGGGTGTACATAGATCGCTGTTTCTGAATGCACACAGAACGCTCTGTAGTCATTAGCGTTCAACGACACACCCATTAGACTTCTCTGCCCCGTTTCCTTTGTTTGTCTACGACCGTTGTCGGGGCTCGGCGTGCGCGCCTCCGCAATCGTCAACGGTGGCTCCCCTGCCGCCGCACACAATGCGACGCAAGAACGAGCCGAATAATAAGAACGACGACGACTCCGCTCTCTTGTGTACACGCACGATCAGCGCGGGCGCGACCACCGCCCGAGCGAAAAAGTAACAGGTGTGGGAGTCGTCGGGCCGGCGAAAGAAAACCGGATTGTCGTCGTCGGCGGCGGCGGTGCTCTCGCTCTCGCCAAGGGTGTTTCGGCCGCGTCGTGATGTACACGCGCGCGCGCGCGTCGACCGAAGAGTGGGAAGAACTCCGCGTCGGTCCCCGGCGTGGCGCCTTGGTTGCCGATTCGCGACAGACGCCGCACACCGGGACTGCGGTCTTCCAGTTCGACGAGGCCGAGGCCGAGACGCACGACCCCCAGGCTGGAGTGAAAGTGTCGAAGGAAGGCGTACGGTGCGATCGTCCGACCCGCCCTTGCCAAGGACCGTCGGAACTGTCACGGCGGAGTCGTACGCGGCGCATCGTCATCGACATGACGGCGTCCTTGTCGCCTTTCGCGCGTTGCGCGTGCAGCGTGTGTTTGCGCGCCGGAGAGTCCGTGGCGCAGCAGCGCCCGAGGGGGAAGAATTCTCGCTGGATACTCGCCCTTGTTTGCTCAACGACTTACCAGACGGGCTGTCTGCGTAACTGACGCGATCGATCGTTACCACATAACGCGATCGGTGAGTGGCCGTAAGGTTTCAGTAGAAGGAGGCATCGTCGTGCGCCTCCTTCAGTAGACGGAGGCGTCGTCGTTCACGCGAAGGATGTGGCCACCGCAGCGAGTCGCCTTCCGAGTGTGAGGAAGCTTTTGCCAAGGTGCTCTTGAAAGTGACGGCTGCGACCGCGGTCACTCTGCAATGATGCTGGATCGTAAGGACGGCTCGAGGCCTCTCGAGTCGAACAGCAAGAAGAAGCCACAACTGTCGTCGTCGTCTCCGCCGTCGTGGTCGAGGAGAAACGGTGTCAGGAAGGCCGCTGCGGCGATCTTCAGGTCCCTCAGCTTCTCGATCAGGCCCCGCGATAACGACGTCAATGCACCGGTAAACATCAGCGGCACCTCCGAGCGGACCGAGCGCGTCAAGTCGAGGTAAAGTGCCGTTCGTTTATATGCATCGACCTCTGCGCGTGTGTAGATTGTTGCGTTGTGACTCCGTTCCGAGACGTGCCGCAGGTCAGTGGCTACTGACTTGTCACGTGTCAATGCGCCTGTCTTGCCCTTGTACCCCTGACATGTGCGGTGTTTGTCAGCTGCGGGTCGATTTGTGTGCGTCAGAAGAGACACCGGTCAGTGTGCTCTTAGCTTGAAGTTTGTATTGTGCCAGTTGGACGTGTATGATCAGGTGGGCAGTGCTAATCGCAGCTGCTCCAATATCGCTTAGAAATAGGGTTAAGAAATTAGGCGACCATCTTACGACCAATGTATAAACGACTAACGAAGCTTTGTGTAGTGTTTACTGAGGTAATTTCGAAACGATATATTTTGATATTAACTTTATAATTTCTAATTATTATGTTTACAGGGACCAGGCAGCCAAAATTCAAATTCGGCTCCTTCAGAAGGCTGCTTCACCTCAATAACATAGATACAGATTTTAGCGCGAGCTGCAATCAATTAAGCTAGATATTCAAGAAAGCGGGCGAAGCCCTCGCAATTCACCAGCCACTTTCTCGTCCAGCTCTTATGACGTCACATGGATTGTTTGTGCAATTGGAGGCTGCCCACCAAATCCACCACCAAGAAACATGAGTGGGAATGCGTGCTGCCTCTATCTCCGTCTGATTGGGATACTTCATTGCTATAATGGAGTTAACGCACTCTGTGTTTAGTATTTTCATTTTACGCCACTACCGACGTTGTGTAGCGGAACATTGGGAATTCTTCATATTTTTTTCGTGTTCTTGATGAAACCTCGTCAAAAAAAAAAAAAAAGGACGATCTGCTCAAAGCTACACTATGCGTGGCGTGAACCATCCGCCCAGTCGCAAGATAAGTACTTCTTTGTCGTCTTCACGCTACGGGCAAATAGGCACAGTTTTATATATAGGTTATTACATGAGCCATCGACTTCAGTTGCTCATGTCTTATTATACTATCAACTGCAGTTTGATTTACAAATGTGAATCGCGTCAGTTGTGTTGAACTTCGGAGCTCGTGCTTAATCAGTTAGCTCTTTGCCATACAATTTGTTTTACGTATATGATTACTGGCTCTGTCACTTACCGTAAAAAGTGAAGTCACAGACGTTTACCTGTCACGATTCCGTAGAACTAGGGTTGCCTATACGCCTTTGTTCTAACTGCAGAACAAAAAAAAGCCTTATGAAATATGCCGCCTCTGAACGCACTAGATAAGTATAGTTCGGCCCCTTTCTAATACTTGGACACGTCGTGGGTGCATTGGGTATGTGTAGGAGAGGTAGGCGTTTGTTTGTCAAGAGGTCAGGAATCGTTATGGTGTCCTGCAATTACTTCATGAATTGAGTACTTCACATAGTTCTTGCTAGCTATACGCCCTGATTAAATCAGTGCTGAGCGCGTTTCGAGGTTTACAGTTTTGTCGTGCTCCTATCTTGTTGGTCTTTAAACGTGGTTATTTATTGTTGAAAAGGAAGTAAGGCCAGTATATTTTCTGAGAACTTTCTTTGACTGCTGGAACGTCCGCATGGGAAGTAAATCTCTCAAAATCCCGTGAAAAAGGGCGACCAAATATTTATTTTTACGCTGCTCTGATAGGTCACATTAGCTACACGCGGGCTTTGGTCTTCATTATTGACGTAATACTTTTTAAAATAGCAGTAATAGCTGTTAAGATTAAGGTACCTACACCTAGCTGGCCAATTTGTACAATCGCCGAGCGTGCGGAGGGATGACAACTCGAATGTTAACCATAGTGTATGAGTTGCCACTAATGGCATCCCACGTCTGACTCGCCTGGCTCGATCCAGCCCCCACCCCCACCAATTTTACATGCCCCTTTAAACAACTGCTTAGATTTCGCAGGCTCTTACAATTCTTGTTTTGGCATGAGGATCCTGTCGTTCAGTCCGCATCCCGCTACATTTTTTTTTTCAAATTTCCAGCCGTTTTAACTTAATCCATCATCTCGTCCTCATCAGCTGAATACGCTGCCAAATAATGTGCCTCCAGATTATAAGTTGCACGATTTCAAAGCAGGCATGGGTTAGAGAGAAAAATCCAGTTCTCCGACCTCGGCTAGCTTCCCAAAAACCTAGGAGCGCCCACCCACCCACTCCACATACTTTCGACCCGCCGAACTTTTGGGCGGAAAGGAGATGAAGTGCGCACATAGCAATACACGTCTACGCCTCCAGCAGACACCGACTCTGCGCAGTTCGACCCACGAAGAATTCCTCGCGAGCGTCGCAGCTTCCAATGGCACTCATCCCATCCCCAGTCGTACGCTCACACGAAGCACGCAGTGGAGCGAACGCCTGCGCGCACCGGGTTAGGCCCACTCGGGACGCGCTTGCTTCTGGTCGTGTGGGCGGAGCCGCACCACGCGCCAAGTCACGTACCCGGCGGCGTATTTCGGAATTCTTATGTTTCATCCTGTCGGGCCATTCTTTCGTAACATACGGTGAATACCTCGCTGTTTGCAAAACAATGCATCGTCATCGTCAACATGAACAGCTGCTCACTTGTAAAAGGAGCGGGATAGTAGAAGGGATCCGAGTGACTCAGGGACTCTGGGAGTGGGACTGCGTGAAGCCTTTCCTAAAGGGCGACAGAAATGGGTCGTGAATGCACTTTTCACCTCTTGTTTTATCCAATGTTCTTCAAAATTCACCCCAAGGCGATCGTATTTATTTACTACCGACGCAAAAAATAACAGTATGTTGGCTATTATTGAGCTGTTATATGCGAAGCTAATCTTCGCGAACCCCGGCACGTTTATTGGCGTCGATTTTTCTGGAGGTACATTTTTGCGTTGCTTTTTTTGAAGTCCGTTTGTATAATCGCAAGGATATTGCAGTCCGAAACAATTTTTTCAGTTTGATTTCAGCTGGCCATTTTAAGTTTAGCTATTTATGCTGTTTTTATTCTTTTCACATTTTGACAAAAAATCGAGAAATGAAGTTACAGGACCGTGAGTGCGCGTGCGTACGTGCCTGCCAGTTCTCAAACTTTCTCTAAATACACGGTGCATTTCTTCAGCGAATGGAGTGCAATCAATGAAAATTAAACAGCTGAGGACATAACTTTAGTAATATCAGAAATCACTATGCGTATCTTTTGGCAAAAACCACAGCTAGAGTGAAACAAAATGATGGCTCTTCCGCTGACAAGCTCACACATATTTGCGCTGTCGCTGATAATTTTGGTTTTCTTATTATTTCGCATATCTGTAAAACTTTTGACTACTACCACTACTGCTTGCCTATGATTTACTTATACCTTCAACCTAGCCTTAGGGCTAGGGGAGCGGGTTGCTGCAGCAATTCTATCCACAAACTAGATTATTCAACATCGACACAGAAGAGGCATTTTTTTATTTTCACTGGCTGCATTGGTGCGAGCAGTGCAGCACATGTTCATTTTTTGCTGACAGCTGCAGTAGCCCTCTGCACTGAATTGTTTTGCACGACACTGCACTAACCTGCATCAGTTCAGCTAAAAAATTCACGCATCTCCACCAAGTGAATCATGACGAGTGGGTGAAGCACTGGGGATAGTTCTTAGCGTAAATCACCCGTGGCATTGCCCACTCGCGCATGTAAATGAGTGACAACGCGTATGTACAGTATATACAATTCCAATCCAATCCAATCCAATTCAATCCAATCCAATCCAATCCAGTGCTCCTCGCGCATGCGCAACACTGTGTACACGGACGCCAAGGGGCAAGCCACGGACAAAGCGAGGTCCTTAGGTGCTTCGCCCCTAAAATTGCCTCTAGAGAGCACAGCATGCAGGTTGCACCAACGTTCCTGTACGAGGACTCTAGTTAGCTTTGTAGAACTACCAACAATTGTATGAATAGATGAATATCTTAAAACCATCGATAGTTCCCAAAACCTATCGACAGTATCCATAGTCGCCCGTGTGTACGAGATTTCGGCGCACGTTAAAGATCCCAAGGTGGTCAAAATTAATCCGGAGCCCTCCACTACGGCGCGCCTCATCGCCTGCGCTGCGTCGGTGCGTTAAACCCTACAATCAATCAATAAAGTATCCATAGTCAATTTATGTATAGTTTGTCAGTACTGTTTTCCAGTCAGTCTGATCGAATGAATAACGCTTTATTCCGTTATCATCCAAAATACTTATCGAACGTATATCCGGTTCAGTAAGGCTATGTTCAGACTACCGACTTAACAGCCATATCGGGAGCTATGGACGTAAAAAAACGGTGTGTCACGCAGATCGGTTTGCTGACGTCATTCTTTAGATGACGTCATTATTTAGATATGACGTCATTCTTTAGATATTACGGCACTTGCGGCAGCAGTCTGAACCCGGCCTAAGTTTACGTTCAGACTACCGACACAAAAGCCATATCGTGATCTATTGACGTAAAAAAAAAAAAAAAAAAAAAGAAACAGCGTGTCACGCAGTTCGGTTGGCTGAGACGCAAAGTGACGTCATTATGTAAGTTATTGGGACAGTTGAGGGAAGTCTGAACCCGGCCTAACAATGTGTTAGGCTATGTTGATACTACCGACGCAAAAGCCATATCGTGACGAACAGACGTAAAAAATACGCCGTGTCCCGCAGTTCGGTTGGCTGAGACGTGGAACGACGTCATTCTTTAAAGTTATTACGACAGTTGCGGCAACCGTCGGAACCCGGCCTTAGTCTAGGTTTGCAAAAATACGCGTACATTATGTACGCCTTTTAGCCCGCGCATCATGAAAAGGTAGGCAGTGCGCCTGTGAAAGTTTCAAGTGTTTTTTGACCCGGCTGCGCCGCTTTTTAGTGTTCTTTATCTAGAACCTTGAATGCAAGACCACTTCACTGTCGAAATCGCGAGCAAAACAACCGCATCAGGTTCTTTCGACACTCACTTTGGCAAGGCGAAACTTTTCCCTCTAGGGCGAAGCTTTATTTTCTTGCTCACTTCGTCAACTTTGGCTCGACGAGAGTTGGCGGAATTGAGATGGGGTGCCCTGAAGCTTTGTCTGCAAGATGGCCAGCTTCGTACGGCGTGCTCCTCCACGCCACTGACATTCAAGGGGCGTGGCTAAAGCAAACCGCACTAAGTGATCACGCGAGGAATGGCGATGGACCTCTTTTACGTATTCCGGCTTCGCTGCCGAAGCCACAGACAAACGTGTTATTTTCGGTGATCGAACGGCAGGGGGACGCGCATCAATGATGGCTCTTGCGAACCTTCCTCATTGTGACCACGCGCGCGCAAAAATAAACCCGGAGGAAAAACGCGCCCCTTCGGCCAGTTTACGACGCCGGGGTGTGCCATGTACACGAGGTGAAAGTGGTCCGACGTCCATCGTTTACGTAATTGCAGATGCAACCGTAAAACAATTACGCAACCTGCGTTGCCCCGGAGCGAAAGAAGAGAAGCCGAAAGGAAAGCCGTAACGAGTACCATCGCGCGCGTCCTGGTGGTGGTGCCAAGACTCCCACGTGGGCGTGTGGGGATGTATTGCGCGCCACTTTCGTCGTGCTTTGCGACGCCGTCAAGATATTCCGCTTGTTATGAATATAGCTGTCGCTACATGCGCGTTTGCCTCCTTGCTTGAGGCTTTGTATTTCTGCGCATGCAGCCCGGGCTGCTAATGTTATTGGAACTGTAGTTTAGGCTCTATTCGCTCCTTTAAATATTCGTTAGTTGGGAGTATTCTAAAAAAAATCGAAAATCGAGTTATAGAAAAACAGAAAAAAAGAAAGCGTGAATAAGCGCAGCGAAAACTTGTAACAGTGTTGTCACAAAGCGCAATGAGGGAAAAAACCGGAATGTGCCGGGGGTGAGCGGTGGACCACGAAACACTTCGTATCATTTCGGTCACCAGCGAAAATGCTTTCAAGAAAAAATAAAAGACCACGAGATGTGAATTTCCGGGGAAAGTTTTCTCGAGCTGTTAACACGCGTACTCAAATAGTGTGGTCTTTTGATGATAGCATTTGCCGCACAATATGCACGCCGGGTAGTTTCATATTCACCAAGAAATAAAATGTTCCGAGTAACGAGCGCAGGACGCGGCAGACGCGGTCTATATACGCCGTATCGATTCTGTTAATTTCGAAGGACGGAACATACAGCAGCTACTAACTCAAACAAACTAGACAGCATATTGGTAGCTGCTTGACGGTTCAGTGTTAAGTCGAGCTTTGAGCGCCAAAATTCATAAGGTTGGCGCTACTTTCGGGGAAATCATTTCTCAGAGGAACACCCGGCAGAAATAGCAGAATTATTACAGACAAATATTGCGTAGTTAGACGGGAATAATTCATTGGGTACAAGAACCAGGGAATTAAGGTTCTCTAGATCCTGGTTTAGAGTTCAGGGTTGGGGTTTCAATAAGTTTTTTATTGAAATCACAGGATTAATTGATTTACAGGAATAATACATTATTCCTTTCCGCAATGCAAGCTTTAAACGTGTGGATTGTTCAGTTTTATTCGCTCCGGTTCAAGTTGATGGGAGTTTATTTTAACGAGCTTTCTGGATCACAATTAAATGTCTGGCGCGTATAAAGGCAGATGAAGCGTTAATTAAAAAAGAAGGCGGGTGTATAGAGCCCTCCGTTCGTTACCTATGCATGGCACGCTGGAACAGGTTGCTCGCTGGTTGGTTAGCAGAGACGGTAATGTCGAGAACTTTCCTTTTTGTAGATGATTTTTTGGTAGTGCGGAGCGGGGCGGTGATAGCGTTACACGTTATCGTTCCCAGAATTTAAATATGTTCGAAATGCGCCTAAAGCATCCGGGGTTGTATCAAAGACAAACGCCTAGGTACTTACGCCCTAGCCTTAAGATTCGGATCAGGTGCGTCGGATGTCTGCCCCCGGATGACCGGATTGTTATCAACGGCCAAGCATTCATTTGGGATATGGAAAAGAAAGAAGTTGTGCCAGTGCGCAAATAATGGCAAGTTGTTGTCAAAAGGGGTGCCCGTCGCGATTTTGTTGCAATTTTAATTGTAGGAGCCTAATAAATAAGGTAGAAGAATTTGCAGTTTTAATTGACTCTTTCAAAGCTGACATCTTAATGGGCACAGAGTCTTGGTTGAATCTGTCTATTTTTGGTAATGAAGTCTTTCCCGATGATTTTATAGCTCATCGGAACGACATGCCCAGCTTAGGTGGGGAAGTCTTTGTACTCATTCACTCTTCACTTCATTCATCGGCGCTTGATAACGAGACAGTGGAATCAGTTTGGTGCTCCATTAGATCAGAAGATGATTCTTCTTTTGCCGTCGGGGCGTTTTATCGACCACCTGCCTCCGGTATTAGTTCGTTGCAATTACTGCATGAAACTATTTCCGAGATTTCCGGAAAAATCTTTCTTCTTGCTGAATACTTTAACCTACCTTACCTGCTTTAGAGAATACAGGTACAGCTAATTAAGGACATTGACTATATTAGGTTACTCATTTGTCTGCATGATGTTGTTATTCTGCCGTAAGTTCAATCCCATTCCGGGTGGGTGGTCTGCGTAAAACGGTCAAGAATGTGGGTAGCATGAATGCCATTGTATGGTTCGTGGACGTTTTAGTTTTTACAGCGATATGAAATAGGCGCACAGTAGGTAAACACACTGCAGATGATGGAAGAACACATTAGGAAAAGCGTTTTTGCATGGCTACCTCTGCATGTTTTTCAAAGGAAAGTCAAAGGGCCAATATTGTACTCACGTCGCCTTCGATATTTCTTTTCGTCGCAGGATCCCGCAGCCCAAACTGGTCCACTTCCCGAGTAAAATGGAAGTGAGGACTGCTCCCACAACACCCGCCTGCAGCCCCGCGGTGGGTTCCGTGGCTGACTATCGGAGCCACTTCAACAGCCCGTCCACGTCGGCTGTAGGAGGGCCAGCCGGTTCCGTTTCGTCCACACCGTCAACATCCATCATGCACCCCGCCTCCCACCACTCCAGCTCGCACGGCTCTTCATCCTCATCCAGTTCCACAGAGTCCATCCCCTCGTGTCCTCAAGTCTCCATGGCACAAGTCAACCTACACTCGTCCTCGTCCTCCAACGGCTCACAGCATTCGGCAGCAAGTTCAAACATCAACGTGAACGGGTACGGATCCGCAGGCCAGTCCGTCACGGACACCAACGGATCGTGCTCCCCGCACACCAACGGCAACGGTGGCAGTGAAGCGCAACGACAGGCGTCCATAACGATCCTCAGTTCGAAGGGAACCGACAGCCTGAAAGAGATGGTCCAATGCCCCATCTGCCTGGACCGCCTCCACAGGCCCAAGATGCTTCCGTGCCAGCACGCCTTCTGCTTTCTCTGTTTGCAGAACAGTGTGATGTCGGCTGATGCGAGCCGACTGCGCTGCGCCAAGTGCCGCGCCGAGGTGCCGCTGCCAAAGGAAGGCATCTCGGGCTTCCCCTCCAGCATCCACCTCCAGAACATCCTGGACCTGCTCGAGTCGGACTATGCTTCGATGGACGAGCTGCTCCAGTGCTGCGCCTGCCAGACGGTCAGCGCGAGCAGCGTGTTCTGCGAGCACTGCAAGCTCTCGTACTGTTCCCTCTGCATGGCGAGGCACGTGGAAGAGTTGGCCAAGCAGCTGGGACACATAGCCGACCAACTGGAGGCCACCGTCGACAAGATTACTCAGCGATATAAGAAGTTCGAGGTTTGGGTTCCGTTCTGATTTCATCGTGGGTGTCCTGCATGCATGCGGGTGTTTGTTTCTCGGAGTAGTTACCGCGAGCATTTTGTTTAAGATTGGAACACGAGTTGTGCGTATGGCGAGCTGATGTAGCTGCGCATGTGTCTCACAGTACACATCCCGCCCGTGTTTCGGAAAACTAGTGTTTATGGCTAAACATCTTTGTATCTGGCTCCAAAAGTACATTTAAAAGTAGAGATGTGATATATGAAAAATAAAAAAAAGTCCAAGTAACGTGCCGCACGGTATGTAACGGCTTTATTCGTGTGCTTTGCTTAATTGTAAGCTGTCGAGAAGTCTCTTCCAAAGTAATCAAGACAGTTTCGTTGATACATGTTTAACTTTTAATACGTTTCCTGAAACTACCAGTGTGGACATTTAAACTTCATGGTAATATGATAATTTATTAGAATTGGCAAAAAGATGTCAGCTCCATTCGGGAGAAGCTCCGGCTGAACAAAATATTCCACTTATCTGTTCCTTTATTTATTATTTCTTACGAGCTGTACGAGCCATAGAAGAGCTGCACAGCTTGCGTTCACTCAATGGTTAAATACAGAAGAGAAGGCAAAAGCCCTCAACACACTAGTATTGCTACATAAGGGCTTCCTTCAGCACCTGTGGCATTTACACAAAGCCATTGACTATTGTACATTGTTTCGGCTCTACGCTTGTTTCTTAAATTAGCTATTAGACCTTTCAGATTGCTATTGGTATAATAAAAAAAAAACGGGGCTGCGGGGACAGACATCGTTAGATAGGGCACTGCCGCTATGCCCGCGCGCGTTTTTGGTGTTTCCTAATCTCGGCTGTCGAAAAGTGCATAAGGCATTAAAAATAAAAAAAGCTACTCTAAACATTAAACAGTCTATTTCACCATAAAAGGTCAGGTTCTGCTATCTGCGGTCTGTTGCTGCCGCTTTTCTGTGTCGTATTGTGTGTTCTAGTTTTTGCTATCTTTCGCTGCTACATGCACCATGGAGTGTCTTGGCTTCCTCACTGATATTCACTGTTTCTCGCCCCAGCCCTTAGGGGGCTTTTCTACACATCTAAACCGGCAACGGCAATAGGGTGGCTTCCTCGCAAAGCTTCAACGCCGGGTGGCTGAGCTTGTCGTGTGTTCAAGAGGGAAAAGGAGGAGACACAAAAGGGAAGGCAGGTCGCATTACGGCTCCATACACAATTGTAAACACAGTGCGAGCTCGTCTGAAACGGAACATTATAGATGCATACTCGCGTTACGTCAAACGAAAAGCGTAGACAAGAGGTAGGCAAGCAACACTAGTAGCAAGCTCTAAAAATACGCAACCTCTTCCGACTGCGACGCGTTACTACCGTTGATTTTTTTATCCGTCAGTTGAAAATAATCCAGAAACTAGGCCCAGCAGCAGTACTTTCCGACGACATTTTCTATGCTCCGGTTGCGTTACGAGACTGGCAACTTGTGCGTCCCCTGAATCGCCTTGTGTTGATGCGCGCAGTCCAGCCAGACCGAGGTGCAGGCGAGGCTTCGACAGGAGGCCGAGCGACGAGTCCGGAAGGTCCGCGACTCCGAGGCCCAGCTCCTGCAGCGCGTGGAGGCAGCCAAGGCGGCCGAAGAGTCGGGACTCCACGAGGTGGCGCAGAAGGTGCGAGGCGCTGCCGTTGGGGCGCGACTGTTCGCCGCCAAGGGGTTCGACCACCTGCAGGACCCCAGCGAAAAGGTGAATTCCGAGATGCGCCACTTGAACGAGGCGGCTGGATCCGGGAGATTCTATACTTTGCCTGGGCATATGACTGCAGGAAAGGCGAAGGTATCGTAACCCGGTTGCAGGTGACTTTGTCTACTGCTCTATAATCGTCCACGCGCTTTTATAGTGTATCCGGGGGTCGCTGGCATCACTTAACTACAACCATGTTGCGTTAGGTAAATTAATAATATAGTAAAAAACTAAAAATTCAACTAGCTTTTAGTAATCATTGAACATCTTAAAACCACCGCACGGACGACACGGACACGAGAAGGGTGCCCGGCATCGATCTAATGTGTATTGCCTCCTTCTTTGGGTCTGTTTCGTTTTTGATTTCGGTTAAAAGATGCGTCGGCTAACTCTGTTTGCTAGAAAATGATGTGGCACATGCACACCGCGGCTGTATCACCGAGTAGCTCCTGCTGAGCCCTGGCTGGGAGTTTTTTTCCGACCGGCGCTTCCTTTCTTTGCATGAAGTCAGAAAGCAGGAAATGTAGCGTCATGGGAGGACATAATACAAAAACCGAGCTAAACTAATCTGCAGCACTTCACTATTATGCACCTCATCGCAGACCAACTGGCGTACGCTAGGGGGTCAAGGGGGCCGCGGCCCCCTGAGAAATTTCCGTTTTCGAGGGGTAGGCGGGGATGTGACAACAAGGGTGCTGGATCGGCTTATTGTCCAATTATTGTTCGTTTACAAGTGACAACCCAACAAACTTTCGCAAATTGAACGTCTGCTCTCAACACGGTCAGCCATTAGGCGGTGCCGTTAGGAATAAAAACAACTTGTTACACAGTCGCCTATAGTGTACCCCCAATAAATGGCAAAGTTTTTATTGCTTTTTAGTCGTTTTTTGCGTAGTGTTCTTTTTTTACTTGTTTCCCTTTTTTACTGGGTTCGGGCGACCTCCGAAACTAAATCTTGCGTACGCCATGGCGCAGACGTGTTTCTATGATGCTTGAAGACCATAATTTTGAATTCTTCGACCCTCACGCAGGAGGCGTATGAAACATTTTATTCATAGTAGATCCCCAGGGAAAGGATACGCTCGCAAAATTATGCACATCAAGCAATCTAACGTATGAGTGCCGCATGCACTTCAGCGCGTGGCTATTGAAGGGCTAGTAGATCCTATCAACTAAACTGAAATTAACGTGAAAGAGAAAAAAATAGTTACCCTCTTGCACGCGTTGCATTCTACATAATGCTGGCGTACTAACATCGTGTCTGAATGGTAACCGCAACAAAGAACAAAACTTCACTTTGGTAGAGTCAGCTAAAAAATAACGGCAAAACTAGTTTCCGTGATTCTACAAGGTCATCGGGACAGGCTTGAGGACCGGACATACTTTGACATAGTTCCCTGTAAGTATGAACCGATCAACCAGTATGTTCTAAACGGAGGCAAGTGCGCACATGTAACATAGTGCGGATAAAAACGGCATGCGTCAGCTCATTAAATTACCCCTAAACCTTAACATAGCCTACACGATTTCGCCGAGAGGCATCTGTAGGTCTAATTGCCGGATAAGCGTTGTTTTCGAAGCACTGCAGGGACATTTGTAAGATGTACATTTAATAAAGATATTAGGTATTCTCAGTTTTTAAGTGCTGGAGTAAACGGTGGTCGATACTGACGAACAGATGTTGGACGTCCATTCGTTCTTTGAAAAATATGCGATATGAGCAATACTAGAGACATGTTGCAAATTTATCTTGGTAAATGTATAAGTTGGGATTAACGCAGCTCGCACAACAGGTGTTAGGAAAACGACGTTACCCTTGGTTCGTTAAATTTGAAAACGAACGCTGGAACCCGCTAGCGATAAATTAGCCCCAGCGCGAGCAGTGGCGAAAAATGATTTTTTTTACATCTTCGATTTTCTTGTCAGAATTTGCGGCAATGAAACCTTGCGTGCACCATTTATAATGTCACAACCAGATTCGGGTCTTCATGAAGTTGCACCGCGACGCCGGCGACGCCCTGTCCGAGGTCACCTCCGTGGGCAACACGCAAGTAAGCTTCGATCCTGAGGCGTTCAGCGTCACCATCGAATGCCGGGCCGACGCTGCAGTTGTCGAGGACGAAGGCGACCCTCCAGGCTCACCACCCAGCGCCAGCCCGGACGTCACCCAATCCTCTTCCTCGCCGTCCAGCGGCGCCGTCACGTCGGGACCGGCAGCAACCGAGACGCCGAACCAAAGCAAGGGCGACCTGCAGAAGACAGCCGCGGACGCCCAGTCGCGGCTGTACCGCTCAAAGTCGTTCATCGCGCGTACCAGGCTCGGCAGCGGGCTCGTGCAGCGGCCCTCGGGCGTCGCAGTGTCCCCGTGGTCCTCGGAGATCTTCGTCGTGTCCATGGACAACCACAAGGTGCTCACCTTTGACTCCGGCACGGGCAAGTTCCTGCGCTCGTTCGGCAGCCGCGGCCAGCTGGAGGGCGAGTTCCTGTGCCCCTTTGGCATCGCGCTGTCGCCGGTCGACCAGGAGATCCTCATCACTGACAAGTGGAAGCACTGCATACACGTGTTCGACAGGGACGGCAACTTCCGGCGCCAGATTGGCATGAAGGGACGCTCGGCGGGACACTTCCGCAGTCCCGAGTCCATATGCATCGACAACGCCGGCCGCATATACGTCTGCGACACGTGCAACCACAGAATACAGGTAGGTGGTTGCTGCTGGGCTGGCAATGACACCAAGAAACATCATAGCCAGCCCTTCTGTGTGCGTGTACACGGGGGCTCACTCACACCCACACAGACTTCACACAGACACACATAAAAACCACAAATAGTTTACTCGTGCAGCTAGCTTAAAATGGTCTCTTCAGTATTGTGGGAAACATTCATTACAGCTTGATCGCTTAAGTTTTCGGTTCAGTACATAACGATAGCTTCAAGTTCTACGTTCGACAGTAATGTGGCAGCATGATCCCGTAGCCCTAAAAATTTGGGAACACTCGAACCCGGAAAGCTTTCTCGCATTCTCGAAGGCGTCACACGAAATGTTTTGTCTAGTTCATTGATTTGCGATTTTTCAACAATGTCATCAAAGCCAAGCGTTTCTATGGATATTGCCCATGACTGTCTGCCCGCACCGCCTCTTTTCCGCTGGGGCTACCCCAAGCGCCCCACTATGGCATGAGAAAGCCGCTCTTGATTGGTCCGTATGCAGCTGCTCCAGCGCGTGAAACCTCGCCGTTGCGCCATCGCTGCTGGGACGCTGGAAAGAGCGCTATATGCCAATAAAGCGCGCTAACTAGATTTATCTACTTTTCTGGCAGTTTTGTTAGTTATTACGCCCTAGATTTCAGCGTGTACTCTCTTGCTGTAGTGCTAAAAGCACCACCAATAAATGTTCTTTCGAGAAATTTGGTGTATTCTGGAATACGGTATCACGAACACCTCCCACTCGAGCGTGTTAGATAATCCAAACATATTTCATAACGTTAATGTAGAGCGTTTCTTTTTGTCCAGGCATTTTTTAGTTTGCATACTTGTTCATGTGAGATTAACATGAACTGGGTGAGAAACCAACTCGGTGAATGCTACTTACACTGCATTTTTATTCGATTATATAGGGTGTAATCCGCCAGTGTGGTCACCGGTATGGTTTCCAAGCCAAAACGCGCCATGAAATGTGATATCCGTGCAAACTTTTGAGGGTAAGTTGCGCTTGTTAAGAACACTGAGACGGACACGGGAAAAAAACGTAGACTTTCACGAAAAGACGGCGCCGTCTTTTCGTGAAAGTCTACGTTTTTTTTTTCCGTGCCCGTCTCAGTGTTCTTAACAAGCGCAACTTACCCTCAAAAGAATGCTACACCAACTAGCTCGACATCAAGCTTTACTGAACTCCGTGCAAAGTCTGCACGCAAATACGCACGTTATACCCTTCGGCGCTCATGATTACAGGGTACTGGAAATTACACGTCATTTGACTCAAAAGCCACCATTTAGCTGCTACACTGTGTTTTTCAAAGCCATTCGGCTGAGATGTCATTTGAGCCCAATGTTTACCGTTAGCGACCTTCGAGGCTTTCAACCGCCTTTGAAACAGTCATACCATCGCGCGGACTGTCGTAACCCGACAATTACAAAAAAGTTCTAGGAATAAATATAAATTTTAGAGATCAAGAGCTTTAAGAAATTTTAGAAGGAACGAAAAAGTAAACTAAGAGCCATGAAACAATGAAAAACAGGATAACGAAGGGCCACATGGGGTCAGAGAGCAAAAAGGTATCTTTTTAATTATAGCCGAGTCCTCGCAAATAATTAGCAGTTAGCTTACAAACTCATGCATATTTTCACTGATAATTATTTTTATTTAGAGAAAATTTTCTTTGCCCAAATTTTACGGTGTACTTTAAAGTACTCGCTAAGTTACGGGAACGAAACTTGGAAGCAGACGCCGAAACATGGCGGGTGGACACTGAAACTTTCAAGTATGGTTGGAACTTAATTTGTGTAGGTCTTCGGAACCCCTTGCAGTTTGAATGACAGCAAATTTCGGATGCCGTTCGACTCGCATGTCATTCCAAACGTCCGTGTATTAAGGATATTATTTGGGCTGTGTTAAAGTACTTAGAAATGTGATAAAAAACGTCGCTACATCCTCATTTGACTTCCCAGCTTTGAAGTGTCATCTTTCTACAAAATTTTACAACGGATTGCTGGCAAACAATGTGTGAAAAGCAAAAAAAAAAAAAAAAAAACGCGGGTTTCGCAGTGAGCCCAAACTTCGTTGGCCGGAAACTAGCCATTATACATAATATTTGTTTTGTTATATTAGATGCAACGCATCTCATTCACCCGCCTTGTCCATGCATGCATGCATCCTTCCATCCATCCGGCGTCGTCGTTGTCCGCGCCCTCCCCCATTCTCCTCGCTGCGCCAGCTGCGCTCTCCGCCGCTCTCACCGCAGCGTTATCTGCGGGTTAGCGCTCGCTCCTCGCAATGCCAGCTGTGCGTCGGCGCGCGCTAGCGCTCGGTTTACACATGCGCATGCGCTGCTCTCTCTCATTCCCCTCACCGTTATGCGGCGGTATAAAACACGGTACCTGCGCCGCTCCGCTCCGTCGTTCCAGCGCCGGTGCTCCGATGTTCAACGCTGCATGCTTTGAATGGAGACTAACAACAACAAATTACGCCCACCTCCCCTCGCGGGAACCCCGTAGTAGACGGAAATGCATCGTACGCGTTCACGGCTCGTTTCACGCGATGGGAGAATCAACCCAACGGAAACGCCGAGGGAAACCCACGATGCGTCGCATCTACACATGGTTCACTCGAGGGGAGGTGGGCGTAATTTTTCGTTTTGCAGCCAAGACAAAACGTTAAGAATGAGCTGATAGCGTACCTAGAGTTAACACCTGAAGATGAGTAATCACTATTTGTGTTACCTGTATAAATTTTGGTCATGGAGGCCTGGGGGATCGACAACATTTTATGTTACGTTCAGGAAGCATTCCTAGCATTAAAACAAGCGTCGTTTTTCTCTAGTTCGCAAAAACATAGACACGCAACATGGACAATGGGAAGGACTCCTTCCAGAAATCTACTCGGTTAGGTTAAATCGGAAAGCAGTATGGTGATCAGCGACTTCTATCGTTATGTAAGGGAACGAAAGAAATGTCTAAACTATCCTGGTGTGCATATTCGCCTGTTTCTAAAACACTTTTCTGTTGACTAGTAAGGACCTAGCTTGATCAACGCGTGGTGTTATGTGTTATCTTCGCAGGTCCTCGATCACGACGGCATCTTCGTGCGCGAGATCGGCACGCACGCGCAGCCGGAGAACGCCTTCAACCGCTCTCGGAGCATGTTCCAGGAGCCCACGGGTGTGGCAGTTAGCGCGGACGGACAGCGCGTAGTGGTGTGCGACTTCGGCAGCCACCGGGTGCACGTCTTCTCGAGCCTTGGCGAGCACATCTGCACTTTCGGACAGAAGGGCGCGCTCAAGGGACACTTCATGCATCCGGAGTGCGTGGCCGTCGACGCCCGCGGGTTCATCCTAGTCGGGGACAGCGGCAACGGCCGCGTTCAAATCTGCCGGCCCGACGGACGCCACGTCAGGACATTCGGCAACAAGGGCTCAAGCAGCGGCCAGTTCAGCTGGATCTCGGGCATTGCGGTCACCGCTCAGAACGAGGTGGTTGTGTGCGACTTCAAGAATCACTCCGTGCAAGTCTTTTGAACTGTGCCGTATCCGACGTGTTACCCGTTAACGGCTATCCTTATGTTCCTCTAATGACTGGCGTGCGCTTATGTACTGTGCATCCTTTGCCTCTGCTGTTTTTCGGTCATGGTCGCGAAGATTGACTGGCGTTGAGGTGGCATCTGTGGCATTATGCGTGTGCAGCCTTCAGGCGAGAAGATCGGGTGGAACGACCAATTTGCGCACAGGTATATCGTGTTATAAAACGAGTTGTCTGGGAAATGACTGCAGTCGCTCGCGGCGTATTGTCTTTGGGAAACTTCGCTTCGAGGTGTATGTATAGGCGGGACTTTGCCATTGTGTCTGCGCGCAGCGGTGTTTCTTCTATACTTCGAGTCGTACGCTCTTTGAATTACTACTTGGAAGATATCGCGGCAACATACTTGTGGATATCAACGCTGTCGTAAGCACCTTGAAACCGCCGGATTCGAGTAGCAAAGCAACGTCCACGAAGTGATCTTCTTCGTTTGTTTCGAACTAGTTATGTGCGGTGTGAAATTTTATTCTCCGGTGGGCAAGCCATGACAAGTCTCTGTGCATTGCACAAGCGCAGCGCCGCATTTCGGGCATGGAGCAATACTATGTTTTCTCACCAAGAAACACGCGCTGTGGGCCCTTCTTCCCGACGGTCCTTATGTTATGCGTACTGCGACCCGCCAGTCTAACTCGGGGTCTGAGGAACTGCCTCGTTGAAGGCGTGGTTGTCTAAAGAGGAACAGCATGCTTGTATTAGCAGCCCTATGCCTGAGCCCTTTTGACACCGTGCACCATGATTCCTGAGCACTGATTATTTTTAAAACGAAGCTTTATATGGCTGGGTAGAAGGAAAATCTGACGGTCTTGGGTATGCAGAAAACTCTTCCGGCGGAACCACAGGCGCATGCGCGAAAAAAACAAAACAGGTTGGGCAGATCGGCTGGGTTTATCGCAGCGGACCCCTCGCGTAGCGAGCTAATGGGTGAATCACAGTTAAAGCGATAATGGTGGTACGGGCGGAGCATTGTCAACGTGGCGATGGCAAAGAGCTGCCGCTCGTTACTTCTAGATGGGTTGGCCACGGGTCATATGCAAAACACCGGCTGAACGTTATGGCTATGCTGATTAACAACCATCTCTGCATAGTGTATGAGCACATTTTTTTGCTTGTATGGTTAGCATCATCTTCGGAGTGCCTAGGTCTCCTTAAAAACTGGTTGGCCATTGAATAAGCTGAAAAATTGCCAAAATAAAAAACAAACGGCCTTTTCAAACAGAGAATGGCACGATGTGGGTGCGTTCTGAGGTGGAACGTTCTAGATGGGAACTAAAGTCTTCAATTTTCCTTGTATGCTCAAGAAACTCTTTCCCCATACGACTTGCATTACAACAGCAAGCGTAAAACCTGTCGCCGGTCCTTCAGAAGTGTCAGCGAATGAGAGCAGCCTGGGTGGCAATCGCGAGATTTAGAGTTTTGACATTCTAAACCGCGCGGTTTTAGCTTACGGGTGCGTTATGAAGTCTTTACAGCATAATTTTATTTGCCGCAGTACTGCCAATATCAGCCACCAGAAATCTGGCTGAGTGTACAGAACGTGAAGACACAAGCCGCTGAAGTTCGCTTGCCGCACGTCGGTTTCGTTTTGTGGCATTGTGAGCTGGGCATACTGTGCCCACATCACGGTGCCAGATTATTAAAGACCAACCCACTGCTTGAACCCAGGAGCGTATGGGTCACGTCTTCACCAATGAATGAAAGACAGCTGAAACAGCGCTAGCCTACAATTCTTGCCAGGACATCTTCAGGGCATACAGGGCATCTGGCAAGGGCATTAAACCTATCTTGTGGTCTTGGGAATCAAACAACAGGCATCAGAAATGTGCATAAACTATTCGAGCCGCCGTGGAAGAGGTGTAAGGGCCACATAATTAGCAAGCATCGCGCGAGGACTCCAGCATGAACGCGCTGCGGCTGGGAGAAGAAAGCGACGCGAATGCAGGCCAACAGAAGTAGGAAGAGGTTTCCTGTGCGTTCTGTGACAACGTCCTGCGTTTGGCCATGAATCGAATGTTTCCGCAAAAAACAGAGCTGGCATTTTGTCGCTCAGCGGCTTTGTCCCGAAGACACCTGACAATATACGCAAAGCAATATCTAGGGGTGGTTGTTGGCGACTACTTCAACGAGAGTAAAGTGAATGTCGAATAGAGGTCTAAAAGCAGTATTTTTCGAATAGTCCGCTCGATGGACATTCAGTATGCTGCCTGTGTTCTCGCAACAATCTTTATTTTAATTCAGGACAAAACATTACAAACGCTGAGCAATAGACGATTTTTCTTTGTACAGTAGGCTGTACAAAACTGCACAAACACGTGGAAGGGATATCAACATAGCATTGGTACGTCGTACGTGAGCCAGTCACGCCGCAGAGCACTTAGTCATGATGATACAGAAATCTCGCCATTCTTTACGGTAAATGCATGCAGGTTCAACTTCCAAGTTTTGATGCCAGACTAGGCGCTGAACGTTGAAATTAGAGTTTCACTAGAAATAAAGCAAAGAAGTGGTGCTAAAAGAGCAACAGAAGCTGGTTTATCAAGGCAGCCCAAACATTAAACCTGAGCGCTTCACAATGCCAGAAAATTTACTTCTGTCTAGGTGCAAAGTCGTATATACTGCCTTATATAGAGAGGGCTGTGGAAGTTCTAACTTCGCCAAGTAACTTTGTGAAGGTAAGCATTTTCTTCTAGAGGTGTACCACGCGTCCAAAAGAACGCTACCGTTGATAAAAAACTAAAAGGCTGTCTGCCACAGGTCTACATCCGTTGAACCGTTTAAAGCCTATATAGTCCTTCAAGGAATGCTGCCTGCAAACATGTCGCTCTAACATTTTCAAGGCTGTTACGGTAGTCAGCGCAGTTCGCGTAGCACTGCGATGGAAAATGAAAGGTCAAACAGCATATAGGCACCGCCTGTTTTTTGCACCTTGTACGCGAATAATTTCTAGGTTAATTATTGCGATAATCGTCGTCGCGCTAAACGCGTGCCACTAAAATATGGGAAAAGGAAAGAACTTGCTTCAGATAGAGAGAGGGATAGAGAGAGAGAGAAAACATCTTTATTTGCCTTTCTATGAAAGCATCTGACTGCGATGGGCTCCTTTTACCAGTCGTCCCCAAGCACTACCCTAGTATGTTGGAGGAAGGCCTTCCATTCTCTTCTTCTGTCAGTCTAAATAAGGAGCTAAACGTTACTGCTAGCTTGCAATACTGTATCGAGCGTGCACAAAGACTGCTGGCAAGCTTACAGGTATAAAACTGCGGCTGCTGTGTAAATGGGAAGAAGGTACGAAACAAAGACATTCTTGCTATGGTTAGTCGCACGGTAGTGAACCGTGCGGTGTGTGTCTGGCCTGTGGGGTTGTTGAGTTATAGGGTGGTTGTTAAAACCACAGCTTTGTGTACTTTGCGGAAAAATAAAGCTCTGTTGATGTTTTCAACGTCCCTGCTTTTCGAACGTTGTGGTTTATCTCGTAAAGATGCCCCTTTATGACACCCGCGAAATGGCTACCAGAGCTGCAACCGTACAGGAACATAATGACAGCTTTACAGTAACTGCTTTAAGAGCACTTTTGCTGAAAAAGTTTTGTGACTCCAGAGTGTCAACGGAGCGCACCGCTAGCACACACTTTCGCATGCAAAACACACGCAACACGCCGATTATATATGTGTTCTTTCAAATGCGCAGACATTACACTTAAAAACCAGATGTTTTGAGTGCCCAAAGTGCCCAAAATCTGCCTTAAAGCACAGCCATGGTGGATGCACCTTAATGGCAGCACACTTTGAGAGATCGCTTCCCAAATTTAGTCGGAAAGAATGAAAGTATTGTTCGTCATTGGGCATAGTATAACTGAAGGGCCTTGTTCTTGTATACTTTTAACACTTTCTGTAGTGACGTTCGTGAGGAAAACTTAGCAATGCTGTACACGCTTGAGCTTGTTTTGCAGACCAAATTTATTGTACACACAAATGAATTACTTAAAAACAAGTAAAGAATGGGCTCAAGGCCGCAGCGTTGGTGGAGGAGATTGTTACATTCATAAACCTGCCGGAAATGGATCTGTCCTACATCGATTAACATTTGAATATTCCGGGAATGCATAATGTATATGGGCATTGTCGTTATTTGTGCGCATTACAGCATGGTGTCATTAGGCGTAGTTACAAGAAGGCGATGTTCATTTTTGAGAATGCGCGGTCTACAGTGCCAAAGACTGTTTCCGACGCTGCCTGAAACATTAGATCAGATTTGTGCAGTTATTGACTCAACTAAGCTTTAAATATCGCGTTATGAATTACATTTTTTTAGATTCACACCACACCACCCCTCTACAGGGTTCACTAATGGTCGCTTGCTTGTTTGTGCTCCTTGCTTACGGGCGGATGGAGGCCTCACCTTCTCGTTGGTCGTCAATTTCGACGAAGTTCCAAAGACGTTCTCAACATTTTTAAAGGGAAGATTTCTATGTCTCACTGATGGCGTCGATGTCCTAGCAAAACGCCCGGCAGAAAACGCAGCTTTACACACTGGGTTTCACAAAACGATGACGATGATAAGCGAACACACTTCAAGCGCCTAAAAAAACCGCTTCCCGTGGTCGGAATCGAACCTGGGTCTCTCGCGTTCTGAAGCCGACGCCTATCCGATTGCGCCATTCCGACTTTTTTTTTCTTTTCTGCATGGAAAACTGCACTTAATACAGCCTACAAAAGTTATGAGTCATCCAAGAAGATGCACATCACTGCAGCTAAAATAAGCCATCCATCAAAACTCCGGCAAGCAGGCGCACACGTCCAAAAGATGCAGCCATTCTGGTGGGTCACTTTGCGCCGCATAAATGCTCCGCACCAACGCAGCTTGCTTCCGAAAAATGGTCTTCGTTGGGCGAGGGGGTTCCGCGTGCCTGTCCATCATGCGGAACTTCCACAAGCTATACAATCTCATCCCAGCAAATATATCATAGGGCACTCCAGTAACATCTCGAAAAGGCAAGAACCGAATTGTTTAAGAGGTAATGCCCATGTCCTTTTTAAGAGTTAGTTGCAACACATCCCATAAAACACCGCATCCCGGCACAAAACAAAACAATGATCAATGGTTTCAGGTTGATTGCATAAACGGCAATTGTCAGACCAATGAATAGACATTCCTTCCTCGCGCAACCATGTTTTCACTGGGAGTGTTGATGTATGCAGCTTAAAGAAAAATGTTTTTGCATTTGGAGGAAGACACATACGTGTGACACGCTTCAAAACAGTGTCCTTATGGTGGCCAATATAAGGCTGGCGATAAACCGGCACTGGGAACAGACTCTGTAGTAAAGTGTTCGTCAAAGCCTTCCTGGAAAGGGTAAACAGATATTCCAGGGAAAACCTCGTTCGACATGGTCGAAGGGTTTTGTATTTTGGACTTTGCCTCAGGTTGCATGGAAGAAAGCCTCTCGTTTTAACCATCTTTCTTTTAAGAAAGCGGCTTTGCTGTTCTGACATTACATAGCTCATTTGTTGTTCTCCATGCAGCTCTTGCATCGTCCATCACCTATGTTGCACTGAAGCTCTTTTGAACAGTTTCTACGGAGCATTTGTTTCGTATAAGCATGTAGACGCGCTTTTAGAGGTGTATTTGACAGGAAATTGAATACAGAACGCATCTACCTGTGAAGTCTGTTTACAAAATTGTTCGCTGAAATATACACGAAAACTAGGTAGGGCAGGGCAAAGATAAATTACTTTTCAGACAGTCTTAATCAGCCGTCCTTGAAATTCGTTGTGGTGAAGCGGCCATTATTATGGCACAGTTCTTGCATGGTGAAAAAGACGTTGGCAGCAGTGGGGACGCTGCTGCTACTGGACTGAAATAAGATATGCCTACATCTTTTGAATGTTAACAGAGGATGCTTTTTTATGCTTGGACATTCAAGAGCTTGAATGACTGTTTGGAACCATTGCGTATACCTTCAGACTTTCTGCTAGAAACACTGAAAGTAAAAGCGGTTAAGCAAACAAACAACAAACAGGCTCAATTTCCTTTATTTCGAAGACGAAAATGAAACACCGCGTCTGTGGAAGTAGAACAAATGTTTCTACAATGGTGCCAGATTCAACATTGGACCCTCCACCGATGAATTTGATTAAACCAACAAAGTATGAAGCTGGACCTTGGGTAATACTATCGAAGAAAAGGTAACACGGCGCGAACACGAGGACAAAGATAACAAGGTGTAAACTTGGGCATGTTGGCGCATTTTTGTGAACCAAAGGCAAAAAAAAAACACAGTATTCGCGTTCACGTTTTACTCACAATGTTTAACCGAACCTACTTGGAGGCACATAATATTCCTAGGACAATTTTAGATGCGACTGCATCTCATTCACTCGCCTTGTCCCTCCATACGGCGTCGTTGTCCGTCCACACCCCTCCCCCATTCTCCTCGCCGCGCGAGCTTCGCTCTCCGCAGCTCACCCCCTCTCCTCTCTGATAGCGAACACTCTCTCGCGAGGGGCATTGGATTGGATTCGATGGGATTGAATTGGCTTGGCTTGGCTTGGATTGGATTGGATTAAAGTGGATTGTGTTGGATTGTGTTGCGTCATAGCCGCGGCAGGGGGTTCACGGCACGTTTCACGCGATGGGAGAATCAACCTAACGGAAACAACAACGGAACCCCCTATGCGTCGCATCTACACAGGGGTTCCCGCGAGGGGAGGTGGGAGTAATTTTTACCAACAATTTTTCTTCTGTATTGCGGCAATCCTGGTGAAGCATTTTCGCTTTCTGTGTGTGTGGAGGGTGTGTCCTGTGTTCTATATAGCTGCTTTTGAACTCCGTTGTTGCCCTTGAACAAGAAGTTTTTTACAGACTATTGCTAGGTCGTTATGACACTGAATAAGTCATCACAATCTTTGCAGTGTTATGATAACTAGCATATCTCGCCGAAGGCTAGACAAACCGTTCATGTTCTACTCTGTTTTGCAACTATACAAGCTTCAGCCAGACCGCTGATGTTTCATTCAATAAAAATTTTAATTGGTGCCCTTCGAAGTCTGTTACACTCAATATTTGCTGTTGAAAACAGCAAGCAAGATGCCAGGTCCTGGATTTTTTATTTACATGTTAAGACTACACAAACTAAGTGATCAAATAACGCTCTTTCTGTACATTATGCCAAAAGGAATCGTTCTCATCACCAAGCTATCACAAATGCTTTTTTTGTTCCTTAAACATGCGATTCTAATTACCGGGGCACTCTCAGGCCAGAAGTATAGGAAATACCAGGCATGCTCAACTCTTAAAAAAAAAAAAACAAAAAAAAACATGTTGGCAAACCTCGGGAGGTGCCTTGCTGGGTAAAAGAGATTCGGATGTGTAGTGTGTTCATTGACATCAATTTAGATTTCTCTACTGCAAATTCCCTGCACGATTCAGTTTTGAGCAAATTTGTTTCACTTTTCTTTCACGTATATTTCTATTACGCAGGCTTAAACTGTGCTTGCTTGTTTTTGTCAACGGATGCCGCGAAATAAACCTGCAAGGCTGTTGTTTGCTAAGTACGCTGGCTTTGAAAAGAGTTTCTGCTTGCTGGCTGTAAGGAAGCAACAAAGAATAATTTACGACTGGCTTGCACTGTTTCGCAGGACATGTGTAACAGTTGTTGCCATGGTTTAAAGATCGATTTTTCCTATGTGCAAGCTAAAGGTAGCGTGAAAAACGTGAAAAAGGCGCGAAAGATGAGGCTTGGAGAGAGAGAAAAAAAAAGGCTTACAGGAATCCCTTAGAGGAGGAATACCTCAAAACTGAACTTGCTACCTTGATATTGCACTTCACTCATGGCAGGTTCATTTTGTAAGCAAACATTAATTTAGGCACCCGTCTGCAGGCCGACATTAGAGTTAGTGAATGACTGGATAAATTGATGTCCCGGACTATGTACCTTGAGTCAAATCACTAAAAATAGACCTCTTGCGCGCTTTACTCAGCTGTCGGCCAGCCAGTGTCCGCGAAACATGTCCGATGTAAGCGTGCGCTACTGGGGCTCTAACAAAGTGGTGTAAATTAGCGTTGCCAACAGAAAAACAAAGCCGAAAGGGAGCTCGAAACACGACTGCTTGCTATACAAATGTCATAACTTTCAGGCTGCCATGCCATTTCAGGCGAAGGGACACTAAAAGAAACACGGCTCTTTTTCTTTTCAGCTATTCTGTTCAGCACACTGTCGCGACAAGTCGTAGTCGGAGTAAATTGAGATGTCACCGAACCTTTTATTTTCGACCTGCATTGGTTTGCACACACTAGCAGTCCAGCCAGACTTCCTGACATTGGTTGTTACAGCGGAGCTGTTATTGGCCAACGTACGTCGCCGTGTTTTCGGTGCGTAGACCGAGAAAACCCGTTCCCCTCCTCCTCACTTCCGCACACCCGCTACCTTCGACCACCTGTTCTCCTCCAGCGCTTCATATTTTGATATAAGATGGCATATAATGGCCATAAAATGTATTCCCAGCAATTAATTTGTGTTTAAAAGAGAAGCCGACGTTAAGAAGGTCGGTGTAAGCTTGGTTTGTGTAAGCTGGCTTTCGCACATTGCTTATTGCACAGCGAAACCTATTTTCAAAACCACGGGAATGGGCGAACCACGGTCGGAAGGAGACCACCGACGACGATCGGGCCGCAGTCGCGAAGGGTAAGCCCGTCTGGATTACGAACACCACTAGACGGAAAGCGCAATGTGTCGGTGAACGCTTCCGGAGCGCGACGGCGCGTATTGAGAGGGAGTTTGTGGTTACCCAATACCTCACAAACAGCTTCGCTGCTCATCAACCTTCACAGATTGGAACGGCACAGAATTCTTTAGCCAATGTTGGATCGCCAATGCCACTGGTGTTCATACAGAGAATCACAGGTGCCAACGAGGGTTGTACGTACTTCTTTGGCTTTCAGGACTGTCAACAAATCGCACTGTTTCGTATGCTGACTGCAGACTAACAATGACACGCTTATACAATGATTACTTTCGCTCATTGAGCAGCAAGTATTAAAAGAAATAAACTCAACAACCGTATTCACAAACAAAGGTAAATATCCGTAATAAGTTCCCGGCGAAGGCAAGCCCCAATTAAAGGCCACGCAACAACTTATGTAACAAAAACCTCGTCACCATCCACGCTTTTTTTTTCCCGTTCTTCCAAATCACGTTACTTATGCCTGTGCCGCAAGGACGTGACACAAGTGGCTACAACGCTATGAGTCGGCAACAAAATGTTTTGTTCATAGACTGACTAAAACGACTAGAAAGATTTCAAGGTTGCTGCAGTAAAAAAACGCTTATGACACCCACGACAAGTAAAAAAACTAATTACGCGCACCAGTAAATAAAATGGCCCCACAAAAAGTACAACAATATGCGCAACAACTAATTGCCGATGTATATATGTCCCGCAGATCTTTTCCATCGCCAACGTGACGAAGTTTATACATTCCAATCTCACTATTTGCAAAACAATTATTCATAGCTATACCTTGCTCCCACGAAAAGAAAATGTTTAGGTTGTCTTGGTAGCATCCGCAAGACACGGAAACAAATTTATTTGGAGACTTACACAAGATTCTTCCCATCTGCTCCCATAAAACATTGTCATGCTGGAAATATTGAACCATTTAGGCTCGCACGATGTACCTGTTTATTGATTATCACGCATTTTTCTGCTGCCAATAGCACCAGCCTGTCTCTGTTTGGCCACAAGACCGATGTTTATGATGACATCACGAAACCTTGTGTTTTAAATCGTGCAAGATAAACGGTCTCGTGTTATGAGTGCTTGATCAGGCTGGGGCCGTTGCAGTGAGCCATGCGAATATCTACATGTGCGCGATAGATCCAACACTCTGGACTCCGTTAATCGCGAAACACTACAAGGTTAAAGGTCGGGGCGAAGTCGAACGGGCTTCACCTAAAGTTATCGGTGTGCACTGACGTCCATCCTAAGAAGAGAGGTTTGTCGACGGGAGGAGCGTTGATGAGTCCTTTGTCTGCTGCGGGCAGCTCACTTAAAGCGGGCGGGTTCACTGTCGTGGGGCACATGAGCGCATGTCTCCCCTTGCAGCGGCGGCGACGGCCCGGGGGTTGTACTGTCTCGTCCTCGTCGTCCTCCAAGTCGGTGGCCGGGGCAGCAGCATGCAGTCAGCGAGGCGCGGACACACGGCGGCTAAACCGCAAGATGGCACGATCATCACTGGGTTCCGTTGTGGCAGCCGATGGTGTCTGCGGTCAGGGTGAGCGTGGTGAGGACGCTCCGACGGTTCGGGTTCACGCCCAGGTTCTCCCAGTTGATCCAGGACAGGCGCGCTGTCAGATCTGCGGGGTCCACGAAAGCAGGGCGGCCATCACGCATGCGTTGCGCTCCTCTCACTCGAGTGTACACGTCACAAGCACACATGTGAAGTACGGCAAGTGCACATGAAATCTGTCCGAGAATAATTCTACACATTAACTCGCAAATACTAGCACACTATAAACACTCTTGCACCAGGTAGGTGACTGTGACGAGCTGAGCATATATTGTGTTTGATTCGACTGGTCTGCTCGTTCCACTGCCTGTGCGGCGACAAAATGCAGTATTTCGCACCTACAGCATTGCTTGCTGAAGCTGAAGAGCAGCGATGCGTGGTGACGTCACCGGAATTGGGTGTAACATCATAACCGCAAGGGGAACCATTTTCGGTAACAATGTCCCTCACGACCTGACATCTGGTTGTGAAGTGACTTCGTCTGCCGTTAAACGCTATCATCCGTGACACTCGCACATAACGCGTACATCTTTCGTGGTAGAGGGCTGGCAGCTCTGTGCGGCGCTTTGAGGTGCCCCTTTTACCTTCACAACTGTATGAGGTCACAGGGCGGGTACGGCCACGTAGATTATAGAAGCGAGGACAAGGCAATGTTACATCATCAGTGGCATCAACAGACGCTGTTGCTAATGCGACACTTGTGGTGGTTGAATTTTGAATCGTTTAGAATGTCGTTGCCTGTAAAGTGGAGGACTACGGTGCAATAATTTTTGCTAACGGCGAAGCTCTTAGCGAAAATTACTAGATCTGGTGTGTTTGCGTTAGTTTTATCTCCGCTTTTGGTTGCTTTAACAAAGCAAAAAAAAAGCAAAAAGAGACAACGAACTTTCATTTTCTATAGCCTGCCATTCCTGTATAACAAGCAAGACAATTTTGTTAAAGCACAATTCATGTTTCTCATCGCACGCGAAAATCGAACGCGAAATGTGACCGTTGTCGTTGTCGGCGTCGACACCAATGGCATCGAAAGTCACGTGACTAAGTGCCGGGAACTGCGCAGCGCAGGAGCACGACGGTGCTCTGGCGTCATTGCTCGGCTTTCGCTTTTCCACACAGCAGTCTTCCGTGTCTCTGCCAATTTTGTGAAGTTTGTATTAAATTAGGGAAGTTAATTAGAGAATTGAAAAAGCGTGGGGCTCCCCGTGAACGTTCCGCCCACGCTTCATTGATGTCATTGCGACTCCCTTATGGCGAACGGGCTGACGCAACTATAGCAACTGCAAATTTACGTTTACTACGTGCTTTCAAAGTGAAGTAATTTTGAGTGAACCTTACTACCCTATTTATTTTCTAAGAGTAATGCAATAAACAGATAGCAACAAATTTGAGGCGGAGCCAAGAACATTGTGAAGACAATACACCGAGCAAGCAAGACAGAAAACGCGCCTCCCGAAAGTGATGGTTAGAAACAAGAATAAAAATAACATTTGTAGAAGGGTGATCAATTACCTCACAGCCACACAACTGGCAGAAATAAGACCTTAATGCTTGAATTATAAGCAGGGGCCGAGGAAAGTGGCTATATATGCGTGACGTGCAGCGGCCGCGGCACACTATTTTGAAGTTTAAGTTCCTTCAGATCATTGATATTGCGTTTACGTTGACATTAGGATAGCTAGACATCGACATACAGTCCATGCATCGTGGGTTGACGGAGAGCTCGATTGCTGGAAGAGACAGCGCGGGACCGTCAGTGCCTGCGGACGGGACGGACGAAGTGCAAGGGCGGCGTACCTGAGGTGTTCCACTCGGCGGCATGCTCGCCCTTGAGCTCTCCCCGGAGGCACTTCTCGATGTGCGTCAGTGGGTCGTACTGGGAGACGAGCACCTCGCGCAGCAGCGCGATGTACGCGATGGCGAGCCGCAGCGTGTCGATCTTGGACAGGCGCTTCTCGAACGGGAACGTGGGCACGTGGCAGCGAAGCTCCTCGAACGCCGTGTTGATGCTCATCATGCGCTTCCGCTCCCGGATGTTGGCCGCCCGGCGCTGAACCTTGTACGGACCCGCGAAAGGCACCACCCCGCCCCCCGGGCCGCCGACGACCGAAGGGCACGCGCCAGACGCCAGAGGTCCCCCGCCGCCGACGACCAGAGGTCCGCCGCCGCCGCTGCCTGGGCCGTACTCGTAGCAGAAGCCGTCCGAAGGGCCGCCAGCGCCTCCTGCATGCGGAAAGCCTTGCTAATGATCACCGCACTACTCGCATTCCGTGTTTGTGGACAAATGGAGGGAGGAGCACATCTTATGACGTCAGAGCAGGCGGCTTACATAATTACGAAGTTTTAGCGCATGTTGCTGCTCCGTGCAGAACTATTGAGTTTATCAATCTAGGTGTAGAACAGCACTAAGACGGGAAACCGCCAAGAAGTAACAGATGCAGACCCTAACAACCGTCTCAGACTATTTTACTGTTCACTTTGTCATGGCTGTTTCACTCGACCATGTACCAACTGACCCAACCTAAAGCTCTCTTACTTTGTTGTCGTCTGTAACTCGATAAATTATCGCAGCCATGTTCATTTTCTCGGGACACTTGTCATAGTAGCATGTCCTATTAGCACTTATGCGCGATCAGGCATTCCCAGTGCCCTCGCTTAAAGACTTCACGAACGCCACATAGCATGCTAGGCCATTCAGGAGACGACGGGAAGCTTAATGTAGTAAACTTAGCGCAATTTTTACTAATTTTTTGCTTAGTTTCTCGGTAACCTGAAGCTGTAGAAGCGCACTCATGTCATCGGTGTTCATTACCGGTTAGAGAGCATGCGATTTTCTCACTTGACATTACGAAGCTTTGCTATTAAAGGGAGGACGGGAAAGAGAGAGGGTGAAAGGGAAGAACCAGAGAACGGTGCAGTGCTGTTGAACGCATTGCTGCTCTTGTTCTTCTTGCTTAGAGTGCTCGGTGTAGCTGTTGAAGCTCCACCAGACTCACCAGGCAAGGAAGAATCACGTGTCGAAGGCACCACGTGGGGATCCATCACGGAAAAAAATCCACACAACGCACTCAGAGAGCCCACGAAAGCAGAAAGGGCACGCGGTGCAAGGCGTTATGGTGGCACACGACACGCACGCGAATGTGCCAAAACCTGACGGGAGGAGCTATTGCGCGCTTAAAGGGACCGTGAAGACAAAATGCAGGTTTGCTTCATTCAAAAGATTGCCTCGTTAGAATCATGCTGACACCCCTTTCAACGTAAACTTCGCTCAAATAAGCTGTATAATTAGGAAAAAAAGTGAATGGCCATGCGACCCGGCTGATTTCCCGCAACAGAACCTATGATGTCATACCAGCCAGCTCTGCGATTGGCGGAGGGCGGTAAAAGCAAACGCAAATTGGACAGAACTTATAAGCTTGCCGAACGAGCTACTTGCGCTTAAATTTAGGGCATATTCTTTCTATATCAGTATGAATGGTGGGAAAAAGAGTGGTTAAGTTACGAAAGCACACGTAAACATAGAAGTACCGATGTGTACTGCTGTAGGTACTACGCGCACTATGCTTCTTTTAGCTGCACAGCACTGCGGGGCTTTGGGGTTGTCTCAGACGACACTGGCCGATTCAATGGTGTCTTACGTGACCATATTTGTCGAGCGAGCACCATGTTTCACGAAACCATTATTTTCTCCATGAACAAAAATAAGCCAGGTTTAAATAAGGTCTCAAACAAACCAAATACAGAAAACTGCTTGCCGCGTTGTGGTGTCGCCATCTAGGTTGAATAACAGTGAGCAAGTCGCCGCTCCACACCAAGTTTAGCTGAAAAACCTGTTCTTACGATGTCATTGCAAACGTCGTTCAAACACACGTGTTGGCGCGAGAATCAAAATCTTAGCTTAAATTGATTAATTTCGCAGTGAATAAAGGATCGTTTGCTTCCGGAGAAGCGCTGGGGCCCAATAGAATACGAAATCTTTTGAATAACAGAAACTTGAATTTTATCTTCATGGCCCCTTTAAGTTACTTAGCACGTTTTTAAAAAAAAACTGTTAAAAAACAACGCATTTTGCAGCAGTGCCAAGTGAAAAAAATTCAAGCAATTATATACATTCTTCCGAAAGCTAAACCAGCAGGTAATTTCTTTTTTTTCTGCCGCATCGCCTTTTCAAAGTGATTTTTTTTAGTTCCCCATGGGTGCCTTTTGATAAAACAGTTCGTCATATTTTTAAAGGAAATGGATATGGATTTAGTTCCCTCCTTTGTACATGATTATTTACAGCCAAAAGAGGGCTATCATTACGGAACTACATTTTGAATCGCGGAGGCCCCCAAGGCGACTGCACCACGCCAGTGGGCGGAGCAGGCCCTTGATGTAGGAAACGCCGCTGCGGAGTTAAGCTGTCACCAAGAACGTGATCTATGTGCCAGCGAGGAATTAAACCCGGCGCGCACACACCCTGGCGTGGAGCAGGGCATTCCTATGAACTGCCGTTGGTCTCTTCCTTGCACACTGACCATCTTGTAACGGGTAATCATTGCAGTTGCGAAAAAAAAGGCCCAATAATATTTCGGCGTCGCAACTATGCGCCACAGTGACAGTAATTTAGATGAGGTTCTCGAAAGTGTTCGGAAGGCCTCAAAGCTGATAAAGTTAACAAAGTAAAATTGCCTGTGATCGAAGCAAACGAATTTAGAGTTTGCGCTGAATCCTTCAAGAGGGCTACTTCGAAAGGTTTTAAAATTTACTAATGCTAAGGCTATATGACTGGGTCAACCTGCTTTCAAGCTCAAGCAAGCACTGTGACTATTTTGCGTTCGTCCAACTGGGCAGAATGATGTGCTTCTCGGTGGTTCGAACCAATAGCACGATCACAGGAATTATAGCGACTGATTTCACAGAAAGTCTGTAAATGTCATTTGTAACAATTTTTCACAGCCTGATTACAAATATCGGGAATTTAACCATGTAATCGCCCGTGAGGTGTGCGACACCAACCCCTCCCAAGAAATTGCGGGCAAGCTTACTACTACTACTACAGAAATGCGACAACACCCGCGCTGACAGAGGAAAATACGACCGATGTCGCATTTTTGTTGTTCAGTGTATACAGTATTTGTAGGCCAACTCGTTAAGATGGTGATATGCCCCAACCAGCTCAGGTTCTATGACCCTAAAAATGAAGTTGCTATCTAGAAACTGGTGACGATTTCTTATTGCTGACAGACAGCTATATGTGCAACACCGATAAGAGTGGTGGAAATGGTAGGTTGTAGCGTAAACTCCTGAAATAAGTGCCCGTGGTCGATCGGAAATGCGCCGTAGAAGGTGGGGGCAGTCATGTGACTTGACCGTCAAGTGCACAGTCACGGTGTATTGGATGGCGACCAATTAAAGCTTGGCGCGATGTCACGGCGACGGTTTTATGGCGCAAAACTCCATTCTAACGCCCGCGTAGGCGTTCTTCGCACTGTGACCCGTTGATTACAACTCTAGTTTCCCCACGTCCATCAAAACAAACGATGTACTGCTTCGAACCGAATGTCGCAATACGCCGGAGATGGGACAAACTGGTATGAAAACGGAATTAGGTCGTGAATCGTCTTCTTTGCGCAGAAACGAAACTGCGTTTGAGGTTTTTTTCTGTATTTCATGGCAACATTGGAATTGTTCGGCTCTATTGCAATAAGCCCAATTGCATATCCAGTCGAAACGACCACCTACCCAAAGTGAGTAGTAGTAGTAAAGTAGTAAAGCTTTTATTGAAAACGGGAGACCGCTGGTCTAAACAGGGGAATAGAAAGGGGAGAGGGTAGTAAAAGCACTGGGACTAGTAGTACAGTTCTTGGCTTGCACTGCGTTGCTCCGTGTTCACGCTTATGGGGGTTCAGTTCTTTTCAGGTTCACGCTTGAAATGAGTCCATCCCAACTGGTAGGCCAGGCAAAATAGTCCATTGTGAGTAGGACCGGTGAGGTCTCCGCTCAGACAACTCGTGCCAGACCGCTCTTTAGAGAATAAAGTGCTATTTGCTGGATTAATTTTTGTCAAGTTGTTGGGGATCAGGGTGCAGTTGTGGTGCCGTGAATGTTCGGTGTTTGGCACAAGTAGGACATGACCACACGAGATGAGTGAGGTCTGCTGAGGTACTTGTGTGACAGTATGGGCATCTTGGGGGTAAATGGCGGGTGTACCATTTGCAATTCTTTTATTGTTTTTTGGTGATGACTATTAGATATTATAACCCCCCTGCTGTGACGCCTTTTTGGCAAAGCGGGGCACTCAGTGAACAAAAAATAAACTGAGAATGCTTGCTCTACGATCATGAGATGCAGCAAACAGTGGGCGACTTGAATAGCACGACAAACGCCGGACGGCAAGCTGAAGCTTTCCGCGTATCAACGGTTCCAAGGAGTGACCCGCGCATATAGTTAACTAGACAAAAACGGGACTGTGATTTTATGTTTGACTGTATTTCCATTAAAATTCATGACATTATCATATGTTGTTTGTATAATGTAACAGACCAAGCGTTTATCGTCAGCAGACTTTCAAGCAATGGTTCTCGTTCCTGTGATTGGTAGCATGCTGCATGCAGAATTTGGGAAGGAATGAAAGCCATTATCGAGGTGGACCTATAGAGAGATGCAGGAGATTGCAGTGATCCTGTACATGCATCGAATGGTGCACTTTCTGAAAAATCTTGCAAATACGAAGACTGTAACAGCCACTTCCTCTGCGCCCGAAAAGCTCAACAAACCGTCTAAGATATGAGCATGTCATGAGCCGTAGCACTTCGTTGTTTGAAGAAATGCAGGATTGTGGCTTGCGAAGAAAGGAGTCGTGTGTGAAATTATTTTGTCATGTGGCGAAAAGCACATTAGCCAAACGGATATATATGCTCGACTGACCGGCTACGTACTGGACACAAACAAGATGCTAATAACTATAACTATTTTTGTAAATAGCTGTGGCTATTTACAAAAACGACTGCGTGTCGTTATTCACGCAATGCGCTGTTTTGGCTGGTCATAAAGACAAAAATGCAAGAGAAATTATCGAATCTTACAGGATTATAAACATAGTGAACGCGCGTTTACTGAAAAAAAAAAAAGCGGCAAGCCCTCTCGCTACGTCCTGATGCCTCGTGTTCACAAAGAACACTACCTGAGGACACTTGCCCAGTATACGACGGCCAGACTATAAATTTTCAGTCTGTCCAATCGGCAGTCTGCCTCACAGAAAGCACATGCTTGACACTCTACTGACCTTTATTAGGGAAACACTCATTAAGAAGTACTTTTTATTGACTTTGTTTCACACCATAACCTCCGCCATCCATTCGTACCCATTCTATTCCACAATTTCCTGACACAATTAAGAAAGCCACTAGTATTGCGTGTACTAGCAGTGCTTCTAGTGGTGTGCCATGAAAGAGACTGCTTTTTTAATAGCGAGTTTTAGCTGGCCGTTTTTCACGGTCCGCTCCGCTCCGATAGCGAGCGGGAGCGTCATTGCGCATGCGTGGCGCGCTCGGCCGCGAACGGCATTGGCTCCGCTTGCGCTGAGTGTGCCGCCGATACCGGAGCGGACCGTCGAACACGGTTAGCTAAAACTCTCTAATAACAGAAGCCTGTGCCTGTGCCAGCAAAAATTGCGACGATCACACCTTGCATATGTTTGTCTTCCTCTCGACTGAATAAACAGCTTGAATGTAAGACACTGTGTCGTCGTCTCCACTGCCACGTCATCGTCTCTTGGTGCGGCAAGCTTTCCCAAGAAACTCGACTGCGACGATACGGTATTTAAATCAGTGGTCACGATTGAACAATTTGAATCCGTGCGGAGTGGGGAGATTTAAGGTGATGACAGGGACAATTTAAGGCGAATACACAAGATACTGAAGGCTAGAAGTCGCGTATCGGCATAGGTGGCTTCCCCCGCTGAAGAGTATTGATGACCGGCAGATGGCCGGAGTGCCGGAATAGGCATCAAATATGTAAGAGATCAAAAATATCGGCCGAATCGGAATTGAGTGTAGCCTATTTCTGATTAGTTTATTATGTTATATGTCTGTAATAACAGACAGGTCTGGTGCCAGCTATTTTCATGATGCTGGGTATATGACTCCTTCTTCAGTCATTCCTCCGAATTCGGCGCGGCTGGGAAGAGTTGCATCGTATCCACTTTTTATTATCTAAAGGGCCAAGTAAGATGAACTTTGTCACTTTATAGAGGCTTCTTAGCGGACAAATGCGGCATAGCTGAAGTTTTCTTTTATGTACATTAAAACGTGATTTGCAGGCGTTGTACGCAGTCGTAGTCCTCTCCTTAAAGCCCGTACATTTTCAGGGGCGGAGCATGCTAAGTTTTACAAACGCTTTTGCAACTCCGCTGTGAACTAGCTATGGATATCATTGCCACCAGAAAATATCGATTATGCTCGTAGCTTCGCGGCAAAACGGCCGGCCGAAAGCAGTGACAAGGCGCACACTGACGGAAACGTTCCTCCAGCTATAAAGCACAGTTGCACATTCCTACGCATATGTAGGAATATAACTTCGGTGCAAGATTCTCCTCAACACAAGCGCTTATACCTCATCAGTGAAGTACTGGTTCCACCAGTACCGTAGCCAGAATTTTTTTTTCGGAGGGGGTTATGGGCCATTGGAGGCGAGGATTTTTGCAGAAAGGAACACTAAGCTCGCTTACGCGCCTCCTGGAAAAAAAAATTCGGAGCGGGTTTGAACCCCCGCTGGCTATATCGCTGGGTTCCACCATGGGCTTGGCCAGGTGGCAACGATTGCTCGAATGGCGGGTGATGAATAAAGGCGTTTGATTGTTTGATTCGCCCGGAATACTATTAGCAATTTTGTGAAAGCAGAAGCCGTCGGCAACGTAGATACTGGCATGCGGGACACACTGACGTGTAGGAAACTGACATGCAGGAAAGTTGACATACGGGATGCAAGTTTTGCTGCGTGTTAGTGAGCACAGGCGAGACATGTAGGGAGGCGAAACGACTCAGCGGAAGAGCAAATGCATTGAAACTTTGTGATGTTGTTGGACCATCCATCTAAACACCGAGAATAAACCTTGTAGATGAATGCGGGAGGTTGCAGGTGTGTACATAATCTCAACCTACTGTATTCCCTCCAGATGTTCATGGCGGCCCGCCAAACAAAGGTGGAAAATATTAAAAGGTTAAGAAACAAAGTAAACCTACACCAATGAAAATAGAAGCAATGATTTGATAACTAAGTATAGCGGAGTAGCAGCAGTGCAAGCCAGTTGCTAGCAGAGTTATCAACAAAAAAATCATAATCTTAATGTGCTTTTGGCCCCCTAATACCTGAAATTTCCACGCACAAAAAAAAAAAAAGGAATGCGCGAAAACTGCAGAGATAATAGGCTGTTAACGCACAGGGAATACAGACAGCGGGTGCTGAAGCCGAATGACATAGTTGCAACCCTGCCATAAGCGTAAACTACGCGATAGTTTCTAATGCGGCTGGAATTTCGACAAAATGCATGAATCAATTTCTATCCACGTTTTCCTCTTCTGCTTGAATGAAGCCCCCTTTGCTCCATCGTTGCGCATTGTAACACCCTGCACCCAATGTATTTCAGCCACCCACCGGTTGCGCTACAGCTAGCAATAAAGCTCGAGCAAAAGCAAACCCTGATACAGTGTGAAGCCTGCAATGGCCCCGCTATGATTCAAGCACAGCGTATTCCACTCATTGAAGATCGACTGTATAAGTAAGAAAAATAATTGCAGGTTCAAGGCCGAACAAGCTGTCTTATGTTTGCGTGCTATTAGTCAAATCTAGCGCCACCTAAAATGATGGGGATGCTGGTACATTGTATGACATATGAAGATGGTGTTTGCTGCTGTCGCGACGTTCATGCCAGTGCACTACAATAGATTAGTCCCTCCGGTAGACTTACAGTAACCAAACGAAATACACTTTTTTTGAAGATCCTATAAACAGATTTCAAGGGCAGAATGAATCGCAGGACAGAAGAGTACACAGCGAACGTATTACACCAAAATCTCGGCTCAAGTCCTAAAAGAAAGGAAACTTCGCCCTTGGTCAAGCAGAGATCGATGTGTGCTTCTCTATATATAGAATAGTGCAAGTGGTGGTGTGCGAGACTAACCGGCGAGGCAGGCTGGGTAGGGCAGGGCCTGCGGCAAGGGTCCGGCCCTGGCCGCGAACTCGCACGCCGGCCTCTGGAGCTCCGCCGAAGAAGGCGACCCCGGCGAGTCCCTGCCTACGTGCGCGTCTTCCAGGCGCATGGGCACCGACGTCGAGCCCCCAGCACCGGCCGCCGCTGCCGCCGAAGACGCCGATGCGGTGGCTGTTCCGGCGGACGAGGCCACGCAGGGGTAACCGGCCAGTTCCTCGTAGGCCGGGAACTCAGCCGCCGCGGCGCCGAAGTCCTCGGCGAAGTGCTGCTGTCCGGGCCTGCCGCTGCTGTGGTGGCGGAAGTGGTGCGGGGGCGCCGGCGGGGGGGCTATCTGCAGCTGCTGCGACGGCGCCTGGGACTGCGACGACATGGTCCCGCGCTGTCCACGATCCCCTTTTTATACGCCCGGCGTCAGGGGCAGCAGCGGCCGCGGCGTCAGCCGGCGCTGAAGAGACCGCACCGCGGCGAGGGAAGAAGAAGCCGGCCGCATAGAAAGAAGCAGCATCCGCCGCTGCTGCAAGCGACAAGTCCAATTTCTGAACGCGAGCGCACGCGCTCAACGCGCGCCCCGGAGCACAAGGCCGCCCTCCCGAAAAACCGGCGCGCGTGCGTGCGTGAGGGGGTAGGGGACGCCTCCCTCTCTCCCGCCTCTTCCCGACCACGTCCCGAACAGCAGCGCGCACTTTCCGGGGCAGCGGCGACTGCTTTCCTACTCGTTTGGTTGTTCCTCGGGCCTTGTTCTTCTGCTTCTTCCCTTCTTGCCGGAAATAATAGGAGTCAAACGAAGCTCGGCACACCGGCGGCGCGAAAGTAGTGGAAACGGGAAAAGTAGAGGTCCGCCGGAGGGGCCGATCGCCGCTCAGGGCTCTGTCGCCGTAGAATCGTGTCCTGGCACCGGCATGCGGTTATTGAAAAGTCTGTTTCTGGCAGATCCTGCGACCGGCTTTGAATTTCTCCTCGAGCTCTCCTCTCCGGCTTTTTGGGAACCCTTCGCTTATCCTCTTCTCGTCTTGCGCAGTTTTCCTCCTCCTTCCCAGTTCTCTTCCTCCTCCTTTAAAGATGCTCCCTACTACTTGCCTTTTTTACGGCCTACCTTATCCTTTGCCTTTCGGTCCAGAAGTTTTCTTTTGTCCTGTTCTGAAATGGCCCCCGATGACGATGAAGATGGCAACCGCGGCGACCGTATGCTGGCTACGCAACAACTAAAGACGTTCGAGCAGCAAAAAATATTTGACAAAAAAGCAAGTTCGCCGCCGCAGGGGACCGTAAAGCTTGTGAGAAAAGGAAAGCAAGGATGAAGGGACTGGAGCAAACGCTAAACGACAGCTACGCAAATTGATTGGTCGCCTGCTCGTGAAGGGAAAAAAATACCGCGCATGACATGCAGAAACGAGAAATTAAAATGGAAGGGCTCGCTGGGGGAGGGAGAAAAAAATTATCAACAAATAAAAAACTCTGCAATTCACGCAGAAACGAACGATAGAGAACAAGAAAGAGAGTGAAGCAAGAATGGAAGAGCTGCTCCAACGATGATGGAAAGAGAGAAAAGGGCTCGGCCCGCCTCCGGCAACGAAGAAGGCGCGACGATGTCTGGACTCGGAACAGTCTGCAGTGCTCGGCAGCGGTGACCAGGAGTCGGTAGCCGGGTCTTCGCTCTGTCCTGGGAACGATGGCGGAAAGACTGAACTGGAACTCAATGCCGCAGAACCACGCGCGACTAAGGGCAGACAATCGGAGTTCTGTTGCCGGCTTCTGAAAAATCTTTCGGGCCGCTCCGACGGAGTTCTCGCGTGGCCGCGGGTTTTCCTTCTGGCAGTCGCAGGAGGAGCCGTCGGCAACGGGTAGCGACACTGTCCCGCGGTGGGCAACACCCCGTGCTGCGGTTGCACCTTGGGCCGTTCCGCCACACGCCCAGGGATACAAGCTCGATCCCGGCGGGCTCTGCTTGTCCCCGGGGGAAGCGAGGGAGAGGAGTTCGCGTTGGAAGGGAAGAAAAAAGAGGGAGGGAGAGGGAAGTCGGCTGGTCCTCGTTCCCGATCACCGAGAGGAGCTCCTGCTGCTGACAGGCACCGCGCTCACGCTGGCTCGAGCGCGCAAACTAACAGAGCCGTCGCGAGGGCGGTTCGTTTTGACAGTCAATTTGCTCCCTCCAACCTTCTTTTATCCTCTCCCTCTCTACATATGCGCCACCAGCCAGCAAATTATCAAGCACCGGACGTCTGCACTACTGCGGGCGCCAAACTCAGCTGTTCTCTAAGCGAAGAAAAAGGAGAAGGATTTCACGTTGAGAAAGCCTCTCCGCCCCCACGCGCTCTTGTCGCGCTCTTGCTTTGGTTATGTTGAGCCAGTTTTGGCACACTCGCTCGGTTGCTGGGCTCCTCAAAAGCGACTCTGTTTTAGGCAACGCCTTTGTTTTCTGTTTGTACTTCTTTTGCGTGCGTTCTTGCACCTCCCGCTGGCCTCCGGCATCCAGTTCGAACGTTCCCTGGCGCCCTCTCCGGCCCGTTTTGCTGGCTCATGCGAGGGAGTGCAGTGGGAGACGGGGAAAAAAGGGATCGATGAAACATACATCAGTTGGGCCGGGTTGGCGGAAAAGGGAGATTGCGGCCTGGAAGCTCCGCCCACACACCGCACCAAGAGGGCCAATGGGAGCGTCGATCGCTCGAGAGAAGCGGAGGAGAAAAAGTGGAAGGGGAAAACGGCAGGGGAAATTATCCCGCGTCTCGGCGGGTTCGTTAACCACGGCGAGTGGGGCGGAAGGTGCTTTGGACGCTTATTTCTTGGTGTTGGCTATTTCTTTGCGTTATTCCTCGCTGTAGGATTTAAAAGCAGGCGTACACGGTAAATGTAAAAGGACAAGATAGTGTAATTTCGACGATTGCGGTTTTGGAGATTTATTTAATTATTTTATTTGTAATATACTGCCAGCCACCTGTTGGCAGCCAAGGCAGGAGTAATATTTATGCATTCAGCACTGTGGTGCAGCGGAGAACTCGCGTGGTACAGCGAAACACGTAACCGAACAAGGGAGAGCAAAGTTTCCTGAGTAGAAACCAACAATCACAAAAAATAGCTCGTAACATAGCCAAAAAGCATTCTTTGTTAGGTACATCCATCACAAAGTTTCCGCAGCAGAAACAACAAGCAAAAAAAAAAAAGAGCGCAACACACCAGAAAACAGACCCTTGGGTAGGTACATCCCGGCTTCCAAAAAAAAAATACACACAAGTTAAAATGTACACAATGTTTACTCAGCGCGAGGTGATAACGCTCATCGGCGTCTCGCGGGCCCTGTTTGTTAAACTTTCAATTACTAGAAACAAGCGATTCGGTTAGTTTGAGGCATAGGCGGTTCTGTGTGGGAGAGATTTGTTGGGTACACTAAACGAGGCTATATCCATTCACTAAGCGAATGATACTGACTGTGCTTTAATTTTTTTTTCCAAAAATATCATCCTCCGAGCACACGGATGGAGTTCCGGACTCTGGCCTACGGAAACAACAAAGTATGCAGTGGCCAAGAGGGCTTTTGCTACTTTTGTGACGCCTTGTCCAGACTTGTTTTTATTTTGATCCCCATGGTAAAGCACAGGCTACCAATACTGTCGGGTTTTCTTTAATAACAGTTTCATAAGAACGTCGTTTCGTTTAAACCACGGCCATTTTTAGGCGAACTCCCGCAATCTCTTTTTTTTTACCTTGTTTTAAGAATGAATCCGGCCCTCAATAGATAGATCGCCAGCCCTATTTCACACAAAGGAACAAAACATTCATTTTTGTTGTTTTGCACCGATTGCTTTTATCCCACTTTATTTATTCTCGCCACAACATAAGCATCCGGGAGTTCGTTCGCACCAAAAAAGAAACAACCATGTCCAGCATAAGGAGGCAATCATGTGGGTCCAGTGCGCGTTCTGATGTATGTTCAGACTACCGACGCAAAAGCCATATCGTGATCTATGGGCGTAAAAAAAAAACGGCGTGTCACGTTGTTCGGTTGGCTGAGACGTGAAATGACGTCATTCTTCAAAGTCATTACGACAGTTGCGGCAACAGCCTGAACCCGGCCTAACGCAAAAAAAAAAAAAAAAAAAAGGACTTGCACCAGTGATGCAAGGCCGGATAAACAGCAGAGCTGGCGGCTCCTCTACCATCGTCGGAGACCCGGCTGTTGCACCTGACATGGATTTCCGAACTTGCCGCTAAAAGTTCTCCATGACTGCCAGGCCCAGATCATTTTGTCTGCCGACTTTCACATCTCTCTCGAAGTGGACCGTGTTAGCATGCGGTAGAACCCACTGCAACCGCCTTCTCGAACTTGGCGTCCGTATAGCGCGAACTCGGCATCTGTGCTCCGTGAACTGGCAAGGATAACATCTCCGGAGAGATCGCGCTACGAAAGCTGGGCAGAGTGTTATCGAAGAATTGAGCTGGCCGACGCCAGTCGCTCCTCACGAGACGCACGCTCACGTGCGCTTGGCTGGGCTGCGTTTCCTGGTAACGCTTTACAATGGAACTAAAAGCCTAAAACAGCTCTGCTGTTAAAAGGACAGCTGTCATTTTCCCGAGAGAGCTGCCGAGTGCTTATAATGTGGCAATAAAGTTTGCGGCCTAGCAAGTTAGTAAATGATCCCGCCAGTAAGCAATGAATGCTTGAATAGAGGACGCTCGGCGGATCAGATGCTCCTGGCGTGGTCCGCAAAGTCTTTGTAATTCATAGCATTAATTAGCCCAGTCGATCTAAAATCTAGCAGGAATGACACACATACGACGCACACTATGGCCGATGGATGGCACACAAAATTTTCGACGGTTGAAAGGATAGAAAATTGGCTGCGTACTGCTCACTTCGCGGCCACGTAAATACTTCTCTTCTCTCCCAGCCAACCTTTCCGGCTCTTCCCCTCCCACTTGTCCTGCCACGATAAACACAGCGTAGGTTTGCTCAAGACCATTCCATTTTCACGCGTTCCACTGCTCGCGCGGCTTATATTGAATATTTCTTACTGTTGGACTTGCAATGCCGCAAGAGAGTCTATAGGTTCGGAAACGAGCTCTTTTTGTATTTTCTGGTCAAAATATTGTTTTCAATTCGTATCCTTGTATTTGCTCTCGCAAACATCAAACGCACATCTAGTTACAATTAAAAGAACACTGCATAGTACCAGCTATTTATTGATTTTTTTCCCACACTTACGCGTGATGTTTTCTTTTTGCTTAACAATGTTGGTAAGTATGAAGCATCGTACCAGATTTAGTGGTACATCTCCCTGTTATAGTTTCAGTTTCAGTTTATTAGTTATTCCAAAAAAAGTAGTACAATAACAATATTACACCGACAACCGTCCCATACTTGAAAACTGCAACGGGACCCTCGAAAGGTTTTGCCTATAGAAGCCTCTCGTTTCACAATTCTTTTATCTTTTGACGGGATGGCTGACTCGAGGGGCGGACGGACGAAGGGACAGACAGACAGACAGACAGACAGACAGACAGACAGACAGACAGACAGACAGACAGACAGACAGACAGACAGACAGACAGACAGACAGACAGACAGACAGACAGACAGACAGACAGACAGACAGACAGCCCAAGAAATACTATAATTAAGAACCGGGCGATTGAAACGAGGGACTGCGGAAGGCGAGGCTAGCACACACCCCAAAGTTCACCACATCTCGCCGACTCTTGTTGAACGAGAACTGGACCTAGTGAACGCGTTGTGGCCTCCGACATAAAAACGTGTGTTAGAGACGGGTTTTGAGGCCTGCAGCAGCAGTCTGAGCCTGGTATAAGCAAAGAAGCACCAATGAGGTGAGTAGCAAAAAAATACCCGAGGCGGGGCGAAGCATGCACTGTATAAGTGTATTCTTGGCGCCTCCGCGTTTTTTCCCACGGAGATGAAACCATTGGGGGTAGAGTTAGACAGCTTTGTTGTAAAACTCTCGTGTCATTGAAGCACGAAGTATTCTAGCGCGAGGCGCTGGAAAACTATAGAGTGTCCCTATGTCTTCTTTTAGTACACATTTTTGTCCACGGAGATGAAACGTTCTAGCGCGAGGCATTGGAAAACGAGTGCCCCGGTGTTTTAGTACCGTGACTACACGAGACGACAGGAGACGCCGACAGCCCGAGCCCCAAGGGGCTTCGCCCCTAAAAAATCCCGGGCCATCTCCACTAACTGGAAACATGAGTAGGGGTGAATCATGGAGTGTATAAGTATATTTAAAGATTGTTAAGTATCTCTCTCGTCACACGACGCGCGCTGATTGGGTGCCGAAGAAGCGCTGGTGAAAGGAGCAATCGCGCGCTTGCTGAGGTGGTGGCGCCGTCTCTTGCGTTTAACTGGATAGAGACACAGACTGGCCGTAAGTTGTCTTCGTGTCACACTCCGCAGCATGCTAAGAAGTATGCTAAGAAGTAGCGCGAGGAGTTGGAAAACGAGTGCCCCGGTGCGTTCTTTTAGTACGCGTTTTTGCCCATGGAGATGGAACGTTCTAGCGCTAGGAATTGAAAAACGAATGTCCTGGTGTTTTAGTACCGTGACTACATGAGACGACTGGAGAAGCCGATGGGTCGAGCCCCTAAGGTGCCTCACCCCTAAAAATTAAAGCAGTTCCCCTCAACATGAAAGCTGTCGGGAGTGCAGAGCAGTGATTCGCCATAGGGGCGGTGACGCCGTTCTCCACTCACTGCTACCAACCCTCACGCTCTTCTCCTCCCCGCTTCACTCGTCTATTGACCTTCGGGACAAGAAGCTTTCTATCCATCGGTAAACTCGCCTACCAAGTCCGAAGTGCTCCAGGACGTCTAGAATAGCCTCATGAACGACATTGTCACAGGCGCCTTTAACGTCAAGGAAGAGGGCTGCGGACATGCCTTTGCGACTTTTTTCTTGCTGCGCAAACGTTACCAAGTCCACCACGCAGTCTATGGAGGAACGACCGCGTCGAAAACCGGCCATTACTTCAGGGTATATATTCTTGTATTCAAAATACCACGGCAGATGCGTGAGTATCATTCTTTCCATGACCTTGCAAAGGCAAGCTTGCCAGGGCAATTGGCGCGGTATGATGAAACGTCCGGTGAAGATTTGCCAGGCTTGAGTAAAGGGACCGGACGGCTTATTTTGCACTCCGGTGGAACAATGCGATCCTTCCACGTCTTGTTAAAGATATTCAAAAGCGTTTGACGTGCTTGAAGGCCAAGGTGACATATAGTGTGGAGTAGGAGACCTCAACGGGACCTGGAGATGAGCTGCACTTGCAGGATACCAGAGCCGCCTCTAACTCTTCCATTGAAAAGAGCATGCGTTGATCGCGTGACGCAAGGACTTCACGGATCCTTGAAGGTATACACCTTCAAGGTATACCAAGGTATACAAAAAGTGCTTTTTGCGCTGGGTGAACTGACACCGCAGCTAACAGCACGACCCCACATTTGCAATCGCTTTCATGCCGAAGAAATGGGGTCACTAGATACAAGATTTTTGTGGGGGACGCTTACTGCACAGCATCAGTCAGGAAATAGTCATATAAACTTCTGGGAATGCCGAAACTAAAAAGAAATAAACACACTGTACGATATATACTTTCTATTTCCATACCCGACAGAGCTATCGGCGATATTCCCCATCAGCTGTTCGTCGGCGGCGTACAATGTCTTGTTTTCATTCCCGGAAGGCCGCCTTTGTGTTTGCGCTGCAACCACGTTGGTCGCATTCACCGCCAGTAGTGCGCGCCCAGGTGTGGGGACTGCCACCGTTTCGGACATTCGGCTGAAGAACATGTTGTTACTTATGCGGACAAACTCCGTCAACACCAGCGTCCACCGGATGAAGATTTGAATGAACATTTAATGGATGCAACAGAGGTTCTTGATGCGACAGGTGAACTTCCTACAGCTTCGGTAGTCCGCGCCAGCGGCTCACCTTTGACGTCTGCAGTTAATGGCTCCTCGAGCAATGCTGCACCGGACGTAACTGCTGCTTCTGTGGGGCCTTAGGTGCATTCGAGGCGTCCATTTCATCCTTGGAGCCTGTGCCAGGTGAGCCCAACGTGCACCGTATACCCCATCTTCGCACGAGCCCGAGGAGTCGGCTGCTACTTCTGTTACTGAGGTCGAAGTGCCGGCAAGCGGGGAATCTGCTGGGAAAACCGTGAAACCTTCTACGTCTCAAAGTTCAAACCTCTGCCGCCCTAGCAGAGCAGCAAAGAACGCGGCTTCCTTTTCCGTTGGACACCCCAGACAAGGTGGGCTTTCAAGGTCTCAGGTTCAGCACCCATGACAGAAGGCGACCAATAAAAGGGGAAGGCGTTACAGATCGCGCTCGACACGGTCCAGGGACAGTTCGAGTGATTCACCTCCTTCTAGTCCCGTGAGAGAACAAATGGGTATTTGAAATTCCCGTCGCCTACACAGTGATCTACGACAGATTAAGCTTCTCAACACTGAATATAAACGGTTTATGTTCCGGGCAGAAACAAATGCACTTCCTCCGACTGCTTTCCTCAACTGATTTACACTTCACTGCAGCACAAGAGACAAAACTCGGTAGTTATGATTAAGAAAGAACTTTACGGCAATTTCTTTCCGATTACGAGGTAATTGTCACGCATTCATTTGTCCTTTCGGCACGTTGTGTCTTGTTTCTAAAACAGGAATTGCCGTACTCTGCCATAACCTATCAGGAAGATGTAGAGAGGCGGATTATATGTGGCGATTTCTTGCTGTACGGTGAACCGTGGCGATTAATCAATGTCTATACATTCAATGTTAGCGGCCGACGAGTCAGTTCTTTTTCACAAATTTGGATGTTTTTTATTTGAGACCTGATCTGTTTGATCTGTTTGTGACCTTATCTGTCTGATCTGTTTGATTAATTGCGTCTGTGAAGCATACGATCGCGCCCAACCTCTATCATATAAGGATAGGGGCGCTGAGGTTTTGTCGCCCGCCATTGCGGATTGTGGGACAGTGGACACTGCATTACCAGGAAGAGCGGCTTGTTTGTACGCACATTTTCAAGGGCTTTCCTATGCACGACTTGACAGGATTTGCATTTCCTCCACGCTCCTTTCCCACCGTCCTGTATGTGACCTCAAACCAATTTCTTTCCCGGATTACTGTCCTGTCGAGGTGAGCCTGGGCGGAGGTGGTCGCAGTACTTTTAGACCCCCATGGGCTCTATGGAACTTAATTCGTCGCTATTACGGGATGAAGGCACTCGTGTCCGTGTGCGGGAAACATTGAAGGCACGCCTTTCCATGCAATTTGCAGCATGGGAACTGTTCAATCAGGAAGTTCGTGGCATAGCGATTGAGTGCGATTCGATTAATGCTTTCTACAAGCATTACCAGAAAACAATTATTGCTTAAAAGCCTGTATAGCTTCCATGAGATTGAGAGCGAAATGCCTGACACTTGTGGGGAACGAATTGCTACCGTAAAACGTCAGATTCAGAAGTTTGAGGTGGGCCGATATCGGGGTGCACCGTGCACGTGTTCGGTGCCGGAACAATCGTGCTATGCACTGTGAGAACCCGACGCGCCAGGCTTTACTTGACAGGCGTCACCACGCTGCCACTAAGTTCATCCCGGGTATGAATTCAAATGCTGTTCATTTAACTAACGCGGAAAAGATTATATCACCATTTGAAAATTATTATATGGAACTATTCAGTGGTGCTTATGATCCCATTGATAGTGACCTTTCGGGACATTTTGTCTCCATAGTAGAGCCATTGACAGATAATGACAGTTCCATTATAAGTGGCCCTATTACCCTAAACGAGATAGAGGCCGCAGTCCATCAGCTTCCGGTCTCCGAAACCCCTGGCCCCGATGGACTTCTCGGAGAGTTTTATAAGGTGTTTAAGTCTATTTTATGTCCAGTTCTTTTTGGAGTTTTTTAATGCCGTCCGTATGTAAATTCTCTCCCGCCGTCACTCACGGAAAGACATACAGTACTAATTCCCCAAAGTAAAGAGCGTAAAAAATTGCGATCTGGGATAGCCACAGACCAATCACTCTGATGAAGCTTGATTACAAAATTTTCGCGAAGATATTACCTAATCATCTACAATATGTCACGCCCATACTTACTGACCAGAATCAAACGTGTGGACTGCGGGACCGATCAATACAGACCAATTCACATTGCTCGAACAGCCCATCAGTTCTGTAAAGATTCCTATGAGCAGTTCGTGTTACTGCCGGTAGATCTTTCAAGACCGTTTGATTGTGTTTCCCACTGAATTTTTTTATTAGAGGGAGCCAACGCTGTCTTGGTCGTTTTGAAGGGAGTACGTCTTTGTTATAGCAACTGCTCTATACCCGCCTAATTGTTAACGGTCACCTTTCGAAGCCGGTGCCTATACATTCATCAGTAAGTAAGGGTGCCCGCATCCACCTTTACTTTTTCACTCTATTTAGAGCCTTTATGTCTCAGTGTGTTCCATTGCACTAGCATTCAGGATTTTGATATGTTTGGAACCGAACTCAAACTATTCTGACGACTTGGTCTTTTTCTGTATTGACAAACCAACTATAGATAAAGGTATTTTTATGACACACGAATTCGGGTTAGTTAGTTTCTGGTGCTAAAGTCAACCTTTTGAAGAGCTGTGCACTTTGGTTTGGCCTATGGGCACTAACACCAACCGAGTATGCCGGCATCCAATCGTCCTGTGTACAACCTAAATATATCGGCGTTCCGCTGGTCTCCTACCGACAACGCGCCCACTATTGACGGGGGCTCACTGAGGCGCTTCGTATAGTTATTCACTGGCTTTCGTTCCGCATAACCTGTCGATTTTCGGAAGGGCCCAGGCATGTAACATATTCTTGTCATCAATATTGGTATATGAAATGCAAATTCTTCATTCCGCTCGTAGTCACATATAGCGGTTCCGTCGGGTTTTCGCTACATTTGTGTGGTCGCCTACCATTTAGCCAATGAGGCGTGACAACCTTTATAGACCGGTCTGAGCTAGCGGGATGGGCTTAACCCATATCCTTTCACGGCAAATACTTGCAAGGTTCTTTTCTCAAGACTCCACCCACCCTGTTATTCGCTCTTTTTTGCAAGTTAACCCGCCCATGTTTTGCCTAATCTTGTTGTCTCATCATCATTTTCGACCAGACCTTGTTAACAGCGGAGTAAGTTCGATGTTGCAAAAAATAGGAAACAAAAAAATATAAAAAAGAAAAACCAAAGAAACGTCGAGCGCAGGTGAGCGCGTTCTTCGCGGTGACCACCCAGCCTCCCCACATGCGCAGTGGCTTTAGCAAAAAAAAAAAAAAAAAAGAAGAAGAAGAAGCAGAAACCACGGGGAGTGAGAAAATGCCGAGCGCTCGTGAGCGCGTTCCTCGCGCTGAACGCGGAGTCCCCGGCTCGCGCAGTGGCTTTAGTAAAAAAATTAAAAAAAACTGCAGCGCTGTCATCAAGTGCTCCGCGCATGTAATGCTTGGCATGAGGAGGAGGACAAACATTTTATTGAGCCTTTAAAGGCCCCCTTAGGGGGAGTGGTGACCGGCGTACCGGTGACCTCAGCAGCCCTCGCCGTGACCACCCGTTGGCTAGACAGGTCGGAGCTGCCCAGCGCCTCATCCCAGTGCCCACCATCTGGTAAGGGGGGATAGGGGTTGTACGGACAGTTCCAAAGGAGTTGGTCCAGTGTTTCCACTGCTCCGTAGGCCGGGCAGTTGGGGGAGGGGTAGACGGAAGGATAAATACGGTGCAGGTGGTAGCGACAGGGGAGGGTATGGCTTTGCACCAGTTGCCATAGCCGTTCTTCCCTGTTGGATAAGAGGAACATGACGATATCGATGCATATATGACGATGGCTAATTCGAGCACAGTGCAAAGCAACGACGGAGCATGTAAATAAACAATTTCAAACTTGTGCAAATGCGTGGTGATGTGTCCTTCAGTGCTCACGTATAAAGAAATCCTGCAGCTTCGCGATGGTTCAAGCCTTGCGCAGCTTAGCATAACCTTCGCCAGTTCAGCTGGTTGAAGTCTACAATGCTGAGCATGACTTTGCATCCACCACTCACAGCGAATAAGACGACGATCTCTTCGATGCATATAACGACGACTTCTAGCACCGCAACTATTCAAATAAACAATCATACTGAAACTTAGCTAGGTGTCCGGCAATGCACCTATACAGTAGCTTCGCCATTCAAGGCTTGTGCGCGAATGCTGTTTTCCCTCAATTCTTTTGTGGTCGTTTATGTATGAAGCTCACTTCAATATGGTTTTTTTGGTTAGTTTTTCCCTAGATTACATGTTACCTGTGTCACGTGTTAAACTCTACAGGGACCTAATTTACATGCTTTTCCTAGCACCACTGTAGATAACCGTTTACTCTAACTTGTCTGTACAAGATGTGCCCTTACTTGTCCATGAAGTGGTGCTTTCTTCCTCAACAAAAAGGTTATTCTTCAAACTGAAGAGCGAAACGTTTCATTTTAGAACGTGGCTGCACAACCGGAACATTTTTGTGTCTTCTGTAAACTGCGCCTGTGCAATGTACCGGAAACAATTGAGCACTACTTCATAAATTGTAAGGAGGTCATACTCTTTTGGGATGTCTTCAAAGAACTTTAAAGAAGGACTTTGAATTGACTTCACCTATTATACGGTATCTCGTATCCCCCGCAGACGGTGATATGATAAATGATCGGTTTTTCTAATCGCGCTGCATAGTTTTTGGAAAACGCAAATGTTTGAGGGGCATGCTGAGGCAATTGTTTATTTCAGGTCACACTTGTGCCAAATGGTCATTAATCTTAAGATGTCTAGGACGAAATGATTCTCGCCCAGTCTGGTATCCCCTGCTTATTAGTTGTTCACTATCGCCCCGCCCCCATTTTGAAATCGAATGTACATAATTGTTTATCGTATTTAGTTTTATTTTTCATCTTGTAATCAACTCATTTCTATGTGAACATATTGTAAATACGTGTTGTAATTATCATTTCCTACATTGACCTGTAGTGCAATAAATACCATGTGGAAAACAAAACAAACAAACAAGCAAAAAGCTGTGGCCGAGTGGCCTCAAGTACTGGGTGTGCGGCAATTAGCAAGTTCGAATCCCTGACAGGACTTTCTTTGCTGATTTTTTGAAAACTCAGGCAGTGTTTTCTATAGTGAATTCCCCATTTTGCGCTGCAACCTCCGTTGCTCTATGAGCGAGTTTGCAGATCGCATGCAGACTGACAATGATGCCCTCGCGAGTTCTCGTTGGCGTGGTGTTGACGTAAGCACCGAGTGCTTGTGGGCACAGTGCCGAATCAGTCGAGTCTCGGCCTGGTGCGAAGACACCTCTTGCGACACAGGGACGAGCCATTGAAGCTCCAAAGGTGGGGGCGAAGTGCCTCGCAGTTGACCTTCTCTGATGACGAAAAGACCGCTCTGCCACAGGCAGAACGACGTATGCCTAGTCTATTTAGGCGGTGCTGGCAGGCTTTTCTGACCCATTCTACATGGCAGAACATGGCAGAAGCGTGGTATGCCGTTTCCTGTAATATCGAGAGTTCCTAACCAATAATAACGTCTGATGCCCAGCTGTTGGTGCACAGAACCGAAACCGAAACTGATTTTAATTCCAATCTTGGACATGGTGCAATCACATCACAACTCGAATACGCGCCCCTGCTGGCTGTTAGTTCTGGCCTCCGCAAAGGTCGCATGGTATTTTTTTTTTATTTTTCAGGCTTTATAAATAAATACTGCTTCGCAGACCGGATAATTAATGGAAAAGTTTTTTGGCCATTCTGCGCAATGCAAACAACAGCAGAAGTTTGTCATATTTGTGTCTCTCTAAGGCCAAGAAAAGCATAACGATTGTAGTTCGACTTTTCTGTTGACTTTTTTTACCGGTATACTTGCCCCGGCTTCTGCCGCACTTCGAGAGACACAACACCTGGTTACAATCATGTGTATAAGCAATTAGGTTGGCTCATTGTAACAAAAATATCCACAAAATCAGATAATTGTCTGCCAATGTGTAGCGTTTTTAAGCCGCTTGTCCGGATTGTGAGTTTGTTACAGCCAGATTTGGCTATGAGTAGTCAAAGACGTTGAGTTATTTTATTGTATTTAACTTTTGTTTTGTTCCTTTTCGGCAATGATGTAAATTTATGCCATTGCGGCGAGTAAGGGCCTTTACTACACCAATTATGTATTTTTTCGCAGATGTATAGTGCTAAGTTGATACGTTTTCGCTAATATCTGTTCGTAATTTCAGCGTTCTTCAATGGCTTTCTTCGTTAGTATTCATTATGTTTGGATATGTATAAAGTGCATATTTTTTATTTCTTCCGATAAGTCGTGTAAATTTTTATTTTCCTTTTTCGTGTTTTTTGGTTTTTGAAAATTTTGTAGGATAAATTATCTCCATTTACGCTATTATAACGACTAAATGTGTTACTTCCGCAGATTCTGCGCTTCTCTGCAAATGCATGGCATTACACGGTCGGGGTACATGTCAAAGAATGCTACGCATTAAAAATGCACAACGTAACAAAAAAAAAACAACTAATAAATGAAGTTCGTGTAACGCGCGAATAGTTCTCAGAGTGTGTGTGTAAGGCATCTTTGGACAACACAATTTTTCTTAAGCTTGGATCACCTGCATTTTGGGGGAGCTTACTCCGAAACAAAGCGGAGATCTTATTATTCGTTCGTTAGGAGTAAAAACTCTAAAAATCCTCAAATCTCCATTTGGTCGATTCTACTAGTAATCTTCGGGTCCAAAGCTAGTAATCTTAATGCAATAAGCTTAATGTTACGTACACTTTATGCTAAGCAGCCGGTGTCTGTTTCACATCAGTGAAGTTTGTTTCGCATACAAAGAAAGCTCAGAATGAGCTTGAGAGTAGTTTAAAGGGACACTAAAGGCTGAATAGAATTTTGTTTGAACTCGAAGGTCATACGTTTCGCAGCTTCCTCCGCTTTTGTTCGACGAGCAACAGTACGGTATTTGCTGAGAAATAAGCAAACAGAACTGGCATTTCTCTCACCCGCTTCCCTTTCATTTTTTTCGTGACGTAGTCACGTAGCCATTGCGTCACAGAGTAGGAGCGAGGCACCGGTGCGGTCTAGGAGCTCTCATGCTGGCAGCGGTAGCTTCTACGTGCGCGAGCCACGGTCGATGTTTCTATGGCCGACGGGTGTGGCTAGAACGTTTATGATTTGACTCCGACGGAACGACAAATGCTTTTTGACATACCAGTGATGCCCATGGCCACAACATCGCAACCAACCGCTGCCCAAAGCCGCACACCTGCGAGATGATACCTGAAACGGCGCAGCGCGTGACCTTTTTCCGACGCCGCTCTAGCGAGCTTCTCGGCGCTGTGAACAGTGCGTCAGTGCGATAAGTTGCGACCGCACTGCCCTCTTCGAGCAGTCGAACTCGATAAGCTGACAGTGAAGACGCCTTTTTGTACGCTCCTTGAATAAACCGCCGGCCACGTACTACGGCCTGCGAACATTACGACTGAGTAGTCCTGCCGGGCTCCACCGGGGCCCAAACGTAGAGCTATGCAACGCTTACGAATTATCAACAGTTGCTTTGGGCGAACGCAACAGCGCAAGCTAGTTACCCATTTACCTTTCACGGGCGGTAAGTTGCGAACCGGGCGTGGTTTACCGGAAGCAACGTTAGCGTGCGAAGAATAAAAGATTAAAAGCTCAGGCGGGTCGCTTAAAATCGTGTTCCTTTTGGCGCTTCCTGCTGAGGTTACTGCATGGAGAAGCTCGGGCGTTCGCCATCATAGAGCATTGACTTCGATAATTGCGCACCAACTTTGTCAGAAAAAAAAAAAAACAATTATTGATGCTTCTCAAGCGAGCTCTCGCTGTCCATCACTTTTGGGACGTCAGAAACCACCGTACCCGAAGGTGCACGGGCGTCGACACCCATTTTCACGTTTCTGGAATTTTCTGCCTTATTAAACAGCTGCTAATTGCGAGAATGGCGAATTTAAATTCTCAGCACCGTAATCTATCAATACAAGCTAACTTGTTTTTGCCCTTTAGTGCGCCTTTAAGGGAACTGATTTAAGCACTATAAGTTAATGTGAAGACTATGTGCGAAGCTGACTTTGAGGTGAGGTTGAGCGGAGGTACATGTTAGTTAAGTTGCAGTGGGTTTAGCAGACTCGACTCAACCTCAGCGGCAAAGCTGACTGCAAAGTGGGCTGAGTCTAGCGAGTTCTTTGGCTCTGCTTTCTTTACGAGATGTTGTAGATGAGCCGTCGTGGCGAAGCATGTCATACTTTCACTGAAACAGATAGCAAACGAATTGTAACTCGTGGTGCCTTGTTCCCGCTACCATTGATAATAGCCTTGACGCTCAGGTTTTTTCATTCAGACACTGAATGGTGCTGACGCTTAAGGAGGCTGTTTAAAGTGGCAGCTCGTGTTTTCAGTTTTCAATGCAGAGGGCAACTGTGCGCTGCTGTGTGACAAAACATCAGGGAAGCTTGCACTCGCGCGCAAGATTTGAATTTTGAAGCTGGTCTAGGTGATCATGGGCGGCCAAAATTGAGTTTTATTATCGTTGTGGTGTCGTATTGTACGTCGCGGGGCATGGCATTTAAATGACCTTATGTTGAGCAAAGCCAGAGTGAGCTCATCGTTTTGGTCGACGTTTCCGTACGCCACTCTGCAAGCGCGAATCATCGTCTCTAGCGGATATATTGCACGCCGAGCCCCTCGAAGCGCGGCCAGCCTTGGCCAGCTCCACCCTCGAGGATCAGCGTCAGCTGGTCGAGAAGGCTGTGGACGCGGCCCGAGCTCAAGGCGCCCTGGACTAGGGAAGCCACCCCGAAGACACCATTTTAATTTATTTTTTTCTCAATAAAGAAAGTTTATTCTCTCTCTCTCTCTCTTCATCGGCCGTGCGAACTATTCGCGGCCGGGTCATGTGGAGTCAATGATCACCTGCAGCAGCTTCTATACACCATTTTCCTTGCTAGAGGTGGGCGCCGCCATTTGCTTTTTCTGACCGGACCGCTAGCGCCGTCTATGAAGCGACCGCCGAAACCTCCGCGCTGGGCTGTTAAGTGCTCCGTTCTTTCCGTGCGTCTGCTCGGTACCCGTGCATTACCAAGTGAACCGTAGTGGTTTGGCGTTAAGTTAGCGGTTGCAGTGCTTGTATGTGTGTGTGTTCTGTTTTGTTTTCATCATCTGCAGACGGATTTTAGGTCTTAATTTACTGCCAGAGCGGAAAATGCCGATCCCGGCTGTTGCGAGCAGCAGTAGCAGTGTGGTGGTGGTGCCGGTGGTGCTCCGCAGTTCCGCGATGCAAACGAATCCAACGTTGAACGAATCGGTATGGCACCGACTGACATAGAAATCGATATCGGGGAGTAAATACATGTTTTCAATGCCACCGTGCTTGTTATGTTCCCCGATTAGTCATGTTTACGGAAGCGCGGACGTCGAATGCAAAGCGCGCACAGCATATGTGGGTCACGGTGATCCGTGCTCGCGATGGACTTTCGACGAGGCGATTGCGACGCTGTTGACATTGTAATGTAATATAATTTTTCTTAACTAGACTTATGACGGTTACTGACGAAACGAAATTACCTGGGCGGAAAAATAACACGACCGCACAACCAGTCAAATTACTATTCGAAGGTTGAGCCAAAGGGTCGACGTTCGGGCGAGTTAATATTGGTTGATCATGATCGGGATTATTATTGACCTAACTCTGCGCAGCGCATGTGGCCTGTCACTCGGAGCCCACCTTTGTGAAACCGCTGCTTGCACCACAAATGCTTTACGCGAGCAGCAGTAACTGTTTTGTAATTGTAATACTTTAGATGCCGTGTCAACGCAAAAGGAGTAGAAGCTTTTCCTTTAACCGCGTTGTGAACAGGTTGAGCTATTTTCCAAATGCATCGTTCACGCGTATCTCCAGCTGCGTTTCCACATTGGGCTGCCTGCTTATCCTGCTATCGACCAGCAGTGTGCGATGGAGAAAGTTATCTTTTCATATCGTTTGGCAGTGTAATGCGTTGGCCTGAAAAAAAGTAAACAAAACGCCGTGATTTTAAAGGTTACATTAAATGAAAAGGGGATTGTTTAATGCCAATCGGCTTTAATGACAAACAATATATGGTATTTTAAATTGACTACAAGAACCCGAAGTTATTGTAATGTTGTATTGTATCGGCGCTCGTCAAAGATCCCCAGGTAGTCAAAATTAACCCGGAGCCCTCCACTGCGGCGCGCCTCATATGACCCATGAAGCGTTGGGGCGTTAAACACCATAATGAATCAATTAATCAATCAACCAATCAATCAATGCTGTATTGTAAAAGATAAAGTTGCTTCTAACATTTCAGGGGGTTCGGTTCCCTGTCGCAGCATTGCGTGTAATGAATGGATTTTGCTCCGTCTGCTTGCCGTCCAAGTGCACCCAACAAACCCTGGAGTTGGTCGTTGGTACAAAGTCGTTGCGGTTTATCAACGGCATCCACCGATATCTCAACTCGGTGTGCGTTGGGAAGTGATGCAGCAAAAACACGCCGCGACCGCAGTGCATTTTCTCCAGGCGGTGTCGTGCACATGCGTGCTGTCAGCGACTGTTTCTCGCTTTCTCTGGTTGTTCAATAACCCACCACCGCGCAGTGCTGGCCAAGCGACGTTTGCGCCTTGAACGGCATCGCAGCATTGGCTAAAACAGTTGAAAGTTCCGCAAAAACTAAGCATAAGGTGCAAAATACTGCTGAACTACGCTGCGGAGCACACCGCGCCGGGCGATTTTAACAGCCCAGCGCGCACAGGCAACGCTGGTCGGCCGCCGAGAGAACTGGTTTGAGAGTATTTTCCCCCTTTCCCGGCTGCTTATGGAAAATGGTGTATATGCTCCCTTTTTTTTTCTATTCCCGCGCTCGCACTTCATGAAAATTCTGTGCACCGCGTTCTTTTTACATTCAGCTAACCGATAAATTTGTCGTACTGCGCAGTCATTAACATCAGCTTTACCGGCACGTTTTCGTGCTACCTCAGAACATGCACTTCCCATTTTCGTTGTTCGCTGAAAATAATCATTTATATAATCAGTGGTTTAATGTTGCCCTCTGTAGTGTACATGATAGGTCACGTGTATAAGAGATAACCGAGATCATAAAATGTCCTTATGTGTCGCTACGTTATCCCGTTGTAGACTCAAGTGATGTTTTAGCCTCTCTCTCTCTCTCTCTCTCTCTCTCTCTCTCTCTCTCTCTCTCTCTCTCTCTCTCTCTCTCTCTCTACTTTACGAAATTAAGCCAGCAACAGCGTGAGTGGGTTCCTTTCTTCCTGTAGTGAGATACATATTGACTAAGTCTTGTATTTACAAAATGAAAACACAAAAATTCGACAACGCTAATTTAATGCGGGGAATTTCTATTCAACTCTTGACAGGTTTCGAAAAATCAGAGAGCGATCTTGGAAGAAGCTCTCTCGCATGAGACGGAAAGAACCATGAAGTATGATGTCGCTCAAAAAGCTTTAACACGCCAGTGTAGCAAAGCTACACTGGCGTTTGCTTAGCACGGTCCACGAACCTTTTCGACTCGCTTCAATTCCTCAAGCTGTGCCACAGTGAGGGAGAGAGAGAGAAATCATTTTATTTTCCAAGCAAGTTGGCTAGGAACGCGTGGTGGTTACCGGCCGTAGGCTGGCGGCGACGGTGGCGGCGACGGTGGCGGCTCGGTCAACAAGAAGTAGCTGCATCCCCGGTTGCGAGCTGCCCAGCGCTTCCTCCCACTGCTCGACGCTGGAGATTAGGGGGGGGGGGATGGGTTAAGAGGAGAGGCCCACATGGCGTGGGTTAGTATGTCCAGGGAGTCACAGAGGGGACAGTTGGATGAAGGAAACTCAGAGGGATAGATCTTGTGGAGGAGGGAACGACTGGCGAGGGAGTTGGTCTGGAGACGCCATATAGGCTCTCCTGAGCGTTGGTGAGGGATGTGTAGGCAGGGGATAGCGGCGGCGGGAGAGACGGTAATGCTTCGTGACTTCTTGGTACGAGAGTGACAAGCGAGCGACTTGGGTAAGCATTCCCCATCAAGATTGGTACAATACCAGGCTGAAGATTCGCAGGGTATTCAGTCCGCTCTTTCGTTACCCTGCATACCGGCATGGCCAGGTACACAGTCAAACCTGACTTTTTATTTTATTACTCCACAAAACGTACATGCCGAGGCAGAATCTGGTTGCGTAGGAGGCGAATGCATGCTTTCGAGGGCCGGTGCAGATTTTGAGAGGTTTGGTGACATGTCCGCAATTTCAGACGGCTTGTCTTGTGGCGTGCATTTCACCCATGTTGGGTGCACGGACAGGTGTTCGTTTGTTCTGTGCCTTTTATTTTTATGGTAGTCCATGCCTATTCGTTAATGTAGTTGCTGGTGTCTGTGAAGATGTGTCTTCATAGACGTCAAGGACAAGGAGGAGGCAAAAAAATTTAACAGTGAAATAGACCTGGTTAGCGGGCCTCAGTCCAGGAATTCAGTATATGACTTCAGTTCAGGACAGGTAAGGAGCTATACGCCCGAGTCGCAAACGCGTAGTTGCAATTACCATGCGCGTTTCGGTCTGAACGTTGGCAAGAGTACAAGCGAACGTGTTAAAACGCGTTCGTATCATGTTTATATTGGGGAACTTTCTTTACCCGGGACATGAGTGGAGGGGCCGCTGAGAGTAACTCGTGACGCGATATGTATACCCGCCATAGGCTTTAGTAGAAACGCTTTTCGAACCAAAAGTGAACAGACAGCGAGGGGGCAAAATCTGCTGTTCCTATGGTACGGCACTGCAGCGCACTTCTGTCGAAATTCCGGAATAAAACTACTAAAACCAAGTTTTGTTGTGTGGGTTGGTCCGCAACTGCACTTAGTTTATGTTCATGTCTCATAATATACAAGCGCGGCTGTCGTCGACCAATGAAGAGTTTTTCAAGAAGAGGTTGCACTTCCTAGAAAAAAATTCACTTGTACAAATTGCCGCTTCAAATAGTCCGTTTATACTTTATGCTGCCACTCGACGGTGGTTGCAGACCATACACTCGCCGTTGTAGGAGGTAGAAAGCAGCTATAGACGACCGTCAATAGAGCTCATAACGTCTTCAATTACTCAAATTGTTTTGCTCAGTAAATTTTTTTGCGAAAAAAAGACATTGACACTGATAGGCGCTGCTACGTATTCTTAAAAGGTTTTCAGCTGGCCTCTATAGCCATGGCCAAATATGGGAGACCCAGTTTTTTATTTTTATTTTTTTTTTCTTTCTGGAGGGCACCTTATAATTTCTGCATATGATGCTTCAATGGAGGCCTTGTCGGTTAATGGACGTAAAATTACAGCCAGCTGAACTTTTCACCCAAACCTTTAGGCATGAAATTTTAGTTTCAGTAGATATAGCAACGTTTTGAACCCATAAGCTCTCCGAACTACCCAATGTTTCTTTGCAGACGTATGAACCGTCTCGGAGTTCGCCATATTTCTCGCCGCTACTTTACGAGTCTTTTGTCCTGCCTTCGTCCGGAAATGCCTTCGTCCTGCAGTAACACAACCAAGACTGCTGATGCATATAAATTGTACACGAGAGAGAGAGAGAGAGAGAGAGAGAGAGAGAGAGAGAGAGAGAGAGAGAGAGAGAGAGAGAGAGAGAGAGAGAGAGAGAGAGAGAGAGAGAGAGAGAGAGAGAGAGAGAGAGAGAGAGAGAGAGAGAGAGAGAGAGAGAATAGACGTTATTTGGGCTAACGGTGGTGGCTGAGCCTTCAATCAGTGGGGTCGGTTGACCTCGGTCCAGGTACCCTTAGGCCTTCGCTCCAGCCCTGGCGCGGTTGACCAGAGACATCAGGTGTAAGAAAAGGCGCTAGATATATTACCGTGATGCTGCAGCGATAGCGAAGTGCAACGTCACCGTGCATGAATGTGAGGCGTGTTCGGCATTCTTCATTCTGAAGAGCGCGGTATCCGTAACCAAGGATAACTGCGTAGCTCTGGTGTCTTGCCAAGAAAAAATTAAAATAAGTGGATCTCGTGCCAAACATTAGTTCACATGCGTGTCGATATTATGTGCTCGTATGCGTAGTTTGGTGTTGTGGGAAACTTTCAATGATCGTTAGAAAGAGCAGTAGATGGTCCGTGTTTCAAAACGAACGTTATAGCAGGCTGCAGTGATGGGAACGTAAAATGTTCCGTGAGGCTACGCGGGAACTCCACTTCCATAATCCGGTAATGCCTACACGTTTTTTTTTTTTTTTCAAAGACGGCAGGCAAAGGCTTGAGGATAAGTCGTGTTACAGTTACAATATTAATCTCAGCTGACACCAAAATATGGTTGAGCCGGGCATGTATAAAATTATTCCAAATGCGACCGCGTTCTGGTTGGATACAGTTCGCAAAGATATTGAAAAAAAAAATCAGTAATAAAGCGCAAGTTTTTTAGAATGGCTGTTTACCCGCACGTGCACATAGCACGTATGCAAATCAACCTTCCGCTGCGAGCTGGTCGCCTTTACGCCTGGCATGCAGCAGCGTCGGGGAGCATATTTTAAGGCGCAAAGTCCGTGCCAATTACAGCGTTTTCCCATTGTGCCGGTGGATACCGAGATGCTAACGATCTCCCGTTACCCTAAAAACCTCCTGTATAAAGAACTTGAATAATAATAATAAAAAAAACGTTCAGGTTCTTTTTTTAATCCTCTAGCCTCGACGCCTCTTCCCTGTTCTTCTCCCCTCTTCTAGTTCACCCTCGCAATCATATGCTTGGGCTTGCGTTTTGGGCTTGGGTCATAAGCGTTTCTCTGTTTCACGCAGGCTTCGACGTCTCGCGACTGTGACACAAGAACCCCCGACGGGATTCTTTTTGTTTTGTTGTTCCTTTATTCCGACAAGAGACAGCTAGAAGGTACAAGCTCAGCGACAAAAAAAAAATTGAAAATAAAACATCGAGCAGGAAAGCTGAGCCAAGGACTGACGGAACCACAACCCTGCGCCGATTAGGGAAGATGGTAGGCCTCGTGCGTGTAGGGGAAAGAGTGAGCGAATCTGGACGGCACCAGCAGCGCCGCCGCAGGCGCACACCACGTGCAAAAACCAGCTTGAAAAGATGGGCACGTGCCGATGGTCGCGTGCCCAACACCGGGCGCGTGACGGGGCGGGGAAGCAAAGCGGGCGACGACAGCGTTGTCGACGGTGGCGCCGCTCGGCAGCGACCCGGTGGTCTGCCGCCTGGTTGAGGCAGTCCTCGGGTCCGAGCCACGGATTTGGCAAATTGGAGTTATTGTTGAGAGAGCACTGAGCAGCGTGCTTTCACTACCCGATCTTCCTCTCGCGGAACTCCGGCGCGCGGGAGGAAAAAAAAAAAGGAAACAAGGAAACGGGACTTTCCCCTCCTCTCGAGGGCAATGGGGCGTTTCTGTTTGGGTCGATGAGGGAGCGGCCGCTTTTGACTGCTGGGGAGTGGTGCGAAGCGAAGAGGGATAACCACCACGCGGCGGACGAAATTGTGTCGCACGAGGTCGCGAATCGGTGGTAAGGTAATCGCTGTGACAATACGGTGCCGAGGGGAACGGCGCGGTTCTCGAGGGGGGATTTGGAGGGAGCGCTGTTGGTGCTCGTTCGTAGGGAGCTGAGGGCAATGTCGTGCGGTCGTCGCGAGCGACGCGGCTGTGGTTTTGAGTGACGTAATGAACGCTAGTTGATCCGCAGTGGAATAGTCCCGGTGGGAACCGTAATCGGCGTGAAACCGATATGTGACCGCCCCACTCCCGTTCTGTGTGCGCCATTCGGGTGTGCCTCGCTCAGGCAGCACGCGAGAAAAGCCGTAATCGGCAGCCCTGAAGCGCGCACCTCAGGAAGATTTGCGGACTCGTGAAAGGCGGCTGTGCCGCGTGCCGCAGAGCTCTCGACGCCTAGCTATGCAAGTTGAAATCCGCGTGTTTTCTTTTTTATTCGGACGATGATCGGTTCAGTGTTGCGAACTTGTTGCACTTTTGTACCTAGTTTTATCCAGGAACTAAAGGTGGAATCCGAGTGGCACTGTCACTGAAGGGCTTAATTGCGGCACCTCATTTGCTATAGGTGCAACCGAGCGTGCAGCTTTGCGTCTTAATTAAACACGTCATTAATGATTAACCAAAATTAGCGCGCAATCTGCGGTATCCTTTTTTTTTTTCCTTTTTGCTTTTTTCTGAGTATCTGCTTCCGCGGAAGACCGCTATAACATTAACTTTTGCCAGGCAGCACCCGTGAAATATTTGAAGCCAAAGGTCGCCACCCGTTAAAGCACAGAGGCAGTTATATTTATCCACAGCCAACACCCTACGAGTGTTTAGTCGAACTGTCGAGTAAGTTAAAGTAAGCGTGAAAGCTTGCAAATGGTGTAAGCGAAAAAGAAATTTTAGAGTTTGCTGTAGAGTCTGCAGCTTGGGAAACGTTAAATTTATAAAAATAGGGAAAGAACCGTAACAAAACTACCGGACCAATTTCGAAATTAGCAACACATTCATTAAAGACGAAGCTGCATCAAAATTAAGTAAAAGCTGGTCAGTGATTTAGCATTTGTCATTTTTAGGTATGTAAACTCATGACGTATTACTTTTACTTTAAAGCAAATACTACAACAACAGCAACAACAACGACAGCAACGACAAGAACAAGAAGCAATTCAGCTCAAAAGAGAGCGAGAGAGATAGAATGAGAAATATTTAGAGAGAAAAGTTCGCCTCAACCTTCTCCATATGATTTTTCAAGGGATCAACAATTTTTATAATAAATGCAAAACTATTAACTTTATATTATATACCTAACTATGACTAAAATTTGGAACTATTAATTGAAAATGCAAAATTATTACGTCAAGAACAAGGAAAATAAAATATTTCATAAAAATATTATTCGCATGTTCCGAGCATTGTGGCAGAGTTGCTATCACTGCTTGCAATCTTCTGTTTGATCTACATTAGAATAAATAGCACTTTAAGAAATAGGGAAATGTAGAACAAATATAAACATATAAGCTTAACAAACACGGGAGCAAGAAATATGGAAGCAAATAACTGACACCAAACACACAACTTATGGGTGGGCGTTTTATTTTATTGTCTCATTGTCATCCTTTTTTCTTTTATTTTTTCCTTTTTGCACACATGCGATGATTAAAGACAAATCTTGACACCCCTGTCTTTTATGCCAGTATATTGCATGGTAGCAGCTTGTCAACCATCGCCTACTGCGGATAACTGCACCAAAATTAGTCACAAAAAAAAAATACGTCACAATGTCCAGTTGTGGGGACAAACGCGAGAGGATTATATTTTGATCAGGGCAACAATAGTGTCCCTGGCAAAAAATTGTACATTTATTCAGAAAGCCACATCTACAAGGGGCGAATTTTACCGCGAATTTGCTTTGCCGCGTTTTGCCGCGAATAGGTTTTGCCGCGAAATTTACCGCGGCAAACCTATTTTTGTAGCTGTGGCTATAGATCGTTTTGCCGCACGAACGGCGCCGCAGCAGGGAACCCGCGGGTAAGTTTGCAACATGTAGAGGGGGGTGGGGGGGGGCAAGGGGAGAGAGACGAATTCTGAAGTCGTTAGTGCACTGCTTTCGGGTGGCGGACCTAGTTGCATGGAGGTACTGAAGCAGCCAGGCCTGCGGTTTTGCCCACATCCCTGTTTTTGCTGAGCTGAGAACCTCCGTCGCGTCGCAGAGCGCTCGCTCGCAGAACAAACACCCCGTGGATGGAGGTCTTGCATATATAAGTTAGGCAAGACAGGAGGAAAACGGGCCGCCTAGGGAGAGTAGGTGCGCTTTCTGGGCATGATTTCTGGGTTTTTTTTAAAGTTGTGCTTCCGACATATGCACAAGCACGAAAGCCACTTTTCCTGTCAGTGTCTTCATTTTGTTTTTCAATTTCAATATATTTATTTCGGTCATAAACGCATGCATGTACTCGTCTCCACGAGGCGCGGCAAAAGGAGATTCGTATGTGTACTGACGAGGCCCCCGCACCGGGAGTACACATAGGAAAACAGAGTAATCAAAGAAAACAGAACAGCGCAAAAAATCTGCACTAGAGCAGAAAAACGAACACTTCCAATATAGGGTAAAGACAGAATAAGCAAGCGCACTGGGTACAAAATACAAATATAATGTTGATTACATGCACAATGAAAACTAATACATGTATAAACAATAGATTGTTACAATTGTATGTTTGTACAAGATGAACATTTACCTTATGTGATGCATACCACAATAAATTGGTTATTACATATAATTCTCAGCACGCAAGAAGTCAGTTAAGGCCGAATGCATCTAGCAGAAGGAGTTTTATTGTCGTTTTGTATTGCCAGATAAATTTAGAGTAATGAGCTTCATCAATTACGGAAAGATGGCTGTTACAGAGACATACACTTTGATATATATGTATTATTCGGCTACCATAGTTTGTCCAGGGTCCAGGTCCAACTAGGTAATTCGTGCTTATCAGCGGTATTTTATTTGATTATCAGCGGTATTTTATTTGGCAGCTTGGTTGCGTATCAGCGGTATTCGATTTTAATAACGCTAATTTGATTTGCACAAATAACGAAAGAATCAGAGGTAATCTGGAAAAATTTAATTTTCGTTTTACCTCTTGACGCTCTTTAAAAAGCGTGACTGTCTTTAATTCTTCAATGCTACGGCCTCCCTTCTCGTCGAGACTATCGCGAAGTTGTAACTTTCTAGCGCCACCATTCCCACGTCATAAAGTTACGTATACGAGGACACGCGTTGTTATTTCGTGTACGCTCCTACGCACGGCGGTTCGTGTACGCGCAGCACCGCACAGGCGCCCTTGCGGTATCGCGTTGCTGACTGCCGTATCGAATGTGCGCTCCCAGGGGGAAACGGACCTGAATGGGGAGGCGCCGGCGGCCACTCACGGGAAGCTCCACACTTCGTTAGCCAGAGGGCGCGCTGGGCGAGCGCGACTGTTGCTTTTTCGAGCACGTGGGAAGAATGCGTTGCCGCATTTGGCGCGCCCCACTGACGACCGCCCGGCGTGAAATTGGGGAGCTCTTCCCGCACGCGGCGGCGTAGGCCGCCAGGCGTCCAGCCTGGTTTGGACATTGGTTCTCTGCTGCCGTATTGGCCGACGCAGGATAGGGAAACTTTTGCGGCCGGGTTGCTGTCATCCCTCATCCTCCAGTACTACCCCTGACTCGCTCCCCCTTCAAGCATTTCCTGTGGTAAACGGCTGAAAGGAGGAAAAAAGAAAACAAGCGTGGGTATGTGCGTACGTAAGGTCTCTGCGGGTCTGTCTGTCTGTCTGTCTGTCTGTCTGTCTGTCTGTCTGCGGACGTCCAAAAATTGTGCTTTCGTATGTGTCTGCGTGTGCTTTTGTGAATGGCCTGCGGAAGAGCGCAAGGGGGGGGGGCAGTTCCTAAGACGCTGTGCGGATGAGCTCAAGGATAGACTGTTCTATCTCGGTCAGAGCGCGAGTTTGTCATGTGAAGGTGGAAAACGAGAAACGCCCTTGTTTCGACATTTCGGTGCACGCTAAAGATATCCATTGATCTAAATTATTCCGTGGTCCTCCACTACTGCGCGCCTCATTGTTCAAATGCAACTTCTCGTTGAACCCCAAATGTGTATACTTCGGAATACAAGTTAAAGCCTAACGTAAGCTCCGAAAGGGATATCGCCTGTGGAGCAGATGTGACGGTGAAGAGGGGCGCTATTTAATTATGTCAGGTGCTAGGTCTCGTCTGTGAAGGTGTCCATAGAACGACATGAAATAAGAAAAAAACTGGGATGGAGTACAAACACTTCTTGGGAAGCTTTCAGCCTTGAACCGTGGAAGAAGGCTGTTAAAAGTTTGCTTATTTTGTGTTTTTCGTTTCATAGAGGTGCAGGGTAATTGTATGGAATGGAGAATGGGAGGATGGGGAGGTTCATCGCGGAGCCGAGGAGGAGGGGCCACGCGGAGGGTTTAACCAACGCGGGGTCTCGCCGCGTTGCAAGCCCGCCCGAAAGACAGTAACACTCGCGCGACTAATGGCTCGGACGTTAATTCGTCCCGGATCGGTTAGCTTTGAAGTATGACAAATAGTCGTACAGGACACTCGGTGGGTGCGCGGGGCACTCAATGCGACGCGGCGCACTGTGACGAAGCGTGGGAAAGAGCCAAGTCACAACGCCGAGAAACCGATTGCTTCCTTGGCCACGCACCCGTGTCTAAATCGAGCGTGGAGTCCGTGAGAATGCGGGGAAAGCGTTCGGAAAGCGCCCCCGCACTTATGCCCCGTGGCATCGGCGCAATTGAGCCGCAGTCGATTTAGTTCGCTAGGCTTCGCGGAGAATTCACAGACGAGACGTAATTTCCACTAGAAGTAGTATTCCACAAACTTCGAATTCATGCAAACCCGCGCCTGCGGAAATCACAGGGTGCATCAGTTGCACTGAACGAGATTTCTCAATATGCATAAACCAAACAGCATCACTTATTCGCTAGTGCGCCAATGCCCGACAAAAAAAGGAGAAGGACGGAAACGTGGGTGAAGAGTCATAACAATACATATTTAACAGTGCGCGGTGCTTTCACTCTGAGTGCAAAGTTCTCGAACCACCTGGAGGAAGTTTCTTGAATAAGCTGACAATGGTTCTTCAACAAGAAGCACAACTGCATCACACTTGCCTCTCCTTCTGGGTATTCCAGTCGCCGCGGTGGCTCACTGGCTAGGGCGTTGTGCTGCAAGGACGCGGGTCCCATTCCAGGTCGCGGCGTCCGGGAATTGAGCCCGCGTCTTTGTGGTCAGCAGCAAAATGCCTTAGCCCCTGAGCCACCGCGGTTGGTAAGAAAGAAAAAAAAACTCATAATAAGTCAATTCTCTGGGTATTAGCCATGGTTTCAAGCTTTAATGTTTCAGCGTGTAAATAATGGTCATGATATTGACAATTGTGTTGGCGCTATTTGGCCTTCGTTGCCCTTGCGCCAGAAAACAAACAAACATCACCATGACATTTTATGAGGACATTATATTTTTGAAGAACCAGCAGTCGGAAAGGATTGTAAAGAGTGAACAATTCGTTGGGGTTAACTGCCAAACGTTTTCTTGAACCATCCTCAAATCGTTCTAATCAACGCGAATCGCTAAGATGCACTAGACATTCTGTAGGTTACTGCAACGTATATAGCCGTGTTCTACTGATTTTATTAAAATTGCATTTGAGGACTTAAGAAAAGTCCTATGAGAACCTCTCCGTTAGAGCGCTAGCATTCTGGCTGTATTTGCCAAGCTTACGCAAGGTCCTTCATGGTTTTTCTGTTTGACTAACTTACTGTAGTGAGTCTTGACTGCAACATACCAGAGCCACGTAGAAAAGCCAGTTTTACGGCGACCAAGTTAGCGAATAGTTGGATTGACTGCTATACATCGGGCCCCTGTAAAGTCGACGTCAGAATTTTTAACAAACGGAAAACCAGCGCAAAAGACAGCGTTGCAAGCAGCGCGAAACAGTGCGCTGCGTGTGTCTATATAGCCTTCCTTTGTCCTGGCTTAAGCGCTGTTTTTTTTTTTTTTTCGTTTAAGCAATACGCTTGTACCACCTGGCCGGCGTTTCCTCTCTTTTACAGTTCGTTTTGAACAAAAGTGTCGGAGAGAAGACATTTTTCAAGAGCAACATAAAGTCAAATTAAAATATGAAGGCTCTAGGGACTTTTAAATTCCTCCACTTGGCCCCCCCTCTATGGGGTGCATCGCGTTACGTTACGGACGCACGGTTTTATCCGAAGGAAGCAGCCCTCTAATGGTTACGTATTAAAGAAAATGCAATTATGTCGTATTGGATGGTTTCGGCTTCAGTTACCAACACCCTACCGTTGGATTCCAAATCGTCTGACATGTTTAAAAAGGTCTTCTCGAAAGCGGCACACCTGCGACCTTCTTTTACGAATGTGCTCTCTGTGCGTTTGAATAAAGGTATCCGGTAGAACAACCCGATATTGAAGAGAAGTTGATGAAATACTTTTCCTGCTTCGCTCGTGACTTTCGATGTCGAGGACACAAAAGGAATGCACCTTTTCTCATTAGCGTAGCCCTCTTGCGGCGACAGCCAGAACCGTAGTTGGGGGATTTTAGAAGAACATGCCCCCTTCTTTTAAATGCAGAGCATTTTAGTAACTCACGATGTCACCCGCGTTGGCGTCCGTAGTCCGCATCACTACGTAGTCCGCACCCTACACTATATAAAGAAATAATACCTTCCGGCGCCAGGTTTCGATCCCACGACTCTGCGGGCGGAACGCAAGGCACACGGCACTCTACCGACTGCTCCACGGAGCCGACACTGAATGGAAGGTTACGCACGCGCCTTATATCCTTGACTCATTCAACCGATTCAACCGTCGGCCACAGGTGCGCCCTCTCCCCCGCGTCCTCCTCGCCTTCTCTCCGCTCGCAACACCCTCTCTCGCCGCGTTCGGTTCGCGTTCATGTGGTGGCGCGATTTCGGCGCTATAACACTCTCTCGCGAAGGGCATTGGGTTGGATTCGATTGGATTGGCTCGGCTTGGATTGGATTGGGTTGGATTAAAGTGGATTGTGTTGGATTGTGTTGCGTCATAGCCGCGCCATGTTGCGTCGTAGCCTCTCCACGTTGCGTAATAGCCGCGGCAGGGGGTTCACGGCACGTTTCACCATCGACTTCATCGACAATGTCTACGCTGGAAGACAACAATTGCAACAACAACAACCAATACGTAATCCATAAGACTTGCAGGCACGCCCCCCGCGGAAATGCTCTGCATTTGATCGTGCCCCTCGCGAGGGGGATGTTTTGATTTTTTAAACGCTTCTGACTGATTAACGAGGCGTTTCACGGGGCTACCACTTGTGTCTCAGCTTATTTGGGGGTACTTACTACGCATTAAAAACAAATTTGGCCGAGGTGAAATTTGAGTGCAGTTGGCCTTTAAGGGCCGAGTTGTCCAAACGGGAAGAAGCCCAAACGAAAAGAAGTATGAGGAACTCGTGGTAGGCGTTTTTTTCACCTGCCCTGGGCAGTTGAGGAAGCCATCTCAGGCCCAACGCATGGTTTTGGTGGCAGATACTCTTCGATGGCAGCCGTAGCGAATACCGGTCGGCAGCTTTCAGGGCTCAGAAAACGGAGCAGCACTTAGCTGGCTTGGCGTTCGCAACTGGCTAATCCAATATGGCGTCGTTTTGTTCGCATTTTGGCCCCCAATAGTGGCGGATCGGTCCCTGGGAGCACGAGTAGCGCATGCGCAGAGCGCTACTGGAAAAATCTGCATTGGATTGATTTTGAACTGCCCTTGGATGCGCCACTGAGGATGTGGAGGATGTTAAGCGAACTTCTGTAGGGATCGAACTTTTCAGCGAATAGTATAACTTTAAAGCAAGGGTTGCGATTTCCAATGGGGATGGAAGTGATAATGTAACCTGCATGGTCCTGTATGCGCGTCCGTAACCAACACAGCCCTGTTCATATGGTGACCCCATAAAGTGCGCACATAAAAAGGTGACCCGCCAGGACGTTTCAATGTCACTGTCTGAAGAGTGTACAGTCAGAAACAAATGAAAGACTTACTTTAAAAAAGCAACAAAATACCGATGCGGTCCGGTGCAGGTACGAGCGGGAAGGCTTCTACTTCGCGAGGATAATGATCCAAGCAACATCGTTGATTCGCATAAAAAGGACCAGCTTCATTCCTGCGTTCCATTTCACCGTTTCATATTTCTATTTTCGAGTTTCATTTCATACTGGCTGTGCGTTACGGCGAAGGGGGGCTGACTCAAACTCCAATAACAGAAAGCGACGACATAAGTTATATTGTGACCCGAAGTGGCGTCAATTCCGGCTATGATGCGCTTTTGCTTACGTTGTCGCTATCACCCGTAAAGAACTTGCAGGGGCCTGTGGAACAGCGGAGCGAACTGGTAGTGCGTGTGAAACTAAAAAAATTCGAAATTCAAATTTTGGGTGTGCAACGCACCGAAGCTACACCGGGGTGAAAAGGCGCGTCGTAGTGGGGGGCTCCAGATTAATTTTGGCCACCTGGGGATCTTTAACGTGCTCCGAAATCTCGACACATGGGCGTTTTCACTTTTCGCTTCCACCAGAAAAGCAGCCAGAGCGGCTGGGATCGAACCCGCGTCCTTGGTCTCAGAAGAAGAACGCCTTAGCCCCTTGAGCCACCGCAGCGGGGGAGAGGGCCCCGTGGGACACGCTGGTGGTAGCACAGTACTTGCCATTCATTTCGTTCTGACTGCGTAACAAACTACAGTATAGGCCCCTTGTTATAATGAACCCGTTTTTTACAAAATCCCGTCTATAACAAACAAATGTTCGTTTCCCCTTACCATTTGTATACACATATTTAATGTTCAAATATAGCGAAAAACGGATACAACGAACTCGTTTCCGTTTCCCCATGTGTCCCCCCCCCCCCTTCCTTCCAAATACAGCCCTGAGTATTCACAAATACAGTCCTGATCGAACGCTGCACAACATCGCTGGCCATCCAGGTATTCACAAGAGAGTCTATCAATGTTTTCCTCCGAAAACGTAAATCACTGAACCATTTCACTTCTTGATCAGAAAAGGTATAGTGAGCCATCGTTCCTTTGACAATATACTTAGAGCAGTTTCGCTACTTGCAACAGTTGGTTTAACATCCTGGGAACAGGGACGTATGAGCCACTCTTCCTGGAAACGACGCCCACGCAGTGGAATAAGCTGTTTCTTCCTGACATCACAAAGTTGTGTCTTTTTCTTAAAGTGCCATCAACATAGGCAGATGCGGAGTTTCCTCCAAGCAGAGAAACACAGATTTGAGTTAGCGCATAGAGATATGTCTTGCACGTGCGGGCTGTTTGTATTACATAAGGACTAAGCCGTGGTACAGTGGCTGCATGAGGCGGAAGGTTCGAAACCCACTGCCGGACGCCCACCAGTAGAAATTGGTACAGGCGTCCCTCGGACAGGTGCCCGGATTTCTGAGAGGTTTGCGCTTGGGAGAAGCTCCGCAGAACCCGCCATTCCTTTCGGGGCATAGTGACACAAATGCTCATTTTGAGCCGAGTTTTTGGAGCGCTTGAACGCCCTGAAGTGAACCTAAACTGTTGCAGTCAACTTGCAGCAGAGACAGTGAGGTCGTGGATCGTATATAGACGCTGCATCTGACCTCCTCCCAGTCCGTAGAATCACATGAGGGGGCAGACTCCGATGCTAATGCAAATACTTACGCGAACCACCACACTTGTCCAGTAATGCGTCCTGAATTACAATCGTCATTCTTTACTCAATGGGAATTCCATCTCAAGGTTCTGAGTATAATGCGGTTGGGGCCCGCAAAGTATGAGCAAAGTATACCTTCGGTGGAGCACATATATAACACTTGGCCAGCAAAATTTCCCCACACGCCAGAAGTACACATCGCACTGATTCCTGCATGCGCTACCTGGGAGCTAGACGCATGCTTTGTGGGAACCCGTTATTTCCTAGTTGGCAGTGAAATCGTATTTGGTACTGTTCTCAAAAACAATGCCCTAATTAATCTCATAAATACTTGGTCCTATAAACCTTTCGAGGGTCGTATTCGCGCAGCAGACCTCACTATGTTGCGACCTAGAGAGGTCACAAAGATGGTCAAATGCTCTTGAAACAAGAAGAGGTAACAAAAATAAATCATTGTAGAGTAAGTGAGCAGTTTGCTGGAGGTAACCCAGTAAGCGAGCCCGCTCGAAACCTTGGCCGGTGATTGGCTGCGTGCTTTGCTACGAACAAACAAACAAATCTGGCCCCCGAAATGTAACCTGCGCTTTGTGCTCGGGCATGAAATGAATATTCAGGAAACAAAAATGGCGCCGTGAGAGGCGAGGTGTACGGGGCCACACACCCGGACAGCTTCAACCACGCGGTGAGCGCATCACGAAACCGGTAACGAGTTTTCTCGCGCTCTGCGTTTCGAGCACGTGACAGCTCACGTGAACCCCGCCGCGCCGGGTCCCTTCAATGCGGTCGACTCAATGGGCCGCACGCGGCCGACACAGGACGGAAACAATACGCTCTGAAAACGCCCGACCGACGCCCCTCTTTGCGAGAACAGAAGCGGGTGTATTGGTCTCGGAGCTCTGGCCTTAGGTTGCAACCAAGGCCCACAGACCGCCGACGACAGGATATAGGAGCGCGAACCGCGAGCCGACGACAACAATTTCCGCTTGCGTAGCTCCCCCTCCTTCATCCATTCACGCTGTCACAGTTCCAGTTCCTTTCCACACTGCGGTTATGCGCGTCATTGTGTCATTTGCGTTCAAAGAGCGGCGTACGGTTACGTGACGAAGGCGAAACAGTGAGGACGCTCGGTCTCCTTCTTTTTTCTCTGGGATTCCAAATGAATATATTGGTCATCTTGTTTGTGGGAAAGGGCTGAATGTGGGAGTTGCGCGAGCGCTAAGCGTGTATTCGGTTCCCGTAATATGGTATCGTGGTTGGTATACCCGTATATGCTTTCAGCAGCTAGACGTGCTTTCGAATTGTCGAGCCGTTATATATATGTGAACGATCGCGCACTGCACCGTTTACGCGTGTTTCACGGAGAACAGTGTCTAAAGCGCTGTCCCACGGCACTCCATCTCTGCTCTCAATGCACGGTGCTAGAGTGCCATTCGACGGCATTGGAATTTTTAGACCGCTCAAAAAGGCACCGCAACAAGTTCTTTTGAACAATTTTTAAGGCTTGGTTGATACGAATCAGGACGTCTGCCACAACGGTGTGCAGGTCTCTTCCTTTAGCTCCGTGACATGAAGAATTGTGGTTCGAGTCAAACTGTTGCCATTTTAAAGCGAAGCCTATTTCTACGAGTACAAATTAACAGAGGAAACGCCGTATAGCGTCCCTCTGACCTTCAATCTCAGCCAAGGTTAAGCAGGTGCCCCATGCGGTTCCACGGCGCCGACGGCGCCGCTGACCAGAGTTCGGCCCCCGACCGACCCAGCTCGCGGCGCCGATGGAAGCGCCACCGACTGCGCTTCGGTCGCCGGCGAAACCAAACCTTTCTCTTGCCTTTGCGAGAGTAGCACGCCTCATTTGCCGCCGCAGAGAAATACTTCGAAAAGTTTTTTGTGAGTGGGTGAATTCGCAACTGACGTGAAGCTTCGCGTCAATCTCACGTATACATATGCTTGGGATTCGCCTTTTTTTTTCTTTATAGCTTTAATTTTAGTTTTGATGGCTTAAGTTGGCTTTCCGTGTTTCGAATATTACGTATCTGCTTATTAGGTTAGGTTATGCTATGTTAGGGGACTGAGAGCGAAACAGTGCCAGACGCGGAGTTTTCTTGCTAAACACCGCTTGGCGTCTTTTTAGTGGAGTGCGTATAGGCGACACTTTAAAAACAGAGTTAAAGAAAACGCTGAAAAGAGTGGAAAATACTGCTTCTGCGGAAATAACCTTAGTTTATTAGACTGTTCGATTTCAAAAGTACATGGTGGCAGTAAACGAACTTTTTTCCCACTATCACCATGAAGAAGATTTCACGCGCAACTAAAAAGAAATATTAAAACTAAAGATTCGCGATCATTGAACAGTAAAACGTAATGAATTACAACTGCAATTACTCTTGATAAAACGCACTGACGTTGCACCCGAAAGTACTGCGTTACTTTGGCGGAGTTATTTATTACATTATTCTAAACGCACAATGCAGGATAAGCGACCGAGTGATTTCAAGCTTTGTCCGAGATTTTGGAGAACACGCCAGTCACGCCATGAACAGATGGAAATGTAAATGCTCCTGAAAACTGAAGTAAAAAGAAAACGCTAATCTTTGCCAGAACAAAATTTTAAAAACTATTTTGGTTGGCCACATGCTGGCGGTCAACGGCTCTTATAATTGGTGTTGGCAGCTATCGCGAACTTCAGAAATTTCGTCTCAGCTGACAATGTAAACACTCAAATATAACGTTTCTCAGCTCACTCAACCTTCCGTTCATAGATCGTTACCATGAACACTTTTTTTGTGTGTCGCTAGTCTTCTGTTTCTCGTTGTGTAGCACACTCGCAGCCTTATCTTACTTTTCACAAAAGAACGCCAGTTTTCATCTGCCTTTTGCAATGCATTGTTAGTTTTGTTGCAGTTTTACCAGAACTCGAATGCAGAGAGCCGAGAAGTAAAACATAGGTTGACTTTAGTTCTTCTGTAAGTAAAGATTTAATTAATTAATTAATTCATTCATTCATTCATTCATTCATTCATTAATTCATACGAGTTCCCACGAGGGAGTGTAACTTCCCCCACCAGCCGATTATGGGGCTTGCGACGAAACGTTCACACACGCAATTGCTTTCGGTTTATTACTTACCGTATTTACCCGATTCTAACGCGCGCTTTTTTTCCGAAAAAATACGCCGAAAATTTGCATGCGCGTTAGAATCGGATACAAAACCGAAACTGCCGAAACACCGGAAATTTCGTCCCACCCATCGCCATCGCCATCTCAAGATGGCGCCAAAGCTTTTAGTTTTAGCAACGATTTTTCGGACGCAGCAAGTATTCTATAGCAGTAAGCCTAGGCGCCTAGGTTTTTCTATCGGCGTTCACACAAATCGTCAGATCGTTTCACTTGCGCGCTTGATAACAGCAATGGCAGCAGCGGCTCCCACGCGTTCAAAACGAGCGGTCGGCTGAAGCGTGTACCTCTGGAGAAGCTCTCGGGATGGGCGTGCGAGTCGTGTAGTAGTAGTAGTAGTAGTAACTTTATTTGAGCTCGAGGCGTTTTCAGACGCCAGACGGAGCGGTTCCCAGGTCGCGGGAACCGTATTGGGCCAGCAGCTCCTGGCCCCTGGCCGTCAGCGCGAGCTGGGTCGGCAGGGCGGGGCTGGACCGCAAGGTCTCCCATCGCTCGTGGAGTGGGGTAGGGGGGGTGGAGGGAGGGTTGGGGGGTATAGGGGCTTTGAGTTTAGTGCACTCCGCCAGTATGTGTGCGAGCGTGCCGCTGTTTGTTTTACAGAATGGGCAGCGGTCCCCCTCGTGTTCAGGGTAAAATGTATGCAACAGGACGGGGTGGGCTAGTGACCCCGCCTGGATGCGCCTGAGTATTGTCTGTTGCTCCCTGCTCAAGGTGCGGTGTGGCTCGGGGAGGGTACGCCGCTCGTCTTTGTATTCGTTCGTAATTTCTTTATATGTGAGTGCCGGAGTTGGGGTGTCCGTGTCCTGCCCTGCCCGGAGGGTCATTGCTCGGGCGTGGTAGTCAGCGATGACGTTGCCGGCTACCTTTGTATGGGCAGGCACCCATGTGAGCTCTATGGCTCGGCCCGGTGCCCTCTTTTTCGATAGTATTGTGGCTGCCTCTGAGGAGATCACCCCCTTTCTGAAACCGCTGTAGGCTCTCTTTGAGTCAGTGACCACCACCCCGACGCCCGGTTGAACGAGCGCCAGGGCTATGGCCACTTCCTCCGCTGTCGTGTGCCATGATTCCATCGACCATGGTTGAACGTTCGTTCAGAAGTGTGGCATCGCGAACGCGCTTGAAGGCACGGAGGCCTAGCTGTTGTGGTCAGCGGAGGGCGACGAGGAGTGAGATGAGTGAGACGACTTCGGGAAATAAATCGCCCGTTTCTCTCGCATTCATTTGTCTGGGTCAGAAAGTCCCGTGCGCGTTACAATCGGAGGTGCAAGTTTTTTCGTTTTTTTTTTTTTCAGGATAATCGGGTGCGCGTTAGAATCGGGGGCGCGTTAGAATCGGGTAAATACGGTACCATGCGTTGTCACGCCGCAGAGGTTGACGTGCATGGTTTCGTCGGGATGAATGTGCATTGTATCAATAAAGCCCCTGCAATGTTCCGCGCAGTTTCTTTTCGGTGTGTAAACAAAATGTTTCATACAGACCATGAAGTTTTGAGGAAGATACAGTGATTTTTTTATATTTCAGCGGAGACCACATAAAAAGTGTAATAATAAAAAAGGGAATCTCGCTCTGTAGAAAATATCTTCCACTAAGGCAATTATTTAATCATTGAAATGGAAAAGAATTACCTACACACTGCGCACGGTAACGAGAAATACACAGCCATTCTCGCACAAGCTGAGACCGGCAACCTGCAATGCATGCATGTATGTATGTATGTATGTATGTATGTATGTATGTATGTATGTATGTATGTATGTATGTATGTATGTATGTATGTATGCATGTATGCATGTATGTATGTATGTATGTATGTATGTATGTATGTATGTATGTATGTATGTATGTATGTATGTATGTATGTAAGTATGTATGTATGTATGCATGTATGCATGTATGCATGCATGCATGCATGTATGTATGTATGTATGCATGCATGCATGTATGTATGTATGTATGTATGTATGTATGTATGTATGTATGTATGTATGTATGTATGTATGTATGTATGTATGTATGTATGCATGCATGCATGTATGCATGCATGCATGTATGTATGTATGCATGCGTGGTGCATGCTCCTGTATGCCTAATGACGATATACAAAAATAGCTACTGCAGCAGCACCTTCCAGGCGAGCACCTCACTGGCATCCAGGCAAAAAACCTCTTGAGCATCTTAGGCCAGATGCCTGGGAAGGTGGCCATGTTGTCCTTGAAACAATCAAAGAACGAAGCTCCAGTAACGGCGGGATTTACAATTCCTGTACGATAAACATAAGGGCAAGCAGGCGACGCACCAGTTCCCGTCATCTCGAAGGTGTTTGCTCCTACCCAGGAAACGCGGGAGCTTAGAAACAGGCTCTTTGCCAGTGTCGCGGGAGGTGGGCGGGCGAGCCATTTATCGCCCTGCCAGTACCAGCTGTCGGCCAATGGCGTCTCGAGAAACGGGGCTGTCACAAACACGGCCCCACGACACACAGCGTTGCGGAGGCCATTACAACGACCGCGGTCGATAGAAGCGGCGGCGCCGGATGTACACGCCTTCAATCGATAGCCGTTTCCGGGTGTGCCAGGGTAGCTGTTATGGAGCAGTTTAACCGCCAAAAGAACCTATAACCATTAACGCACCATACGGAAATCGTGGAATGAACGGTGAAAAGCTGTGTGCGTCTTTGATAAAGCTAGCGGCCGAACGCAGATTGAGAGAAACTGCGGACAAGTGTTTACAAACAGTAGTTAGCATTTCTTTCGTACAATCTACCGCTTGACTGTTTGCATACATTTTATAAAACCGTACTGGGAACACAAGCCACTAATAGCGACGGACCTGAAATGGGGACCCATATTTCAGGTAATTACAGAAACCCTCTGGAATCCTGTATACAATCGATTCTTTAGAAAATTTCCAGATGGATTGTAGGGCCACCTTTAGCCGACAACAAGCTAAGGGCGTGTATATGTAGCTTTCCTCAACTACCTATTGCTTTTCTCCTACAATATTTTAAAGTGACTGAAAATGAGCCCACCAAGCTCCTCGCACTTCCCCGTGTACCTGCATGCGTTACTCGGTGAGCTGTTTACTTAACGTAAACGTACGTTCTGTGTTTTCTTTCGGTCGTGCTGTCTTTGGCGTGCTGATAAAAAGAACCGAAGTTTAGGATGAAGCAGAAATGGACCTCGAAACTGAGGACGGGTTAAGAAGACACGGATCCCTTTCCGCTGAGCTGAAATGGGGGAATTGCAAGGCGCGGGCAAAAAAATCCCGGGGCCGGATGTGCGAACTTCAATGTACTTACACGATTTCTCGGAGTGAGGTGATCGCATTTAAAAAGAAAGGGCTGTTACCCATATCACGCTGTTTTTCTGGCCAGGGAAAAAAGAGCCGCGCTGCTGAAGCGAAGATCTAAAAACAGATGTGAGGCCGGCTGGTACGTATCACGTTGAAATGCAAGATGGCAGTGCGTCTGGAACCGAGCTTACAGACCAAAAACGAGAACGAGCGTGTCCCATTTCTGGTAGACTCCTGCCAAAGCCACTTGCCCAGCCAAACAAAAGAATGCAGCAACGTGATGCTGCTAGGGAAAGTAGGCACTCACGGTCAATTTTAGCCGGACGAGATGATGGTGCTTCTACACTGCCATATGATCTACTATCCGGCGGAAAGAATCAGTAATGAAGGCATATGCAAGAGCTGCTTTCCGCCAACTCAGGTTGGCGACAAAGTACCAGTGGTGTGGACTCAAAATTCGCGCGCAAAGTGGAGAGAGGACAGGTACGGAGGCACCTGTGAAAAAAGAAGCCGGTACAACTTTAGCGTTTGGTAATATCATTTCATGTTTTTGTAGTTAACACATCAAGACTTCAAGTTAATTAGTATTAGTTGTAATCAGTGACTGATATTGTGTGCCTAAACGTAGCGATGGCCCTTCGTGTTCGCGATGAAGTGCTTCCTCTAACAAAACTAGAAGTGTGATCGCCCTACTCACAGCCATATCTCCAAAACAAACAACTCTTGTGGGTCCTCGACATTGCAGTTAATACAAAGCGCACAAGTAAATAAACATCTCAGCCCTCTCCTCTGGCAGGAAGCAATAAAAAAATTGTTTACTGCGATATCGCGTTGGCGTCGCTGTCTTCACGTTTGTTTCGTCACCTTGTGGCACGAACTTACTTCGTCAGGCAGACTGGCGGTGGCGTCACTTTAGGCCACAGGTTCTGCCGAATCACATTTCTCGCGGAAGTGACCGCGACGACGAAGTAAGTTCGTGTCACAAGGTGAAGAAACAAAAGTGAACAAAGCGATGCCAACGCGATATCAGAGTAAACAAGGTTTTGATTGTTTTCCCCAGGGAAGAGGGCCGATATGTTTATTTACTTGTGCGCTTTGTATTAACTCCAATGTCGAGGACCCGCAAGAGTTTTTTTGGAGACATGGACTCGAGTAAGGCGATCACACTACGAGTTCGTTAGAGGAAGAACTTCATCGCAAACACGAAGTGCCATCGTTACGTTTAGGCACACAATATCAGTTACTAATTAAAAAAAAAACACCAATTAACGCACCGATAACAGCACGAAGGCGGAATAGTGGGAAATAACCCTTGCCGTCAGCACTCTCCCAGCAAGCAGCAAGAGCGGATATCCGACTCATAAGAAGTACGCCGAAATTATGCGCAAGAGCGCATCTCCCCGACCGTCAATCACATCGTTCCCCGAAACTAGCACATCCCACCAGCACGTCTGATATCGATACCTGGGAATGCGTTTCTCCCTGACAGTGATCGCATTCATGCGATAGCTTGACGCCTCATCCCTAGGACATCAGCGGGAGGCCAACACAGCCCAGACAAGAAAGCACCCCACTCATATGGAGACACACGCTACAACACGACATGCTTTCCCGCAGGACACTGCCTCCACCACACGCGCAACTGCGAAGGAAAGTTTGACATCCACATAAATGCAGCCATACAGCTACAAAGGAAAGCTCTACAGCTTTCTCAGAAGCTTCGCAGTTGAAGAAAAATTCGTCCTGGTCCAGGATTCGTTCTGGACCAGGACGAATCCTGGACCAGGACAAATTTTTCTCCCTGTTCTGTGACATGTCCTATCTGTTCTGTGGCATGTCCTATCCCGACGCCCGTGCCGCGGAACCGCGCCGAACTCCGTACGACACGCCGGCGGTTATCCGACGCGGGAGTGTAGAGGGACCGGCATACGCCGACGTAGCGTAACCGTGCCACGCGCGCGCGCGCGCCTACGCTACGTCGCTGGTGAGGTTACGCTACGTTATGTCGCTACGTCGCCTACGCTACGTCGCGCGCCTACGCTGGTGAGGTTAAAGATTTTTATACTTACTTTCTGGAATCTATATCTCTGGATTCAAAACGGAAATTGAAATTTTATGTAGCTGTCGTTCTGTCTGATAACTTTCATTATTGAATACTTGTACACTTTGTAAGTGGCACGGTGCATAATGTTCCACCCAGGCATCCCGCTGGCATGGGGCAACATGGATGGAGACAAGAAACAAGGACGCTGGCATTCATGGGAACAAGCCATACTTCTAGTGCCTGCCACATGAAGCTACCATCACTGCTCCCAAATGAATAGCTTGTTGAATATTACATTTTTTGAAACAGTTTCCCCCTTTCTTACTGCTTCAACATGTATAGCTAATTTTGTACTAAACATAAACCTTGGTTTTAAAAATATCACACGATGGTTTCATTCTTTTAAATTGCAATCGTTTTGCTGTACACAGGACATAAAACAAATATTTATTGAGGTGAAATCAAAGCTTGCATCGAACATCTCAATTCTTGTGAATTTATGCGAATACCTTTTGTCTATGTTGTGCTAACATCCTCTTCCGTTGTGCTGCCCGCTTCATCCTTTCTCTGTTCAGACAGGCCGGCCTTAGATATTGCCGCCAGCTGTCAACAACTGACATGACCAGTGGTGGCTTCCAGTACGCTCGACGACCACCAGCCCCTCTTCTCTGATTAAGTGTCTTTTAAACTCTGTGCCAGTTTAAGCAAAGATTTATTCGGAAAACAGTGGGCTGTCGAAGCGAGTCTTTCAGAAGCTGCTATTGCTTGATCTGCGAATTGTTACGACAGCTCGTAGCAATATCGGAGGCTGGCCTGTGGGAACAGCGCAAGCATATAGCCGGTGCCACTGAGGAAGTCTTGAAAAACGTAGATAAGAGGTTTTCTCAAGAATTTCTTGAAATCTCTTGAAACGGTCTTGGAGCTGCTTGATAGGAAGTTAATTAGATGAGAAAAAAGTTTATGACCCATCTAGCAAGTTGTGTAGCCGTCTTGCAAGCACCCAATTATACGGCTATAAGCGTCGCGTATGTACAGCTGCAACACTTCTTCAGGACAGCTTGCATAAACAACTTTTTGGCGGAGACATCTCTAAAAAGTTCGAATCATCTTGTGTAGATGACTTTCAGATTTCCAATAGCCATTTTTGCGTTTCCTGGGTAAGCACTTTGCCACAAGTACTCAGTTTTCTCGCTACTACTCTTTATTGCAGCGGCCATTTTCTGTACCTGACTGGCAAATAGGCCAATGAGGTGCGAGTAATGAAGCTGACTGCTATTTACTGAACACTATAATGTCGGTGTTCTTCTGGCGGTCGTGCAACCAAGGGGAGCCACTGGCAATGAAAGGGGAAAATAAACATGAACGTCAGGATCGGCATACGTAGTAGCCCGTAGAAGTGCCCAGTCGGAAGGTCCTGGCCACCTACACTACGCGTACTAGCCGTGAATATACTTTGACTTTTAGCAGCAGAGCTCTTCAAGCTTGGGCTTTGTCCAGTGGCATTCGCAAAAAAATACCAAGAAAAAATACCAAGCGCACGTGAGCGTGTGCCTCGCGAGGTGTGCCCGGCGTCATCCAGCTCGACCTTCAAGAACACTGTGCCCATCGTTCGAGGCATGATCTTACACGTGCTGTTCTCCTCGACAGTTCACGTGCGTTCGTGCCTGAAATTGGGAGCTCGCGCTACAGACGGCGAGTTCGTGAAGCCGGTTGCCGCGGGTTCCAGCGCGTGCTAGCGCAGTCAACTTTGGGAGAGATGTGAAAGCCTGCGGACAAAACTATTGATTGGCGTGCGATCACCTCCGCTGTAATTTTATTCGGACAACATGCAAGAATTTGTCTATGATTTGTCGTGGTGGTGGTAATGGTGGTTGTTGTGTGGGATCAGGCGGTGTTAGCCTGTCTGGATATGCCGGCAATCGCTCCTCCCGAGCTCAAGCTAATTAATTACTGAATATCAGGGTCCTTTCTCCACGAGTCTGCCAGTTCCATCTCCTTAAAAGAAGACGTGACACCTCCCTGCGCAGCTTCGAATGTCCACCTTGGAAGACGATGTGGTTCAAAGTGTTGTGTGGGGCTGCCAACTTTCGAATCGCTGAGAGCGTTGCAATCCGTTCTACAGCAGGCTCTGGGCAACACAGTCGTCTGAGATTACTAACCGGGAAGGTTACGTTACTACCCAGCCTAAGCCGGAAAGTACTAAAGCTGCTGAGATACAGAGATAGAGAGAGAGAGAGAGAGAGAGAGAGAGAGAGAGAGAGAGAGAGAGAGAGAGAGAGAGAGAGAGAGAATGCAGCCGCAGCATTTCAGAACAGATCATGACGTCCAGCTGAACAAGCAAATTGGATGTGTTGTACGGATCTGGTATAACTAAATGTTTTCCAGTATAAATTTGGCAGGGGTGAGACAGGTGAATCAGATTTTGGAGCAGTTTTTGGAGCAGCGAAATCTTGGTTTTGGAGCAGAAGCAGCTTGATTTGGAGCAGAAGAACATTTATTATGTCGCCTTAGGAGCTTAAAAAAAATCAAATTTTTGGATACTCGGGTGGGGAAGGCGGGCTGCGCTTTTTAATCGGTTTTGAACGTGCATAACACTGAAACAGCCTTTCAATAAAGTTTTTTCTACAAGATTATCACAAGGTGCGAACTGCACTACCTTTTTACAAACCACTTTTAAATTCTTAGCTTCTGTAGATAGAGTGGAGGTCCATTGAAAATATCCAATTGAAAAACTATGGAATCCTAAGGCACTTTTATTATCATGTGAATGCCGAAATTATTTTTGTAATCCCAGATTGGGCTTTACGCACAAGTGTAGACTCGTCACGGCAAAAGTTGCGCAAAACGAGGTGACGTCGTCGCACCCCACCAGCCCTCCCATTTCAATACCCAAGGTGCACGTTCACTAAGATTGTAATTTGAGTAACGTTGGTATGTTTACCCACCTCCCTCTTGGCATTAAATTTCACTTCAGATAGATGAACCATTATTACTAGCGAGCAATCATAGTCCATCCCGCTATAGGACACTGCTTGAACATTTTCCGGCGATGTGGCCTGCGCCGCCACTTATGCCGTGTCGATCGTCCAATTCCCGCCGCTCGCAAGTTCGCTGTCAAAGGCAGGAATAGCTCGGCGTTTTATAACACCGCAATGAGTCCGGAATTTCACTTCAAGCGCGCACCGCGCCTCACACTCAAGGCAACACGGCGAATTCACGGGCACCACGTTGTTTTGGATGAACTCCCGTCTTTCTAGTCGCACAACTCCCCGACCCCGATCAAACGACTAAATGTGAACCCAGTCAGTCGGCGAAGAGCACTCTGCCTGAACCACGAGCAACTGCTTTGCGGCCATGTTTTCCAATCTTCACCACCCCCAAGATGGCGGCGCCCAGTAATGTCGTTCCGGAGGTACGGCGCTCCTAAAATTGCCGTTTTTTCATCACCTTCCACAAGTAGTTTGCCGCCTCAGTACACATAAGTATTTTTTCTACAAGTCTTTGCAATGGTTTTCGATGGGAAAACATTAAAAACTCACGTGCAACCCGACATTGCGACTTTCGAAAAATTACGCCCATCTTCCCGCGAGGGAACCCTGATGTGATGCGACGCATCGGGGGGTTAAATTCGTCGTAACGTTGCCTTGAGCGTTTGCGCTGACGCTGGTATTGGATTGTGTCAGCCCACTCGCTGAAGGGACCGTCGCTTCCATCACGTCGCCATCGGAAGGATCAAGTAAAGCACGGAGTCGTCAAGCACAGTCACGCGGAGTCGAACGAGCGAGCGCTGACTGAACCGCCGCAGCGCGCTACCCGCTTTATATTCACAGCGCCTGAGGGAGAGGAGACAGCGGAAGAGAGTCGCGCATGCGCGCACTTGCGTACCGGAGCAGACGCGAGCGGAGCGAGCGCGCGCGCAGCTGTTGTTGTTATGATAATGAGACGGAGTGAGAGTGTTGCGCACAGCTGTCGGAGAGAAGAACGGAGGAGAGTCGCACATGTGCAGTGAGCGTGCGGACAACGCCAACGCCGACAACGATGGCGGAGGGACATACCCCAGAGTAAGAGATGCGTCGCATCTAAAAACTATCTCGGTTTTTTATTGAATGATCAATCAATTAAACCCTTACAAACAGCATCACCTTGGGGGTGCTGGAAAAATATGCCGTCAGTAAGCATCTTTCCCCACTGAAACTGACGGGAGCGTTAAAATCCTTGGCTCTCAGACCGTTTTGGAGCAGTTTGGCGCAATTTTCGAAATTTTCAAGCTTTTGGAGCAGTCTGCCGCAGGAAAACAAATTTGTATCAAAACTGTGCAATATGCGCAGCTGTCTCACCCCTGATTTGGAGGCAATCGGGACATATCTTGGTTGAAGTTTGAGGAATGTTTAAGGTAATCGGCAAATAAGTGTTCAGAAAAAAATTAAGTGCTTGTTTCGAGGATTAATACAAACCACTCACAATGTTAATCCGCTGTCCCAAAAGACCCAGATGGGGCACACAGTTCATATTAACAGTGGAGATGTTTAAGCTTGAGTTCCAGCCGCCCCCGGCGACGCTAAAAAATGCGCAGCAAAGGGAAGAGGAGGAAAATGCTAGGTCAAGAAGTGTGAGAGCAAATGGCATGCACGTCGCGGCGCAGATCTTCGACTTGGGAGGCGCGCGTCCGGATTGGCTGCGCTGAGCGATGACGTAAGCTATACAGGTGTTCTCCTATTTTAGAGAGAGACGGCGTGCGCTCGGCGAAATCAGTGTCCGATCTATTTACGAAGTTAGAGCTATAGAAAAGCCAAGTTAAAGCTAGGGAAGACGACCAGCTCCAGTTTGCTCAGCATGTGCGTAATGTGCACATGTGCATGATAATATCACTGTTCTGCGGGCAAAGTTTAAAGCACGTGGCTCTATGATATGCCATTTGAAAAAAATAGCCGCGTATCTGCTCCTTTCGTTGCAAATGTCGACGAAAGACGATAGTCGATTGGGGCCGCCCCTGCCATGTAAACGCCTCCCTTCGCTTTCCCGATCAACTTTCATGCTGTTCCTCTCCCTTCTCATTACTGCCTAGACAACACGCCAGAGGTCTGCTCAATTCAATTTAAATTTATCGCGTTCTGCTGCTCCAGGCCGGGTGCCTCGATGGCAGCGCTGCCGTACGGCGGAGACGCGCGTGATTCGAGGCACCCTACTACAATGTTTATAGAACCACGTTGCCCTGCTCCACGTGCATTCCCAGCGGAACGTGGAACCTATATAGTGCATAGAGTTTCATACTATACTAGAGGGAAATCTGGCGCTGCAATCGCAAGCCGCCATGGGTGGCGCCGTTATAGTGCCTAGAATATACTAGGCACTATAGCGCCATTGCAGCTAGCGATGTTCCTCGCCTAGTTGGCTTAGCTAGCCATATGGCTTCTTTTTTTGTTTCGAAGCCAGAAAGGTAACGTTTTCTTTTTCTGCATCGTGCATAAAGCTTCTGAATAATTACTGACATGTAAATCTTTCTGTAAGTTCAATTTTGTAATAACGAAACGAATTTCAATAATCTTTTAGAGTAATATTGTCGCTTTTTTGCAGCCAGAAGCAACTTTTCAGCCTGTTCAGGAGCCATGCCAAGGACAAGTGGAACGTGTCTGGCCGGTACATGACGGAACGCTCGCTGAAGCGCGGCTCCCCTAGACAGTGGCGCCAGATTTTTCTCTAGTGTACATTAGCATGAAACTCTATGAACTAGTGGAACCTTTCGGTACTGTTTCCGTTTGACTTCTTTTTTTTTTAATTACGACAGTATGCCCTTTGGCATAAGTTCCTACAGGTACAAGTTTGCACCCGTTTCCCGGATGAAGTCCAGAAGACAGCGGTGGTGGGGCCCCCACAGCCATCGCTGAAGATCGGGGGGTCTCCCCGGATGCAGGCCTGTGCCGCGAAGGTGCCGGGATCTCGCTGCACTCAGTGAAGGGCACGTCCATAGCAGGTGGTTGGTGTCGGCTTCTTCGGCAGGAGCCGTACAGAAGGGACAGGTCGTGGAAAACGGGGCATGGTATCGCTGTGGCCACGCCCGGGTTACCGCAGGAGAGAGGGCCACCCCAACTCGTAGTCTACGCAGCAGGACCTCCTCCCAGCGAGCGAGCCCACTGGGAAGGTCTGTTCCACACGGTGGGATGAGAGCACGTGTGGCGCGACGCAGATCTTCCTTTAGTTGGACAAATTGGTCATGTGGGTCAGTTGTCAGCAAGGGCAGGGGCCGTGGAACCGACGTAACGTGACAGAAACTATCCGCCGCAATATGAGCGGTGATAGTATTACGCCGTATCCAGGACAGTCGGAGAGGGCAGGGCCACGTGTCCAGCAGGTCATGAATGTCTCTTGAGACAGACGAGTTGGAGGCTACACGTCGCAAATCCCGTATGGCCGCCGTTGAGTCCGTGTAAATTTGTGCCGTAAAACTTCCAGGAGTTTCAAGAAGTGCCGGTAGGAGAGCTTGTAGTCCGTCCCGGATGGCTGTAAGCTCCGGCAGCACAGAAGGCCAGGTGCGGAGTGTTTCATATGCACAGTTTTGGTTTGCTTCTGGATGAGAGGGGCATACGATCGCTGTAGTTAAAACGCCGTCTTGGGCCCCAGCATCCACAAATGCCTCTACAACCTGGGGCAGGTTCGCAGTGGCTAGTAATGGCACACCCGCGGATTGCTCGACTTCGTTTCCCATCGACAGACTGTAGAGTCGAATGAGAGGCCGGTTGTCGGTCACTTGATGGTACAGCCAGGGCGGCCTAGCTACAGGGCGGGCTGGTAAGGCGGGTAGAGAACGGCCCATGTAGATCGCCAACGCCGCTGCCTCCGGAACAAAATTTAGTTTGTTCTGGCGTGCGGAGCGGCGTTGATGTACAAACTCATCCAGGGTGTTAAGTTGAGCTTCGGCCTGAAGAGCTGGTATAGGCGTTATTTGAGGGAGGCAGGTGATCGTCCGCATTGCAGCTCTATTAATTGCTTCAAGTCGGGCCCACTCCGCTTGGGTCATATGCTGGAATTGAGCCTGGTAGACAAGTCGCGGCTGAAGTATTGACCGCACCAAGAGTCGGGCCATTTTGAAGCAGGAGCCTCCAGACTTTTGTGAAATGCGTCGTATAAGGTGTAGCATTTGACCTGCTTGTTGGCGGGCAGATCGAAGCCACAAGGCAGCTGACCCTGATGATGAAATCTCCAATCCCAGCACACGAAGAGAGGTGGCAGTGCGCACAGGCTGGCCGGAGAGTTGTAGCGAGATCGGTGACATCTCCAGTCTACGACGGCCCCAAGCATTGGCCACGGACAGAATGGCTGTCTTTTCAGCTGAAAGCGAGAGACCAGCGTATTCACACCATTTCTGTGTGTCCGTTAAAGCGCGGCACAGGTCTGGGTGGACAGTCCATACTGTAATATCGTCCGCGTACACCAGAAGGTGTAGGTCCGATATGGAGCCAAGATGCCAGGCAAGCGGCAGCATAACTACATTAAAGAGGAAGGGTGAAATTACCGACCCCTGAGGCACTCCACGGACGGCCGTAAAATGGCCATAACTAGTTCCACCAATCCATACGGAAAATGATCTTTTAGTAAAGAAGGTCCGGATGACAGATCGGACCTTTTCCGGGACAAGTAGGCTTTGGAGAACTTCCAGGATAGCGCTGTGGCTGACGTTGTCATATGCCTTGTGAATGTCCGTGAATGTGACTTCTTGAAATTCTGCCAGAAGCTACAGTGGCGCGGGCAACAGCAGGCGACGATATTCTGCAGTTGATTTATTTCATTTGATATCGCAAAAATCAAGCATCTATGATTTTTCAATAAAGGAACACCACGAATATCACTTATGTATTGATTTTTTGCCTCACATTTGCATAATGTGTTGTTCTTGTTCAACAATGTTGACAACTATGGACACTGACACCCGACGTTTAGATTTGGCTGTACGTATATAAGACTATTTCGCAGATTCTGTTTCTCTTCGGCGGGGTGGCTAATTGAGTCTGTCAGACAGACAGACAGACAGACAGAGACAGACAGACAGACAGACAGACAGACAGACAGACAGACAGACAGAGTTTGTGTGTTTGAGTAGCCCAAGAAAGACTATTGTCTTTAAAATTTAATGCAAGCAGTCGAGACCATTATGTGCATGTCTTATGGGGCAGGTAGATTGTGTACCCTTTGTTGCGAAGAACGTTTTGTGATACGAAGTTTTGGTGTTTCTATGTTAAGTGTGAGGGTTGGGGCCGTTTGCTTGAGAGCGGAATCAGAAAGGGCTCGTCGAAGTAACAGCTTCTCTAAAAATCCCGTTGTGTTTCTTTAAGGTCGCACAAGGAGGAGGAAGAACCTTTTTTTATTGAACAATAGGTGTGGGCTACGTCCAGGAGGCCGCGGAACTTCGCTGACTCCAGGGCTCGTTGCAAAAGGGCTCGTCACTCCGGTGCCGATGTGGGCAGCGCAGCCTCCCACTGCTCAGGGGTAGGGGAGATGAGGGGACTGGGCGGCGGTGGCATACGTAGACTAGGGTCATATTCAACGGCAATCAAAACAACGCTGTCAAATGGGACAAGGAAAGACACCACACGGCTAGACTAAAGTGGTATATACTGAGGGGATTATGGGAGGTGGATGCATTGGGAGATACGAGATAGGTCGCAGAGGTCCCGTGCGTTTTGTTTTTAAATTGAAATTAAGCAAAAGGGCAATTCTGAGGTTCACCGTACATCAAGATATGAAAATTTACTGGTGGAAAGCTTCACGTGCGGACTTAACATGGGCGCCTTTTCCGGTATGCAAGGCCAGTCGCGAGCAGCGGTTTAACTGGCGGCGTATATCTTGGAGAAGTCGGCATCCCTGCTGGGCCACCGGAAGAGCGTCTTGATGGTAGTGGAGACCTCGAGGCCGATCTTCTTCTCGAAGTAGGCCTCCTCGTTGTCGCGCATGTGCACGAGGATGGTGAGCTTGGGAGCGTCACGCGCCAGCGAGCCCAGGATAAGTTCAGCGATCTCCTCGGAATCGGCGCAGATGCCGCGGACCACGTGGTTACCGTAGATGCTGGTCGTCATGAAGCCGTAGCCAAGAACCGACTTCGATCCTCGGCACGCCACGGCAGTTTCGACGTCAGGCTCCTGCGGGAAGATCGCGCCACCAAGGTATATGCGCGCTGGGGCCAACTTTTGCATGGGACATACCTATTATTGTCAGCTGCCTTCTCTGGCGTTAACCCGGCAAATAACAAATCTAAAACACTGCGACTTACTGCTGGGTAGGGACGAATCGTTCGTACGAAACAACTGTCTCGTGAGTACGGTGTGGAATTCTTAAATGTAAATGGTCATTCAGGTACATCAGCACGTGACATGACATACAATCTTTCCGGAAAGACTGGCACTGTCCTTGCGGGCGCCCGTGGGACGCATGAACAGCCGTTAAAGGCGTCCCCCACGGCGAACGCAGTCAGCTATTCCTGGTAAAGAAGGCATGAAATATGCTTGGCGCTCTTCTTATGCTGAGTACTGTGCGCTGCTACCGTGCACGCATTTATTATTCGAATTTATAGCATGGGTAGCATTGGTGAACACGCACCTTTGTTCCAGTGTCGCAAACAACAACACTCCGTGATGGCTCTCCCTTAAAGACGGCGGTAATAGGTCGGAATTTCTCAGACGTGGCGACATAATGCGAACAGTCGCTCTGCTGCAGGCGCTCCGACTTACAGAAACAGCGAAGGGAACCGTGTCCGGGTTCGCGATTGCTACGAACGAATTTCGCCCCTATTACGTTGAGTATAGAAGCAGCATAATACAGCATGTTTTTACAGAGTCTTCTGGCCGGCCTTAAGGAGTTTCGTGAGCCCGAGTTAGAAAATGAGTTTAAAAACAGGTTTATTATTATGCCTTTTTTTTTTAATTTACCCCTCAAGATATGATTGTGAACAATTTTTGTTTTGGCATTCTGTTTTTGCGAAAGAAAACACTTTGTATATGTCATGAGGGGCACCTGGCCGACATTTTCTATAACCTACGTGCTGGTCACTGTCGCAGGTGTTGGCATAAGTAGCATCAAAAGACCCCCAATTGAGCGCCTAGGTCTGCTTTTGGATGGAACGTTTTCTGCAGGACGCCAAATTTTATTGATGCTGGCTAACATTTTTACGCAATTTTCAGTTTCACGCAGATTTTAGAACTCTTTCATTTTGCCCTGCATAAAGCCACGAATTTGTAAAGAACATCGGCCAGCGGAAAAATACGTCGTTGGGAAAGTTGGCACTCATCTATGCAACACAGTACAGCGTGAATGTTGAAGACATAGAAGGAACGCAAGAAAAGCGCCATTAGACGGTTTATATAGCGGATATTGCACGTAATCTTTGTCAAACTTTTCGAGACTATGGCAAAAATTTATAGGCCCCAAGAATATCAAAATGCCCGCTTACTTTTCTAGGGAACCAAAATGTTTTATGTCAGCTAGTCGGCGAAAGAGCCTTTACTTCTTGCTGCCATGAAATTATTTTGTCAAACTTGAACGTTACACTTGTGCATTAAATTTTTTTGCTGTCCACGAACTTGACACGCGGCTTAGAAAATTTAGACAAAGTCTGCACGTATATCCTCACAATATGTGCAGTCTTCGTTACAATCGCGCTGTAACGTGTTCCATAGCCAGCCGAAGCAGAACGTCACTCGTGCCACATCTGAGCATCTTGTTCTCTAACGTACCCCCCCCCCCCCCCCTTTCTTCCTCCCCAGTAAAAACGCGTTGTTCTCTTTAGGGATGTCACGTGTGCACATAACTCTTACAAGAACAGAAAAAAAAACGAATGTGGATGCATGTTCCATCCATCGTTAATTCAATTAGTATTACCCTAATGTTTACCACGAAATATTCTGTACGCCTAAGGCTATAGCGAAAATTCTGTCTGTTCGAACGAATCAACGGCTGGACGTATAGGGTCACCAACCGCGACTGTCTTCCGCTCGATATGTCTATCCTGTGTGCTGCTAATGTGGCTGGACATCAAACCACATGAACTGTTAACGATGTTTGGGGCCGCACCATCTTTCTTGTGCGTATCGCTCATTTTTCTGTTATGTAAATATTTTATAAGGTGATTTTATTAGTAATTACATTAAGTGTTTTGATTAATTCCTTCACAACATGAAATAGCTATACTTTTTTTTTAATTTTGTGCCAACTTTGACCAGTTACTTCCTTTTTTTGTTGGGCTTCCGTTGGGTTCTGTGCCAATGCATGGTGAAGATTGGGTGACTCTTGGTCGAGTTTTGCTGCTGCTTTGAGGATTCGGTGCCCTATGCCGGTTAGTTAGTGGAATTCACCATTATATTTACTACGCACGTGTCATCTTTTTGAAATCAGACTTAGCTTAACTCGTGGCTTAACTTTACATTCCTTCCTTAAAATTAGTATTTTTGGGGGGGAGTGGAGGGAGGGGGAGGTATAACGGGCCGAAGCGCGTGGTAGTGGAGGGCTCCGGATTAGTTCTGATCCCCTTGCCATCTTTAACGTGCGCCAAAATCTCGACACACGGAGTTTTCGCCTTTCGACAGCATCAAAAAAGCAGCCACCGCGGCCGGGATCGACCATGCGTCCTTCGGTTAAGCAGCAGAACGCCTCAGCTAGTGACCCACCGCGGAGGATTTCACAATGATAATGCATTCGAATAGCACACACCAAAGTGAAAGAAAGAAGGCTGCAGCACGTGTACCTTCAGCGCGAGCTCGAGCAGTTTCTGTCGGCAGCTGCCGTGGACTCGCTCGTCGTAACGCACCACCAGCGGCATGAGCTTCTCGCTGACGGGGACCACCTCGATTTCAGGCAGCGTCCGCACCAGATTGGCCAGCTTCGGAACGCCAGGACCCAGGGACTTGATCTCGCGGGTGTACAGCTGAAGGTTGTTGCCCTCCCTGCGAGGTAGAGCGTTACAAAGCAGCTGCGTGAACTAACTGCAAAGTTATTATATCATTGGAGGTCCTTATATTCGGTTCTGCTACCTAACGTTGTGAAAGGTTTACGCGGCTGAGTAGCCTGCGGTGATTCATGCCCTCAGAGTCATTAACTCAGACAAAATAGACAATCGACTACCTTTCTGTCGAAACGACAACGACGGGGGAACGCGAAGCTTTCCACAATCAAGTTCAACCCCAAACGAACCAACCCAGAAGCTAGTGGTCGACAGTATGACGTAAAACTGTGCGCTCTTTATGAGAACACCTGTTCCTTATCGGACGGTTTACTGCATTGCGGTTGTGCTCTCCAGTGGTCTACTGATGCGGGCATTCCATGGCTTTTCCTATAGCGCCCAACCATCATGGTGGTTATACGGAGGGGTGCATTTTCTGTTTAATATTGCACGTCCATGCACCCCACTCCAAATCCAAACTGCTTCGACCTTTCAGGAATGGCGCAATAGGATAGACATTGGCTTCATAACGCGAGGGACCTAGGTTCTATTCGTAGGAAGCGTTTTAATGTTTCGTCGCTTCCCCCACGGTCATCATTATTGTCAACAAAAGTTGGATTTGTTGCAGTGCGTTTTGGGTGGAGTATACGGCCGATATCTGTGAGAAGCTGAAAGCTTCGCTTTAATAAATTCTTGGGTGCTCTTAGGTCTGCTACGCGCTTTGAATGCGAACGCATTAAGAGTTGAGCTGTAATACTTAAAGGCTTCTTCAGGGCGACATCGCGTTTGTGTCATGAGGATTGGCCGAGAAGACGAGACGTAACATAAACAGTTGGCGGGAACGTTTACGTCAAACACCGGCAACTTCAGCCTGCGTTTAAGTGACGGGACGTTGCGTAACAGCTTGCAAAAGGCGGCTGTAGCAGCCGTGAATTAGGGCAAAAAATTTCGCCGACCTTCGGCGCCTTGAAATCCCCGTGAATTTGCAGAAGGCGCAGTCTCGCACGACGAGTGGTTTAAAACTGTTTTCTCGCGAAAAAAATAATATTTAATAGTTTTGTCTATTTCAGGTCAGCGATAACGGAGCGTAAAAACAACGTCCTGTATTTTGTTTTTATGTTTGGCAATAAAATAGCAATTATTTGATTGGCGTAACAGCAACATCAGAGGGCAGTATCAGCCTTTCCATTACAAAGAACCCAACGCATGGCATTTGTCCACCCTTCTAGTAAGCTCATGTGTCACATGATCGGATTCAAGAAAAAAATAACGAAGAAAACCGACTGTTTTATTCATTACTGCGCTGATTGAGTTCGAGCTTGACGAATAGTGAATCGGTGGCATCGGTATGCTCCGCCTTTATCAGGCGTAGTGTTTCGCTGTCCTTGCCGCAACATACAACCGATGGTCACGGCCGTCTATTTATGTGGTCGCGCCATAAACTTGTAATAGAGCAGCAGACGACAGCGTGGCGGCAGTGACGGCAGGGAATGTCATAACGCAATAAAACTTGCATTGAAGCAGAGAGCTCAATTATGTCACTAAAATCGACCGAAAGAAAAAATAGATACAGCAAAAAAGATTGTGTGATGTTGGTTAGCTTAGCTGCAGTGAACTACAGTAGTTCCCTAGAGCTTAACAAACGCCTTTCGCTCGGTTTTGGAGCTTTTAGATCAACCTTACTTAATCGCTTTGAGGAATTGACGCCTATTTTAACCTTAAAAGATGTGTTTTTCTTGCCAGCCACAGCTGCAGTAGTAATTTTTACAAGACATGTCAAGCGTTTCTATATCGTTTATACGCAGTATTTGCTAGCTTAGTTGTGATCTTTACAACCTAAACGTCAAATTACACTGCATGCCATCATAGCTATACGTGGACACCCACTGATTGCGTACGTTTTGCTTCTAATAAAAAAAACATGGCCAATTCACGGTGAATTGATGAAGTCGAGAATAGGGCCCCAGCTGCCCACGACAACACGCGATTGCCACGGCGGATTTTCCTGTAGTGTATGTTGATATGAAGCTCTATGGTTTCAACGACAATGAGTTGGTTTTTTTCGCCGAGTGCGCATGCGTGCGGAGCTGGTTGGCGCCATGGCAGGAGGAGCGTACTTGAACATGGGCACTTGGGCGGGCAGGCAGTGCAGGTAGAGGTTGTGCGTGCCCACATGGTCCAAGGCGATCTTCAGCAGCTCCTTGCCCATGCCCTGGTGCCGGCATTTGTTCACGACGCCCAGAATCGCCAGCTGCGCCAGGTCCGTGCCCACGAACGGTATGGCGCACACGCCGTACAGCTCCCCTGCATTCATAACGCGTGTTCCAACAAACACATCCTAGATGAGTATAAAGCCTATTTGCAGTTTCATCCCTCGCCGGCTACACTGCTGATGCGCGCGTGGCAAATCTTGAGAGACAAGAACTATTTCGCGTAAGCCGAGATAAAGTGCGTCTAGGCTACTTGCGTAAGCGATAAGAGTGTTGGCGAAAATACTGCGGCTTTCTTATCGGGGTAGCGTTGGTTCTAGAAGACCGCTAGAAGGAACGAAGTGTGGTGCTCAATTTCGAGTACAAAGCATGGCTCATGGGCAATTTTGTTTTTGGTATTCATCTAGCAGAAACAAGTACCGGCCAAGTTATTTAGATTAAACAGATAATCTCACACTTGGAAAAATAAAAAGTGGAGGTCATGATTAGGTTTTTTTGGGTGCCCTGTTCCACCCTTGGCGTGCTTGGAGTTGGAAAGTTCACTCTTCCCCGTCTCACAAATCTTGTGATTGAGAATGACACGAGCGTGCGTTGAAACGAGGTTTTAGACCTGCGCCGTACACACTGCTGCCGAAAAAAAGTATACCGTTACAAGGCCAAAACAGTTAACAAAAATACGTTACTAGTTCTTCCTTTCAGAAATCAAAGGAGTGGTTACTTCGTTCTGAAAAAAGAAGCTGAATCCAAGTAAAGGGTACAACCCGTGTTTGCGAGCTTTCAGGGATATAATATTGTAATAAACGCTCGAAAAAGCACAAGTAAAGTGCTATTCGCAGCTTGTTACTTACAAGTATTGAACTGTCACTCTGGGCAACTCCTTATAGCCAACGTTTCAGGTAACTTCTGCAGCGAGGAATTAGACGATGAAACGAACAACGTGCACACAAGTAAGCTCGTAAATGTGTATTGCCAGCGCATACGGGCTTAAAAAATTAACAGGTTTGCTATTTTAGGCGAGAACGGCCGGTTTTGTACAAGGTACATTAAGAAATAACTGAACGACTGTGTTGACGGGATGTACGATCCCCGTTACGGTTATTGCATATTTGGGGTTTCGCAATACCTAATTTGTCGATCCATACAGGCAATAATTAACAGCACTACAAATGTAGGCCCAAGCAATGAAGGTTCAGTTCTTGTTTGGTATAATAGAAATCGTTTCATAATCGTTTCATTTTAAAGATTATTATTCTTAATTGAATCGGAGTATAAACTCACAGCCGCAATCTGACCACTCATGGATGCACGTAATTTGTGTGAACGAATGATACGTCTAGTAATAAGATCAGTAATGAAGTAAGGACTATAGGGTTCGCGTACCGTCATCTGTGATTGCTCCGTAGACGCTTCCGGGGTCTGTTTTCCACAGGGTTTCCAGCTGGTGAGTTCCGATTACGAAGCCAATCTCGAGACGCAGTTCCTTCGTCAGCGGCAATTCTTCCCAAAGGAGCGGCCGAATAGTGTACTGTTTGATGTCCGTGTTCGACATCACTTTGTCCTGCCTGGCTGGGAAAAAAAGCCGTGCGCCGAAAAGACAGCTAGTCAGCTCAGAACACTCTGCGTCCAAATCAATGCCCGAGTAAGGAACGACTTATGAAATTCAGGACATAATTAAGGGATTTCTGACGTTAAGTAGAGCACGCAGACGTCCCACAGTCTCCGCGAAACACTCCACAAAGAAGTCTAACAAGCTCCATATACTTAAACTCACCTCTTTTTGTTGGAAAATTAGGGCGAGACGCCTGGTCTTCAGAGAAGCGCAGTGATCTTCTTCCTCGTCTTCCACCGGATAGTTCTTTAGTGTTTTTTCGGCTAAGTCACCACAAAATTCCCTCGGTGCACTTATTCTGCAATGAGAAAAAAAGAAAACGAAAATGAACATTGCAAGTAAACTTGGTGAAAAAAAAGAGCCAGTCGTGCGAATGCACCACCATGGAAGTGGATGTTCCCCAAACAAGTTTGCTGCCCATAAAGGCAGCAGACTTTAACAACAATACGAAAATGTGTACACCATTGTCATCATCATCTTCTTCATCATTACCATCCATTCTCCCAGTGTAAATTACCCCCGCTTTGTCCGGAGTGGACCCGTGTTCGAACCCGTTTCAAACCAATGCAAACTTGACTGATTGATTGTAGGGTTTAACGTGCTGACGCAACGCAGGCGATGAGGCCATGATGAGGCGATGATGCCAACAGCCTGCACAGCAAGCTGTCTACCGGAAGTTCTGTGTTATCACGTCGTCTGTCAGTAGCGAAAAGGTATCCCCGTAACTGTCGACATGGCCTATATCGACCTGGGATTAGCCAAGACGCTGAACCATTATTGTGCTCGGATCGCCTCTGTCGATGTGGGATTAAGCTATATAAACGGGTCTTCATCACTCTCGTCATCACCGCCGTCTAATCCCTACCTCCGACGAAGAAGCTAAATAACCATTTTACAACGTAAGCTAACGCTGATATCACAGCACATTGCGGGGACGCTATGGAAATCTTGTGCTGTCCAATTGTTTGAAAGGGTGAGTTTTGCCCTAGTAGCTAAAGCAAAGTTATGGCAGCTGTGCAACAGTCAGGCACCAGCTTATAGGCCCGTGAGGTGCAGTTTTCAATTAAAAACGTGGTGCCACCTGCAAGAGGGGGCGGCATTTCCCCACACAATGAAAATGTAGTAGTAGCTATTTCAAATCAGTTCTCCTCACGAAGGTCCCAAAAATTTAGCCGAAAGGAAGCAAATGCGCGTATTTTATTGTGTTTGTATAGCTGCTACGAAAGTTATATTTCGACAGATCAGATCAAACAAATATATCTAAAAAATGTTTCTAAATATCGTCCATTCGCTCGCTAATAAAAGCCGACGCCAGTACACGGATTCGTTGCTTACGATGCCTTTTTGCAGTATCCATAAGCTATCGTGAGAAAAAATAAGAAGCACAGAAGGGTAGGTGAATTTGGGTATTTGCACCCTACATGGCATTAGGCAGCTGCAGAAAATACGGCGCATGGAACACATCATTAAAACGTTATTATTTGTGTATTTCCCACTTAATTGCGCCTTCTAATGTCGCCAAGAGTAAGGAAAAATATACATCAAATTAACACAAAGTATCCCATTGTCCATATGCGTGCTACCATTGTATGGAGCGGCACCGGTAAAACAATATAAAAAATGTTTTAAAGCAACATCGCGAGCAAAATACAGCGTGCCGATCTTAAACGGACTGGTACAGCAGCCTCAATCGGCGACCCGTATCTACAATTTTTAACTAGAAAGCAATAAGTACACCATTGTGATATAACCCGACGTTGGCGCTGTCCGGTACAGCAAATATCGGCATCTTTAAAGAGTAAAAACACATACAAAGTGCGCATGGGCATTAATTTTCATAAAGTCAATAATTTAGTTTCCGAAGAAAGTTGGGGACGTTGGCGTTTGTATACGAGCCGAAAGCGTTACACCACGACGCCGAAATATATAGTCGTGTAGCAACTTGTAGTCAGCATTTCTTACACAGTATTCTACGACACGAGTGTAAATGGAGTTTGCGCCGGAGATATTTTCTCCGAAATAGCCAACCCCACGAACACATGAACGCTGGCGCGGAAAGACAGAAACGACACAGACAAACTTTTTAGGCTATGAAACGACCTGTGCTGCAAGAAATTATCTCTTCTTATTTCATGAGAAGAAAACCATTTCTCGAAAGTTATAGGTCGCGCTATGCACTCCTCCACGTACCTTCCCGCGCGTACATTATTTCCTTGTGTCGGTCGCACCGCGCATGTCCAGTACGCAAAGTTAGTTTTGCGTTCAAAGTAGAGTGCGTACGGTATACCGCCCTTGCGTATCCCTGTGTTTACAACATGGCGGTAGGTATACAGAGCTGATCATCATCTCAACGCTTTCGATCCTCTGTGAGCAGTAATTTGCATCTTATAGAACAATTTCTTGCTCGTGTCTTCTAATACGTCTTGTGGTTTGCACATTTCTCTCGCGGTGAACGAAACTAACGTGACATCGCTGACTGCCCTAACAAATTTCCTGCAAGCTGGCGACACGTGTATAGCTGTGTGCACGGTACGTTGCCGCGTTCGTTCCACGCTGGAAGGCGACGGTGTTCAGAATTAGTTATCTCATTTTATGCTTGCGCTTCGGCCTCGCAGTGCAAGCAGTCACACCGTCACGTCGCGTTTTTTTTCGAAAATATGTCTGAATTGTTTTCGAGTCTAATAAAATGCATACGTGAAACCAGGTCCTTTGGTCACGTGCGCGCTGTGTGCGATCGCCGAAACAGTAACCGCGGGGCTTTGATGCTTTCGCTATAGAGTGCGCTTATGCAGAGAAATATTTGTATCATGTTGTGTCTGTTTTGCACTCAATACTAACAGACAGGCGGTTGGTTCACTGGTTGGGTAGTCGTGCGAAATTCCAGGTGCTCGTTCGGCCAGATGAATTAGTCATTTCGCATTCGGTTCAACAGATGGCGCAGTAAACATTTGCGTGTCGCAACGCAAAACCGATGAAACGCTGTACTAAAACTCTCTTCGCGGTGCCAACGTAGCGTGCCGCAAAAATTTACCGTGTATCGTACGCAAAAGCCGCAAACGCTATACTAAAACTCTCTAATGTCGAGCGGTACAGGCGTAAACAAGGCTTAAATAAATTAATGAATACTTTCGAGAAAGCCTCTGCAGGCCCCATTAACTAAGGACAGATAATTATTGGCCGATAAAGAACGCCTTTAACAACCAATAAACGCAGTAAAAAATGCAGAGGACGCTTAAGTCTACTACTGTGTAGGGATGTGGAAGCATAGCAGAGGTGTGAAGCATAGCATAGCAGAGCCGTAGTCAAGGGTTCGACGAAAATTCGCCTCGTCAGGAATTGTACGAAGAAACAGTATATCAGTCACCGATCAACTTAAACAGTTAAAAGAAGTTCAGAAGTTTAAAAGTTTAAAGACGTTCCGAAACGCGTACGGGTTTCGAAACGTCTTTGAACTCTTTGGCGTGGTCGGTGACTGCTATACTGTTTCTTCATATTTGAGCCATCAGGCGACGCGCTCCTTTTGGAGTGGGAGGTCCTAAACGGCTTAACGTCAGACCGGCACATCAATAAATCAGCTAATCACTTAACATATGTTTCTATTTCAACAATATTAGTGTTGGGAATCATGGAGAAAAATCTCCCACACGGGCCCGGTGTACAAGGCAAGCAGCAGCAGCAGCGGCTGGCTGCTAACATAACAATGACCGTACTTACACCAGTTACCTTACATTTATATAGCAATGCAAGTCAAAGAGCAAGGAGGTGTGTATAGCCATAACAAAAAACAGTGATGAAAAACTGAACTGGAAGCAAAGAAAAAGTATAGCCAGGCTTCTAATAAAAAATCAGGGAAAAGGCAAAAAGGAATACAAAACATACAGTTGTACAAACACTAGACAACAATTGACTTCCAATTGAACAGCACACTTTCAACTAAAGAATGAACTATAAAAATTGATACGAAGCAAGATAACATAACTATTATGTCACATCACAGATCAAAAGGCACCACTTATTCTAACTAAAAATATATTTCCTGTCAAAACTTGTTTAAATAATAGGCAGGGGGGTGACGTACCATTTATGTGCCGTAGAGCTCGTTGGATTTCCCAGCTTTCGAAATCGCAGAAGTTACAAGAGTATTCTTTTGTATTTAGCCTCTAATTGTGCTTCAGAAAATTGTTACTCATTCTGAGGCAACTTTTATTTCGTTACATTAACGTGAGTTTGTAATAACCATGAACAGGAACAAGGTTCATATGTCTCAAAATACGGTAACTAGTTATTGCATGCTGCGTTTACAACTATTCGGGCTGCTTTTCTTGTAACATATGAAGCTTAGTGATGTTTGATTGGTGGTTTTACCCCATACAAGACGGCAACAGCGAACGTATGACAGAAATAGGGAATTATAAATAAGAAGTTTAACACTTTTCGGTAAACAAAATCTTAGTCTAGAAAGAACACCGGTAAATCTGGAAACCTTAGTAATAACAGTGTACCTGCAAATTTCATGACACATATTCATCAAAAATTACACCAAGGCATTTAAAAACAGGCACGAGCTCAATGTCCCTATTGTCTACCCGCAGAGGAAAGGGTATTTCAACTCTATACCTGTGTCTGCCCCTCTCGGTTCTCCGCCAGCAGTTCGGCTGGCTCCTTGTCAGTGCTATCAATCCACGACGTCAGTGCAATGAAGCGACGCGACGTGTTTCAGGCAGTGGCGACGTCAGGCCATTGTATACCTGCATTCCTAGCCGATAAAGCCGCCAGGACGCGCATGCCCGCGTTCGCAGGGAATGAGGGAATGAGGACGTCAATCCAGCGCATGCCGCGTTCGCAGCGAATGCGCATTTGTTTTTGCCGCCGGTGCCATATTTCGTTCCATGAGCTGCTACGCTTTCGCATGCAAAAACATCAACGGAAATTTAATTGTGAAGGCATTATATGCCTTCACAATATGTAGGTTTGCTCGTTTCCAGGTTTTCTTTTTTTTTTTTTTTTAAATCTGGGGGTAGAAATCAGGCGCTATTTTTAAAACTGATAGTCGATGAGAAATGTAATTTTTTGCGAAACCATTCCGAAATTCGCGATCGTTCGGGTCAAATCTACAGATGTACTAAGTAATACACTCAATTGATTTTAACAGTAGGTATCACGAGCTCCTTAACTGTAACCCGTTAAAATTAGCGTTTGTTTCAAGCTGGTGATTGGGGGGGGATATCAGGATTTCCTAGCCAATACTCTCCGGAATGAGGCGTTTGTTTGGAAATGGATCAGTAATGACGACAGTAAAGAGCGTTGATAACTTCCAATAAACGAAGCATTTTACTGGCAAAAAGCTGGTCATCCATTTTTTACACGTCCTTGTTTACGTAGATTCTCGTCTGCACGCGCAACATGTCGGTCTCCATTCGAGACCAGTGCGATCATTGAGCGTATCTCCTGGGAGAAAGTTCTCTCGACATCACAGCTTCCGTTCGCTAGGCACAACAATGTCAGTGCAGCATTTACCAGCCTGCAGTAGTGAGCGGTAGAGTCATGCCAATATTCAATGAGCTCGAAAGCTGTGTTTGTGGGGCTTGCTTCCAGCAAATGCTGCTTCAGAACGGCGGACCGTCAGCGCATGATTGTGGAGATTGCTACTTTGAAAAAGTCCATTCGGGAAGAAATCGGGTCGAACCCGATTCTCCTGAAGGGTTTTCGGAATGTAAAAAACGCGTAAAATTGTTTTTTACCCGAAAACGAACAACCCTAATTATATGGCCCGGCCTGCGAAAATCCGGCTTCGGCGATGGGACTACAATAGTGCCAAAAATCGATTCTCCGACCGAAATGAAAAAAAAAAAAAAAAAAAAAATGCCGGCACATACATCCATTTGTAACCTTAGGACGATCGATTGGATACTCCCCTGTATTTATCTCGATCGGTACATACAATATCACACATAAAGTGAAAAAATAAGGATGACCTCACTGATTTCCCAACCGATTTTTTGATAGTTCAGATTCCTCATACACATGTTATTTTTAACACCAAACATAGGTCAGCTATACGTTTCGTATATTTCTCAATATTAGAACCATACGATATTGAACACGCGCAGAGTAACGTGCAGATTTTTTTGTCGTTTTCAGTCCCTGATGCAGTAATTTATAGCTTATATGCATCACTATAAACAATTAGTTTGACGACTGAGGGCGTTCACATAAATCATGCCCTGGACTTATCGAGTTTAACGTCCTACACATTTTTTCTTTGAATTGTTAACGAACGGACTTCAAAAAATTGTGAACGGACCGAAAACCGGGACACGAGTGCTGCTATAAGAAATGGAACCGATTAGTACACTAAAACATTGCGTGCGGCTCCTAGAAAAGTAGCTCTTGTGCAAATAAAAAAAAAATGACACAGTGTGCAACGCACCTGTTCGGCTGTTTTGACAAATGCTACGCACTTGCCGTCTCTGCAATTAACCCCAGCTGACACGACGTTGTTTGCAGCAAAAATAAAGCGCGTGAAGCAACCAGCTCCGCGCACGGTATCACTGCAGAATTGACGTTATCTTGAGAATAGGCCGAACAATGGCAACAGTACCACGACTATGGCGATTTGTAGGTCGGCTCCGTCGGAAGCATCCCTAGTAGCACAGAATGTTGCCCGAACATTTCCACAACGTTTCCCCTTAACGTTGCCAAAACGTGGCTAATGTCCGCTTTTTTTAACGTTAGTGCAATGTTTCCCAGAAACATTGCGTCAACATGATATTAGCATTGCTCCAACATGGGGGCAACGTTTTAAGGGTGTTGTTTTAATGTTTGGATAACGTTGTTTCTGACGTTCGTCAACGTTGCTACACTCTTGGAGCAACCTTCCAGCCACGTGCGGGACACATTTGAACAACGTTATGAGACATTTTCTGATGACATTGCAGCAACTTTTCAGCTACATTTTCGCAACGTGCATACCACATTTAAGCATATCCCTGTACCATTCGGACGTTGTGATAACATTGCTACAATCTTGCAGCAACTTTAGATCCACACTTTTAACATGAAGTTAGCATACAAAGAACGTTGCTGCAACGTTCAAGCAATGTTTTTATGAAGTTGCAATAACATTCCTACAATTTTGCGGTAACTTTCCAGCTATATTTTTCCAACGTGCGGGTAACATTTAGAAAACGTCGCTATCATGTTCAAGCGATGCTTCCTACAACGTTACCGCGACTTTACAGATACGTTTTTCCCCACGAGGGCCACATCCGCGTACTGCTGATATGACGTTCAAGCAATGTTTCTCTTACGAAGCGATGATATTGCAGCAATGTACAGGTAACTTACAGTTACATGTATCTAATATACATGCAACAATAACTAGATGAAAATATTATAAGTTAACTTTTTCCTAGACAGACGATTGTTGACTGCATGATAAGCGAGCACTTCAAACCTCGTCCTCATAAACTCCTGAAAGGTATAAACTGGCATTTTAGACTGCATGTTCATACATTTGATCCCTACACTGACCAACACACACAATTAAGGCAGTCCGGCAAAATAACAAACTAAGAAATGGCGGAATTTTAAAGCAAGGAACATGCCAGCTAGCGTAAATAACAACACTGACACTCTTTAAGATGAAAGAACATGTGCGTTTTATTTTACCATTAACAATCGATCCGAATACGTATTGTGTTAAAGCAAATGAATTTCGCAAGTACGCTGTTTCAGCCGTTGTCTTCGTTTTTCTCCTCCTGGGCTTGCTTGTTCTTCTGCCTTGACAAGTCAGTTTGATGACATACTTGACGGCCATGAACCCAGTAACATGGGGCTGTTACTGTCACGCTTCTGCGAAATGAAAAAAAGCTGTAGTTTAGGAGAAGTTGCAAAGTTGTTACAGCATAGACAATGTCTCACCTCTCAGAACACCAGGACTTTTGGCATACAATATGGCCTCATCAATTTTCTTGTACTTCAAGTGAGGTTTGACTGCCATTCCTGGAAAACAAACAAAATGGCATTGCTCTAACACACAGGGTGCTCAGAAGCTCACCTGCAGTTTGGATGACGCTTGCTGCCAGATGAGCTTATTCGTGTGTCAATGTTGTGGTGCTGGTAAATCATAAGGTATTTCTGAAACAAAACAGAGTGTATAGAAGTGGTTCAGAAAACTGAAGTGAAGCAAATTTTAGCTAATAGAGAAAACCTTACCTTTAGGAAGGAATATTATAGCAAAACAGGCCTCTTCACTTTTCACTTTGTCTTGCTTGTTTAACTTTTTCTAATGCCCGTGCCAACTTTATGACGCACATCGCTTGAGTTGGTTTCTCAAGCATCCCTGGAAAACAGAAAAGGACAAAATACTGAATTATATAAAATACCTTACAGCTTTCTTTCCAGGCCATCGAGTAATTAAGTGAAAAGTCTTCGATCAGACAGCTTGCCAGAGAATTTTCAATTAACAAGAGAAGCCGACCAACTGATGACGGCTGGCGTCTCGTAGGTGTTGTGAAATCTCTCCCCCCCCCCCCCCCCCCCCCCCACGAATTCCGTGCAGTGCGCTTCGCAGCTATTGCGCTCGCGAGACCGGCGACCGTACGCCTCGCGGTCTTCGGGCCGCGATATGTGTGCTGTTCTCGTGAAGCTCGACAACAGCGAAATTGCCGTACTCGCTCGCCAACGCGCCCCGACAGCGTACGCGTCGACCGGGTGCTGACGGAGTTGTGCTGGAAGAAAAGCAGGCAAGAGATGAGGGCGCACGAGGTGTAGTTAAACATGAGAATTTACAAAGTGCAAGGTGGAGAAAATAGTATGCAAGGGCCGGAAACGGTGAGAGAGTTCGGGCCGCGCGCCAGCGAGCGAGTGCGGTAATTTACGTTGCCGAGCTTCACGAGTCCGGCACGAATATGACGACGCCCGTCTGAGAGTTCATAGAGGTATAGAATTCACATACGTGCAAATTGAAGGTGAAATGCGCGCATGTGGCCTCTCAGGGAGTTAGCATAGTCTCGGGGTAGTGGGGGAGATTTCACAACGCCTACGAGGCGCCTGCCCTGATGACGACGTGGTACGTCGGCAATCATTGAAAGAGGACGATAATTACCTCAATGGCCATAAACATAAAAACGCAACGAACAAAAATTAGTAAACAGGCAAATGTAAAGAAGGGAAACATTACATGCACAACTAGATGAAATTACAACCGTGTGTTTTCTTGGTTGCCTAATTTTACCTTTTGCTCTCGAAAAATGTGCTAAAAACTGGCTTGAGCTGTTTTATTTTCTTATTTTTATTTATTTTTGATCATTTTATTTATTTATTTTTATTTGTCATTTATTTTCTTTATAGTTATAAGCATCCGACGTAGACCAGCCTTTCACATGGAAAATATGTGAATACCACAAAGACGTCAGGCGTTGTTTTACATCGTAAGATGGTTCGCATGAGCAGCTGATAACATATGGCTTAACTGCAACGCTAAATTGTGTTCCGTTACAGCATGCCGCCGAAACTCGCGTGAAATTAAACATAACAAAGTTATATTTATTAGTTGTATTTTTCGCGTTCGTGAGCAGCTGCGGCGAGAAGTAAATTAAAAGCCAATCGTACATATCAAGGTTCTTGCAGAACATATATACACTCGATTTCAGCATCATAACAAAAAATCTACTACTGAGCGCCCACCTGATTTCTTATTATACTCTTTCCATAAAATTTAAGTGAATACGTGTTCCCCTTTTACAACCGTACGCATTCACAAAAGCAAGGATATGCTTAGAAGTTAGAAACGGGAGGGCAATCTTGTTCCCGCTCTTTTACGAAGTAAACTGCATTCGAAAGAACGAGGCGAGCTCAGAAAATCGAGCGCTTACCTTCACTGGTCGGTTGCTATGAACTTGCCGGCCCGCAAATATTCGCCGTAACATGCGGCCACACAACAATATTTCGTATGACATGGTTCCTTCTCCATTCCGTTTGATTGTCACTATGGCTGCTCCTTTCTGAAAAAAGCGCGCGCATTTCGTTTACTCTTCCCAACCCACCGCCGGCTGCCAGTGGCAAAGGAGCATGAGGGGAGGACCCCTCTGCGAGGGGCGCGCACGTGTGCGCGTATGAGAGGAGGGTAGGACGCTGGCCAAGGACGAAAGCCTTTTCTTTCGGTCTTTTTTTTTTTTTTTTCCCGGCCATCCCCCACTTCGCGCTCGGCTGCTGAAACTTCCTTCGCGACACACAGAAGGGACGGGACGGGACGGAGCATCGACGAAAACAAAAAATAAGGCATGCAGGAAGAAAGGAATGCGCGAGACAGCGTGCCTGATTCCCAGCTGAAGTCTCGGAAAAAGGCGGGGTTCCGAGAACGCCTGGCGCCCTGCTGTATTTTTTTTTTTTTTTTTTTTTGCGAGAGTTTGCCTTACGGCATAACAGTCATATATACAACATTACATTGGTTTCACGCAGAAACGTCAACAGAGACCGGTACTGAGGCCCCCATATCCACCGCTGTAGATCAGGGGGTCTCCCAGGATGGAGCCCTGTGCCCCGGAGGTGTTGCAGGCGAGAGGTTTGAAGGGCAGGGCAGGTCCATAGAAGGTGGCTCGTGTCGGCTTCAGACGCAGGGACCGTACAAAAGGGACAGGTGTCCGCAAACGGTGCGTGATAGCGGGCAGGCCAAGCGTGGGTCACTGCTGGGGATAATGCCACCCCAACTCGAAGCCTCCGCAGCAGGACCTCCTCCCAGCGAGCGAGCCCACTGGGGAGGTCGGTTCCACGCGGTGGAAGTAAAGCACGCGTGGCGCGGCGGAGGTTCTCCTTTTCCACCACCCTGCTGTATTTCGTTTCGCGCCAAGCAGAACGCGACAAGTGTTCGATGCATTGGAACCTCTTACGAATAAAAATTACACCAGGAAAAATCTGAAGATAGTGTGTGCAATGCTATTGGAAGGGAACAAGAGCAAAAATTTTCAGGTTACTTGGAAGGTTCGTTTGTATAATGAGAAAAGATCCTTGAAATAGGCCAATGAGCTTTCGTACAGGCAGTATCTCCTGGAAAATGGGTGTCACACCAGGGTTAGGTCTTTGTTTTGTTTTATTGTTTCATATATGTTACAATACCATGGTGCTCTGACTTTGGCGCTCGAGGTAGGTGAAATGTCTATGGGGAAGTTGAAATATAAAACAGCCCACTTCATGTTGTCTATTTCAAACAAAGGTGCGAGGTGTGGACTAGTTGGAACGTTCGCTGATCAGAGGGGCTATAACAGTGACTAAATGTCACAAGAAGGGGGCAATTTAAAGTACATGAACTTTGGGCTTTAATCTATTTCATAAATCAACCGTAATTACTGCGGCAATGTATATATGAAGGGAAAACACACGATTGTAATTAGCTGGCGACATGTATACGGCTCGCACACCCATATGATGCACAGAAATTTATATAGCTTGCATATAAAATTTCTCCAGTAAATTAATTTTTTCGAGCAATTATGAGGATCCAGCAACAAGGCAATGTTTGAGCCTTCTATGTAGATTATTTTTGTTTAAGGATATACAGGTGGCAACATAAAACAACCCGGCCATGCATGCTTTAAAGGGGCCATAAATAGGCTTCCGAAAGTCGCCATTGTAATCGCGCAATCGCTAGAATACCCATTCACGGCAACATTTACCAAATATTACGCCTATTACACCTAACGAATAAAAACATGAAGCAAAAATTTGGTGTCAGTACTCCTTTAAGAGAGAAAGTTAACAGTGCGAGTCGCTTGTGAAAACTTAGCAAAATGGAACTGGAAATTTTCCTTGTCGATGCACGATTACCTTTTTATAATGCAACCGTTTACTACCAAAGGAAGGCGCGCAATGTTTTAACAATAGGAAAGGAAAGTTGGGAAGTCATTTCTGGATGCTGTTTTCAGGCAGTTATGAAAGAAATGTGCGCGAACTTCTTAAAGATACGGCCAACACGTCGAATGAAAAACACGGCGTATACCCGATCACTTTGTCTTTCCATATGGTGCACGTTTCCCAAAAGAACACATCTCCATTGTAAAGAGGCCGCGTTAAATTTCGGTATGATGTCATGGTGAAGTGAGCGGCTATGGAACGTAAAGGAAGCCAAGTCGGAGTAGATACCATTTGACGATGGCATAAAAAGCTATTTTCTTGTTGAAATTCCAGTTTGTTTATTTATTCAGCAAATAATGATTGCAAGATAACCCAAGTTCTCATTCGTGCCTCACGACGTCGAAATGCTGCGCCATCCGTTTCACGCGCGCGTTGGGTTAATTAGCAGGCGCTGTGCATTTGGTCAGTTTCCTGGATATATGCGGCATGCACATTGACAAAAACGCACCCGAGTGGCATTTGTAAAAGACTCACGAAAACAGCCCGATAGTTGGCCATACGTGACAACGCACAGTTGAGGGTGAAAGCTGTGCGGCTTTATCGGTGCTCAGCAGCTGTGTTTTGCTCTTTAAGTTTAATGATGTGGTAAAATCACCCTAAAATATCTGATTTGACTGATTATGAGGTTTCATGCGCCGACGCTACACAGGCGATGAGGCGCACCGTAGTAGAGGGCTCCGGATTAATTTTGACTACCTGGGGATCTAATTAACGTGCACCGAAATCCCGAACACACGGGCATTTCCGCTTCTCGCCTCCACACACACACACACGCACACACACACGCACACACAAAAAGCGGCTGCCGCGGCCTGCAATCGAGCCCGCGTCCTCGGGCTCAATCCTTGGACTCAGCGCTAGCACAAGAGCCACTGTGGTGGGTTTCTAGAACAACTAAACCACACTATAAGATGAGACAATCGGTATACCAATTGCATGAGCGACACGGCCTGCAGGGGCTGGTGCGAACCGTTGAGCGCACGGATGTTCCAATAAGAGCGCATTCGCAAAATGGAAAAGTTGGTTTCGTACATCAGTGAAATTCTGCATAAAACACGTCATTATTTGGGGGTCATTTACACGGATCTAAGTTGATTTACACTGCAGGTATTGCTTTTTCAGAGCGTGACGGTCGTGCCTAATTGATTGGCTTTTTACTAGGTGTGGCACAGCGACGCTTCATTGCACACGTTCACAAATTTCGCGGGGACTGGACTTCACGGAAACGCGTCCATAGCCAACAAAAGCGGCCGCTTAGTTATTGTAAGTCCAATCTGTCCTCAAGAAACTCATGTGTCAGATGCACGCCACCAAGAAATGTTTGCGTGTATACGTCGTATGCGTATATACCTTTAGGAAAAGTGAATGAAAAAAAAAAACGGGTATAGAAATAAGGTGCTTCGTTGTTGAGTCATATCTTCAAATTATTGTGGGCACCTCACCGTAAAAAAGTAAAAATTTGTTCATCAACTCCATAAGAAAAGTGCGACTAGCACGACGAGTATAGAAAAGTCATGATTGCTTTTGAAAGTGACTGTTTTTGAGCGATCTACGAAGGCTGAAGTTCAAATGGGACATATAAATGGAGCAGGGATAAGCAACAAGTAGGGGGCGAGGGGGAACACAAACTTCTTGTTATTGCATGTTTACTGATGAAAACAAATAACGCGCTGCAAAGATTGGCTTAAACTGAGCTTGCTATTCCGTAAAACTAAGAGGAAACATGTAGAATACAGATACAGTAATCCCTCGTTATAGCGAAGTCAGCAAACGGCGAAAAATTTCGTTATAAGCGGTATATTGATATAAGCAACCACTCGAGAAAAGCTAAACCAGTTTAGCTTATTATACACCACAGCTGCGAGGAATCAAACCATAATGTATTCACTGAAGCAAAACGTTATTCATAGTAAGCTGTGGTGGCTGTTTCATGTTCTTGCCGGGCGAGAGCAACCCCTGCTACAATTTGACCATTTGACCAAGCAATGCAGGAGGCTATGGTCGCCGCCCACAAAAGTTGGCAGCGGCAGTGCCCCTTTTATAGGGGGGCGTGCGGGCGTCACGAAACGCTATACGAGAGTTTTGCGCTGAAAAGCGCCGCAGATGCCGTGGCTCGAGACGGAGGTTGTTTGTTGAGCTCAAAAAATAAATAAATAGTAATAATAAAAAGATTAACCGCTCATTGGGCGTACAAAGCACAATCATGAAAACTGATCGGTTTCGCATTAGGGGCATTGCATGATCACTGGGAATTGTTTTCCCGAGTTGTGCAGCCATGAAGTTTGCAACACAAGAGTTCTTCGGCGCCTCGTTGTCGGCGACACTGCCAATTCTACGGATCGATTGCCAGTGTTCGCGCACCGTCGTGTCCACGCCTTTGACCAATGTGTTGCGACGAAGGTCAATGACCCTACCACGCATTTGGACCGTTTGCCCAAAATGGGGATCACCCGAATCGAGCATGACCGGCTCGAGAAAACCGCCGGCGAAGTACCAGCTTGTGTTGACCTGCCATGTTGGCAGCCTGACTCGCCACTGGGTCACCGCGGCACGGCGACGCCTCCGCTCGCCACTTAATTCGCTCTAAGCGGGTCAAGCTCTTCTGGCGCTTCGAGTAATGCGGCCTAAAATGCATCCGTTTGGGTTGGGACCAGAATAAATTTCGAATGAAGCGATATTTCGAACAAAGCGATTTCGTTATAACGAGTGACTACTGTATTTATATTTATTGGACGTAGTTTTTCGATGATTATAATAATTACGCCTGCGTGACTAATAATAGAAGTTCGATTTCTTACACGTGGAGGAAATCGCCGCGGGCCCATGTGCAACACAAAGAAATGCCACTGCCAACACGATCATTGCGGGGGAATTTGCGGATGACGCGAGCTCACGCACGACACTGATAACTTAGTGAGGCTAGAAAGTATTGGCTATGATCGGGAATCTGCCTGCCTGACCTGTTAAAATTCTGTTCTCCAACGTAAACGAAGCCTGTTAGTGTATTTTTTTAGCTTTACAAAATGATACAGCAATAAATGAGTGTTTTTGTAAGTTTCTCCTGAACAAAAAAATATTTTGTTCGCGCTCAACCTTCAATCGAAGGTGCCATATTTGTGGTATATTTTCATTAACACCAAGAACGGCGATGAGATTTACCCGCTTACTAAAAAAATGAAATAAAAACGAATTTCATTCATGGAACAGCCGGCGGCCATCTTGAAAAAAATGACCGTCTTAGAACGGTGCAGCACCTGGCTTGTAACGCACGATGCGCGGAATGGCGGTATTATTTTATTCGAGGCTGCATCCACTCTAAGATAATGTTGTGTGATCATCCAACAAATGAGGGACTAAAATAAACGCATCTGCCGACGAGCTTGGCTACGCCATCCGTCGGACCGGCACCACGCGTTTCTTTCGTTTTGAAACCGTTCAAACGTTCACGGTTCCTTTAAGATTTCATGGGGGAATCTACACGCTCAGCGTGACACTTCTCCACATGCATTTCTGCAGTTTTTCGAGAGCTGTGTTTCTAAATGATCACACATCGATGTAGGGTTTTTGCGGTCTGCCTCTGAACCCAGCAAACCACGAAAGTCCATAGGATATCCACAAATAGTCACAATATCCAATGTCATTTCAGGACATTCATGTGATGTCCATACAATATGTTTCACCCAAGATCATCTGCTTGTGGACATCCATGCGATATCACTGCAAGTGTGTTATAACATCATTACGCGATATCACTAGGACGTCCACAAAGTTACATTTTTCCTTACACTGAGAATTCGCATTCATAGCGTGGTGTACATATAGGGGCCCCAGCCACACAAAGTGTGTCTTAGTTCAAATCTCCCCTCATCCCCGTCTTTCCAGCTCCAAAATATTTTCTGGCCTGTTTGTAACTCATATTTTAAATGAAGAGCGGGTAGTTATTTGATTTGGAATTTGAGCGAAATCTGGTTTGCCTTTATGTTTGATTTGCGAATTGGATTCTATATTTTAGGCTGCTTGATTTATGTGGATGAAGAACAAGTGGGACTGTTGATTTTCTCATTCAGTTGTAGGTGAGCACTGGTACGGAGGCTGCAGTACGGAGCCAGTTACGGAGCCTGCTGAGTAGGCAGGATTCTTGTCACCCAAATTTGATGCTTGGGATGCGAGCGGGTGCATTGCATGATGCAACCCACGCGTATGGGTATTGCTTGTTTGGTTCTTGCGCGATGGAGTGGCGGGCCTCGTCCAGTCTTGTAACGTCGGGGGAGATGAGGGTGACGGCCAATTTTGCAGCGTTTTACTGCATCGTGAATAGCCTCGTGGCGTAAGCGGTCGAAGGCTTTGCGAATGTTCAAAAGGACGACAAAGGCCACGGTTTTTGGTAGCCTTCGCGTTTTCTAGTGCAGAGACAAGGTCGGCAATTGAATCCAATGGCACTGCGCTGGCGAGGAAAACCCGTCTGCGGCCCAGGGTTCAAGTTGCAGATTCGTGCATACTTGTAATTCGAGGCGTGCGAGTGCCATGGATTCGAGAATTTTGGAGGCAACGCTTGTGAATGAAATAGGACGAAAAGAGGAGAAAAGTTTGGGAGATTTGTTCTTTTTTAGGATGAGAGGGACAAGTTGGAGGCCAAATTGAGCAGGGAGGGTGCCGGAAGACAAGTGGACGTTGCAGTCAAGAAGGCGCGAGTGCTGCCTCTCGGCTACGGGCGCACTTTTCCTTTTTGCATTTTGAATGACCCGCACGAGCTCGGCCGCCATGAAAGGAGCTTCAAAAGCCGTGCTCAGGGCGAAGGAGGGAGCCGGCGCGGGGGCGTCAGATTCTTCGTTTTGGGCTGCGGCAGGGTTTGCGCGAGAAGAGAAAGCTCGGCCACGTTTTTTCCCCTTGCGATGGAGCGGGCGAGGAGGGAGGGGGGGGGGGGGGGGGGCAGGTTGTATGTCGGGGCAGGTCGGGGTCGCGGAGATGGCGCGAAGCAAGTGCCGTGCAAGGAGGAAAGAATACTTTTCTTTCCTGCATGGGTGAGGCCCTAGTACACGAGGCGATGGTACAGTGAACCAACATTTTCTAAACCAACCTAATCTAAAAACGTTGCAGTGAACTGTGGCTAAGACGTCCATTGGGCATAACCATTTGAACTTTTATAGGCGACGTAATTTCTCCAAAACATGGGTTAGTGTGGTGTTTCACATAATAAATAAATGGAAAGCTGCTATACATTCAACATTCCTCAATATTGCGGCAACCTAGATAAACATGTACACAGACAATGTTAATTTGAAGGTTTTTTGTGAGCATTGCTAAATATGTAGAAACTGTACGTACGCGTTGATCACTTTTAACCACACTCCCGAAATTAACGTATCCTGTAACTATATCGCAAACATTCAAGTGTGCTGTACGGGATCATTTGAATTTTTAGGCAGCTTATGTAACTCCACGTGAAATCGTTTATCATCATAAATATGACATTTGCCAACATTCGGCAACATTGCTGCAACGCGAAAAAAGCGTGTAAATGGCAGTTTCTCATGCGTTGTTTTTAAACGTTACATGAATGTATCCAACGTTGGCCCACATTTGGCAAAATTGCTGCAACGCAAGAAAATGTGCATGTGGGCAACATTGCCTATGCGTTAAACGTTGCGTGAATGTTGTTGGATGCGTCCAACACTGATTTTACGTTGGCCCACATTTGGCAACATTGCTGGAACGTGAAAAAACGTGCATACGGGCAACGTTGCCCATCCGTTGTTTGTAAACGTTGCATGAATGTTTTTGAATGGGTCCAACGTTGGCCCACATTTGGCAACATTGCTGAAACGTGAAAAAATGTGCATACGGGCAACGTTGCGCATCCGTTGTTTGTAAACGTTGCGTGCATGTTGTTGAATGTCTCCAAAGTTGGCCCACATTTGGCAACATTGCTGTAACGTGAAAAAACGTGCATACGGGCAACATTGCCTATACGTTGTTTGTAAACGTTGCGTGCATGTTGTTGAATGTCTCCAACGTTGGCCCACATTTGGCAACATTGCTGCAACGTGAAAAATGTGCATACGGGCAATGTTGCCTATACGTTGTTTGTAAACGTTGCGGGAATGTTGCTGAATGTGTCCAATGTTGGCCCACATTCGGCAACATTGTCACCACGTTGTGTAACGTTGCCTAACGTTACACAACATTGGCAACACGGCAGAAACGTTGCGGCAACAATTTGTGCTACTAGGGATGTCGGCAGTGCCCAGCTAGTGCACTTTACTTCGCTTGTTGCATCGTCCGCCGCCAAAGCGCCTGTTTCCAGCTATCGCCAGGGTGACCGCAGAGTTCAAAGTTTTCCGAATCGTTCTGTAGCGAGGAACACGAAAGAAGGAGCGATTTGCAAGCACTGCGCGAAGATACCGTATCACCACCCACAAGCATGATATTGGCGGCATGCAGCTCGCTTGAAGTTTACAGCAGAGAAAATAAATCGTGCGGTTTCGTTCAGTTCGACTACAGGAGCCAACCGTGGTGCTATTTTACCATTATAATTGCGGTTAAACTCACTCACTTCCTTTCAATGTGAATAAAATGCGGCAGCGCGTCCGCTAGTCAACGACCGGCGCAGGAGGCCTCTCGCTGGTAAACATACGGGTCATGCCACATATGTTATGAACCTCAGTGAAAACATGTAATGATACTTTTTAACCGTATAAACCAGCCGTTAGATCGATTCACTTCTCTACAGTAGGGGCGCAGCAGCGAGTACCACCCGACAGAGATACCCGCCAGCGCATACAAAGCGCCTGCATCGGTTCTCATTCCGATGGCGAAAAAAGGAGGAGAGGATACAGACGACGAGGAACTCGTTTCATTGCTGGTTGCTCACTCGAGGCCACTCGTCACCCTCATCTCCCGTAGCGCATTAGCCGAACAGCCATTCTATCAGTAGCTTTGTCTGCAGGTCTGCAATCGCTGCAATGACGCTGTTTTGGGCCAGCCTGACCGGGGGGCGTGGCGGCGCGTACACCACAGTGGAAAATAAACAGAGCCTCCTAACGCTTTCATTCCCTGCACACGACGTCCAATGTCGTTATACTTACATTTCTTCAAGCTGCTCCACAATTTCACATCCATTTACATCATCAGATCGAGAAAGGGCGGAATAACTGCGTTATAAATCCAACTCTGCAATACTTCTTCCCTTGCGCACGGCAACACTGCCGCAACGCCATCTCGTTGTGCACTACGGAAAGAGAGAGAGAGAGAGCCCACTGCCGGCTGTCCGGTGAACCAGAACGACGCGCGGCCAGCTGCTTGTGCAGCGCACGGAGGCAGTGGCTTCAATCGATTGCTGAAAGCGTTGTTCCTGGTTCCACGCTCGTTGGCCCTCACGTACGAACGAAAGTGCCGAGGTACTTCAGTGCGTCGCGGATAGGTGGTGCTAGTAGGCTGCAGAGCGGACGAAAAGGCTTTGGCTCCAACCGGGGCCATTGCTCCAACAGGTGCTATCATGTGGTTCGTTTGGAGGGAGTGAGAGAGAGAGAAAGAGAGAGAGAGGTTGGGAGGAGGGTGGGGAAGGAGAAATGGCGGGAGAAGAGGATGGGGCTCAGATGAAAGTTTTCATGAAATGTTGAGGGGCGATAAAAAAAGCGAGTTTTACTCACGTTTTTTTTTTCCAGAAAAGCATGAAAAGGTAAACAAGGATGATTCCGCACAGATCTTTAAAAACGCGACATACTTTTTAAGGCGAAAGCCTTAGATGACTCATCAAACGCGAAAAATTATCGTCGTTGCTGGCGACTACACGAATGAAACCAAATTACGGCCGCTGTAAAAAAGAACCGAAGTGAATAAAATAAACGCAGATACTTATTTAGGTTAGAATAGGATTTAAACCCGGTTCGCTAAAGCCGCAGCCAAGTGTGTTAACTACAGCGCAAACCTGGTACCGTGCCAGGATGGAACAAGAATTATTCGGATGCGTGTCGCATGACAGGTGAACCTGACGGCACCGCAAACTCGATGCAGCAGTGGGGAAGTCTTCGATAAACGCTGGCTCTCGTCTCTAAGTGCCCGGAGAATTTTTTCCGTTAACACTGAAAACAATATAATTGTTACATGCTGCATCACAAAAAAAAGTCCCAGCAGAGCTTCCGCTTTCAAAATCTGTGCACGATGTCACGTCAATATATCGATTTCAGAAAGCGCTTCCCTCACTGCAGATTGGTCACATAACAAGTTTCCCCGGAGAGAATTATTTGTTTTTTTTTTGTCCCATGTTATCCTGACTACAAAGAAAATCCAGTTTTTGCCAAAGTTTATTTTTTTCAACCGCTCCCACCTCTAGATGGGAGGAGGAGACAGGTAAGTGAAATTCATAACAGTGAGCGCATTTTCATTATTAGCTGTGAGCGGGGCGCCGTCGTCATTATAATATTGATGACTTCGCGAAGCGCAAAAAAAAAAAAAAAAGACAAAGACACAGGGAGGCGATCGATGGGCACAAGCGTTTGTGCCCGTCGCCTCCCTGTGTCCTTGTCCATTTTTTTTTTGTACTACACGAAGTCATATTACTGCTACCAAGTAGCACAAACCCATACTCTGCTATTATATTGGCTTCGACAAACTAAAATGAGGTTGAAAAGATTTTCCTTGGCTTGGGTGTGACAACAAGCATGTTGCTGCAAACGCCTACCGTAAGGCAACAGTGCCGCTAAGGATAAAACACGCTGACTCACGGAGTATGCGCCCACAAAAAGATGCTAACAATTTTTTTCTGCGACGTATTTGCAGCCAGCTGGAACAACTCAGTAGATTCCCTTCGGTATTGCTAACAGTTCTATCGTTTTCAATTAACTTTTTAGTACCGTGATAGTAATGGAATCAGCGGAGTCGACGTCTGGCAATAGGGTAACGGACGTCCCTACCACCGGGGCTTACGTTAACTAAACCACCAGCAAGGTGACAAAATAGTGTTAACAAATGGGATACATTTTACGCCTTTCCTCCCCTCCTGACTCCTGCTACGCACTGACCCCTTTCATCGAGGCATTATAAGGACGATCGACATCACAAGATTTTTCAAATGCCACTACTACTGCCGGCGCAGGAAAGAGCGCAATGATTAGCTACAGGTCTCTGACGGCGATCGTTCAGTGTTGCGATGGCAATAAAAGTACCAAAAACTCACTAGATCGCACAGTGTTGGCCCATGAGGCCTCTCGAGTGCTGGACACTTATTTCAAGTTATCACCCAGGAGAAAGGGAAAAGGGTGACAAATACACAAAAAATTACATCCCTTCTATCCCGTGAAGAGCTAGGCGCCCTGGTGGGATTTGCTATGTTGTGGTTTAGCTGTATTGGGGGATTTTCTGTGTTGAATTATAAGGACAGTGGCGCAATATCCGTGTCACGGACTAAGGACACGCACGATTGGTAGGTAGAGACAATGACGGCACCATTGCGCCGCCCAGGTGGCCGCCGAAAAGCGCGCAGCATTGCGCAATACAGTCGAACACGGATATATCGAACTCGAAGGGGATCGCGAATTAGTTCGATATATAAAAAATTCGATATAAAAAATATGGGCTCTGAGACCTCACCTATGGCGGAAGATCACTTACCAATCGTCGCATTCAAGAATGACAACTAATTCCGCACTCACGACGCAACAGGACGCTTTATTTCGGTGAAAAAAAATCGCTGATCTTGGCCTGCTTCTTCGTCCAGGAAATGAAATTAAAGACGCTCGTATCGATCTTCTCGAGGCTGCACAATTAGAAAATTCCAGCAGTACGCTGCGCCTTCGCACACCGTGCACAACACGCACGCCAAAGAAGAACAGCGCGCACGTACCACAATAACTTTGAAGGTAACAATTCCAAGGCTCTCTGAACGGACTCCAACAAAGCGCTCGCGATGGTCATCTCCGAGAGAAACAGTGATCTCCGAAAGGTGCGGGACAACTCGCCAAACAGCAGCAACAGCAGCAAAATGCAAAAGAAGGAGGAGGCCGCCAGCGCCTTCGTTCTCTCTTCCCTTTCCCGAGACGACATCCTCCTGAACCTCAATTGGGGGTGTAGCGACCGCCGAAGAGCACCTTCCAGCTCGCGCGGCGTTCGATATACCCAATGTCGGGAAAAATACTGTTCGATCATCATCATCATCACCAGCCTATCTACGCCCACTGCAGGGCAAAGGCCTCTCCCATTATTCTCCAATTGCCTCGGTCCTGTGCCAACTGTGCCCAATTTATCCCCGCAAACTTCTTTATCTCATCTGCCCATCTAACTTTCTGCCGCCCCCTGCAACGCTTGCCTTCTCTAGGGATCCACTCTGTTACTGTTCGATATAAACGTACGAATTCCTATACTTTTACACAGAATTTTCAAGGGGATAATTTATGAGTTCGATATAGAGAATAATTCGATATACCCGTGTTCGATATATCCGTGTTCGACTGTATATGGGGGTGGGGTGAAAGAAGGCGCGCGTAGGCGAGAAGCATGCACGACTCGGTAGAGAGGCGGCGGTTTTAGAGGGGGATATGAATTGGGGCTGTAACCATATTCCCTCTATAGGTGCTCATGCTTCCCTGTGCAACAAAGAATGTGGAAGGCCAGTTTACAATAACGTAGCAGCCACCGATCGTTCAAAAGTGGGCTTCATCTCTAAACACGAATGATTGCTCAGAAGCCAGCTTTTCACGCGCAATATACGCCGTCTCCTATCAATATATGGAGGACCTAGAGGTTTACTATTCATGAATTTTCTCTATAAGCTGAAAATTGTTGGTTCACGCCCGGTCAGTCCCCAGAGACGATCTCCTGGGTCCTAGCCGCAGACGGCTTCGCTGTAGAGCACATTGTCCGCTTCAACGTTTCGAGGATTGTATGCGGCTGAGCACGGTGTTACTTACCGTCGACTATCGTGAAGCCTTTGTCCAACTTAGTTTGTGCATTGAGTTCCATTAGAGTAGGAAATGAAGGATGCACCCGCACGGCTCTTCAGACGTGTTTATTCAGCCCAAAGGGGAGTATACCTCCGTGCAAGACATGAAGGGGGCATCTCACAGGCCTCTTCCGAAAAAGGCAACCACGAAAACACATTCACCAGAGGTCCATCCAAATGAAATCAACTTTCACATTGCACACGCAAGAAGGAATTATCAACGTGAATGGGGGCATAAGAGAAGACAGTAGCTGTACGTAACTTCCCGCAACTGAGGCCGCAACTAATTGCAGTGCCACGATTGACACCTACGGCAGTGGAGAATGTAAAATGATTTACACCTTTAAGTGTGCAAACCACTGATTATAACTAGCACCCTTACACCCAAGAAAAAACACACGAATACAACCTTTACAAAGGGTGTTTTTCTTTGTTTTTTGATAGAGTGTAAAGGTGTTATATACAAAAAGGGGTGTAAATCATTTTACGGTGCATGAATTCAATGGTTCTCTACAAACGAGCAACCTCTACAATCGAACTAAAATAACAAGCCTCTCTTCCATGAAGAAAGTAATGACACGGACACCAATCTACGTAGCCATATTGTGATTTCTGAAGGTCCCAGGGGGCCCACCTATACTGAATTTCACGCATTGCATAAATAATCGAGCAAAACGCTTCGCCATAGCACCAACGATGAAGTGCGAATCAGGTGTTTTACCCGCCAGGGGCAAAACGGGCAATAAGGAAGCCGGTAGACTCTCAAAAATGATAAAAAAAATCTGCGGCACTTAATTAACCTTCAATACGAACCACAAATAGAAGGAAAACAAGTGACGCAGAAGCAAATTAGTAATAAAGAGTTCAGAAATACTATTTTCCCACTGCAGCGTACGAAACTGTTCACCATTCCAACCTGAAGCCTCGAGTATTCCTTACGGAAAGCCCGCAGAGGCTACGTCATGACTGACGATGCGGCAGCACGCTGGACGCACTACGCGCAACACAACGCATAAGTGGGGCCCTACCGACTGTTCCATCGCCAGTCTCACGTAGAAGAACCTACTGAAAAATGCGTGCTTGTTGGAACAGTGGGAACTTCAAAAACAGAGCGAGGGCTGGAAGGGAAGGTAACACTTGCCTCGTCGAACCTTTCGTCACGTTCTCGCATTTTTTTTTTTTTGAAATTAACAACCAACCATCGGCCACCTAACCTGGCCGCATCTGGCGCTGGCAGGCGTTCGTGATAAACACAAGCATTCGGGAGTCCGAAGCCCTAACGAATAGATTTATTCAGAATGGCCAATATAGAGACACGCTTCTTACGATGTGGGCCTTCAGTTATCCCAATGAAATAAATTTATCAGCTTTCTTATTTGCCGATGCAACCACGGACTCTATAGTAATCCGTGGGTCTCGTCACGGGCGCAGGTCAGATGTAGTCCCCCAGGGAGTAGATCTTGTTGTACGCGTAGGGCAGAGCGGAGCGGGAGAAGAGCAGGCAGGAGACCTTGTCCCCCTGCAGCCGCAGGTCCTCGGCGAAGCTGTAGTTCTTGCCGTCGGCGCCGCTCGTGTTCAGGTACGGCACCACGAGCACGACTCCCTTGTTTTTGGCCGGCGAGAAGCTCTGCTGCGCGTGCAGGAGCAGCAGCTTGGCCACGTGCTTGTCGACGGCCACGAGGTGCGTGGCCAGCGCGGGGCCGTCGCGTAGCTGCTGCATGAGCAGGAAGCCGCACACGTCCCCGTTCTCAATGGCCACCTGGCAGTAGCTGCCCGGGTCCGACGTCATCACCTGAAAGATGGCACGCACCGTGAGGGCAGCCCTAGCTGACCCGGCGATGCTTTCCCGGCAACGTCTTCCCGAACGTAAAGGGCAAGAGGGAAGTCTCTGGAGGAAAGGGATGACGATTTACCTTCTACTGTCACTGTCTCGCATTTTGGAAAGGCTCCACGAATCGCGATGCCATTTCTAAGCGGACTTTAGTACTCCTACGGAATGGCATCGATTAATATGGGCCTGCTGCCTTTCAAAATTTACTGGTTTGTGTATTTACGACTTCATAGAATCAATAAAGGTTTAATGATTGCCCGACTCTGCTTCGCCAACGTGTCTGTGAGTTTGTCTTGGCATAACTTTCCCCTTCTTTATCCTTTTGTCCATGATCTACTATTAACTTCTATTCTGTCACTTCAGCATCAAACCCGTCCAAAACCATGATTTTGGTATTTTCTTTTTTTTTTGACAACGACTACTACTACCACCATGAAAAGCGGCGACGGGACCTGTAAATAAACAATTTCAAACCTAATGCAATGGGTGGTAGTGGGTGCTTCAGTGCTTACATGGAAAGAAATCCGCCAGCTCCGCCATGCTACAAACCTTGCGGGACTTTGTGCAAGCTTTGCCAATTTTTTTTTATTGTCTGGTCTCCCCAAGTTCACTCAACACTAACCAGACCAAACGTCTGCCCTAAAGTACTTTTCGGCACCTGTCCTGGTGGCTCATTGGCTAAGGCGTTGCGCTGCTGAGCACAAGGACGCGGGTTCTTCCCGGCCACGATCGCTGCTTCTTAGATGGAAGAGGCGAGTGAAAACGCCCGTGTGTCGATATTTCTGCGCACGTAAAGATCCCCGGGTGGCCAAAATGAACCCGCAGCCCACTACAAAGTCAAAGTCGTGCGACAAAGCACAGGTGTGGTTAAAGTGCTTTTTGGTAGAGCACCTTGAGAGGAGCACTACTCACGGACAAGTACTGCTCGCGGGCTCCGGTCATGATGCGCTCGTCGAAGTGGGCCACCTGCTTGAAGTTTTCGGGAGTGATCGCATGTAGCGTGACGCCCGGTATGCGGTACACAAGCCGGTTCGGCTCCATCACCTTGGGCACGGTCTTGACGAGCATGAAGGGCGAGCGGACGGGCAGCACGTCGGAGATCTTGCAGGCACACTGCATTTCGTTCGTGATGCGCGCGAACACGTTCAGCTGGGCGTTCTTCTCGACCGTGTCCTTGACCAGCTGGAAGATGTCCCACCAGCCCTCAGCTTTGCTCATGCTTAGCAGGCCCAGGTAGACGGTCTCCTCGCTCAGGTTGATGGTCGCCAGGCTGGCCGCGACGTTGTCTGTACACATCAATATCGAGAACGAGCTCGAATTAAGGGCAACTCACCCGACCACATTCCTATGGTACTTGCTAATTCATAACCCACCGGCTTAAAAATCACCGTGTACAAACAAGAAAGATTTTACAAATTCATAAAGTGTACTTATTGGCCTAGTTTGCTTCATCTAGAGATATATCACTCCTTCACTGAGATAAAAAATGAACAAGAAACACATTTTGGTGCCTCCACTTTATGGCGCTAGATGGCGCTAGCTGGCTAACGAGCAAGTTTTTCTTTTATTATGTCAATACAGAAGGGACATATCTCTAAAATAAGCAGACTAGGTCGTTGTGAGCATTGATATGTATTTTTCAAGCTTTGGTATTGGTGCACGATGGTTTTTAAGCCCACGGGTCGGGAAGTACCAAATCCCTCTTAAAGGAGCCATGAAGAGAAAACACAAGTTTGGTTCATTCAAAAGATTGTCTCGTTAGAATCATACTGACACCACTTTTAACGTAAACTTCACTCAAATAAGCTATATAATTAGGAAAAACGGGAATGATCATGCGACCCACCAGCTCATTTCCCGCAACAGAACCTATGATGTCACATGAGCTAAGCTCTGCGATTGGCGGAGGCTGGCAGAAGCAGACGCAAATTAGGTAGAGCTTACAAACTAGACGAACGAGCGATATACGCTTAAATTTAGGGCACATTCTTTAGAAAGCAATAAGAATGATGGGACGAACAGTGGAAGTTACGAAAGCACATCTAAACATACCAGTACTGATGCGTTCTGCTGTTCGTACTGCGCACAGCATGCTTGGTTTAGCTGCACAGCACTACGGGGCTTGGGGTTGTCTCAGACGACACTGGCCGATTGACGCAAGCAACGGTGTCTTACGTGACCCCATTTGTCGAGCGAGCACTGTTTCAGGGAAAGAATATTTTCTCCCAGAACAAAAACAAGCCAGGTTTAAATGCGGGCAAAAACAAACCAAACGCTTGCCACGGTATGGTGGCGCCATCTAGGTTACGGAACGTAAAGAAACGCGGGAACAAACCAACACCCCTGTACAGGGTGGAGACAACCTTCGAACGGTCCCGTGCCGCCGCAATTGGGCCAACGGGCTCAACGCGTTATTCTTTTCGTTTCCCACGAGACCTAGCAACGCGAAACAGACAATATGATTCAAACTTCATCAGTAAACCACGTTGCGGCGATAATTTTAGTGCGGTTTTGACACAATGACTTGCTTCGGCGGCGAGAGAGCAACCGAAAATGGCGGCGCCAGCGTATACGTGTCTCTACCCTCTACGGCGGATGCGTGAATGAAGGTACTCTAGGCTGCAGAGCGGTCGGTTCCTGTGATGTCATTTGGGACCACGAAAACGCACGATTGAGCGGGAAAATCAAAATTTTAACCGAAATTGTTTAATTTCTCAGTGAATAAAGCACCGTTTGTATCCGGACAAGCGCTGGGGGCACTATAAAACACGAAATCTTTCGAATAAAACCAACTTGCATTTTCTCTTCATGGCTCCTTTAAGTGAACCTGAAAAAGGGCTTCGTTGGAAAAAAAATAAAAGCTAGTTAGTTCCGCGGACATTACAGCAAGTTTTTTTTTTGTGTGTGTGTGGTTGGTGTGGCCCATGCCGTTGTCGTGGAAGTAGACAGTGCCACCGTGTCAGTTGTGCATACCCTGTACGAGCCTCGAGTGGTCCGGGGTCACGTTCTAGTATCGCAAAAACGATGGCGCACACCGTGGTTAAAGGGGATGTTAACAGATTCGTATTACTCGTATTTTCAAAGCAATTTGCTTCTGGGGCTCTAGAGAGCCACCATTTTCATAGAGCCTACTGTGTGCATGCAGTTTTATGTCTGGCTTTCCCACATTGCTCAAGTGTGTCGCAGACAAGCCGACTGATAGCCCTCTATGTGCAGAACCAGAGAATTTGGATGCCATCCTGCGAAGTCAATTTTGCGGATTACCTTCCGGGTTTATCACGAAGCAAATTTCTCGGGAGACTGAATTCTTCTTACGTGCGTAGAAGGTGAAATGTCGGAGTGGCATTGTAACGGGTACCTTTTATATACATTCCCACACAGCAGCCACCCATAATATTATACTACCTTAGTCCCACTATAATACACCTTAATCTATCTTAATTTTAATTTTCCGTAATGTATCACAATAGACCTTAATAAGCCCTAATTAATATTAACCCACCTTCTAAACCACTCTTACCCATAATTAAAATCAATCAATCACTTATAAGTCAACATTCAATCCTAATTTAGTTTAGTATTCTCACTATTTCCTAATTTTATGAATAAAGATCACGGCTATGTGCGAAAACCTTCAATACGGGTGCGCGATGCATGGGCGCACACCAGAAAGCACCGCATCAGAGCCGGTTAGGTTTCCATTACTGATTTTTAATGTTGCTTCCAATTGCTTAGTTTCTTCAAGCGCTCATTGAAACTATATTCCTCAACGGCGAAGTACGTCTACAACTGCTTTGAATCTGATGAGCCGGAATCGGGGGGAACTTTATCGCTTGTTCCACGCCACTCTTTCTTACACATGCTAGTCAGTACATACGTACGACCATTTCAATGCCGTACCGACCACCTTGCATGCTAAGCAGACGGTCGCACCGGCATCATTCTCATGGTGAACTGCAAACATACAACTGCTGCGGCCATGTGGAAAGAGAGAGAGATCGTGCCCACAAAATGAAAACACAATTAAAGAAAGCCCACACCAGGCTGAGACTTGGAGTTGCAGCGAAGCTGTATTTAGTCCTCATCGAGTGTAGTTGAGTACTCTTCATCTCTGTTAAAGACCTCAATCGACTCTTCCTCGTCTTTCATTGTCAGCCACAGCCGAGAGAGCAAGCCGTTTGACTCTCAGGTACTAATTCACAGTCGTAGCCACGTGCAATAAAAAATAAAAAAAAAACCGTGGCAGCCGAGTGGGCAAGACGACTACCTCTAACTCCATTAATCTACCAGACACAGGTTAGAATCCTGCCGATGCCGCTGATTTGTCTTTATACTGTAATACTGAGCTTTGTGAAACGCCGGAATCAATTAATGGCGTCACTGTTAATTTTTTTTCTTTTTTTCATGCCTTGTGCCTGCGCGAGTCCGTACCTTCGTCATCCATGGACACCTCGAACTTGGCCGCAATCTTTCTGAAGAGTTCCAGGTAATTCACAGGCAGCAGGCCCTCGGAGCAACATACTCGCTCCGCTACCTTGAGCTGGACCTCCGACGAGCGACGTGTTGGCGTAATCGATGCGTGGCTTTCACTCGCCGCCAAAGACATTGCGACGCCCGCGAACGCTTCAGCAGGTTCCCTTTGCAGGGAGGCTGCCCCTGCTGCTGCTGATGATGATGATGGTGTCGTTGCGATTATTCTTCTTTCTCTCCTTTACGGTACTGGCGCGCACCCACGGAGGGGAACTGGAAAGGCCTTGCGAGTGGGTTATTTGGGCAAAAGGGCACATAAGTAAGAAAAGGAAAAAAAAATAGTGCCCTTTCACTCTGGGAAGGAAGATGGCCTGCGAAGCTGTTCGCAGTCCACGCAGGTCACGAAACAGGACACGTTTATTTGTAATTTCCGATTGAGCATACTTCCCATCCAATTAACTGAATGAAACTTGGAAAGACCCGAGCTCCGGACAAACATGGAGCTGTCTGTTTCCCTACCGCGTCGTTGGCATCTTACGTCTGTGTAACCCACCAACCGAATACTTGACCACCGAGGACACTGGACAGGTCGCATTGGGCCGTTCGACGTTCTCTTTTAAACCAGCTACCAACAGAGCGGAAATATCATCAGTAAAAGCACAAAAGCTACAACTGCTCGTGCCCTCCCCCCCTCCCCCCCCCCTCCTCCCTTCCTCCATGCACGAGCAATTCATGCACGTATAAACCGGCAACCGGCTATGTGCGCGTGCTTAGAAGAGAAATAGGAGGAGGAGAGAGAGAGAGAAATAAACGTTTATTGTCTGAAAAGACTAGCTAGGACTTGGCCCTTGCCGGTCCGAGGTGGTAGGTCTCCTCAGTCCAGGAAACCTCTGGCGGTGGCTGCCGTCTTCGCCCGGTTCACCAGATTCTTCTGGTTCTCCGGATCCTCGGAGACGAGCAGCGCCTCCCACTTTTCAGCGATGTCGTGGTCACCGGTGGTACGGCCGCTTGCGTTGTTTTGTGGTGCGGAAGTCTGTATTGTTGAGGACGCTTGGCTATCCACAGGTGGGTCTGGGCGGCGGTCTTCGCTAGGGCACTCCAGGATCATGTGCGGCAAGGTGTCGGGTATGTCACAATAAGGGCAGAGATAAGGGAATTGCGTGGGGTAAATGCGGTGCATGATTATTCCGTGTGCGTATGTGTTTGTTTGGAGGCGACGAAGGATTACACTTTCTTCCTTGGTGAGATCGAGATGTGGCGGGGGATATCTCCTCCGCTCAAGTCGGTAGTGCTCCAATATTGCCCTATAGGTAGTGGGTACCTCTTCTGCGCCCGTTGCCGCACGGATGTTGGGTGGCAGGAAGGCCCGGCTTGTATGTTCTCGGGCTGCAGCGTGCGCTGCTTCGTTTCCCGCCATCCCTTCATGCCCCGGGATCCAGGTGACGTAGGCGTCAGGAAGTTGGGGGCGCGTCTTTAAGATTTTAAGTGCTGTCGCGGACACGCGTCCTTTTTGGAAGTTCCGACATGCCGCTTGGGAGTCGGTGAATATCAGTGCTCGGTCGCTGCAGGTTGTCATTGCCAAGGCGATGGCTGCTTCTTCCGCCGTTTCGGGGTTACGAGCCGGTATTGTTGCCGACGCCAGTTCCCTGCCTCGTTGGTCCGTGACGCTTACTGCGAAAGCAGTGTGGTCTGGGTATCGAGCGGCATCTGTGTATCTTGTGTTGGGATCTTTGGCATATTTTTGGAGGAGTGCCTTCGATCTTGCTTCTCTTCTTTCTTTATGGTAAGAGGGGTGCATGTTACGTGGTATGCGTGCTACAAAGATGGCCTCTCGGAGTTCCAATGGTAGTCTTGCTTTTTCGTCGGTGTCCGCGATGTATGTTTCACTGTAATTGAGATAGCGGAGTACTGCTCTGCCTGTAGAAGTGAGCTTGAGGCGTTCGAGTTGGCTGGCTTTGTGGGCTTCGGCCATCTCCTCCCACGTATTATGTACGCCTAATTTAAGCAGCTTGTCGGTGGATGCCATGAAAGGGACTCCCAGAGCAGCCTTGGTTGCTTTCCTGATCATTATGTCCATTTTTTTTATTTCAGCCCTTTTTAAGGCTAAGTATGGGGTGCCGTACGTCATCCTACTGGTTATTAATGCTTGAATGATCCGTAAGGTGTCTTGTTCTTTGAGCCCCCTTCGTTGATTTGTGATTCTTTTAACGAGGTGGGTGACTTGTGTCACTGTTTGCTGTAGCTTGGGAAGATGAGCTGCACCCGATCCATCTTTGTGTATTGTAAGACCCAGTACCCGAAGGGAGTTGACCTTGGGAATTTCCACTCCGTAAAGAGTGACGCTGGGATCCGCATCAACAAGTTTGGGTGGCCGTCCTCGAGTTCGAGCCTTCAGCACGAGAAGTTCGGACTTGTCCGGAGCGCACTGGAGGCCGCAAGAGTCTAAGTAGGTAACTACCACGTCGATAGCCTCCTGTAGAGAGTCCTGTTGTTTCCCCGTTGTAGGCGCTCTCGCCCACAGCGTGAGGTCGTCTGCGTAAAGAGCATGCCTTAGTCCTTCGATCAGTAGCGGTCCCAGAGATACGTTTTGGGGGGGGCGATTTTTTTTTTTTTTTGGGGGGGGGGTGAGGCGAATAAAGAATCGCTCCCCTCCTTGCGCCAATTCTGCGGAGGTGGTGATAACCATGAAGGCGTGTGCGCGTATGCGTTGCAACCCGCTGGTATTTAACTTCGTGCAAGTGGAATGCTTAAAAAAACTAAAAATAAGAAACTGAGGACCCCTTTGGGGGGGGCGACTGCCCCCTTCGCCCCCCCCCCCCCCCCTTGGGACCGCCACTGCCTTCGATGGTCTTAAGTTTCTTTGGCAGGTGTAGCATGGCGATGTTGAAAAGCAGCGGGGAGACCACCGAACCTTGAGGCGTGCCTTTGTTTGGTAGCTGGAATTTTTCGCCTCGAAGGTTGCCGATGCCCACCGTTGCCGTACGATTGGTGAGGAAGTTTCGAACATAATTATAAGCTTTGGGGCCACAATTGGTACTTTGCAGATTTTCGAGGATCTTTTCGTGCTTGACATTGTCAAAGGCGCCCTTTACGTCGACGGCGAGTATGCAGGACTTGTGATGGCGATCCAGGCGGTCTATGATGTCCTCCTTCAGAAGCAAAAGAATGTCTTGGGTAGACAGATGCTGTCGGAACCCAAACATCGTGTCCGGTATGTAGCCGTTGTCCTCGAGATATGACGTGAGCCGAGCATGGACCATGTGCTCAAGAAGTTTACCCGCACAGGAAGTCAGCGATATAGGGCGAAGATTCTCAATACGTAGAGGCTTGTTTGGCTTGGGAATCATGGTCACATCCGAATGCTTCCAGGTTGCCGGCAGTTCGCCTGTTTCCCAGCATACGTTAAAATACTCTAGGAGCGCTTCTGCTGCGTTTGAAGGTAGGTTACGGAGGAGCTTATTGGTAATCTTGTCATTGCCGGGCGAAGTGTTCCTTGTGAGTTTGGCCAGGGCTGCCTCCATTTCAGCTTTTGTGAAGGGCCGATCGAGGTCAGGATTATGCTGGCCACGGTACGGATCAGTACTTGTCGGACTCGATGGGATGTTACCGGTCAACTTGCGTTGTATCTATGTCTTGTTGGGTGCCTGCGTATGAGTGGATTAATTTTTGGAGGTCTTGCTTTTGCAGCATTTTTGTCGCTGTAGTCGCCAGGAGGCTTCGTAAGATATGCCAGGTCCTTTTCGTGCTGAGGGTGCCCTGAAGTTGGTCACATGCTTTGTCCCAATTTTGCCGGCAAAGTAGGGCGCCATATTCTTCGGCTTTCTTAGTGATGGCGGCGATTTTCAGCTTGAGTTTTCTGTTGTGCTTTTGTCTTTTCCACCGTTTGAGGAGGCTTCTTCTTGCTTCCCAAAGGTGGGAGAGGTGAAGGTCAACAGCGGGAGTATCTGTGCTCAGTTGAATTATTTTTGTATGCTCTTCCGCTTTCTCAAGTATATTAGAAAGCCATTCGTCAATTTTTTCGATGTTTCCGGGATTGAGGTCGCTACGGAAGGCTTTCCAATCCGTGAGTTTTGCTGTCCCGGACCGAACAGTTCTTTTTCGATGGCTTATCTCGAGTTGTAGTATATGGTGGTCACTTCCTAACGTCTCCTCTAGTCGGGTCCATTCCGCCTGCGGGATACCGTGGGTAAAGGTGAGGTCGGGATTAGTGTCTCTGGAGACGCTGTTTCCTACTCGGGTTGGTTGCAGCGGATCGTTCCAGAGACTTAAATGGTGAGATTGGGCTGCGTCATGGATTCGGGTCCCTTTCTTGGTTGTGGACGGGTATCCCCACGCCGTGTGTGGAGCATTAAAGTCACCCGCGATGACGACTTTGTGCCCTTTCGTGATGTCCCTGATTTTCCTTATAAATTGCTCGAAGTTCGGCAGGTGGTCTCGAGGAGGGCTGTAGACGCTTAAAATAAAGAGGCTTTGCTGAGTCTTTCTCTCAGGTAAGATTTCGACAAGTGTATGGTCCACGTTTGTGTCCGTGATTTCGTGCACTTGGGTGGTAAGGGACTTTTTAATCAGGACTGCGGTGCGCTCTGTTTTGCTGAAGGCGTTGTATCCTTGAAGGCGAATGTTTGTGCTGTATGTTTCCTGGAGGGCTATCACATCTGGTTGATCTTGTTTAGTGAATTCTAGGAGGTTAGCTATTTTGCGCCTGATAGACCTACAGTTCTATTGCCAGATTTTGGTTTGTAAGGCGTCTGTGGTGCCGTTAGTTTGGACTGCCATCTTCGAATGATTCCACGTCAGAGAGCTCTTCTCGGCTTAGGGAGCAAGAACGTGAAGCATCGTGGCTTTCTTTTCTTGCCTTTTTACGCGCTGCATCTATAGGGCTGAGGAGTGAATCGAGCACCGTTTTGGTGATGAAGTTCTTCCTGGCGTATGCGACGAAGCTGTCAAAGATTGCCGTGTTGTGCGATGTTTGCTGCGCAAAAGGCGCTATGGCCTTCTGGATTTCTGCCGCGACCACCTGCTGTAGGTTTACCATGATCCGCTGTTCAAGTGCGGTTATTCTGTCTTCAGTTAGCTGAATTGCTCTCTCCTCTGTGAGTAGCACTTGTTGTGGAGGGCGTTTAGCAGCTTCTTGTTCACGGCAGCGCTGGAGCAGCTTATCAATGAGAGTTTGCTGGCTTTGAATCTTCATCTCTAAGGCTTTGATGGCAGCTTCGTCTTCGGACCTTCTTCCAGATTCGCTTGCCACATTGGCGTAGCTCACTCTCATTTGGGATGAAGCTCGCGAGCCGGATCGAGATAGCGAACGCGCTCTAGATCTGTCTCTGCTGCTTCTCTGCGCGGTGTTAGCGCTGCTATCTGAAGTTGTGGTCTTGACTGCTTGTAGATCAGGGAAGTCCTCTGTGCAGGGCCGCCATCCACTCTGTAGTTCTGGGCTCTTTACTTCCCATTGCTGTCGAACCTTGTGAGGGGGTGGTCCTGGCTTCAGCTTCTGTCTGCAGTCTGTCCCTGCGGTCTCATGCGGTTGTTTGCAGATTTTGCAGCATGGTCGACAGTCGTGGTCAGGTGATTGATTGTTCTGGCCGCATTTGTGGCAGAAGTTTTGAGCTGGGTGCGGGCATATGTCTTGCCGGTGGCCCAGCTCCCCGCAAGAACGGCAGTACTGTACTGTCTTGCGATAGGGCCGGCAACGGTAGTCACCGCTCTGATATATCAGGTCAAGTTAAGTGGGAGTAGAGGGTGGGATATTCGTAGCTTGGGACATCTTGAAAATAAACCGTTCAAGTTGAAGCTGATACAGCGTCGAAAATGTCGATGCGAAAGCCTTTTGAGGTGAACAAGTAATACTGGCACGAAATCAAGCGACTTCCGTTGTTCTCGCACCTATTCGCGCTTCTGTTCCTGCGGACGCTCCTCCTATTCCCGCCGTTCTTCCTCCAAGCGAATGACATGCGTCCGGCACTTAGCGAGTTAAAACCTGGAATTACTCCAGCTTTATTCTTGCGGACAAACATGTGGCGGTCCGTTTCCCTCCCCCGTCGTAGGCATCTTACTGTCTGTGTAACACACCAACCCTGACTCAAATCGCTCAATTACGGAGTATTCGCCGCGAGATCTACATGTAGGTGGCGATAGCGTCGCGCTGCTATGTGTGGATGCTCCGCTGAGCGGCCCGGGAGGATGCACACTGTGGCGCGCTTCACTCCTTTTTCGCGCCGTATGTGATCATGAAAGGCAGAGACAAGAGTGGTATGCTGTAGTTCGGTTCCTCAACGTTCTATGTATAGCATGGAAGCGGCAATAAGTTTTCATTATAACGCCAAAAAAGCGGCGATCCATCGGGAATCTCAGAACGGCCGCAAAAATTACAACGAACTTGTACGCCGTGGCTCGTAGCAAGGTCGATCTTTCCAGGTTATGGCTTTGAGGCTTCAATAAAACCATAAATAGAAACAAATCATGAAGCCTCACCTCCGGAATTCAGTTTACAACAGCAGTTTCAATCGCTTTCACTGGTAGCATGACGCATTCTTGCATTTGTGGGTGCCCTTAAATGGTAACAGCACTTAACTGCCCCGACATTTTTTTAAGAGCTTACAATATTTTTGTGTGTTCGAAAGACGACATAAAATTACTGAATTTATACAGTGCAGAGATATAAACGCAACCGTTCTAACAGGTCTTTGGCGCGCAGCTTTAGTTAAATGAAATTTTAGCTACTCTGAAGGCAGGTTTGATGAATAACGGTGTCGGTTAAGGCTCTCGTCGCCAGTGAACTTGTGAACTAAATTGCTAACGCGCGAGGTACAATCAACATCTCATGTTTAGCCAGACTTTCCAAGTGACAAGCAGGTTTACGGTGTGTAAACCAATCTTCTGGGACATTTCAGTGAGCACATATTTTCTGTTACGGGTGCACTGTTGATCATTTCCGTTCCTTCTAATATCTAACAGGTGGCTAGAACAGAGAGATGTGTTTCCATTCTTGTAGTGTCGCTTACGAACCATAAAGATGGCAAAGAAATTTGCCGTGTTGCAGATGTAGTAAAATATTCCCTTTTTATTTCTCGCTACGAAACAGCGCAACGGGTTACCGGTAACTATACTTTGTGTTGTAAACTCAACCTCGCTTTGGTCTTGGCATTTAATTTCTGAGGATTGGCTAAAAAAGGCACGGATAAAAGTTTTCTGTGCATTTCGTTTTTCTTTCTTTTTTTTTTTTTTGGTGGGGGGGTGTTCTACCAACGTTCCAAGCGCAGCGAGACCAAACATTGGTTATCAGTATTACTTGCATTTGAAAGTACTGTAGGCGTCGTGCTCCGTAGCGGTGAAAAAGCAGTACTTCAACAAGTAGACGCCAGTATTTTGAAAACTGATTAACCCCCGTTTCGGCCCGACATTGTCCAGGAATTGTGGCTCGCCTTTTTCAAAATTGTATTGAAAGCGAGCATTGTGGGAACAATAAAAAAAAATCCAGGAAGTCACGGCGCACACCCTTCACACATGTGGTAACAACGTGGATTATATTACGCGATTTTTCCTCCTTCTTTAAACTTATGTCCACCTTAAGAGGCTCAGACGTGATCATTTAAAGCATTTGGTTATGCTGAGTGAAACACATTTCTGGACAAGGTGATTCATAACGGGATCTGAAAAGGGGATATATTAAAATGCCACCCGAAATGCCACAGGACAGGCGCAAACTCACAACTGCTTAATTTTACCGAGAAATCCCCCCCCCCCCCAGAAATACTCTTGCGCACCCTCAAAAACGTATTTTAAATAATACGTAACATTAGGAACACAGTCTAAGCAACGAATGTCCAGAAATAGTATATTCGGAAAGGTACAGCTACAATTCGATCACACAGGCGCTTACGGGTGTAAATACGCCCCGGTAACGTATGGGCGATAGCGTACGGGTCGTGTTCAGTGTAATTGTTTTTGTTTGTTTTTTCTTTCTATAAGAACACAGCGCAATTTTACAAGGGTGTGGCAAATGCACGGGTATGCACAGGCACGACCGCTAAATGAGAGCGCACGTCAGTGCGCCTTTCATCCAGCGGCCGTGGCACAGGTCTTGTCTCTTTTTACCCGTTTCATGCATTAAACTTTTGTCCTTTAAATAGCACCACGCCACCTTCAAAAATCACCCTTTGACGTTTCTGAAACGGCAGACGACTGTACTCATCAATAAGAAAAGTGCAATGTGTCGAAGCAATGTTTATAATACGTTTCACACGAATAACAAGTTTCACCACGGGAAGATGTTTCGTGGAATTGAACCAGCGTATTAACCCGCAACGGCCACTGATTATTGCATCTCTAGAGGAAATGCGGAAGCAGAGGTAACTATGGCATTGCTTACTGCTAAACAAGTACACATATTGGTTGTTTTATCGCGTACAGCACGAGTCTTGCGTCGCGCGCAACGTAAAAGAGCAGACGACGCGAGAGCGCCATCCACATGGTCCGTCCCGCCGCCGCCAGGGGCCGACTGTGTTCGATCTCGGGCGAATGGCTGACAGGGCACATTGAGCCATGAGACTCCCACGTTTAAATTTTTCACCATCACAACGGGCATGCGATCGGTAGCGGCATGAATCCCAGCTGTATGTGCACGCCCCCCTCCTTCCGCCCCATACACGTGCACATATAAACCGGCAACCGGTGATGGGCGCATACTTAGGCGTGAAATACACCGGCGAAAATGTCGCTCCGAAAGCCTTTGAAGCTGAAAGGGAATTACGGGCTCACTCCGGAGTTTTAACCGGGCAAGTTGCTCTTCAACCGGGAGGGATTCGCAGCTACTCGTCAAGGTGGAATTAGAGGCGCTAGTGGAGGCGGCTTTCGGTCGATTTTGCCCCCCTTCATGCTTCTGTTGGTTCTCCGCAACCATCTGATAATGGCGCTACCACCGTCTTCAGCTGATTGCACAACTTGTGAAAGAGGCATCGCTGAATGGTGGCGAGGGGAATAACAGTTGTGTAGGCGGTGGTGAAGAGGAGCCCCAAAGCGGCTTCGCCGAAGTAATAACGGGGGGGGGTTATACATATACTGCTTCGCAATAAAATGAAAGGCAGGCAGAAGACCAACTCAATACAAATGGTAGAAGTTTTAGTAATAACTCTCGTTCCATGTAAACTACCGCAACATGGAAGAGAAATTAGCATATTATCTGATGCCATGTCAGTTATTTCGTTCACTAACTCCCTCTTCAGACTCTATAATTTTCGTAGCGTGGACTGCTTTATTTCCTTCCAAGGCACGTAAAGGAGGCATGTCTGATATGGGTCCCTGGGCGTACGGGCACCACGGACAACGCGAGAGCCGGCAGTCTAGCTAGTATCGCTATCAGAGTACCCGTTCAGTTAGGCATCCAAAACCTGGCTCTTTTTGCATCTTTACGAGCAAAAATGCTTTGGCATCAAGGCGGTACTCGTCGAGACGCACTCTTATCAAACGAAGTGTGCCGACATTTAAAGTTCGGGTGGAATGTTCGCCTTCGTGGTTCGGGGCATTGAGAGATGAACTTTACCGAGCTGCGCTTCAGCATCGTGAAGCTGAATTTACATCCGTTTAGAACAGAACTTTACCCTATATAACAATGTGTAGAGTGACAGGTCTTGGAATCAATAGGACATTTGTTTTTCAACTGCCGCCGCTCCTCGCTAGCCAGACGGGTGCTATGCCTCCACCTTGACGGCCGTCCAAAGCAAGATCTCGGCAAGCAACTCACGTCCACCTCCCTATATATGCACCGACAAACTACCCGACCTCCGTGGGTGAGCTTTGAGTACGTGCAGGCGCCGTCCGAAGTAATTGGAACACGCTCTCGTTAATTTACAGGGATTTCTTCTTCCGTAAGCTGCCTGGCTGCGTTGGTGTTCGTTTAACAAAGTCCTCCCTAACAGCAAAACTAGCAAAACTTTCCTGTAAATTGGTAATGGCTGTCATAAAGCCAGCAAGACAAACATTTTGGGATATCCGCAAGTTCTTGTGCCAATTAGTTATGACGCCACCTGTACATACCTTGGCGAGTGGCGTTGTGTGCGACCCCCGCCTCTCCGGGAGGTGTCCTCCAGCGTGCCGAAATTGCCCAATACCACTGTCGTAGTAAAAAAAGCGACAGGTATCCGTACACGATCGTGAGGGGTCGCACTCCTTTGGCCGTACGCGCCCACCACCATCCTGCCATCTTCGGACCCTTACCGCGGGTCCAGAAATGCTCCGGAGACGATGTGACGGCAATCCAGTGCGAGGACTCGGCCCGTGCTCCAAGGCGCCCGACGCACTACCATACCGCATACATGCACCAAGAAACTACCAGACCTCCGTGGGTCAGCTTGGAGTACGTACATATCGCGGCAAGTGGCGTTGTACTGCAGCGTGCCGAAGTTAGCTCGGCTGTTTCAGCAGATTTGACCGGCGTGGAACTGGCGTTAAGTTTTTAGTGTCCCACATTTCCAGACACATGTATACACACCTCCTTCAATCAAAGCCAGACACTCAATGAATGGACGTATCTCCGTACACTGCACGACCCGCTCACGCACTGGTTGTGGTCGACTCCAATTCGGCTACGCTTACTTGTCGCCCTTCCCCACACACGAGCAATGACAGCAGAAGAGACAGCCATCGCTCTGGCGGCAAGCACGGCCTCCCGTTTACGTGGCCATCCTCACGAACTCGCAAGAGGCCTGCCGAAGCTACTGCGTAGACCCCATTTCGCCTGCAGCCCTCAAGATTCCGGCCTCAATAAAAGATCCCTCTGACGTACAGATTGCGTGAACACCAGGCCCGTCTTCCCTCGAGGGAAACGAGGCGGTACACGCCGCTGCCTCTGGTGTTTTACACTGGCCGTTCTCGATGACTGACGAAGTCTCTTCATCGCTACACTGAAATCCCGCATCAATTTTGCAGACTCAGATTTAAGTACCCCCTCTTCACCCGTCCCTCAGAACACAGAGGCTCGCATTTGGCGTCGGCTGCAGACCCGTACATTTTACAACATCTCGGTGCTCCCCAACACCCGTCTTTCCACTGCCTAACCAACAACTGCCCTTCTAGCCCGACCCAGAATTGCATTTACTGCCTAGTCCGGGAATAACCGTATACGACAAAAATCGCCTCTTTTAACAGCAGAACTATTTGAGCTTGAGCTTGGTGCGGTGGCGTCAGCAAACAAAAATACAAAGGAAACATTAGGTGCCCTTCCACTGTGTGGAGAAGGAAGTCCTGCGAAGCTGGACGAAGTCCACGGAGTGCCTGAAAAAAAAAAAAAACACGTTTCTTTGTGTTCGATTGAGAATTCTTCCTAGCCATATTACCTGAATGAAACTTGGAAGGGCTCGAGTTTACTCTAGCGCACAAACACAGGGATGTCTGTTTCCATTCCGCATGGTAGGCATCTTATTGTCTGTGTAACACAGCAAACCAATGCGCTCTACAAAGGAGGACGTCGGACTGGCCGCAATGGGTCGTTTGACGAGCAAGTTTAAACCCACCGCCAGCACAACTGTTCCCCCCCCGGCCCCCCCCCCCCTTCCACTTTCCACCCGTGCACGTGTCAAGCGGCAACCGGTGATGTGCGCATGCCTAAAGTGAAAAACATCGGCGAAAGCGTCGCTCTGAAAACCCTTCAAGCTTACCAAGAAAAATTGTCTCACATCGGCGATCCAAGCGGGCAAGTTCCTGTTCATCCTGAAGTGATTTGCAGCTACTCGGTGAGCTGGAATTTGCGGCGGCGGCGGCGGCGGCTTTTTCTTGTTGTCGCAACCATTCGCGCTTATGTGCGGTCCGACCAAGGATACAACCTCCTTGGGTCCGACGCACCTTCAATTCCCGCTATTCTTACTCCAAGCAAATAATATGCGACCGCCCCAGGGAAAACATGGAAGCACTCGAGCTTTATTCTGTCGGTTAAACGTGTTCGTTTCCTTCCCGCGTAATAGGAATCTTACTGACCCTGTAACACACCGACCCAAGCCCAAAACACTCGACCACGGAGGCCAGCTGACACGTCGCATTGAGGCGGGAGACTTCCACGTTTACATCTCCCACCATCACGAAGGACGTGTTATCGGTACAGGTATAAAGCATATCTGCGTGTGCACTCCTCCTCCTTCAACCCCCAAACCGGGCACGCATAAACCGGCAACCTGTCATTAGCGTGTGCTTAGGCGCGAAATACCCCGGTGAAAGTGATGCTCATAAAGCCTTTCAATCTCAAGAAAATTATTGGCGCACGTCGGCGTTTTAAACGGGCAAGGTGCTCTACATCCGGGTAGTATTCGCAACTGCTAAACGAGGTTGAGTTTAAGCAGCAACGGTGACGTATAACCGTTGTGCGGAAGCGGGGAGGGGGGGAGACATATACTGCTTCTAGGTAAAAAAATTCTGCAGAAATTCAGAGAATCATCTACTAATGCGTAGCATTCTTATGCCGCTTCTCTTGAGTGTGAGCTTTTACAGTCAAAGTTTTTGTTTTTCTAAATCCTGTCCGACCAATTATCTCCATTTACGCTATTACAGCAATTCCAAGTGGAACATTCCCGACAGCTGCAATATTGTGGAAATGCAGGGCGTAACACGGTTCGCCAGTTTCCCAAATTATTTATATATTTTCAATTATCTTAGTTTTTAAAAATTTCGTTCGATCAAGCATCTTAATTTACGTTATTGTAACGATTACACGTGGAACTTTCGCGATATCTGCATTATTGTGGAAATGCCATGCGTTATACGTCTTTACATTTTCCGTAATGATTTTATATTTTTCTTGTTTTTTTTTTACTTTTTCAATATTTAGTTGGACCAATGATCTCCATTTACGCAATTACAAGGATTACATGTGGAACTTTCGCGAAATCTGCATTATTGTGGAAATGCAGGACATTACAGGTTTCTCCATTTCCCGCAATTTTTTGCATCTTTTTATTTTTTAATTTTTCAAAATTTCGTGCGACCAGTTATCTCTATTTACGCTGTTAAAGCGACTACAGGTGGAACTTCTGCTATATCTGCATTTACGTGGAAATGCAGGGTGTTCTAGGATCCTGGCTGTGGGGGTACTCGGCAAAGAATGCTATGCATTAAAACTGCATCGCTTATAAAGGGTGCGCCACCGCAGATAGGGTATCAACTTCAAGAGTGAGGCCGCGGCTTTCGCACACTAGTGGTGCACGGTTGGAGAAACAGTGGAGCTGGGGGTCGGCCTAGCCTCTTCCACCCTGGGATCCACTTTCAGTGTGGGAGACCGATTGGAACGGCCTTGTAAAACCCGGCTAAACTTGGCCTCACCCCTCAACACTCAGCCTACCCTAACAAGGGCATCGCAAAACCTAACGGGGGGTGCGTTCTGTTATGCCCGTTAAATGTTGTACAGCAGAGCTTTTAGTGTCTCGTTGGTCGTGATTTTTTGTGTGCGAATGGGAGAGGCCTTCTTCCTGCAGTGGACCTAAGTAGCTGGTTAATGATGATTAAAGTCATTCAGTTAATTGAAAATCAACGGCCATTGCGTACCTCAGTTGGGGCTTTGCGCCTGCATTCATTTGCAATTTTTTTTTTTTTTTTTTTTACAGGCGGAGCGTGTTAACGGTCAAGCTGACACGCCTAACGCACGTCTGGTGCCAGTTATTGCTGCCATAACTTTTGTTCAGATGATGTTGTAACAAGCAACGCAGTAAGTTGCCAGTGTACCGTTACAGTTCACGCGTTTTATATCAAAGTATGCATTAAAGTGTATGCACTTATGGAAAGGTAATTGGACATTGCGAAATTTCGTTTACGCCAGGATAAAATGTAAAGCACTGGAAAAATTGAGCGTAGACATCGAGAGAGATCTTGCGAGAGAGAAAGATAGATGGACAGAGAGTGACGTAGGAGGAGAGAGAGACAGAGAGAGAGAGAGAGAGAGAGATAGATAGATAGATGGAGAGAGAGAGAGAGAGAGAGAGAGAGAGATAGATAGATAGATGGAGAGAGAGAGAGAGAGAGAGAGAGAGAGAGAGAGAGAGAGAGAGAGAGAGAGAGAGAGAGAGAGAGAGAGAGAGAGAGAGAGAGAGAGAGAGAGAGAGAGAGAGAGAGAGAGAGAACGGGCGAGTAAGGGAGCAGGTCCAAAGCTCCCGACACCTTTGACAAATTGACACGTAAGTCGATGTAATCCCGGTGGCATAATGAGAGCGCTCGCTGAAGGATGGAGACTCAGCCGTCTTTCAGCCTTAATGCACTCACAGCGTTGCGCAATGAAAAACTTCATCAAAGATATCTGAGCGGAGCTAGAGAGAAAGAAGGGAGTCCGCGGGAGCTTTTACTTGTATATTTCGCAATTTCGCTGTTCTCGACCGCACTGCGCAACCGTCGAATGCAGGGCTTTCCCAAGCGGCGGCGGTCTCTCCGGCTGCCATAAAGAATGAGGTATACAAAAGTAAATGAAACGGAGCAAGCGCCATCAGAAAAATAAGATGGAGAAGCTATTCACCTGCTTTTACTCCTCGCTGATGCGGCAAACTTGGAGAGAAAACTAATATAAGCTTAGTATGGGTGGTGAACTACAAAAACTAATATACACTGAGCCCAGGCAATGAACTAATACACCTTATACGCAGAACTAATAAACGCTTAGACGTGCCATATACAAAACAAAGTGATGAAACTTTCCCCCTCCAGTTTTCCTGCAGACGCGCTTTCTAGCCGACCTGTTCCCACGCCACCTCCTACGTAAGGTAAGGCATGAAAAATTGATCATTAGTAAGAGCCCCATCACGAACCGGAATTCCACTCTTCTGCGCAATCCGCCGCAGAGAGGAGTGTCATCACCAGCAGGCCCGTCTAGCCAATCGCCCAAAGACAGCAACGCATGGGCCCTGCAGGCCCTGTTGCTATATGGATGGCGCCGGTCTGGAGAGCGCGTTCTCTTTGAGCGCCGCGCCATTGCTTAACGACTCTTAATTTATGAAAAAAATATAGCGGGTCCCATTCGGGGCCGTAATATATGCGCTCCTCCTTTCCACTCCCTCTCTATCTGGGTCCAAGAGCCGGCACGGTACTCTGCAGGCATGGGAAGCCCGCTGTTATTAAACTGCGCTGCCAAAGGAAATCGATGACTCAGTATTTGAAGACCAGGCCACAGGCGGGCGTATTCCGGTTTCGGCGATGCATCACCCACGAAAGGGAGAAAAGGAGGAGTGCGAGAGGGAAAGGCGAAGAGTTGCGGGGCTGTTCTGCCGGCGCACACACTCCCCGCTCTGGGCCCAGCGGCCGGCCGGCAGTGAATACCGAAGCGTGCACCGTTTTCGCTTGCGCCAACCGGCAAGTGTTTCAATTGCGCATTGGATTTCGCCTTATGGGACGGCTGCGCTGTGATTAAACCACACTGATAGATCTGGATATTTTAACGAAGTTGAAAGTGCTTCAACTGTGCCTGTGTTGGATTTCGCGTCCCCTTGTGATACCCACCGCTGTGCATTTCGAAGTGCTTCAACCGGGTCGTTTGATTAAGTTTTACGCTGCAACAGTGTTCTAGGTAATATTACCTAAATACTTTGTCATCCGTGCTGTTTTGCAATCGCAGTGTAGCGTTCGAAAATTGTCGCGTGAACGGTTGCTACGCAAGCGTGCATCCACAGTTCACCCTGTGATCGGCCGCCGCTGTGAAAGTCAACCTTTATTATGAATGAATTCCTGGAGTGTGACAAATAGAAATTTAGCCTAATGCCCCATAAAGTTGGGCCTAAGTCACGCTGGGAATAGGCGATAAGTATAATCACTTGTAGCCCACCTTGAACATGTTGGTACTCAGATTTTCTGACGATTGCTTTCAACCTTGTCACGATGGTTTCACTTTGTGCCCTGCTGCTTTTTATGCGATCGCACAAACAACCGGGTTGCTTGTTTTGTTTTTTTCTTTATCGTATCTAGCGCTCCGCCCAGACGAAACGGCAGTTGGCACTAAAGTTTTGCCCAGGCAGAATTAGAACTGTCAAATACTCCTGCTCTGATCTTCGCCTCTTAGATTTAGACACGCAGGACTACCTTTGCACCGCCTTCTCTTCGCGATCGTGTGTTCACGGGTCTTTTTATTTTTTGCTTGCAAGCCCCAATGGTGCTAGCACCCACATTTATTTGCGAGTTGGATTATGAAGCCTCCACTGATGACTTACGTTTGCCCACACACACTGACCAAAACAAGCTACAAGGGGCTTTGGTATCCAGTATTCTTACGCTGGAGCATGCTTCAAGGCATGTGATCACAAAAGCACTTAAGTTTACAGCAAATACAGGTTCTCAAATTGACTGAAAAACTGAAACATAACATTAAGACTTATAAATCTTTACCTAGTATGTGTGCTAGTTCTGCATCAATTGCTCAAAAAAAAAAAAAAAAACCCGCAACACATGCTAATGAACTGATCATGAAAAAGTGACGTAGTGAATAGTAAATCTGTCTGCTGAAAACAATTTTTTAATAAAACTACAGATTTGAATATAGATTACATGTTGCAATGTATGGGCATATGAAACAGCAGAAACCAAGTCCCAAAGCTCGAAAATTCTTTATTAGATGCTTTATAACCTCAAATATGCATACAACATTTTACGTGCCCATCACGGTTTAGGCCAGGAACGTCTTGGCTCAAAACTTTCCACAATTTCTCAGTCAGCACCTGCAACACCAAAAGAAACAAATAAACGCTTCCTTTTACAACCACACCGCAAACGTCAAGTGAATCTAAATTCACAATTGATGGTGAATTTTGTCCCATATATGGCTACATTAATATGTACACAAAAGTTAGTTTAGCCTGCTTTTGAACTATTCTAACTGCTTATTCTGAATTTTTTTTCTACGTGACACCAGAGATCCTTTGCTGATGCAGTCTTGTGTCTAAAACCTGCTTTAGTCCCTTCACACCAAATGGTATTTTTGACTTTTTTGAGAATTTGTACACGGCCAAATAATGGCTTACACTAGTAGGATTAAAGTTCTGAGCTAGACTGCTTTGATCTCTGATCTCGTTAACAAACTGCACTGCCTTTCCCAATAGCTAAGTAGGTGCTTACAGTGTATCTGACAGAACAGCTGTCACGCAATGGCCATACAGGACAACTGGGTCGGTTTATCAGTAAGGAATTATATGAGGTGGCACTAGGCTGAGCCCAACTCATCGCATCACTGCTGCAAAAACAAAGTGGAAAAAGATTCTATTTCGGGGGGTTGTAGTTGCCGAGGCCGCTCTTGGGCTACGAAGCGTGACACAGTGCTAGGTTCGATTCACGTTAATCCTGACATTTGGGCATCTTAACTCGCACTGAAATCTCCACACACGAGCGTTTTCGATTCTTTTCTTTTTGCCTTCACTAAAAGGACAAGAAAAAAGTCCTTGGGCTCAGCTGCACAATGCTTTAGGAACTGCGGCTGCTGCTCAGGCACAAGTTGGAGCCATTACTTGACTAGGCACAAATCCTCAAGAGTTGAAAACTGATTTCAGCGCAAAGCGGCAAAACAGCACTTTATTAAAAACAAGAGAAGTGGGAAAGACCTTATAACAACACGCGTTAAAGAACGACCTCTTTGAATAAACACAGTGTCACTTTGTAAATCGTCAATGCCTGGATAGCATATCCTTCATGCACAAGTATACTTAGTTGCTCCTTTAGACCGACAACGATGGCCAGAAGAAGTCAGGCTGCTGCCTTGCACGCCTTGTACTTGCTGCGTCGCCTTAATATTACCATAAGTTAGGAGCCAAGTATCTTAAATACCCATCTGTTTGATGCTTTGAACGTGCCAAGTAGGTGTTGTCGTGCAGTAATCCTCATTGGACGACGAGAACGAATGTAAATTAAATGACTCGCGAGCGAAAAATGACGTTACCAAAGTTGATCAGTTCACGACTCTTGCACCGCTTTACCATTGAGCCAATGCTGTGGACTTGTTTGTAAACAACCTGTAATTTCTCTGCGCCACGTAACATCATTGATAGTGGTTGCGGACTGAAGTAGCGTAGAAAACCGGGCTAGTTGGTGCAGATTCATCTTCGCAGCGCACAAATAACGGGACAAAAAGGAGGATAACACTGGACAACCACTGAACCAAAACCGAATTTTTATTGAAGAGACAAATATAAAGCCATCGAAGCTATAAAACAAAGATAAAAACATGACACATGAACCCACTATAAGCAACTGTACAGACAAACGCTCTCAAGTACTGCTCTCTTCAAGATACGCCAATTCTGCATCTAAAAGTGCTAAAGACGAGCGCTAACACACGAGTCAGACATTTTTCGAATTTTATGTGCTTCCACTATACTTCCCTCACCTTTTGTTCATCGTGCGAGAACAGTACCGTTGTATCATGAAGGAAAAGCGTACAACCACAATCTTTGAAATGGGTGGGAAGACGGCCAGAAGGCACTCAGTGAACTGGCCAACATCAAAGCGACCACAATTGAAAGGAATGCAATAAACCACGTTTAATCTATAAGGAACAACCTGTTTCTCATGTTTCACACCACAGCTGTTTGCTCGGCCCTTATTACTAATATTCTTTTCGATGGCGGGACAGCTGCAGTTTAACTTAATTTTGGCTGAAAACACCACATTGATGTTATATCTGCTCCCCACTTCTTTCAAGCGGTGAGATACATCGTGCAGGTACGAGATTACAACTATCTTTTCCTTCACAACATCACAAGCAGGAGACAAGTTTTCTTCACCATATCCAACAACTGAAGACAGGCCGACCCAATGACTTCGTCACCGTAGCCAGCATTTTTGGGTCCAACTAACTGTTCACCAAAGCTAGACTCAATTGGGTGAAAACAAGACTGAAAACAAAACAAGATGGCTAACCTGAGGCAGTTGACAACAATCCCATATTACAATCCTAGAACGTGCTGATGAAGAGTTCAGTAAAGGCTTCTTCGATCGTGGGCTATAGAGCCAACATACATGATTCTGCTCGAATTTTAACAACAGGTCCAAAAACTGGATTGTTCTTTGGTTTAGCGCCTTGGACATAAAGGTCAGCCTAAATGCGTGCCGTTTGAATGCTTTTAAAATGTCCACCATTTTTCTTGTAGGGTCATAGTTTCCACAAAGTACTAGATAATCGTCAACATACCCAAAAGTTTTAATTGCCAAACCCTCCGAGTCACGTTCCCATACACGGTCAACATGAGCCAAGAAATGTCACTAACAAGGTGAGGAAGTTTAGACCGTCTACAGATTCCAGATCTCTGCACAAAGACACTGTCACACCATCCTAAAATAGTTGATGCTAAGTAAAAACGCAGAAGCTCCAAAAAGGATTCCACGGAAATCCCACAACTTTGCATAAACTTAACCTCGCCGTTGTAGACGGTGATACACTCTTTCACAGAGACCAAAACTTGTTCATGCGGAAGGGAGTAGAAAAGGTTTCCAGCGTCAATACTGAAAGCAGAGCACCAGCCTGGATTACTGCGCGCACAGTAACCTCATTTGTGTGCTGTGAAGATGAAGAGGCTTGCGCAGCGTGCCCTATCCTGGTCCTCTTGCATTGCAACATCTGCTACCTCAAACACGGAGCTGCGCAGTGGACGCCAGGTCGGCACAGAAATTTTGGCACTCGATGGAGCCCTCTGGCCGACTATGCCACTTATGGTCGTCTCCCATCCCTGCGACCACAGCACCTTCTGCGGCACTGACGTTGATGACTGGATAAGCACCTACGAGAGTGCGAGCGCTCATAACCGATGGGATGCAACCTTGAGGCTGGGCAACGTAATATTTTACCTCAAGGGCCTAGCCAGACTATTGTTGGTTTGAGACACACGAAGCAGACCTGACAAGCTGGGAAACCTGCAAATTGACATTACGTGAGCTGTTCGGAAAGCTTGTTGGCCACCAACTAGCCGCGAAGAAACTTTCTTCCAATGCCAAAACCTCGATGGAGTCATCCGTCGCCTATATTCAGGATGGTGTTGCTCTGTGTCACAAGATAGATGCCGACACGTCAGAAACTGGCAAAGTAGGACATGTGCAGAAAGGAATTGCTGATGGCGCTTTCAACCTGCTTGTTTATAAGCACTGCACCACCACAGACGGCATCATTACAGAGTGCAGACCGTTTAAACATCTCGAAAAGGGCCTCGCAGCCTCTGGAAAATGTTTCTTTGGTTATCAACGTAACTAGTTGATACATTTCTTTTTGTCATTCCCCCCCACTGTAATGCCAAAAGGCGCTGTGGGTACCAAATAAAGAAAGAAAGAAACAAGCGAAAGCTCACTGTATTGCCCCACAGTTCACTCGACTGCCTAACACGGCTCCCACATCCTATTACGAGTATACCACTCCACTGGAATGTGCCCTTCTTTGTTCGACGACTTAATGAAAATAGTACGCCGTGAGCTGGAGACTACGGCTACGGCTGCCCTACTAGCCCCGACCCGTGAATGAACGTCACCTTCCATCTCCCTCATCCATGCGATATACAGCAAGAGCTCGCAAGCCACACCATTCCACGCATTTGCTCTGTAGCTCACCCGAAAAACGCTTTCACTGTTCCTCGTGTCTTAACTGGTCCCCACTAATATGCCCCACGCCATTTTCAGACACAAAATTCCGAAGAGTGGAGTACTCCTGAAAACAAGCCAATATGCTTCCACTGCTGTCATGGTGGGCATGTGGCCCGCTACAGCTTTCAACATTGCCAGGCTAAGCCTTCGCCTCATCAGACGACTAATCAATGCAGCTCAAGGAGGTAATACTGCATCTGTGACCTGGACGACAGATCCTCTATTAACCAAGGAGTCTAAGCCCAATTTCCTAGACGTTACTGTTGATGGTGTTGCAGCCCAGGCTCTCACTGACACAAATGCTCACATCTCTGTAATGAGCTTAACCCTCCGCTGGCATCTCCGCAAAGTTCTGACGCCACCCATGCAAACATTTGTTCGAGTTGCCAATGAGAGCACACCTTCAATTGCCGGAATGCGTACCGCCTGAATATGGATTGCCGACCACGATAGTGTCGTTCTCTTTACCGTCCTTGAAAAATGCCCCATGACATTATCCTCGGCGTCGATTTTTTCTCGAACCGCTCTCATTCACTGTTCTGCGGGACTTCTCTCTTTTGAATTTCCTTCTGCCAAAAATGCTCAAAAGCACCGTTGTCGTTCCACAGATTATGTCCATTTGCTGTCAAATGCTGTAACATACATGCCCCTGTGATCAAGCCCACCTGTTTCTCACAGTTATTTCTCACCAGATTGTTCGACAAGCCGAGCGGAAGCTACTACGAGCACGTATCCTTGAGTGCCGCCAGAAGCTACGAGCTTTGGAGAAGCAAACCTTCTTTGCACGCCGGCAACTTGAGTATCTTATTCCTGAGGACTGCCCAGATGTGCAGCTGCACGCAAACTTCACCGCTAGCATGGGAGAAGGCCGTCATAGAACGTCGCAAGAGAGGAAACTGCAAGCACTCCGGCCGGACGTGCACAATGCACCCAAGAGGTCATCAACCTATCTCCGTACACACCGAACGAAGAGGAGGCTAAGGTTTTGTCCCGTGGTGTGAATTTTAACACGGAAGCACCCCCGGAGCCAGGAAAGGTGATTTGTGCGGTCGAACGCGCGGTCGGCCAGCTTCCCTCTGAAGTACGGCAAGAAGCGCGCACCCGTGCTATTGGTGTGCTCTCTGGTTTGCGAAGACATTGTGCAAGACTGCATTTATCGGTAGCGGAGAGGCAAGCCATCAGGAGCCTGCGGAATAACAGCAGTATCGCAATCCTTCCTGCTGACAAAGGCAATGCCACGGTCTTGCTAGATAGCAGTGACTACCACAAGAAGATGTTGGCCCTTCTCGAAGACCAGCAGACATACGCTCCTCTAGCCCGTGACCCAACTAGCAGGTTACAGTCCAAGCTTCAAGAACTGCTAACCAGGCTTTTCAAGCTAGTCCCTCCGCACCACAAGGGCCTCTACTTCTCGAGGCCGTCGACTTCTCGAGGTCACCGCTCTACCGACTATCGGGCTACCTTCACCAAGTGTTGAGCCCTCTAGCCGGTAAGACGCCCACGCACGTCGCAAACTCGTCCTCTTTTGTTTCGAAGCTGAAGGACGTAACTCTAACTGAAGACGACGTCATGGTTTCGTTCGACGTCAAGTCTCTTTTCACTAGTGTCCCAGTGGATCTGGCAGTAGCCACGTGCGAAGAAGCACTAAACGCGGACATTAGTCTTCCCGATCGCACTCCCTTTGACGTCCCCGAGCTCTGTGAGTTGCTTATGTTTTGTCTGAGCAACACCTATTTTTCTTACGGGGGAAGCCTCTATCAGCAGACCCATGGCACGGCAATGGGTGCATCAATATCAGTTACTACGGCCAATCTAGTTATGGAGGCTTTAGAGGGGAAGGTAGTGGCAACCTTCACACCGGCACCGAGGTTTTTTTGCCGCTATGTCGACGACTGTTTTTGCATTTTAAAAAAGCAAGATGTCCCATGTCTTCTGGACAGCCTCAACGCCCAGAATGTGCATATACAGTTCACTGTGGAGTTCGAGCAAGGCAACATGCTTCCCTTTTTTGGATGTTCTTGTTCGCCGCGATGCGGGCACTCTCTCCTTCTCAGTGTACAGGAAGTCCACACACACGGGTCGTTACCCCAGTTTTGAATCTTGCCACCCTCTCGGCCACAAGACATCCGTTGTGTCGTCCTTGATGAAGCACGCCGTACGCATCTGCTCAGATGACAGTGCACTGAAACGTGAATTAGGAACGATTCGCCGCGAACTAATCGCCAATGGCTATCCTAAGCGACTTATTTGCCGAACCAAGAATAAGGTACTACAGCCAAGAATGGCCAACAACAGGACATTACGAGCACGCGCAGCCATCCCCTACGTCCCAGGAATAAGCGAAGCATTGTCGCACGTCTTTTCAAAATACGACATGCGCATTGCCCATGTACCGACCAGCGAGCTCCGCGACGACTGAAAGAGCACCAACGTGATGTAAGAAATCATAATCACATGACAAATGCCATTGTAGAGCACTCGCACAAACATTCCCACAAGATTGACTGGGAGAACACCGCAATTTTAGCTAAGGAAAACAACACATCATCTCGGCGTCTGCTAGAGTCACTTTTTATCCAATCAACGCCAGCCACAATGAACCGGACGGATGGGACTTTGCCTCCCGTCTACGCACGCTCTCTACGTCATGTGCTGCCTATATAATTGACGACGACGGCTTGTCTTACGTAGTGAACAAGGGACTCGTATGTGGTTCCGAAACGTCAATATATTTTTATTCTTGGTCAGTGTTCGCTTTTCTTTTGCAAGTTATTATATGGTCTTCCCTATTACAGACGCGCTGCTTCTGTGAAACGTCACTCTGCCACACATCATCATTACTGTGGAAGAGAACCAAACCTGCCTTCCCTTTCAGTTTTTCAACTTCAGTTTCACACCTCAAGTCCTTCCCAAGGGGATTTCGCTTGCAATGCTGTGCCCTTTCTGCCATGAATGCTAGCACTCCTGCAGATTTACCTCCTGCAGTGCAGGCGTCCCATCAAGCACCATCAATCAAGGCAGTGGCTGCTTCAGACCTCCCACCGGATCATACCGCCGATCTCCCTCGTCTTCTGGATTCCTGCAAGGACATCTTTGACTTAGACAACCAACCACCAACCCAAACTTCTGCAGTCACCCATCATATCAACACCAACGATGCTTCACTAGTGTACAGGTGGCCCTATTGCGTATCACTTGCTGAACGACTCGTCATCCAAAAGGTAAAAAAAAATGCTCAGTAAGGATACAGTCGAACCATCTTCCAGTCTGTGGGTGTCTCCAGTCGTGTTGGTCAGAGAAAAAGATGGGACGTAGTGCTTCTAGATGGATTATGGAAACTTTAATATTATGAAGGAAGGCCTTATACAGTGGGATCTCATTGATACAATTCTGCATAATACGTTTTTCTTTTCATTCTAAGCAAAAATCCCTTAGAAATAATGCATTTTCGTGCATTTGATACGATCACATTTTTGCTAAAAATTGGATGGCACGACAACGAAAGTGAACCTTGACCATTTTTAGAAACCTTACATTTATTCTTCGGTATACTAGCTCAAACCCCATGTCAACAACCCATGACCTGCATGGCAGCGCCGGTTCTGCGACAAAAACACTGCTGCCGGGCGTGGGCGCTCTGTTCAATGAGGATGATATGTGAGGCGAGGCACTGTGCCATCTAGTGAAACATATCATAATCACAGAGTTTCTCAGTTTGATCATAATCGAGGAAGAAGGTTCCAATGCTCTTGGCAGGCGGCGACTTCCCTCCCCAACTTCTCGCCATGCTCTGTGCTTCCCGCTTCGTTCTTTGTTCTCTTTCTGCGCTGTTCCTGTGTTTGGTGGTGTTGCTTATGAGGCTATTTTTGTTCTTGTTCTATTTGACTAGTCTTGTTCTCCTTAGGCTGCCTTGTTGCTGTGCGGGGTGTGCTGCCAGGCTTGTGGCAATGTCGAGGAAACGGAAGGCACTCAATATAAAAAGAAAAAGTGGAAATTGTACAGAAATTGGAAGAAAACCCGAAGAGGATATGCGTGGACTTGGCACACAAGCTCGGTTTGCCAGTGTCAACGCTCAACACTATTGCCGGTCAGCAAGAGGAACTTCAAAAGAATCTGCAAGTTTCCGGCCCTGATGCGAAACAAGCACAAGGTGCGAAGCACGACCAAATGGAAGACATCCTGCTCACATGGTGGGAGGAAGTTGGAGCGGCAGGATGAACGCCGATAGGTCAGTACTACGCGAAAAAGTTGACAACACTGCGCTCTCCTTGGGCATTGAGGACTCCAAAGCGTCTGGTGGCTGGCTTCACCAATTCAAGGCACAACGTGAAGTGTCATACAGAACAGCATCCGCCCAAGTGAAAAATACCAGCAGTTTTTTTTTATTTTTACATTTCCGGAGAATTTTCTCCCAGACTTCGAAAAGAAAGTGCAGCACAAATTTACCAGCTACTCCACTGTTGCTCAATAAAACTGAGTTGCTGACGGAGAATGCAGATTTTTCTCCTTTTTTTAACAAACTCTTTGGATAATACGATTTTCACATAATGCTTTTTATTTCCCGGTTCCCCTGAAAAACGTATCAACGAGATTTCACTGTACATGATACATAGACGAGACGTGGCTGGCAACTTGTGAAGGGAGGCAACTTCGTGCAACCAAAGCCTGATTAGTCATGCTAATTCCTCCTATATTTCAATATGGTCTAACACCAGCTACCCCACTTCGGCAGAGCCAGTGGGGAACATTTCAACACTACTGTCACTGTGTACTGCAGAACGAACATCCATCCCGCATTTAAAAACCCTGCATACGAAGCTGCATCGCGCAAAGTTGTTCTATGGCCACTGAATGTCCTCGCTGAATGTCAAGGAATAAGCGTCCTCACCGACGCGCTTTGGCGTCGTCTATCAGCGGATTCGTATGTATACAAGCGTTTACAGCAAGAACGGTAAATATATTACTACGCCCTTCAAGCACATGTCTGCAAAATGCGATTACTTCGCCGCGTTCGCAGGATTGAGCCGCACAGTAGAGAACACAGTCGTAGCATAGTAGCAGGAATGAACGCATCGTACGGCTTCTTCCACGTTTCGTCACCCCGTGACTACAGTTTACCTCAACACCATTTATAACGCACGCCCTTAAAGAGCTTACACTCTAAAAAGTGCTACAACCTTTCTGGTAACCTTGAGTAAATGTAAAAGCGTAGCCACCGCGCACATCACGTCGTAGCTAGCGCCGACTTCAATGCAAACGCGGTCGTCGACGCGGCTACGTGAACGTACCACTGACAGCCTCAAGGAAAGTGTATTTGGGGGCTCTAGAACAACGTATTTAAATTTAGCCCATGTTTGCGAATAACAAATGATCCCTTGAGTGCTTTAGTTACATTGTCATTCAGAATGTGCCTAGCCAGTTATGTCCAACATACGGAGAGCGCACGGCGTTTGCAGTACACGGACAGGTATATAATTACCCGTCCCTCTTGACACCAGCCCTTAAAAAATATCTTACCTTTCGTTTATGACGCAAAAAGATGCCGAGGAGAAAGCAGCAGGTTTCGTTATCTACAAGAAATCGATGCTGGCTTGCGCTTTGAAACTCGTACACAATAGGCAAGTGGCTTCGGCTTGACGTGGCTTGACCAGTGCTGCTTTTGCCTTGTGCAAACTTAATTCCATAGAGATAATATACTTAATTCAACTAAAAAACTCTGTCACACGACCGGCTAAATACAGCCGCTCGTGATCTGTTATTTGTGGAGGTAGCAGAGTATAAAAGTTGTGTAACAGAGGATTTTAGTTGATTTAATTTTGCGCAAGGCAAAAGCAACACTGGTCAAGCCACGTCAAGCCGAAGCCACTTGCCTGTTGTGTACGAGTTTCAAAGCGCAAGCCAGCATCGATTTCTTGTAGATAACGAAACCTGCTGCTTTCTCCTCGGCATCTTTTTGCGTCATAAACGAAAGGTAAGATATTTTTTAAGGGCTGGCATCAAGAGGGATGGGTAATTATATACCTGTCCGTGTACTGCAAACGCCGTGCGCTCTCCGTATGTTGGACGTAACTGGCTAGGCACATTCTGAATGACAATGTAACTAAAGCACTCAAGGAATCATTTGTTATTCGCAAACATGGGCTAAATTTAAATACGTTGTTCTAGAGCCCCCAAATACACTTTCCTTGAGGCTGTCAGCGGTACGTTCACGTAGCCGCGTCGACGACCGCGTTCGCATTGAAGTCGTCGCTAGCTACGACGTGATGTGCGCGGTGGCTACGCTTTTACATTCACTCAAGGTTACTAGAAAGGTTGTAGCGCTTTTTAGAGTGTAAGCTCTTTAAGGGCGTGCGTTATAAATTGGTGTTGAGGTAAACTGTAGTCACGGGGTGACGAAACGTGGAAGAAGCCGTACGATGCGTTCATTCCTGCTAGTATGCTACGACTGTGTTCTCTACTGTGCGGCTCAATCCTGCGAACGCGGCGAAGTAATTGCATTTTGCCGACATGTGCTTGAAGGGCGTAGTAATATATTTACCGTTCTTGCTGTAAACACTTGTATACATACGAATCCGCTGATAGACGACGCGAAAGCGCGTCGGTGAGGACGCTTCCTTGACATTCAGCGAGGACTTTCAGTGGCCATAGAACAACATTGCGCGATGCAGCTTCGTATGCAGGGTTTTTAAATGCGGGATGGATGTTCGTTCTGCAGTACACAGTGACAGTAGTGTTGAAATGTTCCCCACTGGCTCTGCCGAAGTGGGGTAGCTGGTGTTAGACCATATTGAAATATAGGATATTAGCATGACTAATCAGGCTTTGGTTGCACGAAGTTACCTCCCTTCACAAGTTGCCAGCCACATCTTGTCTATGTATCATGTACAGTGAAATCTCGTTGATACGTTTTTCAGGGGAACCGGGAAATAAAAAGCATTATGTGAAAATCGTATTATCCAAAGAGTTTGTTAAAAAAAGGAGAAAAATCTGCATTCTCCGTCAGCAACTCAATTTTATTGAGCAACAGTGGAGTAGCTGGTAAATTTGTGCTGCACTTTCTTTTCGAAGTCTGGGAGAAAATTCTCCGGAAATGTAAAAATGAAAAAAAAAGCTGCTGGTATTTTTCACTTGGGCGGATGCTGTTCTGTATGACACTTCACGTTGTGCCTTGAATTGGTGAAGCCAGCCACCAGACGCTTCGGAGTCCTCAATGCCCAAGGAGAGCGCAGTGTTGTCAACTTTTTCGCGTAGTACTGACCTATCGGCGTTCATCCTGCCGCTCCAACTTCCTCCCACCATGTGAGCAGGATGTCTTCCATTTGGTCGTGCTTCGCACCTTGTGCTTGTTTCGCATCAGGGCCGGAAACTTGCAGATTCTATTGAAGTTCCTCTTGCTGACCGGCAATAGTGTTGAGCGTTGACACTGGCAAACCGAGCTTGTGTGCCAAATCCACGCATATCCTCTTCGGGTTTTCTTCCAATTTCTGTACAATTTCCACTTTTCCTTTAATACTGAGTGCCTTCCGTTTCCTCGACATTGCCACAAGCCTGGCAGCACACCCCGCACAGCAACAAGGCAGCCTAAGGAGAACAAGACTAGTCAAATAGAACAAGAACAAAAATAGCCTCATAAGCAACACCACCAAACACAGGAACAGCGCAGAAAGAGAACAAAGAACGGAGCGGGAAGCACAGAGCATGGCGAGAAGTTGGGGAGGGAAGTCGCCGCCTGCCAAGAGCATTGGAACCTTCTTCCTCGATTATGATCAAACTGAGAAACTCTGTGATTATGATATGTTTCACTAGATGGCACAGTGCCTCGCCTCACATATCATCCTCATTGAACAGAGCGCCCACGCCCGGCAGCAGTGTTTTTGTCGCAGAACCGGCGCTGCCATGCAGGTCATGGGTTGTTGACATGGGGTTTGAGCTAGTATACCGAAGAATAAATGTAAGGTTTCTAAAAATGGTCAAGGTTCACTTTCGTTGTCGTGCCATCCAATTTTTAGCAAAAATGTGATCGTATCAAATGCACGAAAATGCATTATTTCTAAGGGATTTTTGCTTGGAATGAAAAGAAAAACGTATTATGCAGAATTGTATCAATGAGATCCCACTGTATAAGGCCTTCCTTCATAATATTAAAGTTTCCATAATCCATCTAGAAGCACTACGTCCCATCTTTTTCTCTGACCAACACGACTGGAGACACCCACAGACTGGAAGATGGTTCGACTGTATCCTTACTGAGCATTTTTTTTTTACCTTTTGGATGACGAGTCGTTCAGCAAGTGATACGCAATAGGGCCACCTGTACACTAGTGAAGCATCGTTGGTGTTGATATGATGGGTGACTGCAGAAGTTTGGGTTGGTGGTTGGTTGTCTAAGTCAAAGATGTCCTTGCAGGAATCCAGAAGACGAGGGAGATCGGCGGTATGATCCGGTGGGAGGTCTGAAGCAGCCACTGCCTTGATTGATGGTGCTTGATGGGACGCCTGCACTGCAGGAGGTAAATCTGCAGGAGTGCTAGCATTCATGGCAGAAAGGGCACAGCATTGCAAGCGAAATCCCCTTGGGAAGGACTTGAGGTGTGAAACTGAAGTTGAAAAACTGAAAGGGAAGGCAGGTTTGGTTCTCTTCCACAGTAATGATGATGTGTGGCAGAGTGACGTTTCACAGAAGCAGCGCGTCTGTAATAGGGAAGACCATATAATAACTTGCAAAAGAAAAGCGAACACTGACCAAGAATAAAAATATATTGACGTTTCGGAACCACATACGAGTCCCTTGTTCACTACGTAAGACAAGCCGTCGTCGTCAATTATATAGGCAGCACATGACGTAGAGAGCGTGCGTAGACGGGAGGCAAAGTCCCATCCGTCCGGTTCATTGTGGCTGGCGTTGATTGGATAAAAAGTGACTCTAGCAGACGCCGAGATGATGTGTTGTTTTCCTTAGCTAAAATTGCGGTGTTCTCCCAGTCAATCTTGTGGGAATGTTTGTGCGAGTGCTCTACAATGGCATTTGTCATGTGATTATGATTTCTTACATCACGTTGGTGCTCTTTCAGTCGTCGCGGAGCTCGCTGGTCGGTACATGGGCAATGCGCATGTCGTATTTTGAAAAGACGTGCGACAATGCTTCGCTTATTCCTGGGACGTAGGGGATGGCTGCGCGTGCTCGTAATGTCCTGTTGTTGGCCATTCTTGGCTGTAGTACCTTATTCTTGGTTCGGCAAATAAGTCGCTTAGGATAGCCATTGGCGATTAGTTCGCGGCGAATCGTTCCTAATTCACGTTTCAGTGCACTGTCATCTGAGCAGATGCGTACGGCGTGCTTCATCAAGGACGACACAACGGATGTCTTGTGGCCGAGAGGGTGGCAAGATTCAAAACTGGGGTAACGACCCGTGTGTGTGGACTTCCTGTACACTGAGAAGGAGAGAGTGCCCGCATCGCGGCGAACAAGAACATCCAAAAAAGGGAAGCATGTTGCCTTGCTCGAACTCCACAGTGAACTGTATATGCACATTCTGGGCGTTGAGGCTGTCCAGAAGACATGGGACATCTTGCTTTTTTAAAATGCAAAAACAGTCGTCGACATAGCGGCAAAAAAACCTCGGTGCCGGTGTGAAGGTTGCCACTACCTTCCCCTCTAAAGCCTCCATAACTAGATTGGCCGTAGTAACTGATATTGATGCACCCATTGCCGTGCCATGGGTCTGCTGATAGAGGCTTCCCCCGTAAGAAAAATAGGTGTTGCTCAGACAAAACATAAGCAACTCACAGAGCTCGGGGACGTCAAAGGGAGTGCGATCGGGAAGACTAATGTCCGCGTTTAGTGCTTCTTCGCACGTGGCTACTGCCAGATCCACTGGGACACTAGTGAAAAGAGACTTGACGTCGAACGAAACCATGACGTCGTCTTCAGTTAGAGTTACGTCCTTCAGCTTCGAAACAAAAGAGGACGAGTTTGCGACGTGCGTGGGCGTCTTACCGGCTAGAGGGCTCAACACTTGGTGAAGGTAGCCCGATAGTCGGTAGAGCGGTGACCTCGAGAAGTCGACGGCCTCGAGAAGTAGAGGCCCTTGTGGTGCGGAGGGACTAGCTTGAAAAGCCTGGTTAGCAGTTCTTGAAGCTTGGACTGTAACCTGCTAGTTGGGTCACGGGCTAGAGGAGCGTATGTCTGCTGGTCTTCGAGAAGGGCCAACATCTTCTTGTGGTAGTCACTGCTATCTAGCAAGACCGTGGCATTGCCTTTGTCAGCAGGAAGGATTGCGATACTGCTGTTATTCCGCAGGCTCCTGATGGCTTGCCTCTCCGCTACCGATAAATGCAGTCTTGCACAATGTCTTCGCAAACCAGAGAGCACACCAATAGCACGGGTGCGCGCTTCTTGCCGTACTTCAGAGGGAAGCTGGCCGACCGCGCGTTCGACCGCACAAATCACCTTTCCTGGCTCCGGGGGTGCTTCCGTGTTAAAATTCACACCACGGGACAAAACCTTAGCCTCCTCTTCGTTCGGTGTGTACGGAGATAGGTTGATGACCTCTTGGGTGCATTGTGCACGTCCGGCCGGAGTGCTTGCAGTTTCCTCTCTTGCGACGTTCTATGACGGCCTTCTCCCATGCTAGCGGTGAAGTTTGCGTGCAGCTGCACATCTGGGCAGTCCTCAGGAATAAGATACTCAAGTTGCCGGCGTGCAAAGAAGGTTTGCTTCTCCAAAGCTCGTAGCTTCTGGCGGCACTCAAGGATACGTGCTCGTAGTAGCTTCCGCTCGGCTTGTCGAACAATCTGGTGAGAAATAACTGTGAGAAACAGGTGGGCTTGATCACAGGGGCATGTATGTTACAGCATTTGACAGCAAATGGACATAATCTGTGGAACGACAACGGTGCTTTTGAGCATTTTTGGCAGAAGGAAATTCAAAAGAGAGAAGTCCCGCAGAACAGTGAATGAGAGCGGTTCGAGAAAAAATCGACGCCGAGGATAATGTCATGGGGCATTTTTCAAGGACGGTAAAGAGAACGACACTATCGTGGTCGGCAATCCATATTCAGGCGGTACGCATTCCGGCAATTGAAGGTGTGCTCTCATTGGCAACTCGAACAAATGTTTGCATGGGTGGCGTCAGAACTTTGCGGAGATGCCAGCGGAGGGTTAAGCTCATTACAGAGATGTGAGCATTTGTGTCAGTGAGAGCCTGGGCTGCAACACCATCAACAGTAACGTCTAGGAAATTGGGCTTAGACTCCTTGGTTAATAGAGGATCTGTCGTCCAGGTCACAGATGCAGTATTACCTCCTTGAGCTGCATTGATTAGTCTTGTGGTGAGGCGAAGGCTTAGCGTGGCAATGTCAAAAGCTGTAGCGGGCCACATGCCCAGTGGAAGCATATTGGCTTGTTTTCAGGAGTACTCCACTCTTCGGAATTTTGTGTCTGAAAATGGCGTGGGGCATATTGGTGGGGACCAGTTAAGACACGAGGAACAGTGAAAGCGTTTTTCGGGTGAGCTACAGAGCAAATGCGTGGAATGGTGTGGCTTGCGAGCTCTTGCTGTATATCGCATGGATTAGGGAGATGGAAGGTGACGTTCATTCACGGGTCGGGGCTAGTAGGGCAGCCGTAGCCGTAGCCTCCAGCTCACGGCGTACTATTTTCATTAAGTCGTCGAACAAAGAAGGGCACATTCCAGTGGAGTTGTATACTTGTAATTGGATGTGGGACCCGTGTTAGGCAGTCGAGTGAACTGTGGGGCAATACAGTGAGCTTTCGCTTGTTTCTTTCTTGCTTTATTTGGTACCCACAGCGCCTGTTGGCATTACAGTGGGGGGAATAACAAAAAGAAATGCATCAACTAGTTACGTTGATAACCAAAGAAACATTTTCCAGAGGCTGCGAGGCCCTTTTCGAGATGTTTAAACGGTCTGCACTCTGTAATGATGCCGTCTGTGGTGGTGCAGTCCTTATAAACAAGCAGGTTGAAAGCGCCATCAGCAATTCCTTTCTGCACATGGCCTACTTTGCCAGTTTCTGAAGTGTCGGCATCTATCTTGTGACACAGAGCAACACCATCCTGAATATAGGCGACGGATGACTCCATCGAGGTTTTGGCATTGGAAGAAAGTTTCTTCGCGGCTAGTTGGTGGCCAACAAGCTTTCCGAACAGCTCACGTAATGTCAATTTGCAGGTTTCCCAGCTTGTCAGGTCTGCTTCGTGTGTCTCAAACCAACAATAGTCTGGCTAGGCCCTTGAGGTAAAATATTACGTTGGCCAGCCTCAAGGTTGCATCCCATCGGTTATGAGCGCTCGCACTCTCGTAGGTGCTTATCCAGTCATCAACGTCAGTGCCGCAGAAGGTGCTGCGGTCGCAGGGATGGGAGACGACCATAAGTGGCATAGTCGGCCAGAGGGCTCCATCGAGTGCCAAAATTTCTGTGCCGACCTGGCGTCCACTGCGCAGCTCCGTGTTTGAGGTAGCAGATGTTGCAATGCAAGAGGACCAGGATAGGGCACGCTGCGCAAGCCTCTTCATCTTCACAGCACACAAATGAGGTTACTGTGCGCGCAGTAATCCAGGCTGGTGCTCTGCTTTCAGCATTGACGCTGGAAACCTTTTCTACTCCCTTCCGCATGAACAAGTTTTGGTCTCTGTGAAAGAGTGTATCACCGTCTACAACGGCGAGGTTAAGTTTATGCAAAGTTGTGGGATTTCCGTGGAATCCTTTTTGGAGCTTCTGCGTTTTTACTTAGCATCAACTATTTTAGGATGGTGTGACAGTGTCTTTGTGCAGAGATCTGGAATCTGTAGACGGTCTAAACTTCCTCACCTTGTTAGTGACATTTCTTGGCTCATGTTGACCGTGTATGGGAACGTGACTCGGAGGGTTTGGCAATTAAAACTTTCGGGTATGTTGACGATTATCTAGTACTTTGTGGAAACTATGACCCTACAAGAAAAATGGTGGACATTTTAAAAGCATTCAAACGGCACGCATTTAGGCTGACCTTTATGTCCAAGGCGCTAAACCAAAGAACAATCCAGTTTTTGGACCTGTTGTTAAAATTCGAGCAGAATCATGTATGTTGGCTCTATAGCCCACGATCGAAGAAGCCTTTACTGAACTCTTCATCAGCACGTTCTAGGATTGTAATATGGGATTGTTGTCAACTGCCTCAGGTTAGCCATCTTGTTTTGTTTTCAGTCTTGTTTTCACCCAATTGAGTCTAGCTTTGGTGAACAGTTAGTTGGACCCAAAAATGCTGGCTACGGTGACGAAGTCATTGGGTCGGCCTGTCTTCAGTTGTTGGATATGGTGAAGAAAACTTGTCTCCTGCTTGTGATGTTGTGAAGGAAAAGATAGTTGTAATCTCGTACCTGCACGATGTATCTCACCGCTTGAAAGAAGTGGGGAGCAGATATAACATCAATGTGGTGTTTTCAGCCAAAATTAAGTTAAACTGCAGCTGTCCCGCCATCGAAAAGAATATTAGTAATAAGGGCCGAGCAAACAGCTGTGGTGTGAAACATGAGAAACAGGTTGTTCCTTATAGATTAAACGTGGTTTATTGCATTCCTTTCAATTGTGGTCGCTTTGATGTTGGCCAGTTCACTGAGTGCCTTCTGGCCGTCTTCCCACCCATTTCAAAGATTGTGGTTGTACGCTTTTCCTTCATGATACAACGGTACTGTTCTCGCACGATGAACAAAAGGTGAGGGAAGTATAGTGGAAGCACATAAAATTCGAAAAATGTCTGACTCGTGTGTTAGCGCTCGTCTTTAGCACTTTTAGATGCAGAATTGGCGTATCTTGAAGAGAGCAGTACTTGAGAGCGTTTGTCTGTACAGTTGCTTATAGTGGGTTCATGTGTCATGTTTTTATCTTTGTTTTATAGCTTCGATGGCTTTATATTTGTCTCTTCAATAAAAATTCGGTTTTGGTTCAGTGGTTGTCCAGTGTTATCCTCCTTTTTGTCCCGTTATTTGTGCGCTGCGAAGATGAATCTGCACCAACTAGCCCGGTTTTCTACGCTACTTCAGTCCGCAACCACTATCAATGATGTTACGTGGCGCAGAGAAATTACAGGTTGTTTACAAACAAGTCCACAGCATTGGCTCAATGGTAAAGCGGTGCAAGAGTCGTGAACTGATCAACTTTGGTAACGTCATTTTTCGCTCGCGAGTCATTTAATTTACATTCGTTCTCGTCGTCCAATGAGGATTACTGCACGACAACACCTACTTGGCACGTTCAAAGCATCAAACAGATGGGTATTTAAGATACTTGGCTCCTAACTTATGGTAATATTAAGGCGACGCAGCAAGTACAAGGCGTGCAAGGCAGCAGCCTGACTTCTTCTGGCCATCGTTGTCGGTCTAAAGGAGCAACTAAGTATACTTGTGCATGAAGGATATGCTATCCAGGCATTGACGATTTACAAAGTGACACTGTGTTTATTCAAAGAGGTCGTTCTTTAACGCGTGTTGTTATAAGGTCTTTCCCACTTCTCTTGTTTTTAATAAAGTGCTGTTTTGCCGCTTTGCGCTGAAATCAGTTTTCAACTCTTGAGGATTTGTGCCTAGTCAAGTAATGGCTCCAACTTGTGCCTGAGCAGCAGCCGCAGTTCCTAAAGCATTGTGCAGCTGAGCCCAAGGACTTTTTTCTTGTCCTTTTAGTGAAGGCAAAAAGAAAAGAATCGAAAACGCTCGTGTGTGGAGATTTCAGTGCGAGTTAAGATGCCCAAATGTCAGGATTAACGTGAATCGAACCTAGCACTGTGTCACGCTTCGTAGCCCAAGAGCGGCCTCGGCAACTACAACCCCCCGAAATAGAATCTTTTTCCACTTTGTTTTTGCAGCAGTGATGCGATGAGTTGGGCTCAGCCTAGTGCCACCTCATATAATTCCTTACTGATAAACCGACCCAGTTGTCCTGTATGGCCATTGCGTGACAGCTGTTCTGTCAGATACACTGTAAGCACCTACTTAGCTATTGGGAAAGGCAGTGCAGTTTGTTAACGAGATCAGAGATCAAAGCAGTTTAGCTCAGAACTTTAATCCTACTAGTGTAAGCCATTATTTGGCCGTGTACAAATTCTCAAAAAAGTCAAAAATACCATTTGGTGTGAAGGGACTAAAGCAGGTTTTAGACACAAGACTGCATCAGCAAAGGATCTCTGGTGTCACGTAGAAAAAAAATTCAGAATAAGCAGTTAGAATAGTTCAAAAGCAGGCTAAACTAACTTTTGTGTACATATTAATGTAGCCATATATGGGACAAAATTCACCATCAATTGTGAATTTAGATTCACTTGACGTTTGCGGTGTGGTTGTAAAAGGAAGCGTTTATTTGTTTCTTTTGGTGTTGCAGGTGCTGACTGAGAAATTGTGGAAAGTTTTGAGCCAAGACGTTCCTGGCCTAAACCGTGATGGGCACGTAAAATGTTGTATGCATATTTGAGGTTATAAAGCATCTAATAAAGAATTTTCGAGCTTTGGGACTTGGTTTCTGCTGTTTCATATGCCCATACATTGCAACATGTAATCTATATTCAAATCTGTAGTTTTATTAAAAAATTGTTTTCAGCAGACAGATTTACTATTCACTACGTCACTTTTTCATGATCAGTTCATTAGCATGTGTTGCGGGGTTTTTTTTTTTTTTTGAGCAATTGATGCAGAACTAGCACACATACTAGGTAAAGATTTATAAGTCTTAATGTTATGTTTCAGTTTTTCAGTCAATTTGAGAACCTGTATTTGCTGTAAACTTAAGTGCTTTTGTGATCACATGCCTTGAAGCATGCTCCAGCGTAAGAATACTGGATACCAAAGCCCCTTGTAGCTTGTTTTGGTCAGTGTGTGTGGGCAAACGTAAGTCATCAGTGGAGGCTTCATAATCCAACTCGCAAATAAATGTGGGTGCTAGCACCATTGGGGCTTGCAAGCAAAAAAGAAAAAGACCCGTGAACACACGATCGCGAAGAGGAGGCGGTGCAAAGGTAGTCCTGCGTGTCTAAATCTAAGAGGCGAAGATCAGAGCAGGAGTATTTGACAGTTCTAATTCTGCCTGGGCAAAACTTTAGTGCCAACTGCCGTTTCGTCTGAAACAAAACAAGCAACCCGGTTGTTTGTGCGATCGCATAAAAAGCAGCAGGGCACAAAGTGAAACCATCGTGACAAGGTTGAAAGCAATCGTCAGAAAATCTGAGTACCAACATGTTCAAGGTGGGCTACAAGTGATTATACTTATCGCGTATTCCCAGCGTGACTTAGGCCCAACTTCATGGGGCATTAGGCTAAATTTCTATTTGTCACACTCCAGGAATTCATTCATAATAAAGGTTGACTTTCACAGCGGCGGCCGATCACAGGGTGAACTGTGGATGCACGCTTGCGTAGCAACCGTTCACGCGACAATTTTCGAACGCTACACTGCGATTGCAAAACAGCACGGATGACAAAGTATTTAGGTAATATTACCTAGAACACTGTTGCAGCGTAAAACTTAATCAAACGACCCGGTTGAAGCACTTCGAAATGCACAGCGGTGGGTATCACAAGGGGACGCGAAATCCAACACAGGCACAGTTGAAGCACTTTCAACTTCGTGAAAATATCCAGATCTAGGAGTGTGGTTGAATCACAGCGCAGCCGTCCCAGAAGGCGAAATCCAATGCGCAAATGAAACACTTGCCGGTTTTCGCAAGCGAAAAGGGTGCACGCTTCGGTATTCACTGCCGGCCGGCCGCCGCGCCAAGAGCGGGGAGTGTGTGCGCCGGCAGAACAGCCCCGCAACCCTTCGCCTTTTCCTCTCGCACTCCTCCTTTTCTCCCTTTCGTGGGTGATGCATCGCCGAAACCGGAATACGCCACAGGCGGCTGAGGCATTGGAGGAAGATTTTGTAGCATGGTTGGCACTGAACAGCACCGAATGCTGTGTAAGTAAAGTAGCGGTAGAAGCACGTACAGCCTTTGTCAAAATTATGTGGGCCACGGCGACCGTGGCCGGAGCAGGCGCGCGGCCGAGCAGGGGCGCTGCGCTTGCCGCTGTCGGCTGGTTGCGCGACTAAAGAGGGCGAGGGGAACTTTCGCGCTTCCTTTCGTATATAGTAGGGCTGGCGCGATAAGTGCAGCGGGGCCGGTTTCTCAGAGCAGGCGGACTTCGCTTCAGCGCAGGCACTTTGCGCAGCCCTTGTTGCTCCGGGCACACTACGAAAGCAAGAGCAGAAGTTTCCCTCGCTCTTTTTAGCCGCGCAACCAGCCGACAGTGGCAAGCGCAGCGCCCCTGCTCGGTTGACAAAGACTGTACATACGGCAGCAAATCACGAATGAGAGCTCAGACCAAGAGTTAGCCCGAAATGGCGCGCACTTTAAAAGCAGTAACAAATGAAAACTTCCGTTACAAGGTGTCCTGTCGGGCGAGTTGGTGGTTCTTTTTGAAATAGCTACAGCGCGGGCAGAAACAAGGACACAGAAAAACGACGGGACGAGCGCTGTACAAGCCTTCTCCTTCCACGCTCGCCCCGTCGTTTTTCTGTGTCCTTGTTACTGTTCGCGCTGTCGCTATTTTAAAATAAGAACTTCCGTACTCCCTTAAAAAACAATGCGTATTGCCGCGGGGATTAATTATGCGGCTGTAATTTGAGATCTAACAAATTAACTTGAGAATGAAGTGTTCTCAACTGAAAGGCTGACGGGAAAGACAGGTGTTGAGAGCTGTGCTTATAGTGGTACGAGAAATGAGCAGAATGCATCTAGAAACGAATACTAGTTGCGGACGTTCGAGCCGATGTTAAGCGAAAGCAGCTAAGCCCGTTTGGCATGTGTTGATGAGGTTGATGAACAACTTTATTTTGTCAAAAACTAAGGCGAGGGGTGGGGGAGAGGCACAGTACGGAAAGTTGGTTGGTCTTTCATGCCTAACTTTCTCCAGCAACAGCGAAGAGAGTGAGTTATATCCCTGAAATGGCAACAAAGTGGCCATTCGCAACACGGTTGCCAAGTGGCCGTTGGCAACAGGTAACAAGGCTAGGCAAAATAAAATACCAGCATACAGTCGAGGCACAACAAAAATAACTGTAATGAACATGCTGGGTACGTTAACGTACTCTAAACGTGGTTATATTGTGCAGCAACAAAATAAAAAAAAATTACGCTCACCTGCCCTCGCGGGAACCCTGGTGTGATGCGACGCTGAAGGGGGTTCCATTGTGCGTTTCCGTTGGGTCGATTACTCGAATTGCGTGAGCAATCGTCGGGTAATGAGAGAGAGAGAGAGAGAGAGAGAGAGAGAGAGAGAGAGAGAGAGAGAGAGAGAGAGAGAGCAAGCGTAGCGCGGACGACCATCGACTGAGAGACCGGCCTGAGCGCGCGCCCGAAGGAGGGGAGACCGCGGAGAGAGAGGGCGCTGCACATGCGCACAGCGCGCTTGCGCCGCGCGCAGTGCCACTCACCGGCCGAGTGAGAGAGCGCGCCGCACTGCGCGCGCCACAGATGTTGGGGGTAAGGGCGCGCTATCACGGCGAGAGGAGGAGGGGCGCAGCGGTGCGGACAACAACGACGGACGCACGCAGGAAGGACAGGGCCGCCGACAAGAGATGCTCTCAGCGTCGCATCTAAAAAAAATGGTATTTTATGTACGTGTCGCAGTGCACCTGGACCACCAGCCGCGGGCTATAGTGGAGGGCTACGGATCAACAAGACCATCTGAGAAGATTTACCGAGCAATCTTGACCCAACACCTGAGATGACGGCTGTCGTGGAGCTTGTCGTGTCAGCGTTCGCACGCATTGGTGCATTGATATCGGCAACTTACCGGGGAGCCCCACTCGCGATATCTTGAGGCAGGCCGGCTTGTGTGCTCTTTAGAGTCGCAACTTGACGTCCACCGTCCAACAAGAGTGCGAACATGCCCGAGGAAGCTACGCCGAAGCTACATCAGGGCTATGAGGCGCGCCCTAGCGGGTTCAAGGCTACGGAATAATTTGGACCACCTGTGGTTTTTGGTTGGCTTCTCTCAGTTTCACCATCGCCGCCGGCGATGGGCCACCGAACAACGGAGGCGGCGTCGTTGTGTAGTTGGGCACAATTTCGCTCGTCGGTGTTAAAATCCCCGTGGTACACGTTTACCCTTTTTATTGCAAAATGTGATGTAAGTGCCGATAACGCGAGAAATCTGACTCTGAACGTGCGTTCTTCCGTCATGAATTTACCCTTCCGCAACAGTAGGCCGCTCCATATACGACCCACCTCCCCACTTCTATTTCGACACCAGCGGGGAGACGGGTGACCTTCCACTGTCACTCGAAAGTGGGATCTTGAACCCGCTTGTTACACAGCGGCCTAACGTAACTGAGGAGACGGTCATTCTTCCGTTAGATGAAAAGCGCTCGGATGATGACGACTCCGATGTATGTTGCGCACGAACAAATTTTTCCTCGAATCCAAGTATACAGCATATCATGCTCGACAACAGTCTAGTGTCATAAGTGTAGGGTAATAAATGTTGGGTGACTCAAACACCTCATTGCCACGAATGATTTTGGCCTTAACCGGCACACTACAAGGCCACGCGACCTCACTCGTTGATACCGTGCCTCCGATCTGAGCCTGCGTGATTGCGGTTATGTAAAGCGTTGTACAGTAACTTTTTTAGCCTTAAAAGTTGTTATGCACAGAATGTACTGGTTACCATTACCTTTGATCCGAGAGTACCGTAATTGTGTGCTTCTCTCGCCAATCGCGACATTTGGAAGGCCATCAGACATGTGGCTTTCCGGGTTAATTCTGCTTGCCGCCAGAGTTACGGATACCAGTCCACGAACGAGAGCTTTTAACCGCGAATACGTTTAGCGATTCGTCGATTTCGTCATTTTACCAAACTAAGTATAAGAGTATAAAGAAAAAGAACCCACCGTCACCGGCAGGATTCGGACTTGTCTGATAGATCAACGGAGTTAGAGAGTCAGTCGTCTTACCCCCTTGGTTACGACCGTTTTTTTTTTCTTTATTGCACTCGCCTACTACCGTGAGTTAGTACCCGAGAGTCAAACGGCGTACTCGGCTGTGACTGTGGGGAGAGGAACCACGCCACCTGCTCGACACAAAACACGTGATAGGGTACACGTTGCAACTGCGGGTGCCTAGTGCGGGCGTTTCGTTTGTTAGTTCAGCTTATCGATTTGCTTCTTCTTCGCCGTTATAGCTACAGAGATGGAGTAAAAGTCGTTGCGGCAGCGAAGAATAAGCACATCAGCTGCAATCGTGGACTTAAACAGTAGTGATAACCATGAAGGCTGCGTACAGCTTCGCAACGTGCAACACTTAAACGTTAGCGTGAACTTCCTTCATTTTCTTTATTTGTACTTGCTATGCACCGAAAGCATTATAACAGCTATTCATTCTACTATTATGCATCAGGAAGAGGCCCTGGATGTACCCTAAATAAGATAAAAGAGAGAGCACTGCACTGCAGGACCATTAGGCGCACTAGGTATTGCGCCGTCCCGTGCAAAGTGAGGTGGCGCAATCGTGCGCTTGGTGACGACGGGAGCCACATTCACAAGGTTCCAAACGAGAAGACCCGCGCGTAGTCGACGAGCAGCTCTTGACGGGTGAAGCGGCACACGTAGGCCTCCCGAACTTGGAATCCCGCGCGGATGGCGAAGCACTGGCCTCGGCGGTCGGGCGGCGCGGGCGAGGTGAGCGTCAGGCTCACCGACAGGTCGCCCTGCTGTATCAGCGCCCGCAGCAGGCTGGCAGCGGTGACCGCGTCGTCGGCGAGCAGCACGGACACGTCCCTCGTGTCGTTGCTCATCTCCTGGACCACGGCGTAACCGAGAATCTGCGCGCATGGTCCGGGTTGTAAAAGCGATGCTATTAGTGTCCGCTGCCTTCATTTCTTTCTGTGCGCGTTGTCTGTTCTACATATAATCCGTGATTCACTGTGTCCAGGGTATCGCTTGACGGTACTGTAAGTACTCCACTAAAGTGACGTCCAGTGTGAAAGCAACGAAAACTAACACCAGGAATCACAACTATTGAAACCAACCACAAAAAGAACGATCTGGAAAAACCAGGAATCGAACAACCACCCCTCTCATTACGGAGCTGAGACAGAACCTCTACACTATTATCATCACCGTTCTGCTCCGCGCCAGCCTATCTATAGCCCTAAGATTAATAATGCGGTGGAATGGTAATCTAGCCGTGCTTTTAGCGCAAGGCCGATGGCACTCAGAACAGCGTCCATGACTTCTATGCATCCTGTCCCACCGCCTTGATCCTAGGGTGGGCTGTAGATGGTAATGAAACGCGGTGTCACACAGCTGAGCCTGCTGCTACGAGCGCACGCAACCTAGAAACACAGCACAATATCTTCAAGCCACCATAACGGTCGAAGGGACTAAAGTGCAGCGTATGGCTAAAATTTTGGCCCTGCCAACACCGCTTACGGTAACAGTCATAAAGGCTGTCAGTGGATACGTAAATAATATTGCTGCACCAATGAAGTAAGCAGTAGCCTAGCCAGCGCAACACGCACTGTCCACAACTATAAGAAAAAACACTCCCGCCAAAGATACGGGCAAAGCGCCACTGAAAAAGGCCACGCAGACAAAATACACGTTCGTTTTATTTGAAAAATTTGGTGTTTCATAGTGCCGCCGCACTTTTACGGCAGCAACTGAGGCTTTAGTCACTGGGAAATTAAGTTAAAATTTTTATTCTCCCGCCAAATTCTGTGTTTCGTGACGTCTGCTATTGGGAAATTATTTTTATTCTCCCGCCAAATTCTGTGTTTCGTGACGTCTGCTATGACGTCATATGTACGAGTCTTCAAGCGAACTTCCAGAGAGTTGTTAAGACTGCAGCGGGCTGCGGGGAGCTGTTTACCGTCATTATTCCTAGATGGCGTCACCATAATGCTCTGCCCCGCTCTTCGCCTTTGCTTTGTTTTTGACTGGACTTGAACCTGGCTTGTTTTTGTTACGGTAGGTAGCAATCGTTTAGTGAAACATGGGGTATGTTCGGCAAATAGGCCTGGGTCATGTAAGACAATGTAGTTTAGGCCGATCGGCCAGTGTGATTCTGAGACAATCCCAAAGCGCCGCACTGCTGTGCAGCTATAACAAGCACATTGCGCGCAGTAACAACAGCGGTACGCACTGGTACTTCTATGTTTCCGTGTACTTTCGTAATTTGCATTGTTTCAGCGTACTATTCTTACTGCAATAAATTAAATATGCATTACAGTACGGCAAAACTCACTCGCTTTGCAAGCTTATAAGCTCTGCCTAACTTGCTTTTGCTTTTCCCGGCCTCAGCCAATCGATCAGCTGTGCATATGACGTCATATGTGTGCGGAAATGAGCTAGTGAGTCGGATGGGCATTCCCTTTTTTCCTAATTATGTAAGTTATTTGAGCGAAGTTTACGTCAAAGGTGGTGACAGTATGATTCTAACGAGGCAATCTTTCGAATGACCCAAACTTGTATTTTGTCTGCATGGCCCCTTTAAAACGTCTATAACTTAAAGTGGCTTTAATTTCTCGAAATGTCACGAAACATTAATGAACCTTCCTTTTAGCGCAACTGACGGTTTTTGATTGTGGGGCATCCAAGCTGAATGGTGCCAAACATGACACCAAAACATAGGGCGATTTCCGCTTGTTTGTATATAAGAATAAGGAAACGCTGTCTGAAGACATGCTCTAAAATAAAACAGGACGCGACGGCGCATTATAACGTTATCATATACGACGTTTATCTGCTAGACCCGCTTGCGTAGCGTGTTTCAATTTTTGGTCAATAGAAGGGCTAGCAGGCCCCACAAGGTGCTTTTATTCGGATGCAAAAGAACCAGGTTAATGCTGTTGGTGATACCGCTGTTGGGAAAGTGCCCCATAGAATACTACTTTTTTCCGGAATATAAAATCAAACAAGCGTGCCAGTTGGAAACTCATTTGTAACAAGGTAGCTAGTCACGCCTGGCACTATCGCTTAGCCAGCGGCGAATTAAGTTTTATCTGAGAAGGTTTGAGAAATGTTATTCAGAACAAAAATATCCACAAATGTTTGTATTGAGATTTTTAAGTGCGGCTTTACAGAATTTGTGGCGGTACAAAACATATGATGTGATGCCCCTACATTTGCTATTAAAACGTTTGGGCGCAGATCGTTGCCACTTTTCAATTTTCCCTGCCGTTGGCACTAGAATAAAACGATTTCCGGCAGTTGCATTGGAAATGTTTTGTATGTTTCTGGATTATATAACACGCCAACTCAATATGCACGAAAGGAAATGTGCGCAATATAAGTCTGTTTTCGTTTCAATTGAGTGAATGCAACCTCAAATGCTAATTGAAGAGTCGAATCATAAAAAAACTGCGGGTCGAATCATTTATAGGGTGGCGCGTACTACTCTGCAAAGCTGTTTCGGTTTCATTGGGCTGCACACATCCACGAAACATAACCTGACTGGCCGGGGCGCCGACCAAAGAAGTGCACGAAACTAAGCCGGCGGCTTGTTTGCCGGTGGTGCTCACGTAATTGAGCTTTCCCATGCCAAGAATAGCGGAGGTTACAAGAAGCACAACCGGGGCTCTTTCGACTATGGTTGCTGGTGCTGCCGTTCTTTTGTATGGCTATTGACGGAGCACCCCAATGGTTATAACCTACGAGACTTCGTTGGCATGTTTATAGCGCTTTACTTTACAACTTCATGCGCGGAGCTCGCCGTTTGCGCGCGGAGCTCAAAAATTTTTATACTTTTCCCAACGTCAGTGACAGGCCGCCTGATGACGTAGCAAGTTTGCAGCGGCCACCGAATATCAGCCACAACCTGTCTGGACTTGTGCCCTGAGTGAAAACCGCGTAACTCATCAGCGGCGACTCAGATAACATCAAGCCCCCAAAAGCAACGGCAGCGCCTCCAAGCGCATGCGCAGGTGAAGCACTTGGAAAAAGGCTTATCGGCGGCGGGACGGGCTGTCACGCTCGACGCCACACTCTCTCGCCCTTACCACGGGTTTTCGATGCTTCTTCCCCGCGCAATCTCCTCCATTAACCGGCTCTAATACAACGCCGTGCTACAACGCCACTCCCTCTCCACCTTCTACCTGCCTCAGCTGCTGCCGAGCGGCGCCGTTCCTCCATACCCGGTTTTCTGCTCGCGGACGCCTCCTGTTTCCGGCCTTTTCCGGCTCAGGTAACCCTTAGGGAAGAAATTGAGGGTGGGGGGGGGGGGGGCATACAGAGGCTAGAGGTAAACAGCTTTGCTGTAAAAAAAAAAAAAAAAAAAAAACGGCCCAGCTTGCACTAGTGGTACAAGGCTGGAGAAACAGTAGAGCTGGCGTCCCCTTTCCCTTCGTCGGAGACGCCGCTGCTGCACCCCGGATGGATTTCCGAACTTGTCGCTGAGAGATCTACATGATTGGCGGTCCTGGATCGTTTTGTCCGGAGTGTTCCACATCTCTCCCAAAGTGGACCGCATTAGCACGCGCTAGAACAGCGGCAACCAGTGTCGCGAACTCGGCGTCTGCAGCGCGAACTCAGCGTCTGTTCTGCACACTTCAGGCACAAACGCGCGTGAACGGCGAGAAGAAGAGCAAGCGAGAGATCACGCCCCGTCAGAGTGTTCTCAAAAGTCGATTTTGCCGGCGCCGGGGGCTCCTTACGAGGCGCACGCTCACGTGCGCTCGGTATTTTTTCCTGGTATTTTTTTCTGGTAAGCCTATACGGTGGAACTAAAAGGTTGAACAACTCCGCTGTTAAAATTCAGCAACCGAGACCCCATCGTTCAGCATGCCCTTCTGGCGAAAGCCCACCGCCTTCTGTGAATTCTCAGCACCAGATAAAAAATGCAGACACGAATCGCATTATATATAGCATGACTATGGGCAGAACACTGATACAAATGACTGGAATGGAAGGCCGCTCGGTGTAAACCGAGAGGCCGTGCTCGTGCCAGCATTTAAAACCGCTGTCACCACTTCGATATTCGCGAGTCCTCTTCGGCACCTCATAGCGCACCTCGAACTCTTCGTTGAGGGCGAACACGCATGCGCTTTGCGATGCCTGCACGAGGCGCGTGACTAGCTCGGCCCGGTCGCAGTGGAACACGTCACGGTCGTAGCGAAGCACGCCGTCCAGGTCCTCGCTCTTGATTGGCTCCACGGTCACACCGTCAGGCTCAGCCGGCATCCGCTCGAGGCAAAGTGGCGCTGCCCATGTGCTCAGCAGGACAGTGTGCGACCTGTATACGTGAAGGGGTCGAAGATGGCGAAGTACAAATGGGTTTTACATTTATGCCCCAAGGCATTACTTGCATGGTAAGAAGGTGCTCCGCAGTGGCCAATAGGAACACTTAACGGGCCCTCAGCTGTGGAGGACAGGAAGGTTTGAGAACGCAAAAACAGCGCATCGACGGGAAAGGATGAGAAAACTGAGGATGCAGTGTTTAGAGGTATAAACTAATGTTCCAACCGGGGTTGGATTGTTCTCACTGTTGAGAGGAAACTGGTCTGATGTTTACACATCTAGCGGTAAAGTAATTTTGAACGCATCTGTTTGGAAAATTCGGATGTGCAATACAGTTGGGTAAAGAAGTCGTGAGAAACATGCGTATATGTGCAACAGCAAATCACTCTTCGCTACTGCTTTTGTGGCGCACACCACGTGATCTTGGCGCCGGCGGTGAGAGGACTGTACGAGGGCTGTGCGTTCCGCAGCAGTCGCCACACAAGGTACCAGAGTACGTCACCCCCTGGCATATCTTCACAGTAAACACCTCATCCGCTAGTTTTCCTCCGCACGCTTCTACGGTCCCATCTTCGATTGATTGATTTGATTGATTGTAGGGTTTAACGCGCCGACGCAACGCAGGCGATGAGGCGAGCCGTATGACGGTGACAGACAATTGATTTTTGCCGAGCATGTCTTCTTTATCCCAAACGAAAGGGCTACCCTTAACACGGAACGGTTTTTCTGATAGCGCGCTAGAACTTCTGAAAGCGGCGGGTTACGGTCCAATCTTCCTGCATTTTCTTTGTAGCACTCTTTCCGCTCTCACCGCACATTCATCGCCCCTGCGCTGTTCGTTCGCTTTGGCCGATTGAATACACGTACTGACGAATCCGCTAGCCCAAAAACGGAGCGCTCCGAAAAGAAGTCCCTTGAAGCCGGAGTTTTGCCTTATGTCTTTCACTTCCGCCAGGAATTCAGCCCGCGTGTTTGTCAAGTGAATCGGCGAATTGTTGTATGGCAGCGCAGATGACGGTAGCAAAATATCGTAAACTAAAACATTCCGTATGTGAAGCCCGGAGGCGCCATTCTCTACTACCGTGGAAGCGGTGCGGATGGCAAGAGTACTTCCTAGTTCGATTACTACTTAATCCAGAAAACGATTAAAATATAAAACTGATGCATTTCTACGCTTTAAAATTACTCATCCCTACCAACGCCCCCAATAAATTGAGAACATGTGCGGTGACTCATTCGCTAATAATGCAGTTTTGCGTATCCCAGCTTCAAGAGCATCCGAACAATTCGTTCGCATGAGGCGGAGCTTCAAGTGTAACACTGAATGTTCGAAATGTTCGCGAGACTTGCGCCATGATTTAAAATGAAGTTTGTCCTGTGTTTTCTAAATTGGTACGTTCCAAACATTTATAGGGGCCCTGCAACACGTAGGGGGTCACACAGCACCCCAGAAAAAAATTACTGCTCTATGCCTATTACATAATTTAGAAACCTGCTAAAAAGACTTTTGTCTGTTTCCGGGTTCTGGAATTCTTCGACCATTGGATTTACGTCATTACAGCAGGGTAGCGGCTATTGGCTGGCTTTCCTTCAGTTGCCGCAATCAACGCATTCAAAAGCCACTTTAAAAAGAAAATCCCAAAAGCAAAACAGAAACGGAAGGCGTGTCTGCTGCGACGAGCAAATCACGCACGGTGCCGCTCCGTGCTGGCGATAACTATAGCTTCCACAGTACATCCAGACGTGAAGGAAAGAGGGAACGCATGTATCGGAAGTGTTGCAGAACGAGAAACCTGTGGGCGTGCACCTTGAAATAAATAAATAAAAAAAATGCCCGTAGGTCTGCTAACCATAATGCACCTTCATGCGCCGTCAATGCAAGCACTGCGGCCAGGAATACGAGCTATCATGGCCCACAGTTTACAATTGGCGGTGAGAGCGACCGCGGGCGGCGCTGCGAAGTGCGCCCTCCTGAAGCCGGCTTAGGATTCTCGCATTTGTCCTCTGCTGCACTCGGGCTCGCTCTCCCTGCTGTTTCATTGCGTTCGGTTGATGTCTCATGCTTGCCCGCACCAGGTTTTGCGTATGCGTAGCTTTTTATGACAATAATAGACTTAAAATCACATACACTAGCTCAAGGTGTGAGTTAAAGTTTAGTTTTGGATACCGCTATACGGAAGAAACATTGGCGGCGTCGCCCCATTCCTTGCGAAGCCGGTCCTGTGCGGAGCGCGAAGAGTCGGAGCTAGGCGTCAGCTTATGTATTACCTATTCTTTCGAACAAAGGAACAGCTAGCTGCTAGTAACGGACAACAGCGAAAATACAAGACCAAAACAAATTCCAGGCCTTCAGGGCTCGGCTTTGACAGAACGCATTACGATTCCCGGTAATCATATATAAGGTAAAACAGTTTTGCAAAATTTTCCAAACGCTCAAAAGTATTGCATCACATCACTTTACGTTGTCATAGCATGAAAGTATGCCTACATGAACTATGGGCTGCAAAAACTGAAGGTTTAGTTCAAATAACCAACTGTGTGTATAGGCGCGTGCTGGTTTTATACCAGGCTTCTAACCAGTATGGAGGTTTATTCAGCAAAACGAGTCACGTCTATGGTTAAGATACAGTAACACTACGTTTGTTCAGACTTGGAGGGATAGTTCGGTACATTTGCGACAACCATATCTTCAAAATATTTAGATATGCGCTATAGAAAAGCTGCACTCAAGAGGAGGAGGGGAAGGAGGATAAAACTTTATTTAACAATAGAATCGAGCTCATTAGTGGGTTGGGTCCTCAGTACAGGACAAGAGAGTAAGAGTAATTTTCTTCAATTCATAGAACGTCATCCTGAGTAGACCAGGATTTGTTCTTTACGAGCACAAAGACGCGGGTTCGATTCCCAGCCGCAGCGGCCGCTTTTCTGATGGAGGCGAAAAGCAACAATGCCCGTGTGTGCGAGATTTCGGCGCACGTTAAAGATCTCCAGGTGGCCAAAATTAATCCGGAGCCTTCTACTACGGCGCGCCTTATCGCGTGCGTTGCGTCGGCGCATTAAACCCTACAATCAATTGATCGATTTGTTCTTTAGGCCTGGAAGGGTTGAAAACAATAAAGAGCTGCTTGGAAATATTCACCGGTTTCGATTCTTGCAATATATGCACGTATACTATTTATTGTGTTCGTTAGCGAGTATATCAGGCTTTCAACGCCATAATCATGTCCCAATAATTCGGGTTGAGAGTCAGTTCGTTATGATAACGTGGTTAAGATAGAAATTCGGAGCAAAGCCACCTTCAACCACTCTGGACAACGTTGTCTGGGGCACGATCGCGGTGGCTTAGCACAAACCATCTCATTGCATTTGCACCAGAATAAATAACGCACACTGCGGATATGCACCTTCTTGCACGCAGCCATAACGAAAGCCAATTTGTGAACACGAGAATGTATGCCATGCAACCTGAAGAAAATATCCTCACGATGTTTTTGAGCCTCCCAAACATCCCCAAGCTCCTCGATAAGACTTTCGTTACGGTGCAGAAAAATAATGCGTTGGGCGCGGAAGCCCACAACAACGAAAGAAATAGACAGCCGTCTTGTGCGATCCGCGTGTAGAGACCCGCTGCTTGGTACGTCGCATTACAGACTGTTGAGTCTTCATAAGAGCATCTCACAAATATTTTAGGTAAGCCTAGGCATTTCGAATACTTATAGAGAAGATGTGAGCACTAAACCTCGCAAATAAGATAGAAAGGACGAGTTACAAACTTCTGACCGATCCTCTGAAGAAAGTTGTACTCTCTCTTCTCGTGTGTTGCAAACTTTTTGGTGATATTAATTATTTAGTTATGTCAGAAGCTGGCAAAAATAACCGAATTATTAGAAATACGCTTTTTAATGCACTGAAGCACCAAACCGGCCGATTTCTAGGCACTGCTGCCCCTCACAAGCGGGGAGTAGCAGACGACAGCGGCGCGAGTCCCTAAGCCGACCTAAGCCGCCAATAGGACTGCAAAGCTGTGTCAGCGTTGTAACGATGTACAATGCGAGAACAACCTCGCCATTCAAATCTGCTCCCTTGGCCGCACTGGCGAAGCAGACGCATACGGTTACTTGTTGGAGCGTTGACAGGGCTGACGCGATGAAAATACGTCTTCGTGAAACCCATGAAAACCTCCCGCGGTGTCTCAGTGACTGAGGCGTTGTGCGGCTGAGCTCAAGGTCGCGGTTCGATCCCGTCCATGGTGGCTGCTTTTCAGACGGAGGCTAAAAGCCAAAACGCCCGTTAAAGAACCCCAGGTGGTCGAAATTAATCTGGAGCCCTCCACTACGGCGCGCCTCGCAGTCAAGGTGTAGAGTCGGCGTGTCAAGCGTCATACTTGAAACTCAAAAGTTTTAGACAAAACAGCATAGCGTTAGGTGAAGCAGCCGATGGCTTAGCGGGAGTGCCGCAAATTATAAGCTCAGACTCAGACTCCCCCTCACCTGTACGGAAAGGGTGGCATTTCCCTCACGAAGTCCGGCTCGATGGGCTCCGGGATGCGCACCATGAGGTTTTCGGAGAGCTTGTCGACCAGCGCAGCCAGCAACTCGCGGCCGATGCCCTGGCCGTGGTGGTCTCGATGCACCGTCAGCTGCTCCATGATCAGAATGTCGCTGGCGAAACGACGCCACGAGATGCTGCCCAGCACTTGTTCTGCAGCCGCGTGCAGAGGTTCGCAGCCCAACGGGACGTCTATTGGCGACGTGTCATGGGGGAACTTCCGGAATCTCCCTGCCTCTCTTCCCAACCCCTCCCCTAAGATTATCGGCACAAAAGATGAAGCAGAGGTCACTGTCCAAGTCAAAAAATAAAACGTTTCGGAGCGGTGGCGACGGCTCCATTGTGATAACGAAAAACAGGCGAAAGATTCTTGGCAAGAATAATGCTTATTTGTCTTTCCATATTTTTAGTGTGGTGGTTTAGACAACTAATGGGGTATTGTTGAAAAAGGTCTTTTGAGCCAACTAATTCATTTTGGAAATTGTTTCTGTAAGCCTCTATTGACAGGTTAGATCCATTCCCGTTGTGACATAAAGGACAAATAAGCCGACAAATGTGCGTACGAGATCCAAGACCTGTAGCTTATGAGACGTTGAAGTTCGTTTTGATTGTGAGTGCCAGATATAATGTTAGGTATAATAGAGGCTCATGCAAAGCACTGCTACAGCCACGTAGGTTTCAGGAGCGCAAATTGACAGTCAAAAATACCGCATTGTAAGCCTGATCATGTCTTTTGTACAGATGCAAAGATTGAGGGCTGCAGCATGTGGCAGCACGAAGTGACGTCGAAAAACATGAAACTAACAATGTTAATTGGGTCGAATATAAAGTTACGCATCTGTACGCAGGGAAAGAAGTTATTCCAGTGCAAGTCTCCTCATTGTTATCTCCCTTCTTTCCCCAGCGATCGTTAACAGTGTATATTTGCGCCGTGCCCTACTTCAACAAGAGGCAACAGATTCGAGGGTAACCTCGCAATGTTCGGTTGCCAAGGCTTCCACAACTCTCTCAGAGGCAGCTGCACGCAACCAACAGAGAAGCTTAACCAAACTTTATACTACAAGATCAAAGGAAAAAAGAAGACTTGATGCCTTCAGTTCTTTATTATTATCTGACAAGTGTCGGCACGGCATAGTGCGACTACAGTCAGCACGGTATAGACATAACATAATACGTTTCGCCAAAAGTATATTCGAAAATAATACCAGAGTGGAGTGCGCTTATAGGAGATTTAAGTCAACAGCTTAGCATGATCTTGCGTTTGAATTTTAATAGTGGTACATGCCTCGCGCAGGAGCGTCACGCTCGACTGAGGCCCCCAGACTTGTTTAAAATTTCTAGACACCTGACGGCCTTATCTGTAGTCGCTGATGCAGCGAGCGCGGTAAAAGTGTTCCCGAATCAGTTCCTGCCTCTCAAGTCACGCTCGTCCACCGGCTGCAGTCAATGGTACGACGAGCATATTTCTCCTTCGTGGCGACTACATGGAGAATATTCGAGCATAGTCAAACTTGAGCTCGTAGTCGCTGAACCTGCTGACCGAATACACGGTGACCTTCAAGCCGAGGAGCTTAACGACGAAGGACTCTTCCTCGCTGGGGTACAGCGGGCTCACGAAGACCAGGCCCTCTTCGTTGGCCCCCGGACAGTGGGTGATGAAGCTGTGGATCAGCATGCATGCTATGCTCGGTGAGTCTGCCGCCAGCATGTAGAAGTACCAGGTCCTGTCAGTCATCGCGTGCACCACGCTGTAGCCGGCCACGGAGCCGTCCGGTCTCAAGGCCACCTCGGTCACCGCGCCCTCCTGCTCCACGTTGATCTTCACGACGTGCGACCGGTCGACACTCGCCAAACCCACGTCGTACCTGCGTTGCATGTATGCGGAGCCCATACATCGTTATAACAGCGGACATCGTTATAACGAACGCGTTTGGGTGCGCTCAGAATACCACATGGTTGAGGAATCTATAGTTCGTTCCAGAAGCTGGCTGCATCACTGTGGAGGCTACGCTGTTGCAAGCAGTCCGCCCACTGAGGGCTCCTAACTCACCGTGAAGGAAAGCGACAAAAGGCACCTGGTTCTTACGGTTCCACCTGCCCATAGCTGAGACGGAAATGTCATTTCAAGGCCCCCTTCATGTTGGTTCGACGTGGTCAGTGGGCGGGCTGTTGACAACAATGTGGCCTGTACAGTGCTTTATGCAGCTTCTGAAATGTACTATACGTACAGCGTTTCTAACACACGTCCCACAGCCCCGGCGTCACTGCGTTTTGCGTCTACTTACTTGAGGCCGCTGTCATAATCGTTTAAAAAAACTTAAGGCGCGATAGTTAAATGATCCAATTTCGCATTGGAAGTGCAATATAACGTAGAGTATTAATCTATAAACTACTACGTTCTTAAAAAAGTGAGGGGAACTGACGTCAGCCGTTATATGAAGAAAATGAGTGAATTCAATTACTGCAGTAATTGAACATTTTGCGTTTCCTCAGACGAAAAATTCGTTTTCACCATTCACTGCCAATTATTTGTTGGGGAAAACTGCTGCCACAACCGAAGGTTGGCTTTTACCGTTTACTTTGTCAGTTGCTCTTAAAACAACGAGCGAACATTTCGCGCAAGAACAGTCATTGTCCTCTCGGACGATAATGCTACCGAAACAAACGAACGGATAATCAGTACGTATACGCCTCTCGAACGACGGTTGGGATGTAAAGGTCTGGTCAGGACGTCCTTGCGAAGGGTACTGTGATTCTATCCTTGTTAAACGGCGGATTTATTATTTCCACAGTATCTCAAAAACCACCCAGTCACGTTACTTTGTATTGCAATAGCCACATCAGGGTATTGCGGAATCCAAGATAGAAGTCGGGAACGTTCCAGAACTTCCGTGGTAACAGCGGACAGAACTACGGGGTGGTCGAGAACGGTGGTTCCCCACTCCGGCATCGTTCCTGCATTATCTTCAAATATCTATACCGAACTCGTCGCAGTTACCGTGCGGTTACTAATTTTGCATTTCCGGTGATGATGATGGCTCAAGGCGGACAAAGGCAAAGAGCCTCATGACTATGATGGTAGGTCTTCATGGGATCCTTCGATAAAATGTTATCGTTGGGGGTTAGTTTTGTATAGATCAAGGATTTAAACAGGGGTTAGTCAGGATGCTTCATGTTTCTGAGACACCTCGTTACTTTCCCCTCGGTACCGTTCTTCAATAAATAGAAGAGAGGGGGGAGGTTTAAGTTTGCTAGTTTTGAAGGAACTGTACTCTGTGGTTCTTAACTACGATTAACAACGACGACAAGAAGAAGAAGAAGAAGAAGAAGAAGAAGAAGAAGAAGAAGAAGAAGAAGAAGAAGAAGAAGAACAACAACAACAACAACAACAACAACAACAACAACAACAAGAACAACAAGAACAACAACAACAACAGCAAAAATACGCACCCGCGAAGCCTTTCCCAAAGGTCCTCCTCGTACCGGGTGATGGTCACCCCTTCTGTGTGCTCTAGCTCCAGCCTCTTGGGGTCCAGCCTGGCGGCCCTGGTGCGACCGAAGGAAATGTCGGAGCGGAGCATGAAGAGGTGCATGCGGTCGAAGAGCGGCTCGAGCGCAGTGACGCAGCGCATGTACTTGTTGTCGTCGCCGCACTTGTCCAGCGCAGCCAGCAGTAGCTCAGTGCCGATTCGCCTGCTGCGGACTCCCTCCTTGACCACCAGCAGGCTGAGGTACGCCACGCCCTCGCTGTAGCGCACCATCGACACGGTGCCGTACACCTCGCCTGGATGCCACGCGGATGTACCAGCGAACTCTCGCAAAAACGCCCCCGAGACCGGTTCAAGAGCCGAAACGTTCGCCTTGGTTCGCACGTGGCGACCGGCACATGTCGGTACGCGCGCACCACCGTTCAAAATTTCTTCCTTGGTTTTAGGCAGCAGCATCTTTCAGGCGAACAGGCCATACTGAGGCGTTTGAATTGAACTGTACCGACAGTGTCACAAACATGAAATTGAGCCTTAAGCGCGAGACACATGGACGACTGGTGCATGCGAATCACATGCGACTGATCGTTACGACGGTCGCCACGACTAGTCTTACGCGTGAATTTGAGACACATGGTATGGTCCGATGCGCGCGTGCGATGCGTCGTCGGCGCCGCTCCGCCCACTGTTTTAGCTCCATGGTTGCCTCCCTGTTCAGGCGCACTCCGGCCGATTTAGATATGTTCAAGAGAAACCCGAGCAGGAAAAGAAAATTTATAACTTGAAGTGAACGTGAATAGTGTTAATACGTTATACATTGGATTTTTATATGTTCCGCCGCGGTGGCTCAGTGGCTAAGGCGTTCTGCTGCTGAGCACGAGGATGCGGGTTCGATTCCCGGCCGCGGCGGCCGCTTTTCTCATGGAGGCGAAAAGAAAAAAAAACGCCCGTGTGTACGAGATTTCGGCGCCCGTTAAAGATCCCCAGGTGAACAAAATTATTCCGGAGCCCTCCACTACGGCGTGCCTCATCGCCTACGTTGCGTCATGGCGTTAAACCCTGCAATCAATCAAATCAATCAATTTTTATATGTTCAGTACAGCGGTGTGGGAACATTTACCACCAATGGTTCCGCTCGTCCATGCTGTAGGTACTGCTGGCAACATGTGTCTACCAGGCGGAGAGCGCGCGGATCGGCGGCGGCGGCGGTGGTGAGGTGCTCGCAACAAAATACTCGGAATTGCCACTGGCGCCGCCTCGGGGAGGGGGTGGCTTTGAAAGGAACTTTCTCAGGGATGACACCTTCGGGCTCTCATTGGCTGTGTGTGGCCGCACGACGATCGCAACGATGGCACGACTGCATCTGTCTTGCCAGTCGCACGTCGTGAGCCTCCTCCGACCAGCGAACTACGCCAAAACCGGTCCTAACGATCAGTCGTAACGATCAGTCGCATGCGAATCGCATGCGCCACTCGTCCATGTGTCTCGCGCTTTAACCTACCATCTCTAGCGTCTCGTCGTAACGTTCTTCGTCTGTGTCTTTTCCTTAAAATATTCATCACCCCTAACTACGCAGCGAATTCATCCTAGCGCCTCATTACATTTCTGCTCCTTTAGACCCCTCGAATAAAGTCAGGATACCCCACGCACGGATTAACGCCTTCTCACAGTCTTTTTTCCCCCGGACTGCCTCAGAATGGAACCACCTTCTCGACCCTATTGCCTGCATACAAAATTCGGTATTGTTCAAAAACACCTTAGCTAACATTGGATATTAAGAACATTATGTACTTACCTGCCTTTAATTACTGCTTACTGTACTTTTTTGCTTTGTTACCTACCTAACTGTATAATTACGAAATGTTTGTGCTTTATATTGCCTCTAATTTCACTCACTGTATTTGTGTATTACCCACTCCCCTTTGTAATGCCTTCGGGTCCTGAGGGGTATAAATAAATAAATAAATAAATAAATAAATAAATAAATAAATAAATAAATAAATAAATAAATAAATAAATAAATAAATAAATAAATAAATAAATAAATAAATAAATAAATAAATAAATAAACAAACAAACAAACAAACAAACAAACAAACAAACAAACAAACAAATAAATAAATAAATAAATAAATAAATAAACACGACAACGGCGCACGGCTGGGCGCGAGCCGGCTGAGCGCGAGGCGTCATCCCAGTCGTAAACGATTGTGGCGCTACAATTCACTATCCGAAAATTGGTCGACCGCCCAGCTTCCGAAAGAGCATCCTCTTATGCGAGTCCAGCAAGGTATACAAACTGTGTAGGCGCGTTATTCGCTGACGTTTTGTTATGGCCACTATAACTCGGCTTTACACCCCCCCCCCTCCCCCCCCCTCCCCCCCCCCCCCCCCCCAATAAAGACTGTTGTCGCAACTACCGTAATATCTCGTCATTTCACGTCTCAACCAACCGAACTGCGTGAAACGCCGTTTTTTACGTCCATAGCGCTTGATATGGCTGTTACGTGGGTAGTCTGAACATAGCCTAAGGTCGGGTGCAGAATGCTGCCGCAACTGTCGTAACAACTTTAAAAAATGACGTAATTTTACGTCTCAGCCAACCGAACTGCGTGACGTGCCGTTTTTGGACGTCCATAGGTCACGATATGGCTTTTGCGTCGGTAGTCTGAACGTAGTGTACTCCCCTTTACCTGAGGCAATGACAGCATCTGTTTGAGGGAAGATGTCTTACGATAGCGGATCGCATTGGCTGTGGCGTTATCAAGGTATACATTGTAAGACATGCTTTTCGACGGCAACCGGCAACACAAGGGGTTGTTTTCATGAGGGTGTGAGCATAAGCGTTTTCTGCCATGTTCGCACCGGCGTGTCTGCATTATGAAATACCTTAAACGGCTTCCCCCAAAGTATCGAAAAGTTACCGTAGGTCGCCGCAGTGTGCGCGGCAATTGTGGATGTGCTCGGTTTACGGTGAGCAAGAATACTGATTGTGCGAGTCGATGCGGCATCTTGGGATTACGATATCAACTTTATAAGACACAAAGCTTGACGAAGACAGCGAACAGAACGGAGCATGCTCTTGAAAATATGTTCTGGGGAAACAGTGCAGGAGAAGGAGGAGAAAAGCGGAAGGAAAGGCCAAGAGGTTATCCAGGCTTAGAGCCCAGATTGCTACTCGGCACTGGGGAAGGGGTGTTCAGGGGATAAAAGAGATGGCAGGCGAAAAAGGGGGGATAGGAGCGGGGTCGCGCACACACTTTAGTCCCTTCGTGGGCACTACAGTCTCTCAGCTAAACCTGTGTCCTTCAAACAGTGCAGGAAAACGGATAAAAGAATAGAGGGGCTCTACAAGCGCTACAAACACTGCACTCAACTATGTATATTACCACGGTTTTAGCGAACTAGAGAGTATCTGGAATGCTTACGAAGACATATTTCGAGCATAGGCACATCCGCACCGGCCTACACACATTTTACTTGTCGGTCTAGCAGGAACTTTCTGTGAAAACATTTGGCGTATTTCGGAAATCCCGGTTTGCTGCTTCGTGACTGCGAAATGGCTCTTCCCATATTCCCCAATACAAAGCGCAGTTCTGATCGTGCATAAGCTACCTTCATCGCTGACTGCAACCAGGAAGCTGTCCGGTTGCATCTTCCACGATGTCTCGATAGTGCTCTTGGCGAACACGTAGTTGGTCTGGAGGCGGATCTTGTAGGCCTGGTCCAGCTCTTCAGGACGCATCGCCCTGATCACGTAAGGCCGAGGTGACCTGCCTCCAGAACTGCAACGGAAGGAACCACCGCATGAATGAATGAATGAATGAATGAATGAATGAATGAATGAATGAATGAATGAATGAATGAATGAATGAATGAATGAATGAATGAATGAATGAATGAATGAATGAATGAAAATTTTACACAGAGGAGCTACTTCCAGTAGAGCACGGTACAGATTGGTGCAGAAATTAAGTTCAGTAGATTGCTCGGAGGCAAACAAAATACGTGTGTATAGTTGTGTTCAGTGTACAGACTGAACAAAACGAAACTGCTGGGGCTTCGGTCAATAAAGGCATTCGCACTTTTGTTGGTGGTGGGCACTACTCCGGAATTTACGTCTCCAGGGAATAAATGTCGTGCTGGGTAAAGGGGGTTTATGAATAGAAGCCTCGTTAAACCTCTTAAATACCAAAATATACCAAAGCAAATCCCAATCATGCCAACGCTTGCATAACAGTTTACGCTAAACGGGCCTAATTACATCTACTACAGCGATTAGACCAGACATGAAGTCACACAGCCATCAGTGCCATCGATTCAAGAGTAAACAATCTTTTTAGTAAAATTACAATCTTGAAAAGATTCAACAGGCAGAAGGCACAAGCGTATTTTTTTTTTTCTTATAGCGACAACTTGGTTTTAGGGGAAAGAGAGGAAGGTAGACCATGTAATGCCAAATTCCTACTGTAAGATAAGTCATGGCCAAATGGTCCTTGAACTGAGCGTGCGCCAAATCTGTGCGTTGAGGTCTGTAGGACGGTCAGGAGGTGGCTCGCACCCGCGGCGGTGTCTCCGTGGCTAAGCCCCTGATCTATGAAACGCAAGTCGCGTGTTCGATGCCGCTTTCCGCCGGCCGTTTGATTATTTTTTATTGATGGAAAAAAAAGGCGCCTGTGTAGAGACTTCGTAGTTATGAGGTTTCGTAGCGATTTCGTAGTTACCTGCTCGGTTTCAATTGCCCTGTCTCGATTTTAGTTGTGCACATGTTCATGAGGGTTTAGTATAAGTAAAGCGTGATCGGACAATTTAAACACAGAAATTATTAGGCCGCACCAATATTTATGCCCCCACACTTCTATCCCGCTTTCGTTTTCTTCTGCAAGTTTTTTTTTAATCCATAGAAATATTTGGGCTGATAACCTAAGGTTTCGGAGTTCGATATTTCATGTTTTTCCTCGTTATTTTCCCCAGTCCAGGAAACCACTAGAGCCACCAAGCGCGCTCCGCAATAGCGAGCCTGAATACGAAGTGCAAAATCGCAAAACATATCGAAAGTACTACCTCGCGTGGTACAGTTAGGCATGTAAACATTACGTAGAGGACAGGTAGCCCCGAGAATATTAAGTGCAAAGCACATATGTTCTTGAACAAAAATTACAGCCTACTTTAAATTGAGAATACGCTAACCTTGGTCTTATGAGAGCAAAGAAACGCTATTAAGAAACGACGCAGTGAGCAGGTGAAAGATCAAAGAAGAATTAACCCAGGCCCAAAGTAAAGCAAAATGCCCGCCTCATTCTGTGGCGAGGGTGCCGATCAAACACAATATAAACAATGCATGAGGACGCCGATGGGCATGGGGCAGGCAATGAATTCCCCTATAAGGAGTTTTGACGTATTTTTATTTCGTTCTACGACAGAATCAGGCCAAGTACTCAAACTGCTCACAACCAACTGCATTGCCCCCAACTCAACCCCCTACACCGGGCAATAAGGGCAGAGGAAATGTCGCTTTCAAACGGCTTTTTTTAAAGCGCTACAACGCACAGACAGGATTATGTACGACTGTTCCCGACCACCTATCACGGTCTATCGCGTATAATGAGGCCACTGAAAGACGTTCGGCCGCTCACCTCGACTCCTCCAGTTCGGAAGAGGCATAATCCGCCCTGGCCGCGGAAAGATGGCCCAGGGACGGCTGCCTGCCCGTACCGCTCATTAAGAAAGTGCGCCTCGGAGACAGATTCTCCGACGACTCCTTGGCTTCCAACGGCCGGCGGAGGCAGCAGTCGAACATGATGGCCAAGCGCTTCTTTGATACCTCCGAGAGCTTCAAAAGGGAGGGCGAAGAAAGCGTGCGGTGCTTCCTCGACCGCGGAACCCCGGTTGCGAAATCGGCGGCGGTCGAATGTCGTTGGGGCCGCACGCTGCCTACCGGGCCCCCGGCGACGACAATTTGATGGGGAACTTGGGGCCGGCTCCGCGAAGGCCGATGAGGTGCCCCCAGTCGAGGTGGGCTGCGAGGCGTTCGGACGAATTTGAAGAAATCGCGATGGCCGCTGCGCCGAGAGCACGCTCGCTCGTGCGATCCCTGTGATGGTGGCTATGACAGTGGAGACGGGTGCTACAGCATAGGCGCATACCCAACAGGAAGGTGACTGGTGTACCATGTGTCTCACGTCGCTGCGGGGCCTACGAAGATGATAAAACCTTTATTTCTTCCAAAACTGGGGGAAATAAGCAAGGGAAAATTGAAGTCTGCTGGGATCTCTCTCTCTCTCTCTCTCTCTCTCTCTCTCTCTCTCTCTCTCTCTCTCTCTCTCTCTCTCTCTCTCTCTCTCTCTCTCTCTCTCGCCTATATTGGCCTGCAGCCCTTGGAAGCGAGCGGCACCTCGGCAATTTGCAGGACCTTGAGCTGTATTTTCGGTTCTCAGATAAGCAACAAACAGTCTGCAATTGCTCCCCTCTACTGATGGCTAAAAATGCTTTGGTTGTTGAGCATCCCAAGCCCAAATCTCGCGCGCGAGTGTGGCTCGCTGTGTGCTCGACTTGCCGTGATCTTTGTACAGTTCGGCATTAACGTGGCTTGATGTTGCAGGTTTGCGAAACGCATTAGCTTGTAGTTGACGCCAAGCATGCAGACTTACATCTTGAAAGCATCTTGACACGGCGTGCGACACGAGGTTCGCGTAGACGTGACCGACGAGGTAGACGCCGCAGTACTCGCCCCGACTTCCGCTCCTGGCGAAGCAGCAGTCCGCGATGGGGAAGTGGGAATGCACGGGTGATGCGAAAGAATTCTTCTTGGCCAATCGCCCTAAGTGGGTATGTTCTAAAGAAATTAGGAACTCTTCTTGGCCAATCGCCCTAAGTGGGTATGTGGTGCGGACGGACGGACGGCGGTGGACGCGTGATTCAGGGTCGCTTAAGAAGTGCATTCGCACTTTAAAAAATGCGGGACATTGTTTGACCCGCTGGGACTCGAACTCTGACCGTCACCATCAGCACCCAGGACTCTACCTCGGGACCACAAGGCCGAACAGCGGGAGCTTTGTGGCCGTCGCTCGAAACAATAGAGAGTTTTAGCATAGCGTGCTCCGTCCGCTAACGCTACGGCGGCGGGTAGCGGGGCGCGACTGGGGAGAGCAAATTCGTCACGGTGGGGTGGATTAGTTCCGCGCGGCCTGCCTTCGCCATGCCCGCTCTTTCCCTCCGCTGAGGGGCAACCTCCTCGCACTCCCCGCGCGCGCATGCGCAGTCCGCTCCCGCTACCCGCTAACCTTTGCGTAGCGTACGGGAGCCGCTATGCTAAAACTCTCTAATAGCGGGAGCGTTCAAAGCGAACCAGTGTCTGTGCCTGGCTTGTACCCACAGGGAACCGTAACTTGATGTTTTGGAGATGCGGCAGATTTCGCAGTTTAGCAATGGTGCTTCGAGATCACTCACCATGGTTTTAGCCCTGGTGAACACAACGGCAAGTGCGATAGTTGTCTCTTTCCTCACCGGGAACTCTGGTTAGACCGGTTTCATTTCACCGCCCACACGGCCAAACTTTAAAGACGCTCCGGTGCCGGTGAGCGTCCTCCAGGATGTACATGAACGCTTCCGCATTCAAAACAGATAAAGACTATTTAGTTTCCCTTTCAAAGCCCCCGCCCTGTGGAGGGCATCATCCCTGGTCCGGGATTCCCATTCCCTGGCTGTAACTTCTTGGCTGCGCGGGCCCTCTTCACCAGGTCAAGCTGGATTGTACGGTCCTTGCTGTTGAACCACTCAGTCCAGTGTTTAAGAGGAGAGAGAGAGAGAGAGAGAGAGAGCGAGAGAGAGAGAGAGAGAGAGAGAGAGAGAGAGAGAGGGAGGGAGGGAGGGAGGGAGGGAGGGAGGGAGGGAGAGAGGAGAGGGAGGGAGGGAGGGAGGGAGAGAGGGAGAGGGAGAGAGAGAGGGAGAGGGGGGAGGGGGGAGGAGAGCAAACGGAGGTCATTGAGCCGTCACTCGGTGGGATGGGCTCGCCTCAGTACAGGTACACCCTTGAGTATTGGCTGTAGCCCTGGCATGGGTAAGATATGTGGTCAGCATGACGGGGGCTGGTCAGCAGCCCCCGTCAGCAGCTCCCACTGCTCGGAGGAAGGGTTAGGATTGAGAGGGAGCGATGGGGTGTTTTGACAGGCCCCACCATGTGGTAGTTGGTATTAAGAGAGCATCTCGTACTTCAGTAGACAGCTGCTCAACAATGTGTCCAACAGCTCAGGGGAAGAACGGATAAAGAAGGGCGGTAGGGCTGGGTTGTTTACGTATTCCAGGAGTGTATTCTGTAGATTACTAATTATTGGCAAAATTTGCATTGAGCCGTTTATTTATTGAGCCAAAAAACAAATTAATTCGGCCTGGATGTTCGAATATGTGCGAGTGTAAGTGTCGGAGTCTGGTATGCTAGGGAGCTCTGTCATCTTAGAAAGGGCGCAATGGTTGCGAACATCTGCTTCCTACATGGTGGAAAACGACAATCAATACAAACACGCGATAGGCAGGCCCTGCCAGCCAAAGCGTGAAAGTCGGGGATAATATTCATTACAGGCGTGCACGGGCAGCAGCAGGTCGACTGCAGTTTTCCATTTGAAACATGCCCTAATGCCAAACTTTCAAAAGTGGTAACCCGCAGCCTTTCTCCAGGGCGTTAGAACACACGCGAGCGCGATAGCATATGCAACTAGGTCAACTCCCGGAAACAGCTGGAATGGAATTTATTCGTTTCTCTGCGTCATTGGCTAACGACCCGTCCAAGACGGCTCCGCGTCCTGATGGGGCAGTCCTTCCTTCTTCATTGGTTGGCTCTACATGGAGAAGATCCTGCTGTAGTCAAACTTGATCTCGTGTTCGGTGAAGCGGCACACAGATTTCTGGACGATCTTCCAGCCCAGCGAGCGCACGACGAAGGACTCCTCTTCGTTGGGCCAGAGGGGGGCTCACCAGGACCACGCCAACCTTCCTCGTTGACGGGCAGCAGAGCGCGACGTTTCGGATCAGCATGAGCGCAAAGTCCTGCGATTCGGCCGCCAGCAGGTAGAAGTACCAGGAACCGTCGGTCATGGCGTGAACCACGCTGTAGCCGGCCACAGAGCCGTCCTCTTTCAGCGCCACTTGGGTCATCGAGCCTTCCTCATCGATGTGGGCTTTCATCACACGGGAACGGTCCACGCCCGACAGTCCTTGGTCGTACCTGCACAGTCCGACAAATGTGCGCGTGTGCATTTGAACTGCCAAGCGAGTCGTCAGTGTTAGAAAATGATGTGATTCCTCGACTGTACATGACTTTAACGTTATCGTTGCAACAACGTTCAGTTAATTTATCCATACGTTCTCAACGTGGTTCTGTTATCATATTTTGAAAAAAAAAAGAAGGTAACCGGCTTTTTAAAGACAAACTACCACGCTTTAAGACGCTTTCTAACGCGAAACCCAGTGAACGACACTGCCATTCATGCATCGCCGCCAACTGGCTCACGAGCTGTTACTATGCACGGAAACCCCGCGTGTAATGCTGCAACTGACCCTTTTACTGTTGTTACTGTACACCGAAACCACGCGTATAAAGCTGTAATTCATGCGTAATTAGCTACTGTTTAATCCATCTCCATTTCTTTGCCGTCACACACGATATATGAGCGCAGCTGTGTTGGCCGCACTACGTTGACATTCTTTGCAGCTCGAATTGCAGTCGCCGACACCCTCGGAAGAGAGCGCTCTGCGAAAAGACAAAAACGTCAAAACAGCACAAAAAAGAACACCTACAGTTTGCACCTTCTGGACCTTTTACTCTGTCGACGACGTAAAAAGTAAATATATTGAGTAATGTGGATACACACCGTTTTCATCGTTGCTGGACGATTCAACACATATATAGTGGGTATTTCTCATGTGCGACATAGGTTCAATATGAGATAGTGTGACGTTTCGGGCATTTTAAGTATAGTCTGAACGATAAGCTGTATGGTTTTTAGCCCCTTTACCCTTCTCCTCCTTCTGTCTTATCCACTCGAAAATACGGAAATTGCTCGTATATCGCTCATAAAACGTTCCCTATACGAATTTATGTGTATACAAAATTTTCGCCTTTGCTGACACACCACCGGAATAAAAACAGCGTTATGTGTCCGCAACAAATAAAAATAGAGTACGACACTAAAAAAAATTAACGATGGTTTTGCCCCTATACCAACGCCAGAAGCGCCAAGTCATGGCCCGTATGAATTGCGTATTTGCGGAGTATACGGAAAGCATCCGGAAAACATAGTGGCGTATTTCGTGCTTTAATTAAGACAATAGGCGGAAACTGTGTCAAATGTTCCTATTCCGACAAATCAGTAGATTTTTTTGTTTTAGATAAATTTTCTGCATTAGTTAGGCCTGGGTGCGTAATTCTCCGTATGAATTCAGTATACCTATAGTTTCGTATATTGCTTTGCTGCAAGTGTCGTCTAAAGATGAGTCTTCTGCAGCCACTGCCAAATGACCGTTCCTCCTCTGTCCACGCCCACCCATCACACCTCTCGCCCTCCTCAGGACGAATTAGATGCAGGTTTGTTGAAAGCAATTCAATTTTCCCGCCTTCCCACTGCTCACGCGCCATCTGCCGGGACAACGCGCATCTTTTTGTTAATCTTTCGTTTCTTTTTCTGCCTGCGACAGCACAAGCTCGAGCTGTTGTTCTGTGGGCTTTTATCACGCCAAGGACACATTACTCTCCCTCTGGGTGTCCGCAAAAGAATGAAGCATAGGCTGACGAATTTAGTGCCTAGTGGAGCCCTCCACCCCCTTCCAAATACCCCCTCCTTTCTGAGTCCACTGGTCTCCCCTTTGCCCAATAAAGATTTATACATACGTACATTTGGCCTTTCTGTGCCTTTTTTAACCCGTTTTTATTTTTAATTGTATTTGGTAAAAACAAATCCTACGCGTATTCTTCTTAGACAAACGCTGGTGCTCGACGTTATGAACTTCTATTTTGCGTCAAATCAATCTGAAGTTGCTTTTGCGCCGAATAATGTTGACATATGTGGTGGCATGCCAGAGTTTTAGTACCTTGGATATGTCCTGCCTGCATAACTTTGGGTTCGAGGCCTCTTTCCGTTGGGCCGGCAGCTGAATATAGTGACAGACAGACAAGCAGACAGACAGACAGACAGACAGACAGACAGACAGACAGACAGACAGACAGACAGACAGACAGACAGACAGACGGACGGACAGACAGACAGACAGACGGACAGACAGACAGACGGATGGACAGACAGACAGACGGATGGATGGACGGACGGACGGACGGACGGACGGACCGGCAGACAGACAGACAGACAGACAGACAGACAGACAGCAACATCTCGTTTTTGTAGCCCAAAAAGGATTATCGTCTTCAAAGCACGACAGCCCACTGATCTCGAATGAAACAAGTTCCATTCTGAAGCATGCAGGGCAGGGCCGTACTTGCAGAGTTTGTCCAAAAGGGTCTCGTCGAACGGCTTAATGGTGACCCCCGGCATCTCTGGCACCGCCAGCTTTTCAACATTCACCTTGACAGGTTCAGTGCGACCCAGCGCCACCTTGGAGCGCACCATGAACAGGTCGAGGCGGTTGAACACGGACTCGAGCGGAAAAATGCAGCGCATGAACTTGTTCTTCTTGCCGCACTTCTCGAGCACGGCCAAAAGCAAATCGTTGCCAATCTTCTTCGCGCGCAGTTCCTCTTTCACCGCCAGCAGGCTCAGGTATGCCACGCCCTCGCAGTAGTCCACCATCGACACAGTGCCGTACAGCTCGCCTGGAACGCGCGAAGAAGAGCATCTAGGATTGCTCGGCCATCTCAACAAAGACTGTGTTTACAAGTCCCCCACAATTTCTAAAACCACCATAGGAGTATAGCACCAGTATGTCGGCTTTAGTGTGTAAAACCATCATAGGAGCTAGTATCGCATGAGTAAGTCGGCTTTAGTGACACAAGGGCTCTGGCACCGAAGCGTGCCATGCCCGTGTTCGTTGGTCTTTCGGTGCTTGTAAGCAAAACAGTGTGATGGAAACAATCATAACCAGCAACGGTGGCAGAACTTCTAAAAAGTATGCCGGGTAGTGCTGGGCGTGGTGGTCTTTGATGTCGAGGGCAAAGTTTCTGCTCACGGCTTGGGCTCAAAACTGAACATTCCCCTTTCTTGAGTAGTGAAGGAGATCTTGCTCGCAGTTGCACTCCCCCGAAGTATGTCCCACCAGTTTTGGCGACAGGCACGTATGTGGTGTTCCTGGTATCTCTTTAATCCCTGTATTTGCACAGCAGATAAATGTATGCCCTAGACGCATTTTCATCACTGACGCATGGGGTAAAACTTGTGTGATGAATCGAACCCGGCCCAAGCAAAGGACACAAATTCAGTCAGTACAATTCCACTTGGTGAACGTAGATGCCCAGCAGAGCTGTTTGTGTGTTACTGGTTGGCCAAAAGCTCCCGTCGGAAAAGAGCCGTCTCGCCTGGAAGCGTTAACGGAAATTGTAGCATCGGCGGTAACAAGCCTGTAGCGGCCAGCAGGACATATTTACTGGAGTGATTTCTATGCACATTTTTATGAGATTTATAAAAAACAGAGCAATTGCACATAAAAAACTAAGAAGTGCGATCCCACAGTTCAAATTCAAAAATGTGCCCAGAATGAGAAGCTTTTCTCGTTATTATGTGCCAACGTAAAGCTGCAAGCATCAGCGGTTAAGAGCCCGGCTGGCATTTTTCAGCACGACTTTGTTGCTGCTGTTCTATGCTGTTACCGGCGCAGGTATGAGACCAGCAACACGATAAGCTCGAGCTATGTATTTCCTTGATAAACGCCACACAAAATGTCGACATGCTTGAGCAAGGTTGCAAGATATAAGCGTGTTTTGCCCACCTGCCGTGCAATGAAGGTTTCGGTTTCTGATTCCCCACGAGCCTATTTTCCAAGTGACATTAATTTTCCAAAATAGTAGAAATGGTGTAGGTGGTAGCCGATGACATGAAATTCTTAGTCGAGTATTGTATGCGCCATGCTAACAATACGCGACTGCGACATTTATGACATAAAAGACTACATAACCCTTTGTGCCTGTGGGCTTTGCGTGTACCTCTGGCAAATGCTAAGGGGCTACATGTTGTGCGCCGAAACATCTAGTCCCTCTTGCGAGTGCCCGTCCCGGTTGGAGCTTTCAGCAGAACAGACTTGGGAGATGGTGGTCATATATAGACATCTCGCGCGATCAACCACAACTGAGATTCGTGAGCGATCCTGAGACTGATCTATCTTTCCACGCTTCCGGGAGTGTGTGAGAGAGAGAGAGAGAGAGAGAGAGAGAGAGAGAGAGAGAGAGAGAGAGAGATAGAGAGAGAGAGAGAGAGAGAGAGAGAGAGAGAGAGAGAGAGAGAGAGAGAGAGAGAGAGAGAGATAGAGAGAGAGAGAGAGAGAGAGAGAGAGAGAGATTGTCCTAGCGAATGCCGTTCTGGCCCCACTGGTTTCACGTAACACCAATATCAAACTCCTACGAACCATCGGTACGCGATGTCTCCATGGCAGATTTCTAAAGCTGTACGAGTTAATGGCGCATGTGCGATCTAGCTTGCGCCCCGTCCTGTGATATTAGCCTCGAATATTACACCGCTTACGAAGAAATAAAAGAAGGGTGTAAACTCAAGGGAAAATACCTCGACGATTACAAAACATCCGTGCCATGAATGTACCGGCGATTTAGCCTAATCGCAGCGCTTGCACATTACCGTACGTCATGTGGACTCCACCAAAGACCAAATGCAACGTAGACATCCCCTTAGATGCTTTTTAAACACTGTATGCCACGTAAATGCAAGAAAAGCTGGGCAGTGCAGAATAAAAATGTCTGCGAGACATAGCTCATTTTCACCGTCAGTCAGAAAGCGATAGATGCTTTAGGAAAGCACGCTCGCACTCGCCACTTGCAGTACTCAACTTTATTTTTCAGGGCTGCGGAAATTTCCCGTGGACGCCGCAGCCTGCCGCACGAGCCTGTCTGGATGAGTGGACATTAGCTTCGAATTTGCGAAGGAACGCTCAGCGTTACGCAAATGTATTAGAAGGAATTCCCCACGCATCGCTTTATACGTCAGCTATATATGGCCCCCGAAGAGGACGCCGCTCAAGTATCAAGAAGGTTGAAACCGGTTGTGCCGCCGAGCTTGAACTCGCGAAAGGTTTCAATGACATTTTGTGCGGACACTTAATTTGTTCTCATAACTACAGCCGTAAATACAAGGGATTACTTGCTTAACGGGCGTGCCTCTTCATCACAGCAAAGCCCCCACACAGAAAAGCTTGATTGCTAACAAGGCTCTCATTTGCTGGCTTGCGTGCCGGCCAAGAAATGGCCACGGTATCCCAAGAATTCACACCTGTGGACAAACGCACGAACGAGTTCGTTACCGAAGGATAGCGCGACTGCGTCCCAAGACTCTCCGACAGGTGACGGGCGTTCATCACAACGCAGCTCATGGGCTCGAAAGATCAACGCAATGGTAAGCGAAACGTTTATCCGCCAACACATAAGACAACAAAAATGGGTGACAAATCATCCTTCCCAAATCATCAAAAAGGTTGAGATGTAAGGCGTTTTTTTTTTTTTTTCGAAATGAGCCAAACCCAGAAACCGGAACTGAGTGGGATAAAGCTGCACTGGCAAGAAAAACGTGGCAACTTTCCCCTGAAAAAGGGATGACAAGAAATTAGTTGAGATTACGCTTTGAAATCGTGTATGCAGATCGTAGTTCTTATCGAAAATGGGCCATATCCTGCGGTTTCACGGATCAAAATGAGCCAAACCCATTGCGTTTTGCTTGACTGTTAGTCTGTTTCATGGGTGTTTCCGGAAGTTATTAATTTATGTTATTTGTTTGCTTTGCGGAACTCGATTTTTATGAATTCGGACGGTTATCAGGAGATCGGCGAAATATCTAAACCCTAGATGTCAATTACGAAGTGAATGGAAGAAAAAGTGAACGAAGGGAAACTGAGATGTCAAACAATGATTTTATTTCGCCTCACTTGTCCCTACGAAATAACTCTAGCTTTATTTATTTTTTACTCCCATATTTACCATTTTAGTACTTAAGTAAATAGCCGCCGCTTTACAAGCACTGGCAAACACCCCCCTTCCTCTGACAATACGAACCACTTCATTAAGGCGAAAAAAGAAGACATGAGCAGCCTTCTTGTGAAGTGTTTTGGAAAGTCATGGCAAAGCACTGAAGAACTTGCTTATTTCATGAGTGTCTTCAGGCGTGGCCAAGAAAGTTATCCCAATGAAAAATTCTAAAAAAAGCTGGTAATGGGGCCAAGGACTCACCTTTCCTCCTGGTATAGTTCTAGGGTACTTGAAGCCCTGTTGCAAATTTTTAGTGACTTTCCCACCAAACGTAAATCGCAGCATGCTTGATAGTCAATTTAAATAAAGTTCTCATAAGAGTGCCAATATTGCTCGAATTTCATGAGATAATTTTAATTACTTGTCGCAGCATGCTTGATAGTCAATTTAAATGAAGTTTCCATATGAATGCCGCGTCAACTTGAGTGTATCAATTGAATATGAGCCATATTCAAACTCATCACCCCAATATTGCTCCAATTCACGGCATAATCTTTAATTACTTGTGGCCATAAACTTCCCCTAGCTGACATGTAAAATATATAATAGCTTTGACGGCGTTGCATTTAGGTGCGATAACAAACTTCCGCTTGTTTCTCAAATTCTCGCCAGGTGGATCTTGCTCATTTCGAGAAAAAAAAAAAAAAAACGCCTCATATGTTGTCAAAGGTGCCGCGATAGCTTTCTCTGTGCTTGAAGGGACTCATTTAAACAAAAAACAGCGCACAAACACGACAGAAGGATACAAGCACGCCCGTTCGCTGCGCCCGTTCGCTGTTCTTGTGTTCTGCTTGTCATTGCACTGTTTTTTCTTTATTTTGCGCCAACTCGCCCACGTCAAGCTACTGTTCAATTACCGCAACACGCTGTGTTATTTTGTACAGATTTCTTGTGGTATTCACCAAAAAGTAAGCGCACAAGTCACCTGTGTCGCTGACAGCGACTAGGAAGCTTTCTGGCTGCAGCTTCCACGAGGTCTCGATATTGCTTTTCGAAAAGACGTAGTTGGTCTGGCGGCGAATCTCGAAGGCCTCGTCCAGCTCCTCCTTCCGGATAGCACGGATGGTGTAAGGACGCTCCTGCCTGGACATCCCACGTAAACAGGAAAATAGAGAGTGAGAAAGCTACGAAGAGACTTATAAGGGACTGGGAAAGTATACGTTTGTCAGTTATAGGCCTGTGTAGGAAACAGGCTTTCGCTTCTATTTTTATTGTTGCCCCTAATACAATGCACAATGCTTCTACATTGTAGTATGAGCAGCGTTGGTTGCAGTAAATGTAAAATGATTTTTTTCGGTTATACCTTACTTAAACCTGCATGCTTGGTTTCTTCTCTCCTCCGGAGCCGTGAAACATCACCACCATGATATTATTCATGGTTCTTCCTATGAGTTCGGCGCGAAGCTCTGTCTTACGTTTACAACTATCGGAAGTTTACTCCGTCTCCCAGAAGCCAGCAGTTTTCAGTCAAGAATTTTTTAAAGCTGCTTGTAAAGTCACTGTTGCGAACCGAAAAAAATACCAATTCGCTTACGGTTCGGGTTCGTGTGGAATAATTAAGTTCCGGGTCAGTCCCGGTTTAACAGACTTACACACCGAACCAGTTTGTGAACCTGTTCGCAAGCCTGAACCGGTTCGCGAACCGGTCCGGAAGCTTAATTATAACTAAGTGTGAAAAAAATATTTCAGTGCGTAGTTCAAAGGGACCGCGACGAAAAAAAAAAAAAAACACAAGTTTGGTTCATTCAAAAGATGTGTTTGTTTCAACAGTAATGACGTCGGTCTTAATGGCAACTATCCCGTAGGGGAATCTTCCCGTAGGGGAACCCTGAGTAGTATGCGAAGCAGCCATGGGGTCGACTCAAGTTCCCATTAGTTTTCAGTTCGATCGCGGCATTGCGGGAAGAGAATGAGGGGAGCGGAGCACGCGCGCGCGTCATTTATAACGCGGAGCTACAGTGGCGCCCCCAGCGGAGTATGCAGCGGCTACCGTCGCGCCTCCAACCCTAAGCTGCTTCGCATTATCGCGCACAGAGCCGCAGGTGTTGCCATTCGTTGCGCAATCCCGGAGAGGAAAGGAGCTTCGGAGATGAGAGGAGGAATGCCGGAGAGGAGAGGTGAACGAGGCAAGGAGAGATGAGGAGGCGGAGGAGGATGCGCATGCGCAGTGGGGGTGTGGACGCCGCACAACGGCGGACGCACAACGGCGGAGGGAACAGGCGCGACCATAAGCTGCTCCACATCTAATAAAACAAGTTCACGGTTTGCTTTCATGGTTGCTTTGAACTCACTTGCATAGCGTGTAAGTAGATGCACCAGGGGAATCGCGCCGACTACTAACTTAGACAACTTAGGTATTGAGGTGCCATTCACGCCCGGAAAAAGCACATTCTACCGGCATTTTTACACCCATAACAATCGACAAAAAATGGTACAAAGGTTTTGGCAGTTTTCTATCAATGCGTAAACATCCTTTCCAGCCGCTCTTTTATGCAACGAGCCTCTATAAGTCGGCTTCACCTCTATGCAGAGGTGAATTGTTGGTACGAAAGTTCACCAAGTGTAACATAAGCAGCTTTATATAACAGCATGAAGGAATTATATTCCTCTGCATCTCCATGAATTTTAAAATAAATGTCGGCACATTTAGGGTGTGGGTCGCTGTTTGGCGGTGCAGCGATTTGGTGGCATGCCAGCCACTGCACATTTTTCGTATTAGGCGGGATTTTTTGTGAACCGGGCTGTGGGTGACTTCTCCCCCAGATCGGCCAGGGAACGCATGCAAACGTACCGTCAGATAGTCACGAACTACCGCCTAGGCATGCACAAATATGCTCCACCTCATAAATCCTCCAATAATATTACAGCAAGCCACCTGGAGGCAGCTCCAAACTAATAAAATCTATGACACCTGTAAATTACCATTGGTTTATCCAGGAGCTTGCCGACCGCAATTACCCCTACGTAAAACCGAAAGAAGAGATTTTGTTTATATTGTTAAGTCGCGGCAGGACACGAAAAATGAGTGATTATTAAAGATCTATTCGCACTATTTACAAGCTGCCATGGCAGAGTTCGCTCACTCTGCCCGCCCGCCTTTTCATCGTCGCCTTCGACGAGGAAATCTACGAATCTTGCTGTACGAATCTTGTAAATAGAGTATCTTCCCCGCAACAATGTATTGTATGGCTGCCTTGAGGACCACCCCCATAGCAGTCGGCAATTACTGAATTCAGAGCAGTGGGAGGGCGCGATGCGCAGCACCGACCCATCCATGCAAGTTTGGGCCGTGACAAGAACGCTGGAGGCCGCTGGGAGGCATGGTCTTGCTGCCACCCCCGTGACAAATAGCAGACAATCGCTTGCCTCTTTTTTGACGAAATTAGTTTTATTCTTATATCCAGTAAGGGGGCCAATACAAAAGACACCATAGCCCTGCCAACGCAGTATGACAGGTTTCGGGAAAATTAAAGCTAAATTTCATTTTTGTGGCATACATAACAGTAAAATATTACGCAAGAGAATTATCAAAAAACAATTCTTTCGTTATTTTAGCGTTGATTTTGTGTAGGTGTACCTGGAAGCGTAGGTACCTGGAAACTCCTTGAATGACACTGAGCACGCAATATTAACAACGGATGGTTAAACCGTTTTGTCGTGAACCGGTAACAGTTATTTATATTTTTCCGTTCAGTTCCGGTTCTGGTTCAGCGTGCTAAAAAAATAACAGTTCGTGTTCGGGTTCAGCTCCGGAAAAAATATCGGGTCGGTCCCGGTTTTCACTTCGCTTCGGTTCCGGTTCGACACCAGCAACATTTGCATTCTTACAGGGCATTAATTACTCTGATAGCGAAAACTGTGCCGCAAAACGGCACCGTTTCAGCTATCTGATGAACTAAATTTTCTAGCCTCCCAAAAAAGAGGTACTATTGGTTTACATCGCCATCAACTATGTCAACAGAGGGTGCAATTGGAGTGTGACAACAGAACCGCTTTCCCCAGCAGGGCACCACAGGTTGCTGCTTAAACACTCTCTGGCCAATCGCAAGCTGCTGCTTTGGCAGGCGTCCGCAGAATGCGTCCGCCGATGAAATGAAGACGGGAATGCGTTGGGTGGGAGCGTTTTCTGCGATATGTGCGCAACGCCGTGATTTTACACGCCTATCGTGTGGCCGCCGATAGAACCGACTCGACGCCGTGCAAGGCTTTACCCTCTTTCCTCCTTTCGAATGAACGCGTGAAGCATGCATGACATGGCTACCGAAAAAAGCAAGAAAGATGCATGACGGCTTGCGCAGGGAGACGAGCACTCTGACAACGCACACCTCCCCCCGTCAAGCCCATTCTCGTTTCACTTATCCAGAAGCCTTCTTTATTCTTACCTCCTGCGCGGTGTGCTATGAAAGTTAGTTCAGTGCTCAAGCGCGAAAACATGCGTTTAGATTTGGAGCCGAATCGTTTCGATGTCCATGCAACACACCCCCACACAGAAAACATTTTACGCTCCTTTCACCCAAAGAAAGCCGTGGCTTTCAAAAATTGAGAGCATGCAACCTACGCGGAGTGTTCACACGTCTCTACCTCATTATGCAACCTCGAGTCCTAGTGGACATGCCGCTGTATCGAAAGTGCGCCCTCATCATTGTTCCCTCTGAGGGCAACGTTTCAAGTGAATTTCAGTCGTATTTTGTTGCACGAGACAATATTTTGATTATCTTTAGTAGACCTTAAAGACCGTTCAGTGGAGCAATGCCAATGTTAAGCTGTCCGAAGGACACACATTCTCGTCGAAAAACTAACTCTGTGGGTGGAACTGCTGACCAGTTCCGACCTCTCAGTCCAGCGACGACTGGGGGAGCGGGCACGGCCGGATGTTTAGCATGATCCACGGAATCCTCGACTAAAGACGCCTCCCACAGGAAGGGTGCCCTAATATCAGCACCTTGACTCACAACAATGAAGTTTATTCATCATCCTTATCCCAGCTCTCCTTTCATTGAAAAAATCCCGGATCATCTGCACTAACGTGAAACCTGGGGAGGGGCGAAGCATGCAGTGTATAAGAGTATTCTTGGCGCCTTTGCATTTTTGCCCACGGAAATGAAATCGTCGGGGGTAGAGGTATACAGCTTTGCTGTAAAAATCTCGCGGCTTTGAAGCACGAAGCGTTCTAGCGTGAGGCGCTGTAAAACCAGTGTCCCGGTGTGTTCTTTAAGTACGCGGTTTTGCCCACCGAGATGAAATGTTCTAGCGCGAGGCGTAAAACGAGTGTCCCAGTACACGTTAAGTTCTAGCGCGAGGCGTTGGAAGTCCAGTGTACCGGTGTTTTATAGTACCGTGACCACATGAAATGACGACGACGGCCGAAGGCGCCGACAGCCAGATCCCCTAAGGGGCTTCGCCCCTAAAACATGGCGAACGGTCCTGCTGCAGCAGCTACGTAATGTTGTGAGAAAGAAGCAAACATTCCTGCTCCCCAAGTGTTGCCCAATACCGCAAAGAGGGTATGCTCTGTGTCTTTCTAAAACTTTGCTAGGCGTTAGAGCGCGCCTGCAACTCAGAATACGGCAGAAATTTCTCGTAGTCAAGCCTTGTAGTGCTTGACCTCAAAGTAATTAATAATTAATTCGTTATTATTAATTATAAATAATTGATTAATTAATTAGTAAATAATTAGGGTATGCTCTACTCACTGCCTTTCTAAAACTTTGCTAGGCTTTATAGTGCGCCTACAACTCAGAATTCGGCAGACATTTAAACCTTGTAGTGCTTGCCCTCAAATTAAATAAATAATTAATTAATCTATCAGTTATTTAATTAATTAACTAATGTGACATCATGCATTCAGTACATAAAGCGCTAATACACCCCAGCGGGTGTGCTTTATTTCATGGGTATCTATAGCTTTTTATACTAACAGCAGCCAACTGCCAGGAATGTGTGCCCTAAGCCAAAAATTTCGCTTGAGGTCAAACTACGTCAACCGGCACACACAACTTGACGTACAATGAGCAAACTGAGTACTTTTTTTTTCACTGGTACAAGTTTACGACGTTGGACCTCAAAGCATGACGTTAGACCTGACGTCCCATGCTTAGGCGTAACGTTGGATACTTTGAATTCAAGCCTTACTGCGTGCTAAGGAACGTCACGTTCATTATGGATCGATATGTGGGTACGAGTTGACTGCGTTGGTCCACTCCAAAGCGTGACGTTAAGCCAAACGCCGGTCTCTCTTCGCCCCACCAACTGCTGGGTATTAACAACCGTTTCGCAAGCGAGTTAGGAGCTTTAAAATAAGTTGGCTTCGCGATCAAGGCTTCACAAGTTTCCCGCGAAACCGGCAGAGGTAGACTAATAGTGCTTTGCACTAAAATACGAGAGGCTTCACAAAAGGTACTTCACGAAAAGGGCTCCAAGAAAAAAAAAAATTCTCCTTCACCAAAAAGCGTTCTTTTTTACACTGGCTTCACAAACAGATTTGACAAAATTCCCAAGAAACCGGCAAAGTGGTCTAATGGTGCTTCCGGGCTAAAAAAATCAGCAAAAGTGAGATAGCTCAGATTAGACCACCCTGCATTCGAGCTGCAATCCTGCTATTGAAGTATTTTAGATTGGTACTATCGGAAAACTAATGCAATGAGATCTTAGTCAAGGCAGCCTTTGGCGGCACTGAAAGCGCGAAGTAAAAGCTTGTAAAACACACGCGTGTATAAATCTGCCCTGATGTGCACGATTTAGGTTTTAGGTTTTTAAGAAAATTTGTTCGTTTGTTTCCGCCACCAACTGCATATCTATACCTGGCGAACTTCACCCCCTTTTCGTGCTAAAGTTGTTTCTGCGAGAAATGCTTATTCCCCTCGTTACAGTTTGGAGATTCCCCCCTCCTTTGCCTCTCCCTTTCCGTTTCCCTGTTCGTGCATACACCACATGAACGAGTTCTTTATTATCCGCACCCTACAAGAACATAGAAACGTGCCCGGTTGAGTTCTGTCTTGCATCGCTCCAGGCGGGGACATCATGTGTAGGAGTTGAAGAATTGTGCATTTGCGCTCGTCATAGCGGTAGTTCCGTTACACGCCGCGGTTATTTCCATTCATGACGAATATGGTGTGAACAAAAACACCGAGCGCAAAGGTACTGAGACAGCCGTTATAGCTGTAACACAAATGACCTGAAACGCTATAGATCTCCAATATACGTAAGTAAGGGAAGAAATTGAGACAGTTGGTTTCGTATTATTGTTAGACGGCGCTTTAGGTTACAGGACACACAAAATTATAAAGGACGTGCGAACAAAGTGAACAGTCTGAACTCCAATATCTAGTATACGGCGGTTCTGATAAAACCAAAACAGCTCATCGATCTTCGTTCCGTATTACGAAGAAACTCAAACAAGGCTTACTCAGTGGCTGCGGGAGGCTTGTGCGGGACCTCAGCCTTTGAGACCTTGGTCAAGGAGGACTTTGACCCCTTGGAGCGCGATAGGACGGGTTGCCCCGTTGCCACCTTCTCCATCGACTCTTTGGCCCGTGGCTCGCGGGCGGAGTCATCCAGCATAGTGACGTCGGGCTCCGTTGTGTCCTGCTTCGCCCAGTTCCTCGAAGAGAACTGTCCTGGGTAACCCGGGCTAGGAACCCCTGCGGCGGTCCTTCAGGGGGGATGCTCGGCCGGCCGGGATGAGGAAGCGGCGCGCTGGGACTGGTTCCGGCTGGCTTTCCCAGCTCCAAGGGTCCTCTTATGGGACGTGCGGCGGCAAGGTGGGAAGAAACGCCCACCACCGATGGAGCTGGGCGCTTGGAAGCCGCCGGGTCAAATTTGGAGGCACGCTCTGGGAACCCGCGCAGCGCTGGTACCGGTGGTGGTGGTGGCGGCCTAAAGCGCACACCTACTGGGGGTATTGTCCAAGAAAAAATTTTAGTCATGAAAGCCATTTAGGTAAGACGAAAATAGGGGAGCAGAAGAAATAGTTAAGTGAGTATGTTGAATTCTAGAGTAAGAAGAAAAAAAAGAGAAACTAGGGGAGCAGCGGAGTAGCAATACGAAATAAAAAGTTAACATGTTCCGAATAGTTCTAGCACAGCAGACGAGTTGTCTCTGAAATGAATGAGTGGACGTTCATCTCACAAACAAAAGAGATAGGCTGGGGATAACGGAAACGGGGAGGGCGGTCCCCACGGGGAGGGCTCTCGGCTCCACTCGACCACCACCCTGCACTCACGGGAAACCTACCGCACGAAGTCCGTAAAAACATCATGCTATACCCCCTTCCCCGTAATATGCACCCGTGCACCATGTCAACAGGAGGGAACCCATAGCAAAAGCCATATACAAGATCTATGGCAATCAACCAACAACGGAGTCTTATCCGGGTAGGTCCGCAACGGTATCCGCAGTAGTAGTCAAAAACAAGCACCGTTGCAGCCTCTCTCTTGCCGGCGACAATACTGCACAAGCGGAGGAAGTGGCCGTCGCCCTCGCCGTCGTACAAACTAATGCAGCGGTCATTGTCACTGACTCGCAACAGGCTTGTCGGGATTCCGCTAGGGGACGCCTGCACACAACAACGCTGCGCATCATCCAGCAGCAGCCTCCGAAGAGGCTAATCAGGATTGTATTGGCTCCGACACATCACGGCATCCCTGGAAACGAGGCGGAGGACGCCATGGCTCGGGAACTGATCCGCCGAGCAGGCGCCGAGAGCAGCGTTGCCTAACCCGAGCGCATGCAGCCCTTGACCTCTTACGCAGAGATCCCGCAGCCCTGCAGGCTGCGGAGGAGATTATTACTGCGGAGTAGCATACCTTTAACCAGCCAAGGAAATTTTCGTGTCCGCGTCAGCAGAAAACTCCCAGGCTACTACTGGCAACACAAACATAACAGGCTGCTACTGGCTGCTGGCTACACCCTGCCTACATAAACTACCGGAACCGGCAGGGATCGAACCTCGGCCCGCATAGAGAAGAGGAGCGAGAGCTCGTCGTCTTGCCGACGAAGCTACGCCCACACGTGGAGACGGGGGAGACGGACGGTGGTTTGGATTCAACGTCTAAGGAGGGGGAGAGAGCTCTGGCAGCGACGCATGAAACAAGAGTGAGGGGGAAGACGTGAGAGTGATGACACAAAAGACGCGCGTGTCGCCCTACTCCTGACCCTTAGAAGGACGCTAAAAGTGGCCGCCAGAAACGGCGCGTTCCAAACTGCGCAGTAAGACACCGGCACATGCGACATGGAAGGGCAGCAAAAAAATAACAGAATTCCCGCACGTGCTGTTCCAGGCAGGGGGCGTGCGAGCTCTGCGAAAGTGGGAAATTTGAATTGCATTGGACAAACCTCCGTTCAATTCATCAAGAGTGGAGTGACACAGCGAGACGAAGAGCGTGATGGGTGGTAGCAGTGAGCGGATACCACGTGTGTGAAACCACGTTTAAGGTGCGCGTTTAAATCGTGAAAATACGGAAGCTCCTTTGCCGGAAACCCCTCCGCTACCCTCACCTCGATTCTTTGGACGTGGTTCATATAGACCAGAATTTTGCCGAGTCGGCCATTTTGCGGCAACCGGTGGGCCATCTGGCGGGCATTTCTTGGGGACTGCATTGCGAGCAGATGACGCCGCAGTCCCACGCTGTTGTTCCGTGCCGTGCGTGGGCATCAGACGACCCAGCGGCATCAAAAATCGGTAAGTGTCATTTATTCGGTATGTCAGCAACGCGAAGTTTAACAGTGCCTTAAGGAGCACGTTCAAACCGTCCGAGTGCTGTCAGGTTTGCCCATAAATTCCGTTCTCAATCCGCTAAGGCGCCGTGCCACCCTACGCACGCTTTGTCCTCACGGGGGTTGCCTGTGAGGCTACGTTTCGCCACGCCAGAAAGACGCCCGACTTTTTAATCTACTCGTCCGGGCGTCACTACACCGTTGTTGGCTGCAACAACAATCAACGTAAGCGCAAAGTGCTTATACAAGAAACGTGCGAAGTGCACCACGACAAAAGAAGTGTCTGCATGGGCGGAGTCTACTCGCTGCACAAATTTCCTGCGTCCCTTGAGTACCGCCGCGAATGAGTCGTCGCGCTGAATCGGGAAGATTTCGAACCTAGCAAATTTGCGAGGGCAAGTACGGTCGTGGGCTGATTTTGTAAGCACTGTGTAATCACCCTCATGCTCAATCCTTATCGCACATTTCTGTGCTCTGGAGGCATTCTCTGTTCATTTTATTGGCGGGAAGCCAACAAAAATCAACCCGACACATATATGCTGCAGCACGGGTACGCGAAAAAGGCGAGCCGATCGAAAGCGAAATAGTAGCGTCGCGGTGGCGGAGCACGCCCGGTCGTGTCGGTAATTAAATTGCTGATGGCGGTTCCCATTCGCCGCTGAAACGCAAAAGTTCTTTTGAGCATGTTACTCATGTTTATAAGAATGTTATGCGGCGGCAGATATTGTTAAAACTTATTTCACTTTTATGAGCATGTAACGTCTACGACCTGTGCAGGCAAATCAAATATATCATGGCAACGGTTTAAGAACCGACTCACGTTCGCGCACCGGCAGCAGGATGCCATGCTTATAAATTTGCCCTACCGCGCGATCAGAGGCATTCGCTGAATGTAGCAAACCACTGCCTTTTGGGCGTGCGTAGCAGGCATTCGCAGCTTCGCAGGAGACACATTTGCCGCCGCATAACACTATTTCCTGCTACAAACACAGGAGCAACGTATTAGCGCAGTCCTTGAAGGGCACTGGTATTAGGTACTCCAAGATTTAACGGCCGTTTGCTTGCTCAAAAGAATTCTTGTGTTTCAGCGGTGGGTGAGAACCGCCAACAGCAATTTAATTACCGACACGACCGGGCGTGCTCCGCCACCGCGACGCTACTATTTCGCTTTCGGCTCGCCTTTTTAGCGTACTCGTGCTGCAGCATATATGTGTCGGGTTGATTTCTGTTGGCTCCCCGTCAATAAAATGAACAGAGAATGCTCTGCTGGCGCGGCGAAACGTAGCCTCACAGGCAACCCCCGTGAGGAAAATGCGTGCGCAGGGTGGCACGCCGCCTTAGCGGGTTGAGAACGGAATTTATGGGCAAACGTGACAGCGCTCGGACGTTCTGAACGTTCTCCTTAAAGCACTGTTAAACTTCGCGCTGATGACATACCGAATAAATGTCACCTACCGATTTTTGATGCCGCTGGGACGTCTGATATCCACGCACGGCACGAAACAACAGCGTGTGACTGCGGCGTCGTCTGCTCGCAACGCAGTCCCCAAGAAATACCCGCCAGATGGCGCACCGGTCGTTAAAAAACTCCCCCCACCTCCCCGAATGGGATCGTGCGGAAATGCGAATGCATTGGGTGCACCGATGAGTGCGCTGCGGCAAGCAGTAACGGAGAGAGGCGTGCGCTCCACTGCATTTATATACAATTTCCCAGCGCAGCGAGCGGAGAGAGGGTACGCGGAGAGGAGAGAGAGACCCGCGCAACACGCCCGCCCCGCGCGCGAGCTCTCTCTCCCGCCGAGCTCCGCGATGCGAGCGCCCTCACACGCCCGAGCGCGCTCCTCATCTCCACTCACTCTCCACTACTCCGCCCGAGCTCCGCGATGCGAGCGCCCTCACACGCCCGAGCTCGCTCCTCCTCTCCCCTTGCCCTCCGCTACTTCCGCCCGAGCTACCACCTGCTCCGGTTGCTAGGCGCGCCACAGCTGTTGCTAGGGGTGAGGAGGAGCGCGGAGAGATAACACCTGCGGGCGCCGACGGAGCACGACAACCCCCGACTGTAGCGGCGCGGGTCCGCCGCGCCGAGACGACGACGACGACGACGAAGGCAGAACTACGAGGCGCGCGCTCACGTGCGCTCACGCTGGAGGAATGCAGGCGCACGCCGACGGAGCACGACAACCCCCGACTAAGAAATGCATTCGCATTTAAAAATGGCGGCGCCCAGTACACAGTGGAAATTCTTGTCTACAAATGCGGGCGGGGTCGAGGTAGCTGAACCCGCCAGTCGACTCAACCCTTTCTCGTCGAGTCCATGTATCCGGGGCTTATCTCGAGATGGCATTGTACTAAGAGGCCGTGGATACGAGTTGTCCTACGACGACATCCCCGGGGACGAGCGGGCTTGTGACGAGTGGGCTCGTTCCCCCGTCTAACGACGGCGATGGTTAAACGCAAAGATTTCTTTGGGCGAAATCAAATGGCGAAGGTTCAAAGTAAAAGCCGCTGCGATGAAAGGTACAAACTGCGTGCGAGTCAAAGTCAAGGGTCAGCGAGTCAAAGTTCAAACCCTCTGCACGTCAAAGTCCAAAGTCAGACTAGAACCGAGGGCTGCCTCACGAGAAAGCCTCGTGTTCAACAATCGTCGTCCCTTGACATAGGGGTGGATGTTCTTTTTTTTACATTTTATGGTTTGTGTCGCCGCACTTTGTTTTTGTTTCTGGTGTAGCGGCCGACGAGGCGGTGTGGCCGAGCCCACGTTTATTGAGGTTGCGCTGGCCGTGCCGTGGTCAGGACGAGGCAAGTAGAACCGGGGTGCCGCTCCAGTCCGGGTGCCAGGTGTTTAGTGTCTTCCGTGCCAGCTGGCCAATCTGCTGATGATGATGGTGGCGCTGAAGAAGATGATGATGGTGGCGCTACAGGGCTCCCCGCCTAGCGCGGAGCGTGATAGAGAAAACTGAGCTGGGTGTTGTTTTGTGCAGTACTGTACGTTAGAGCGGGGGGGCGGTAGGAGAAGCACTTATCGAACGAAGTTCACAGGCACATGTAATGTTTGTCCGTAGCCAGAGAGAGTCCGTGGGCAGTCAGTGGTCTAGTGGCAGGGATGGAGTAAAAGGCATGGTCCTGGTCGTCGGAGAGGTAGCGTCTGGGTAAGGGGCAACATTTGGTGGTCGAGGCTGGGAGTGCGGCCGCGGACGCGTTGCGGGGTGCGAAGCGGCTGCTCAATTGATGGTGGAGCGAACGGCAGGCGTAACTCGAAGGACAGCGACAAGGTGAAGGGTGGTGCAGCAGAATGACGACCGGAGTGCGGGTTGACTGTGCCCCTGTGTGGTCTCTGTGGCTTCATCGCTGTCTGGGCTGCTTTCGCAAACGCGGTGGGAGGCGTCAGAGAGGAGCTTTGTAATGATGAGCTGCGCTTGGACTCCAATGACGTCGGATCCCCATCCTGCAAGCTGGTTTCTTCTATTTGATTTGTAGACAGACGGCTCAGCCCCGGTCACTGCGTCTACCTAACACTGTCCTGGAGCAGGGAATCGGTTGACGTCTGGGGACCAGCTTTTGACGCGTCTCTTGATTGCATGGGGTCATGGAATACTTCTTTCGCGATGGTTGTTGGGAGGGTCTTTCCGTAATCTTTGCTCTAATATCACCATCGTAGCCAGAGTGTGAAGATTGTCGATAGCAAGCTGATGTGCTTCGAAGGTAGCTTCGACTCCCGGAGTCCTCGATCTGTCGTTGGCTGCTGGAGGCTGTTCCACCCGAGGCGAGGAAGACGGCTGTCGTACACCTGCAGTACAGCGCTCATGAAGATCGCTCTCACTCGTGCCGTGCAGAGAAGTTTCGCAGCCACGAGCGGCAAAGCAGTCGACACTTGCTGGGGTCGGTGAAACCGACGCTACAACCTGTGGCGCTGCGGCATGGTGTTGCGTAGATTCCACTAAGCGAAAGGTCGACTCTGTAGTGCTGCAAGCCGTAGCCGGCGCTGGAGTTTCCTGACAAGGCGAGACTGAACACTGCGGCGAAGTTGTACGTACACTTGGCGTTGCAAGGTGTTATGGTGTAGAGGATGGCGTCGGCATGGGCATGACGGAGGTGGACGTGTCATCACAACCATCGCTGTAGTATTGAAATATACTGTCTGAGACTCCATAGTGCTTAAAGGGACACCGAAGTGATGTGTAAACATTGCGGGATTACTAGCGCAAATTGCAGTCCGGAGTCTCCAGGCCATGTTTCGACCACTCTGGGCGCGTTTACGCGATTTTATTTAGTAGAAAAATGAATTCGAAAATGTTGTCCTCCTCTCTTTACGCTCGCCCATTTTCTGTGGCGTTTTCGTGTGACGTCGGGAGGAGCCGAGCTCGCACTTGGCTGCGCTACTGCACGGGCCCCGGCCTTCAGACAGAGTCAGTCGGCCCAGCGTTTCGTCCGCCGGCCGCCGACGGGTCGTCGCAATTCGTTCGCTCAGTTGAAACGAAGCCAGGACACGTTTGTGAATGGAAGAATGTGCATTTCTTTACTTGGTTAGTTTGTACACTGTATCTACCTCCAAGTCAAGGTCGCTTTACACAAGCGCACATGCGACGCTTCGCTGACTGGTACGCCAGTAGGAAAATATAAGGCCTCTTGAAGGCGGGAGAAGAGTCAGCGAAGTCAATATAGGTACTAAGGAAATAAAATCAACTGATATTTTTACCGTACAGCGTAAAACTAGGGTGCGGGAAGCACTTTTTTTTGCGCTGGGCGAACAAGCACAGCGGCCAGCAGCACGAATACGCATCTGCGAACGCTTTTCCGTCTAATAAATGCAATTGCTAGACGTGAGATATTGTGGAAACTTGGGGGATGCTTACTGCACGAGCGCAAAGCAACAAATAGTCACCTAAGCTGCTTGAAATGCTAAAACTAAATAAAAGTGCAAACTGGTTATACATGTAAACTGGTTATATGTACCTTATATTGCCGAGGTCGGCACCCCTCACCCGTGGCCGAGTGGTTTGGAGCGCTAGGTATGGCAGCACGAGTGTTTTGCAAGTCACAAGTTCGAATCACCGCGAGTACGTGCTTTTTTTTTATAAGTTAACTTTTTCGTTTTCCGCCGGTGTTTTCTATACTGAGTTCACCTTTTTTTGGGCCGCAACGTTCATTGCTCCACGAACTAGTTCACAGAACGCGCGCAGGCTGGCACTGGCGCGCTAGCGAGTTCTCGTTGGCGTGGTGCTGTTGCCATAAGCACCGACTGCTTGCGGGCAGTGGGCACAGGCCAGAATCAACAGACCCTTGGGGTGGTGCGAACACGCTTTTTACGATACAGGCATGAGTGAAGCAAGCTCCAAATATAGGGGAAAAGCGCATGGCATTTGAGCGTCTGCGGGGACGCGGAGGGCGTTCATGCACTGCGTAGGCCTCGGCTAGTGAATGCTACGGTTCCAAGCCGTCCTGGGGGGCTTATCTTATGCATTTTACAGCCGACAACACGGCAGAAGCGCTTTACGATGATTACTGAGATATTGAGAATGTCCATCCAACAACGCCATTGGTTGTGTTTTACAGAACCGAAACCGAAACCGGAACTTTGACTGCTAACCTTGAGCATCGTCCAATCACGGTGCCCCCTCCTCCCAACGTCACAGCCTTAGTTGGTGCGGCCGCCGCAATCCGCGCATGGTAGATTTTCTTGTTTCGCGCTTCGTAAAATAATTACCGATTTGTCAACCGGATAAACGATTAAAAGTGCGCTAATTTGAGCCAGTCTACGCAGTGCAAGCAAAAACGGGAGCTTGACAAATTCACTTCAGTGTCCCTTTAAGAACAGCCTTCTTCAAGTCGTCGTAGGTCTGTGGGCCAGATGGTGGTAGCCGGAGCTGCACGAGGAGCCCGTCAGGTAGCCGTGTCGCTGCGAGGTGGTAGCGCAGTGGTTGGCTCCTTACGTTGTTGATGAAAAATTGGCTCTCGAGCTGAACAAACCATATGTCGCCGCGAGGGGTGAAGAAGTCGGGAAGACCGCAGAGGTCTGGGAGCTCTAGATACGCACCCATGATCGCAGACCCGTCACCTAGTGAGGGTTCGGGTACATGGGTCGAGGGCGGTGTCGGAGGAGGACTGGTGGTGGTGACGGCTGCAGGTTCTGTTGGGATTGTCGTCTGCCGGGTTTTCATGCCGTAGTGGTTGAGTACAGTGTCTTTTAAGTCGTCATACGCACTGGGGCCTGGGTCGGCAGCTGGATCTGCTCTATGAGGTCAGCAGGTAGCTTCTGTAATGTCACGAGGTACCTGATTTCCGCGGACCAGATGTCATTTACATAAAAATGGCGGTCCAGGATGACGAACCATACAGCGTGGTTTGAGATGGAGTCAAACGGAATCAGCAAGGGAAGGTCTGGGAGGGCGGGGGACGTTCTTCGCATGCCGTCATAAGCGTTGTGGCTGGGGAAGCAGCGTTGCGAAGCCACGGCGGAGCTGCTTGTCCGGGTCACTAAATTGTAGGCGGCCGATGAGGCGGTGCGGCTGAGCCCACGTTTATTGAGGTTGCACTGGCCGTGCCATGGTCAGAACGAGGCAAGTAGAACCGGGGTGCCGCTCCAGACCGGGTGCCGGGTGTTGAGTGTCTTTCGTGCCATCTCGCCAATCTGCTGATGGTGATGGTGGCGCTGAAGAAGGTGATGGTGGTGGCGCTACGCTGGATATATCCAGAAACCAAAACACAGCGGGGCGCGCCACATGCGTTTGTATACTTAGGACCCAACAACAAAAATAAACTAAGCAAACTAACTCTCCTACAAAAAGGAATGCTTCGCATATATTGCAGTAACCATGGTCGCTGTGCAGACCTGCGAACGGCTCCGCTGTTTGAACGCTCTTCTATGCTTCGATCCTAAAGGATATATTAAGCTGTTGTGCGTAATACAAAATAGAATAACCAGCAATGTTTTCCACTATTCTCTTAGATATTACACCCGACACCCAGCAAAAACACGGACGGATTACGGAAAACAAACTTTATTATTTCAGTCGACAGATATATTAAACAAACTTCGGGTAGTTATAAGTTTCAAATTTTCTGAAAAATCATTGTAAAGCAAGTTAAACAAATATTTCTCACTGACAATGTGTGGTTTTTCTAATGGCTTATACCTGTTCTGTGTGTTTGGTTCTCTTATTGTAACAACACCCCGGGCAGATTGATGAACATTTTTCGTGCGTTTTCTTTTTTGTTTTTGCGCGCATTCCAAAGTATGAGATGTGTTGCCTCTGGTTCTGATTGTAAAATGGTGGTGTCCGAGATGCCTACAATTTTTAATGCTTCCGCTCTTTGTTTTGCAGCCATTACTTGAGCGCGTTTTTTTTTTTTTTTGCTTCGTCGAACTATCTGCGTATAATTTGGCGTTTATGTATATGTAGACAAATAGTCACTTTTATTTGTGTTTTTATTGACGACTCAGAGTTCTCCGTAATTTTTTGTGCTGCAATGCTTTGTATTTTTTGTTTTTTACTGACCTAATTTCTCATACTCCCGTTAGGGTTGCTGTATCATTTCTATTTATTCCTCCGTTGGTGATAGCGATTGCTCGATTTTATTGTATACATAGGCATCTGTAGTACTGCGGTGCACATTCTGTGAAATATTTGCTGACGTTACGTTGCTGACACAGTGTGTAGGGCGCTGTGGACCTCTGTCAGGTCGTATGTGCCTTTAGTCCCAGTCTCCTCTCCCTTGACGAGAAATAAAGTTTTTTTAGGGCGCAGCAATCTGGAAGCCGGCCCGTTACGTGCGCTTCGCGGCGTAGGCGCCGTCGTAACCGAGTTACCGAACGCAGCAGTGACGACAGAAAGAAAACGAAGAGCGTCTATACTCGGATACAACTCAAGAAAAATGCGGCTTTTCCTCATCAAAGGACCCCCATCCAGCCAATGGTGTCGCCGTATCAACGTGACGTCGCGGTAGACCGCCTCCACGCCGCGCTCACGGAAGAAATCACAAAACATGTTCTTCCGCGCTTACGGACTTCTACCAAAATGGCCGCCTCCGCTGTTCGCGTCAAACCGTCGGCGTCGTCGGGCTCTCTGAGGACGAGATTTAGTGCCGTTCAGTCGTATTCCTTGTTTGCGTGTTGTGTGCAGTGTTCTTAACATGCTCGGTAATGACAATCGCTACGGTGTGTTTTCTTCTGCTTTGTGAGCGCTCGCGTTGCCGGTAAGCAGCCGCCGCTGCAGTTACTGCAATCTGTGTACGCTGTATGATACGAAGCGGTCGTCATCATCCTGTGCGGGCGTTTGGCCTTGAGCGTGAAGTGCCTTGAGCGTGAATACCGTGAAGTTTTACCTTTCTCGTTCTACCGTTTAGTCCCTCCTGTGTCTGTGCTACCCACGTTATTGCACCAGTGTCTGCGACAGGGGGCGATAACTCCTTGTTTATTTCTCGTAGATTACGCCAGCAAGTTGTAAATATTGTGCATAGCGCACGACGTATGCACGGGGCGAAACGCAAGCCGCGCGACGTCGCGCGCTGCATTTCGTTGGAGCATATATGTCGAGCCGTGTGTCCCAAGTCCATGTCGGGCGCAAGCGTATTCGCCCAAATTGTGATCAAGTTGCCAAATACCAGAAGCAGAATTTTCGCACTTTTTGACCGTGAATGCGTACGAGCTGTAGCTTAGCTACGTGATGGGATTTAATAAGCCACCTTTTCTATTTTGTTTCTCGGTTACGCTGAGATTCCATTGTTAAATGTGTTAATTGCAACAAGTATGTTTTTGTCGCCTGTTTTTTGTTGGAGTGCCTTAAGTTGTTGTTTCGGACAAAAACCTTTGTGAATTAAATACGAATAGGCATCTGCTTTGAGTTTGCATTGTCTATGATAATTAAGATTCCACAGGAGTGTTACCACTGTAAGTTCAATTTCATTGTCCCGTTTATGCTTTGTGAATGAGCTGTGGTTCGCGATAGTGACATTGCATTAGCCAGATTTCACCGGTATGACCAGCTGCAACAATGCATGTGAAGACATGAAACGCAGCACTGAAATGAAATAAACCACCTTTCAGCTTTTTCTAGACATGCGCATGCATATTGTTCACCAAATCAAATTCTTGCATGAGATGTGCATTATTGAAGCTATAATGACACTGCTCGCCTTGTGTTTGTCTCTTAAGTAAGAAGCTGCTGCTGCAATGGTCATCTGCATGTACGTGCTCTAAATTCGAAATAGAGCATTCAGGGTGGAAAACAGCTCAGCATTTCACCCAATCTCACTGTTGCGTCACAAGTGGCCGCTTGAGCGAGAAGCTCGCTGCTCCAAGTCAAATAGCAAGCTGCTGCTTGCTACAGCACTGTTCGCAACTCAACTCGTGCAATGTCTACACATATATTAGGAGTGGAAATCACAATGACAGAACATGAATTGATGCCCATTTCATAACACAGGCAATGAAGTCTGTTTGAATCTGCACTGATTGATGACATGTCGGTTGAGTTGATGCATGGAAGCACACATATGGTACACATCGCTGCACTGAAACTGGTCAATGCATATCCTACTTTTCTTGCTACGCAAAGCTGAAATCGGATCATATGTTCAGGAGGAAATTTATAATCTCGCCAAATATGCACTACATGAAATTATTCCCATACATGGGAGGATCGATTGAAACCAATCTTGTTTCCCCTTCCCAAAGCTTTGGGGATTGTTTTTAACATTGTGCTTTTGCATTTTATCCAGTGGAGTAGGCAACAGATAAAACCTATTTATCCTAAGTCCTGCGTAAGACAGCAGATAGCTAAATAGAATCAAATTAGAAATAAAACACCGAAGCAACTTTTCTTGTCCTCACTGCTGTATCCTGTCAGATTTGGCTCAGACAGCTAAACAGACGCACTGCTGAATTATGCAGAGCAAATGAAACAAGCAATAAGACACTGAAGCAGATTTATTTGTTCTTAATGTTCTACAAGAAGACAACTTGGCTCAGCCAGCCACACGGGCACACAATGTTCATTTTGATTGATTGTAGGGTTTAACGCGCCGACGCAACGCAGGCGATGAGGCGCGCCGTAGTGGAGGGCTCCGGATTAATTTTTGACCACCTGGGGATCTTTATCGTGCGCCGAAATCTCGTACACACGGGCGTTTTTGCTTTTCGCCTCCATCAGAAAAGCGGCCGCCGCGGCCGGGAATCGAACCCGCGACCTCGTGCTCAGCAGCGCAACGCCTTAGCCACTGAGCCACCGCGGCGGGTACACAATGTTCAGTTACATGCTTTCACGTAGGCATTTAATTTGCAACTTTATTTCTGCATCCAATACACGCATAAGTGTCCAAACAATGTAAAAAACTTGGGGTGAAAACTCGAGCTAGCGTCTTTTCCTGTAGGTGAAACTTGCCTTTATAGCCATTTACATAGTGTCGCACAAGGAGCCCTAGAGCCACGCACTGCAGATGATTCTGCTTGAAGTGAATTTGCGAACTCGCTTGACTCTGCTGCACACACCTCATGCTATACATGCGAATAGCCATCCTCCCTGTGCAGCGAAAACTATCGCATAGTGCAAGCGTGGCCCTGCTTCCAGAAAATAGTTCGGAATGGAACAGTGTGGGTTTCCTCTAGCTCGAGATGTACATTTTTTTTTTATGGATACGTCTGCCACGCAGCGTCTTGTCAGGACTGCATTCATGCGGCCTAATTCCTGCACCACACTTGCAACAAATGAAATCAGAAACCAAGCACTGCAACAACCTTTTCTGATTCTCATAGCTACATATCAAGGCAACCAGACCTGAGCCAGCACCACACAATACACCGCTCTGTTCACTACAGCAAATGACATCATGCATCGATTGTTGAAATAACTTGTCACCCTCACTGTCATACTGGAAAATCCCTGTTGACTCTACAACACAGCATACAACATTGAGTAATGGCAGATGAAATAAAAACCAAACACTGCAATTGCATCTTCCGATTCTCATAGCTACATATCAAAGCAATCAACCATGAACAAGTTACGCAGCACACACAGGCTGCTCCGTTAACTCCAGAAATAAGTCTTAATAACGCACACAAAGAGCATGTCTGGTCTTCTCTGCTGTCTGATGGAGTTTCTTGCTCCTGCAGCTATGGAAACACACCTACTTAAGCTAAATTCCGCACTCCACACTAACTGAAAGGGGCAAAGGCGGCACTGGCGAATAGCTGGCCGCCTTACACATCTTCAGAGGACTCGATACCAGATAGGTCACTGTCGGAGTCCATGTCATCTTCATCCAAATGGATTATAATAGGTTGAACATGCGCACTTGCTCCACCATCTCCCCTGAACTTTGTTTCAACGCTGATCACATGCTGAACTGCGTTTGCCCAGTGTTGAGCTGCTACCTTGGCCGCTTCTTCCCTCAGGAGCACCTCTACATCTGCCAGCTTAAATGTGGCATTTCTGGCTGCGACACCTCGTTTCATCTGCGCCCATATGAGCTCAATGGGATTGAGCTCACAATGGTAGGGTGGGAGCCTAAGCACAATACATCCTGCCCTTTCAGCTGCACCGTCAATACGATACTTGATGTACCGTGTCTTTACAGAGGCCACAAGGCTGAGGAGCTCCTTTTTAAGCATTTCTTCATCCCAAGCAAGTCTTTTGGACGTCAGCCAGTCCTGAACGACCTGTTTGCGCGAAGAAGTCGTAGGCACTGCTTCTTCCAGCCGCGAGTGGTACGAGGCATTGTCCATGACAATTACACTACCTTGTGGCAGTTGCGGCAAAACGGCGCCAAACCACCTTTCAAAGCGGGTGCCGTCCATCTTCTCGTGGTAGTCGCCGGTCTTCGTACCCCGAAAGATATCCAGGCAACCACTGACGAAGCCGTCCTCGCTGCCGATGTGCGTTACAATCAGGCGCTGTCCTTTCCCTGACGGCTGCTTCAAACCTGTCGTCAGACCACGCATGATGGCGTCGTGGTGGGAAGCAACCGTCGTGTCCGTCCAAACAGTCGATAGCGTGAGTCCCGCATTCACCCAGGTTTCATCAAGGTAGAAGATTTTTCGACCTTCCATCCTGTACCTGGCGCCGTCGTAGAGGTACTTCTGCTGCCACGCGACAATGTCGTCCCGCTCGATCAGCAGCGAGTTCCGGCCCCTCTTCTCATACCTGAACCCGATGTCATTACGCAGGCGGCGCACAGTACATGGCTTGAGAGGAGTAACATCGCCGCTAGCGTTGAAATCCGCAGCAATTGCCTTCACTGTCGGAATCTCATTGCTGCGAAAAAAGCGATGCACGGACGACCGCAATGCGCACTTCGTGAAGTCGTCGTACACTTCTGTGCGTAGTCTCTTTCCGGCGCTTCGCGGGCGCTTTCGGGAGGGCGTAGCAACATTTCCGTCGTTATTTTTCATCTCCCTCTTCACGTCCATCACCAAGCTCACGCTGACTCCAAGAATATCGCTCACGGTCGCGGCCGTTTCTTCAACGCTGCGCTCTGGGTGAAGATGCCGCAAACGAACGTACGCGTTCCGGATCATCTCCCGTCCGCAGCTGCAGATGACACGGCCGCATTTGTTTTTGTTGTACCATCGGCGTGGCGTAGATGGCAACGCACCACAATTCTCAGTCGAGAACGATGAAGCACATTCAGATGCGACTTCGTCGGGATCCATGGCGGGAAATGGGGCCGGCAATGCATAAAACCAGAAGCTGCCAGAAGCAAGCGGCTGAGGAAAAACCCGGAAGAGCAGAAATTCACCATCAGGAATATAATTGAAACTCGCTACTGCAGCTGACGATAAGTTCTTTCACGCATTGAATTAAAACGGGCACATAAAGAATTTTAGCTAAGGTTTTTTATCTCCGCTCAAAGTGAAGGCGCCCTTAAGAACTACTTTTCGGCACGGACGCATTAAGCAAAGCTTGGCTCCGAGCGCTGCGTGCAGGTGCAAGGCGGTCGGCCACAACGTCACCTTGATAGAGCGACACTATTGGCTGGAAGGGGGTGGTGGAAGTGGGGGATTGGGCGACGCCCCTTTTTTCTTGACTTGTATCGGAGTATAGCGAAGGCTGAGGAGGAAGACGGCACGCGCGGCTATGGCGTCATCTCACTCGCTGCCCCCCCTTCACTCTGGTTTCACGCGTCGCTGCACAAGGAGCGAGTCTGCCGAGGTCGCTGCATAATGCCGCCCAGTTGTCGGCGGCCAGTTGTTTTTGGTAAGCCGTGATCGTTCTGTATTGGTCACGTATGCGACATAGAAGGGAATGTCTTCTGCCGGAAGCACGATACCGTTGCGTGAGGTACTCCATGCGCTTCCATAAGTTGGCCAAGTGGTTGTGAAAAGGAGGGGAAGTTTCGTCGCAAGTTATGGTCTCTGCTGAGGCAAAGTACGAGTTCCTAATTATGCCAGTCATTTCCTCCAGTGAGGACGGGGGATCGTATTGTAGAAGCTTCTCTCGGAAAGTGGCCGCCCAGTTCAAATGAAAGCGAGTAGTCTGACGGTCTCGTATGCGTTTTCCTCGAAGAGTTATAAGTATAGGAAGGTGATCCCTACCCCAAGTAGTGGAATAGGGGGCCCAGGTCTTCACAGGGCCCGGGGAAGCCCATGTTAAGTCAGGGGTGTGGGTATGATTGAGATGGAGGGCGATCCGAGTAAAATAGGTGGTATCATTGATAAGACGAACGTTGGCCACTTCGGTAGAGTCGAGAAGATATTTTTCCCTACCGGAGTTGGTGGGATAGCCCCAGGTAGTGTGGAAACTTCATCGACAAAAAACGCAGCCGCACACCAATAGTGGCAACTCTAATGCTCACCAGCAAGAACTACTCCCTAACTGAAGAAACTCTTCTTCGCAGCTTCTTTCCTCACGCTTCACTTACTACTCCACAATCATTACCAAATATTACTATACACGACCCAGTGCCTGAACTTGAAAGCCCATTCTCGTTTGCTGAACTCACTACAGCGCTCCGTCAAGGAAGGGCCAAATCCGCCCCTGGCCACGATGGAATTCAATGGATTCACCTACGCAATCTACCTGAACCAGCCCAGCTACACCTCCTCGAACAACTCAATCACTCGTGGGAAACCGGACTCGTCCCCAACCACCTGAAACTGTCGCTCATATTTCCAATACCGAAACCAAACAAGAAGCAACAAACCCCCGACGAATTCTCGCATCTCCGACCGATATCCCTTACTCCCGTTATCAGCAAACTAATAGAACGGCTCATCCATACCCGAATCGCCCACTATCTTGAATTCGTAAGGCCCTATTTTCACCCCTCACAAACAGGTTTTCGCCCTAATCTCAGCACCGCTGACAGCCTCTGGCTCCTCAGACGGGTGATTAACCGGATATACTCCCGACAACCCCCCGACTACCTTCTCGCACTAGACGTACAGAAAGCCTTCGACGGCGTTAGCCAACAAGCAATCCTTGAAGAACTTGCTGAGGCATTTCCCAGCCAGAAAGCTCAAACTTGGATTCGAAACTTCCTTGAAGCTCGCCCCATTCAATTACACGGAACCACCCCGGCTGGTCTCCCCGAGTCTTTTACCTTGACAGGGGTGTACCACAAGGCTCCATACTTGGCCCAACTCTTTTTAACTTAGCCTTGACGAGAATAGCAAGACGGATCACCACTGAGTCCACAGCCCGCTTTACTATCTACGCCGACGATATTACTATATGGACCGAATCAGCCCAATACCCAAATCAAGACGCCATGATTACCGACCTCCAGTGCGCCGTGACGGGACTCGAAAAGGTCCTCCCCGACCTTGGCCTGTCCCTCGCACCTCACAAAACAGAATTCCTCGCCATCTTCGGCCGTCAACCCTCCCCCAATTACGTGCCACCTGAAGTCAGTGTCGCCTCCATTTCTGTGTCAGCCAGACTGGAACCAATTAAACTCCTCGGAGTCTACATTGGAACAAGAAACAGCCCCACAATATGGCTTAATCGCCTTAAGCAGAAATTGAACTTTGTGCAGCACACCCTCCAACGGCTCTCAAACAAGGGGGAGCCAAGCAAAAGGTTATCAACCCTCGGCAGAGCAGTAGCGGTGGGCATTCTTTCGTACGGAGGGACACGTTATGACCTCAAGTGCACGCAATGACGCACGCTAGAAGTTCTTCACAATTCCACCCTACGCACCATCACTGGTCTCCCACGTCATACAAAAATTGCAAACCTCCAACAAGCAGCGACCCTAGTTAGCTCCCACCAATCGACCGCATCATTCAGGAACAAACGGATCAATACAATTTTAAATGACAACTCACTCACCAAGGCGTGGGATCAACGAAGCAATATTCCCCTACCTACATTTCCAGGAGTGAAGTGGGGCAGCGGCCCCACTTCACTCAATCCGTCACCTCTCAACCCGTCGCAAGCAGGAAGCCCAAGCTTCGACAGCAACGCTGCCGACGCCTTGCCTCAACTAAACGACCGTGTGAAATTGGCGTCTACACCGACGCTAGCCACATAAACCCATACGTCGGCACATCATGGATCAGCCCGGACAATTTATCCATCATGGGAGCCGAATATCACCGTATTTCCAATATTACTTCAACGGACGCGGAGCTCATCGCTATCCACGATTCTCTCGACTACTTCATGTACGATTACCATCTCCCCATTCCCCTTCGCATCCTAACAGACTCATAGTAAGCTCTCCAAGAACTTTGTCATCCCATGTCCACCCACCCTTCTGTCCACCACATTATTCATCAAATCACTGCGCTCCAAACATCAGGCTGCCAAGTCCGAATCGACTGGACCCCCGGTCATGAACCAGCCGCTCCTGGGAACCAAGCAGCTCACGTGGCTGCCCAGGATGCCCTTCTCACAATAGCCTCCGATGGACCCCCGGCGCCGCCCTTCTCGGACCACGCCTTGCCCAACTGTCCTGACGGTGACCCCACTCTCGCTCCCGCAATCAGGCTCCGTAGATTCAAGCAGCTGAAACAACAACGCCTCAAGGCACTCACCCCTTCAGGCCACCTCACCTCCTTCCCCACCCTGACCCGAGCACAAGAGATCTTCTGGAACAAGTTCCTGACCAACACCTGTACGGCACCAGAGACCATTCGACAATGGTATTATCCCCCGCACGCCCCCCGATGTCCTTACTGCCACCACTCCATCGCAGCCGATCTCCACCACCTCATCTGGCACTGCCCCAAGTTTTCTCGATTTCGTACATTCACTCCCCCTCACAACGACACCTCAACCTACATCGACCCAACATCCCTCTCACACGACACACTCTTCGATATCACCATTTATGCCACAAAAAGCGGCCTAGTACGGGCAATTTAGCAGTGGTCTGCACGACTTCTGAAGAGAACCCTTGAAGCCGGCATCATAAGAACAGTGCTCCGTCCTCCCCATTCCCTCCCCCCCCCCCCTGGCCTTTGGCCTTCCTTTCTAATAAAGTTTACAACAACTTCAAGGAGCGCCCTCCCTCCCCTCCCCTTCTCGTCCCCAAACGCTGCTTCGTTCGCGCTGATTCAAACCACGTGACATGTTATTTAAATATTTTTTATTCAGGTTACCCCAAAGGCCCTCTAGAAGAGGGTATTACATAGGGAGGGGGGGGGGGCAATACAACATGGTGTGAAAACAACAACAACACGTTCAAACCCGCTCTGCAATAACATGCTCTCTGCTTCCCTTGCGTGGCTAATCCGAAACACGTGACATTTTCGCGGGATGTTCACACATGATTTGCAACAGCTCGTTGCAAATCATGTAGCTCGTTCGCTGATCATGCGACCACTTGCTTTATTGATTGATTGTAGGGCTTAAGGAGCCGACGCAACGCAGGCGATGAGGCGTGCCGTAGTTAGGGGTCCGGGTTAATTTTGACCACCTGGGAATCTTTAACGTGCGCCCTTAAAGGAGCACTGACACGAAAATTTCATGTTTCACTTTTATTGTTTTTATCGATGCTTAATTGTCTGGCGAACCCGAAACAGCCCTTCAAATACTTCAGCGCGCGATAGTTAATTACATTGAACGGCCTGAAAATCGTTTGTTTCAAATTCCCGCGCTTTCATCCCGAACGGCGCATATGACAGACTCCCGGACAGACGTCACCGCTTTGTGCGGACGTCACCGGCGCCCGCTTGAGAGGGTGTTGCGCCCGCTCGCCGCTCGTGGGGTCGCGCGCGTGAAGGGACGTCACGCGTTTTTGACGAGCGCTGTCGCGTCACTTCTTTTCCGCTCTTGGATTGACGTCACGCTGATGTCCATTTGCTGAGTGCCGCTCCGCGCGCTGCTCCGTCGGCGCGATAAATGAGATCCAATTGAACTACGTTCTTCGCGTCGCAGGCCGCTCATATTTCAGCCAGGGTATTATGTTGAGTGAAGGAAGCGAACTGTGCAATAATATTAACGCCGAAAATTGGTGTCAGTGCTCCTTTAACACACGGGCGTTTTTGCTTTTCGCCTCCATCAGAAAAGCCACGCGGTCACTTCCTGAGCCACAGTCCATAATTAGTTATAAGGACATTACGAACCACTACAGGACGGGGAGGCCACGTTACCCCGATCCTCACAAATCGCTTAGCAGAGAACAGCAAGCGATTTACAGGCAGATGCAAGCAGGATCCTTCCCGCACCCTTACCTTCAAAACAAGATGTACCAGGAAAGGTACGACAAGGAATGCAATTTCTGCAAGATTCAGTTAGGCACGCTCCAACACGTCATTGGAGTATGCGATTTCTACAAGCCAATCCCCCCACCTCTTACCTTTCCCACTACCCCACCCCATCCATCATCCACCCTTGCCGAGCGATGGGAGACCTTGTTAACCAGCCCCGCTCTGGAAGACCAGCTCGTCCTGATCGCCAGGGGCCAGGCGGCTAGAGAAGCATATGGTTCCCGTGAAGAGGGAACCACTTCCATCGACGGCGTCGAAGAAGACGTCGTAGTAGCTCGGTTCAATAAAAGTTGTTTCTCTCTCTCTGTCTCACTTCCTGAGACGCAGCAGATAAGCGCCGTGACCGAGAAGACTCCAGCTCGCGCTGCACTCAGATTTCGCATTAGGGATTATAGTAATCGTGAGAGCATTTTTTAAAAAGGAATCATTTAATGATTTCTTGTTACGTACTTTTTGTTTCTTTTGTTTGCAAGTTACATTCCGAGCAATTACCTTTTTACTTTTGCCCTATTTATAAGGTTTACTATGATCAGGAACTTATGACAAGCACTTGAAACGGTGGTTTTCTGTCCGTGGTCCAATCCCAGAGAGTGGGTACGGGCCATTTTCTGCTATGCCAGTAAAACCGACAGAACGTGCCGCGCGTGCGTTGAACGCTCCCCCAGTACATCGCCGACCGTTAGTACTGGGCCCAGGAAGAAGCCCCTTAAAGAGCGACTGTCATTCGTGCCGCTGCCATGGAGGTGAGTGACACCTTCTGGACGTCGCTCGACGTTCGTGTGATCGAGAAATTTCACAAACGCAGCGCCATGAATGCCATCCCACGGCACTCTAGACATGCCTGCAGCGATCAGCTAGAGTGCCGTCTGACGACATTCGAATATTTAAGACTAGGCTAGCACCATGCGAAGCGTCGTTCGTTGTAATGTAGAAGATCCGTTGTAGCTTCTTGGTCCCAAGTACTGCGGTTCGAGACTGGCTTTTGCCTCGGTTTTATTTTCACCTTCAAATTGAACCATAATTTTCATGGCTGAGGTTAGTTTTAGTGTTTTAAATTATTTCTTTGCGTTAGTTCATGTTATCTTTAGGTTAGGCTTCCTAGCTTTGCTATCTACAGCGGAGTAGTGCCAGACGCGGCAGTTTTGTTGCAAAACGCCAGTGGACGTCGATGTAGTGGGGTGCTTGTAATATTGTCGGACGGCACTCTAGACACAGCCGTTCACAAAAAATCGCCATCCTGTTAAACGACGTCTTGCATGCATTGGACAGGTAACGCCAAAACCATCAATACATGAAAAAAAAAAGCACATCATGGAGAACATCGCGATCATAGAGGACAATGAATGAAAAACGATGTGTTGACTCTGTTTCATGATATTGCCGTATTGTTCATGGCCTTGGCAAGCTAGAAGTGCTGGTCAACGTTTGTTGTCTTCTGTTCTCGCTGCCCAATGTGTGGGGAAAGTAAGCGTGGCATGCCTGCGGGCGAGTTCGCGACGGCTGGTGGGAAAATGTGCGAAAAGGAACGACAGCACTACCGAAAGCGGCGAAACGAAACGAAAGGACGCGATGCTTGCGCTGTTTCAAGCGGGAGCCACCAGAACACCATTAATGCTCATGCATACAATATACTGCCCTTGGAAAATTAAAAGATTGGTTATATTCTTGCCGTCTGTAGCGAACCTCATGAGCATGATGGCGCGAGATGTTTCTGCATGGGGTAGCTAGGTCTCTAAGCTGCAACTGTACATCCATTTAGTTCAAAGGTTTTGCTTATTTTGTGTACTTCTCGACGCATCTGACATAATCAGCTCCACATTGCCCATTGCGGTAACGCAATACAGCTACCAAGAGCCAGTTTTTGTTTTACGCTGGGGAACTGCGGAAACGGAATTTAACTAATCAAGCATTCCATTATTTTACTAGGTGAAGTTTTTGTGTTGCTTACCGATGAATTAAAAGGGATGCAACTGATGCGAAATACAACTCCGCAAATAGTGTCGCTATTCCGCAATGCTCACTGTTGTTTTGTCAGGGAATACTGAATATACGTTGGGATTATCATTAGACAAGTATTTACCTCTCACACTTTACCTACCAGAATTGAACACGTGACCGTATGTTCCGTCACCCCCTCCTTACCACCTCTCCGTCGGCTTGGTTTGAACAGGTTTTTGAAATAAGCCCCACCAAACAGCGCAGTCTGAGGGAACCTGTAATCATTTAAGCGTATTGCCATCTAGACCATAAACAGCAGAGCATGTTTTGCCATCCCGATAGCATTAAGCATTACCTGCATGATTCACTCTGCATACCGAATGGGCTATTTCGTTTATTTATTTATTTATTTATTTATTTATTTATTTATTTATTTATTTATTTATTTATTTATTTATTTATTTATTTATTTATTTATTTATTTATTTATTTATTTATTTATTTATTTATTTATTTATTTATTTATTTATTTATTTATTTATTTATTTATTTATTTATTTGGACACGCTGCAGCCCTTTAAAAGGGCTATAGCAGAAGTGGTTGAAATACAGAGCATCGATTAGAGGTGCGCCACTTCAGGGAACAAAAAATACAATATACACCCGTACACACATTGCAATTCCATTCAGAACAAAAAACCGATCCTGCAGATGCCAATGTACATAGAATCATCGTTATACAGCCAATAAGTGGGCACTGCATGACGGGGTGCACATACCAACACAACAAAGCAAACAACTATTGATTAATTAAACATGACTTACAAGAAACAGCTGAAATTGATTTATCGGTGTGGTCGTATAGTCTCGCCTGGAAGTAAATTCCACTGTTATGTCGTTCTTGGAAAAAACTAAATTTGAATACAGTGGTGTTAGCATGAAATGGGGTGAGGTTTAGGACATGATTATTTCGAGTTATGGTTGCCATAGCATACGTCAGATAGCTGTTTTGGGAAAGGCGGTTAAATGAGTGAACGATACTGTGCAAGAATTTTAGCGAATCGATATATCGTCGTGTAGAAAGAGAGGCAAGGTTTGAAGTTGTAAGGGCAAATGTAGGTGAACAATTACGGTCATAGTGGCGACAAATAAAACGGATTGCTTTTTTTTTTGGCACGGAATCAATTTGATTTCTCCTTTTTTATACGGACACTAAATGATGGAGGCATAATCAAGAACTGGACGAATTAGTGTTTTGCACATTAATAATTTAGTTTCCCGGAGGGATGTTCTGAGAGGGCATCTCAGGTAACCAAGTTTTTTGAGAGATTTGGTGCAGACTGAGTTGATATGTTTAGACCAGGAGAGGTTGGTAGTGAAAATGACGCCATGATATTTATAATCTGAAACCCTTTGGAGCATTAGGTTATTGAAGGAGTAGTTGAAAACAGAAGTCTGCGTTCTGGTGCTGATGGACATTGAGACTGTTTTACGGAAATTGATATTCATGTGTCATGCATCGCGCCAAGAGCAAAAGGCACTAAACGAATCATTAAGAGGGTGGTGATCTTGAACGGAGGTAATGGTGTTGCACATCGACGTAGAGGCGTAGTTTACAGGTAATGGATTGTGGCAAGCCATTAATAAAACCTAGCGAATCAATGAAGGACCAAGAAGAGACCCTTGTGGTACCCCTGATATGACTTTAAACTAAAGGTGATTTGCCCGTGTGAAAGCTAACGTACTCTGAGCGATTGAACAGAAAATTGGCAATTAGGTCTACTAGACTGCGATTTTCTAGAACGGCCCCGACTTTATTAAGCAACTTAGAGTGAGGAACAGTGTCAAAAGCTTTCGCGAAGTCAATAAATATTACGTTAACCTGGTTGCCGGAATCAAGACCTGAAGAAATGTCATTGGTAAATTCCGGAAGCTGAGTTAAAGTGCTTAATCCCCTTTGGAAACCATGCTGCAGATTGGATAAAACACTGCTGGTCTCAAGAAAGTCGATTATATGTTTATAAATCATGTGCTCCAACAACTTGCCGGAATGTGATGTCAGCGAGATGGGACGATAGGTCGGAAAAAGCTGCTTATCACCAGACATAAATCGACCGTCTAAAAGGCTGGAAAATTGACGCTGACAGTTTCCAAAAACCTTCATTGAGATTGATTGGATCAAATATTTATGGATCTGCCTTTTACAAGCATTAGACTTACAGGTGTTACAAGCATCAGATTTCGGTGAAATAATCGAGCTGTCAGCGAGCTCACTTTTCCCCTCTGGCTCCTCCCACGATGACTACAACAGAGCTTTTTTTTACTTCAATTCAATTTCTCGCGCTTACACTGCTTGCGCGCCATCTGTTAGGACATCGCGCATTTGTCTTGAGTCTCTTCAACATTGATTTTAAGCGCTTCTTTTTCATTTGCTATACTCGTCCGGCTCCCTGAGTGTTTGTTGCAGGGGAACATGTGTACTGTCAGTGTGCGTTATAATGGTTCCTATAATATCGTGGTCACTGCCTGATGTATGTACTGTGTTGCTCCGGTTGTGTTGTTTGATTTGTAAAGGGATTAATTGATTGTGTGGGTTTAACGCGCCGCGACGCAGCGCAGGCGATAGGGGGCGCCGTAGTGGAGGTTTCCGGGTGAATGTAAGGTCAGGGCTGGTGTGTGCGTGCGCACTATGGCCGATTCTGGTGGCAGTGCTTGGGTCATTCAGGGTATACGGAGGTGTTGTAGTTGTATCTTATCCCAGAGGTATCTCCCTTAATCACGGCTTTTCTTGTATCGCCATGCAGTGTGCGGGGCATTAAAGTCCCCTAAAATTATGAGCGCATACGGTCCGGCTTCTTTACCAGTCAGCGAGAACAGGCGGTTCAATCTGTGCTCGCGGTGTTTTGGAGAACCGTATACGTTGAGAATAAAGATTTTGGTGTCGCTCCGTTTTCTGGCGTATACGGTTATCAAGTCGTGGTAAATTTATTTATTTATTTCAAAAAAACCCTAAAGGCCCTCTGGGGAGGGTATTACATAGGGTAGGGGGGGGGGGTTACAAAGGTGTCACATAAACTAGAACAATAACAAAATAAACACAAGAACTAAAAAAATGGCAGAAATAATTAACATTGCTAGAGTGCAAACAAATACAAAAATTCGGTAGAACAATAAGAACAGCTATTGGTACAGTAACTAGAACAAACTACACCGATTATAACCACATGGTATATTATCACATGTCATCTGACAACGCAAGAACTGAATGAAATGAGGCAGTGAGATGATACATATTATACATTGATATTTTTACTCAAAGCATTAGTAAATTTTGTGGTATTCGGTTCAGTAACAATGTTTGATGGTAGATTATTCCAGTCTATTGTGGTACGAGGAGCAAATGATTCGGCAAAAGCAACGGTATGACATGTGATGCGTTTGATTTTGCATGAATGATCTCGACGCGGAAAAATGGCGGAGGGTTCACAGATAAATTTGTTATGAAGGCATGCATGGTAGTACATTTTATGAAATAATGTTAAGCGAGGTATGTTGCGACGATGCGATAATGTTTCAAGTTCAGCACGATTTTTTAATTCGGTTACGCTGGTATAGGGTGAGTAATCAGAAAAGATGAAGCGGACAGCACGGTTTTGTAAAGCTTCTAAGTCATTTATTAGATATGCCTGATGAGGGTCCCAAATGGCTGCCGCGTACTCTATGGCGTATTAGTGTAATATATGCTAACTTTCGTAAACGCGCGGGTGCATGTCTGAGGTTACGTTTAGGGAAACCAAGCGAACGGTTAGCAGGCGCGAGGATATGGTTAATGTGATTATTCCATGTAAAATTACTGGTTAGATGTACGCCAAGGTATTTATAGGTGGAAGTTCTGTCCACGAGGCTGTCGTTTAATATGTAGGATGCTGAATTTTGGTAGGCGTGATTAGTAAAGGACACTAGTTTTGTTTTAGCAAGGTTTAGAGGCATTAGCCAGGTTGAGCACCATGTGTTTATAGCATTAAGGTCAGATTGTAGAATATCGTGGTCATGGTTCGATTGAATTTTACCGTATAATACGCAGTCATCCGCAAATAACCTTATGTCAGATTTAACGCAGTCTGGTAGATCATTAATATAAACTAGAAAAAGCCAGGGCCCGAGTACACTTCCCTGAGGAACACCAGATGTTACGGGGACTAGAGAGGAGTTGTGATTGTTAACTGATGTAAATTGCATCCTGTTAGAAAGAGTCTTTTATCCATGTTTTAACAGCAGAGTCGATGTTCAGTAGCGTAAGCTTGTGAATAAGTCGATGGTGAGGAACACGATCAAATGCTTTTGAAAAGTCTAGGAAAATTGCGTCGACTTTAATTCCAGCGTCTATGGATGAATGTATTTCGTGAATGACGCCAGCTAGTTGGGTGTCACATGAATAGCCTTTCCGGAAACCGTGCTGATGCCGAAAAATAAGGTTATGTTTTTCGAGGTAGTTAATGATCTGGGAGTGAATAATATGCTCTATGAGTTTGCATATGGTACTGGTTAGTGAAATAGGGCGATAGTTCAGGGGTGAGGTACGATCACCAGATTTGAAAAACGGAACAACCTTCGCCACCTTCCAGTCATGGGGTATAACGCCGGTGGATAGAGACTGTTGGAATAGAGCGGATAATATTGGGAATATGCTTTGTGCTATATTTTTTAGAATAGTTTTATTTAAACCAGTGTTGTCAGCCGAAGAAGAAGTCTTGAGATTAGTCAGAAGAGAAAATATGCCACCATCGGTTATGGTCATTTCAGGCATAAATGCATCAGTGCTACTGCGTATCGTTGCCTGTGGGAGGGAAAATTCGACTGTAAATACCAAGGAAAATGTTTTGTTCAGTAGTTCCGAACAGTCACTGCCAGTTATTATTACGCCGTTCTGATCAGTAAAGACGATGTCGGTATTATGCTTGGGATTGATGACACGCCAGAAACGCCGAGGATTATTTGTTAGCATGGATGATAAATCACGTTGAAAAACTGTAAGCGCGTGGTTTTCGGCAATTTTTGATATTCTCTGTCACATTCCTTATACCGTAATGAAATGAAATGTTATGAAATGAAATGAAATATGAAATGTTAACACTATCAAACTGTTGCTGGGATGCTGAGAGGTTACGGTTGACCAGTACCACCGTTTGCGGGTCATTCTGGTTTTGAAATGTCATGTAGCCTGCTAACCTCGTCTGTACATTTGGTATCGTCATTTTTCTTTGGTACAGTTGGAACGTGTATTCCTAATTAAAAGAATGCTGGGGATCTCGGTAAAGTACCTGAATTAATTCTGAAATATCCGGGAGGTTTCTTTCGCTCTGAATAATGTGACATGGGCCCTGGCAGCTGCTCGCACAATTTTTTTTTTGGTCAAACGGAAAGTAGTTGATTCGAGTGACATAGACGATCCCACAAAAATTTTCACTCTTGCATAGCACAGGGAAAACTATCATCTGTAAAAACAGTTCCGTTGAGCCATGAGAAAATAGTATCTTAAAGGAGTCGTACCACCAAGTGGCTATGGCGTTGCGCTGCTAAGCACGAGGTCGCGGGTTCGATTCCCGGCCGCGGCGGCCGCTTTTCTGATGGAGGCGAAAAGCAAAAACGCCCGTGTGTTCGAGATTTCGACGCACGTTAAAGATCCCCAGGTGGTCAAAATTAATCCGGAGCCCTCCACTACGGCGCGCCTCATCGCCTGCGTCGCGTCGGCGCGTTAAACCCTACAATCAATCAATCGAGTCGGACCACCAAGAAGCGCTTTTGCATGCGCGCTGTTTCGCACACCTGGTCGGAGGCTAAGCTTTTGCCTTTTGATTAGCCATTACAGAAGAAGAAGAAGAAGAAGAAGAAGAAGAAGAAGAAGAAGAAGAAGAAGAAGAAGAAGCAATGGAGGTGGGAGAAAATGGAAGTGAAGAGAATGAGCGCGACACCACCAACCACTTGTCACCAGAGAAAGAACACAAATAGCAAGAACAGAACAATAAAAACAAAACGCCGAGCAAATGATGAACACGACATCGACTTCATGTCAGGTTTCTGCAGTGGCTTGCTGAGAAGATGAGCTTGTAAGCAGATGGGGAGTGGATAGGAAAAGATCGAACGCGATACCGCTGGTCACGTGCCCTCGGAGAGAAATAAAACAAAAGGGAAACCCGAAACAATTCACGGAAAGTATGAAAGCGAAATAAGCTCTCGCGGGACGCCTCGACATTGGCCTTCCGGGCGAAAACCACGTGAATATCTAAAACACGAAATGTTGCAAAGTCACGACACGAAATCACGCACAGCCAACCGCCGGTCATGTGTACCTGCGTAACGGTGTTGCGAGAACTTCAAGGTGCTTTTCCAAACGCAATGAATGCACTCACCCGACCAAGAGACCCCGCATAGGTTTGGTGGTTGCTGTATGTAGCGCGGGTTATGGCAAAGTAGATTGGAGTGAGCTACATCGATCGCAAGGCCGTTCTCGTTACCCTTCGAACAAAATAAAACTCTGCCAACGTGAGTTTGGCAACTGATTTTATCGGGAGTTTGGTTCGGTACACCCAGCAGCTTCCCTGCCCATCCACTACTGTAGGACATGTTGCCTACTCAATTTTACAATTATGAATTCTAATTGAATTTTAGTGCTCGGAACAGGGATTCGTTTCGGTCGATTGCGTTCACCGGGTAAACATACTCCAGTAGCGGTCCCAGAAATTGGTTTTAGGGGGGGGCGATTTTTTTTTTCTTTTTTGTGTGTGTGTGGGGGGGGGGGGGTCCTTTTTGCTGCGAAAATTCTGCGGACGAAGTGATATACATGCAGGCATGTGCGTGTATGCGGTGTAACCCGATTGCGCACAAATCACTTGGCGACACAGTGCTTTCTAGCGCCCCTTAGGCGGTGCAACGGCTGGCTCGAGTCCGCATTTCTGATAATCGCAACATGTTTACGGCCGCGCCCAAGCGGGATTTAACCTCGCGCAAGTGGAATGCCTTAAAAAAACAAAAAAAAAGGAAGATGATGACCTGTTCGGGGGGGGGGGGAAGGGCGATCGCCCCCTTCGCCCCCCCCCCCCCCCTTGGGACCGCCACTGGCATACTCCAATATCCTCTTGCAGACAAGCCAGACGGAAATGACGACATCGCTCGTGAACGAGCCCGACCCGCACGTGAGGTCGGGAGGCGGCCCTGATGAAGTGGTCGCCTGTGTCATCGCAGTGATCGTGCTGCTGGGCGTGGTGCTGACGATAGCCCTCTACTACTCCTTTTGGCCTACGATGAAGGAAGGCACGGTTCCGCCGGCCCGCTCGTACAGCGAGGACTCCATAGTCCGGAGGTTGAAGGCCATCATGGCTCCCGGGGAAGACCCCTGCCGGGACTTCTACAGTTTCGTATGTGGCAACTACAGGAGCCAGTCGGGTAACACTCTGCTAGAAATGGAGAATTACATGTACAAGTCCCTTTTGCGTGAGCTAAACGCCGCTGTCCCCGGCCGCAATCAGAGCGCGGCCGGGAAGGCGGCCGCGCTATACAAGGTGTGCGCGGACGCCGACGTGGACGAGGCCACAGCTCTGAGGGACTTCATTGCCCACGTTGGTTTGAGCTGGCCCGAATACAAAGGCGCCGCTGCCCTGGACAAGATACTGATGCTGTTCTTCCGGCACAACGTCATCACACTGCTCAGCCTCAAGCTGGAGGACAACAGGCTGTCGAGGAACAAGAGGGAATTATATATAACAGTCAGTGACGCGTGGGTGCGGTGGTCCAAGCAGCGAGGACAGGGTGCCACTTTCGTGGTATACATGGAGACGCTGGGTCTTCCTGTCCGAGACATAACCGACGCCGAGAACCAGGCTTTCGGGCGGCTCTCGCAGCACGTCCTGGATAGACTTAAGCGTATGTCCTTCATGACCTTGAGCAGACTGGAGAGGCTCACTCCCAGTGTGGTGGGTGAAGGGTGGGCGAAGATCGTCGAAACTCACACCGATGGCGTGTACAGCGGAAGTGATGAGGTCCAGGTGCGTAATTAAACTTCTTCTGCTTGAAAACGTCGTTGAATTTTATTAATGCGGAAGCCCTAAATGGCCCATTGAGAGAAAAAGACGGCTCTCGCAATGGCAATACGCTTGCGCTCGAAGGATTGTCGCATGCCCGTAAACTAGTCTTTTCGTTCAGCTGTCCGTAAAAAAAAAAAGAAGAAAAAGAAAAAAAAAAGGCCAAGCATCACGGACTCCTTCCCAAAGTTAAGGTGTGTAATAAAAGAATCTAAATTAGCGTTTCTGTCATTCAATCGATAATTCAACATTCGGACAATTCTGTCATTTTTTTTCACTTCCTTGAGATCCGACTAGGTTTTGCGGTTGTAAGTCAAGAAAATGCTTACTATACTACCCCGACCGTTACACCCGCAAAGGTCGCAAAAGTCTATCGGAAGAAAAGCGTCGATACCCGTTTAACCAACGGGAAAGACAACGACCGGAGTTTTTAGGACACAGGACAACGCAACATGTTAGACGAGCTAGACATTCATCCTAATTTTTAATCACAAAAGCTCGTCTGAAATAGCCGCGGAGACTGGCGTCTATGGAAATCCGAGATATGAGAGCGGTGTTTCTCGAACCTCCCACCATCTAGAAAAGTCGTTTCTTTTTGCTCGTACGACGGTCAAAAGTCAGAACCTTTAATTCGAGGATGTTGCTCTGGCGTAGGTGTCGACTGCAAGGCGAGGAAGCGGTTTCTCGGGAAATGTTTCTTGCTCGTAGCTGACACGGACGATAAACAATCTTAAGTACAAATACGGGTTATATAACACGTATTTGTACTTAAGATTGTTTATCGTCCGTGTCAGCTACGACCAAGAAACATAAGGATTTGCATCCCGATGAAGTATATTTTAATGCGTAGCAGTAGCATTCTTCGATGAATACTCTTCCTCCCTCCAGCCACAGGACCATGTAACGCCCTGCATTCGCAAAAAAGTGCATAACTGGCTAAGGTAACACATCTAATCGTTATAATAGCGTAAACGACGAAAATTGTTGGAACAAAATTTTGAAAACCAGAAAACGACGGCGTAGCGCCCTGCATTCGCACAAAAATGCACAACTGGGAGAGGTAACACATGTGATCGCTATGATGGTGTAAGTGGAGATAATTGGTTGAACAAAACTTTGAAAACGTACCAAAAAATAAAAAATGGAAAATATGAAATTTCGCAAGAATAAACTAAGGGAATAAAAAATATGCGTCTTATATATGTCTTCCAACGAACGAAGACTAAACTGAGAAAAGTGAGCTAATGAATATTGTAAACAGGGATTTAAAAAACTGAAACGGGTGAACCCTGAACTACACCTTGCATCTGCAGAAGAAATACATAATTGGCAAAGTAATGACGCCTAATCATTGTAATGGTATGAATTTACATCATTGGTGTAAAGTAACAAAAAGAAAATTAAAAACAATAAAATCATCCAACGTCGTTGGCAACTTATAGTTAAATCTGGCTGTACAGAACTCCCACTAGAGACAATTGCAGCACAAGAATGTTACGCATTAGTAGAGAATAACCTAAATCTGTGCAGATTTTTAATATGTGGATGCGTTCCCGCTGCAATACCTTTGTTTGTAAAAATTTAAGCGGATTAGACTTGCACACCACAATAAACAATTCGCGTTGAAGACAGAATTGACTACCAATTTGATAGACCTACCGTTCCGTTCCCTGATCACCGTAACCTGCGTTTTGGCTTGCAGCTCTGAGGAGTTTGCAAGTGGCCAGGCTCACTCACGCAAAAAAGTAAACCCTGTTTCACCCAGTGTGAAATGTGCTGAAACAGCGGAGTAGTGGGTTGTCTTTACGAATATTCCGTTTGGCTACGGCTTCATTCTTATGCGTATGTAAGAGTCGTTTTAGTGGCTAATTGTCATTAAATTTGTTTCCGGATGGTTGCTGTAGAACAACAGCTACATCCCTTTTTCGTATCTTAATTTCCTCTGCAGATGTCCTTGTTGACAGCAGAAAGTAATTCTGCAGCGTTTGCAATACGACGAGTAAAATAAACTCGGCATAATGGTAGAGTCGTCTCAGTGGCTAATTGTCATATAATTTGTTTTTGGATACTTATGATAACACAATAGTTCTAAGCCGTTTTCGGTAATCGTACTCCCTACGTAGGTGGCCACGCTTCACTGTGCAACAAACAATGGTGGAAAACACACCTTGCAACGTACAAGCTCACACCAATTTCCTTGAAGTCGGCTTCACCCAAAAACCCAAACGAATTTTGGGAAGAACACTTTTCAGGGGCAATATAAGCCGTATTATATCAAAACGTGAAATCCCTAGGACGTTCTGTTTTTTTTTTTTTTTTTTAGTGCGTAGCATTCTTTGCCGAGTACTCCCACAGTCAGGACCGTGTAAAGCCCGTTCTACATGGGGCGAATTTCGCTTACGAATTTGCAGCTGCGGCGCCGCTCGTGCACCAAAACGTTATATTCATGTTGCTGTGGCGAATTTCCAAATGGTTGGAAGAGTCGAACTTCTCTTGTGAACGCCGCTTAGCATGTGGCAATATGTCCCAGCAGTGAAAATAGGAAAATAAGTCGTTTTGCCGCACGCGCGGCGCCGCAACTGCGAATTCGCAGGCGAAATTCGCCCCATGTAGAACGGGCTTAACGCCCTCCATTTCCAGAAAAATGTAGATATCGCGGAAGTTTCACCGGTAATAGCTGTTAAGTGGAGATAACTGGTCCCACGAAATTTTGAAAAACGAAAAATAAGAAAAATACAAAAAAATTGCATAAAATGGCGAAACGTGTAGCGTTCGGCATTTCCACAATAATGCAGATTTCGCGAAAGTACCACCTGTAATCGTTATAATAGCGTAAATTGAGACAATGGTCAAACAAAACTCTGAAAAACTAAAAAAATAAGAAAATATCAAATTACAGAAACTGGCGAACGGGGTAACGCCCTACATTTCCATAATAATGCAGATTTCGGGAAAGTTTCAATGTAATCGTTGTAATAACGTAAATGGAGATAATTGGTCGTGCGAAATTTCTAAAACAGGAAAAAAATTAAGAAATTACAGAAAATGGCGAAACGTGTACGCCCTGCATTTCCACAATATTGCAGATTTCGCGAAAGTTCCACCTGTAATCGTTATAATAGCTGAAATAAAGATAAGTCGTCGCACGAAATTTTGAAAAACTAGAGAAAAAAAATACATACAATAATTACGAAAAATGGCGAACCATGCAACGCCCTGCATATCCGCAATAATGCAGATTTCGCGAAAGTTCCAAATGTAAACGTTATAATAACGTACATGGAGGTAATTGGTCGGACGAAATTTTGAATAACTCAAAAATAAAAAAAAAAAATACGGAAAATGGCAAAACGTATAACTCATGGCATTTCCACTATATGGCAGATTTCGCAAAAGTTTCACCTGTAATCGTTATAATAGCATATATGAAGATAATTGGTGGAACGAAAGTTGGAGAAACTAAAAAAATAAGGAAAATATAAAATAATTACGGAAAAGGGCGAACCGCGTAATGTCCTGCATATCCACAGTAATGTCCTACTTCTAATCGTTATATTAACGCGAATGGATATAATTAGTCGGACAGTATTTAGTAAAACAAAAAATATTGGCGCTAAAAAACTCACACTCAACACAAGGGGCTTAAAAGAATGCTACGTATTAGTAGATAATTGTCTGAATTTCTGCAGAATTTGTACGATTTTTTCTTTACTGAGAAGTGGTTTCCGCGCGGCTGAGAGACCTGCTCCAGAGAGAGTGAAGATATCATCGTCAAGGCTAGTCCTAGAACAGCTCCGCTGTAATAACCTCAACGACGAAGTAGGATACTGTGAGGTCCACTTATGAGATTAGCGGCCAGGCGCCCGGGCTGCGCGTGAGAACCCGCCACTCTGTCTGACGACGTAGCACTGCCAACACTATAGCCCCGTTTACATTGGCCCGACGAGGGCGCGTTGAGTCAAAATAAACAGGTTTTTTGGACTCGACACCCCCATGTATAAGCGGACGGGGTGGGTCAGAGAGCCGTCGCGGCGAGTCCAGTCAACTCGGAGGCAGGGGGTGGGTTAGCTCGCTGGTCGGGCTGAGTCGGCGGGCCGCGGGGAGCAGAATACCGTATTTACGGGGTTCTAACGCACCCCCAATCGTAACGCGCGGGTAACTTCGCGCAGGAAAATTGGGGAAAAAAAATGTGACACTGACGGTACTGCGCAGTTGGAAAAGACATGACACCACGTACCTGGAAGAGGGAGATTTTATTTGGCGTATGCAGCTCTGGAAGCCAAAAATGAATTGTGCTTCACAAGGTTGCTTACCCAGCTGCTGCTGGAAATAAAATTATAGCGGGGAACACTGAAGCTGCTTGCGATTTCAAGTGCCTTGATCTTCATAATTCTAAGCGTTAGGGGCTAAGCAGAAGCACAAAAAAATGTGCAACAGCTGACCAGGGTATGCGGCATGCCATTGAGGAATAAGTGCGCCGAAATTCACTCATGTGGTGTTGACGGATTGTTTTTATTGAATTGAGTTGGATTTTGCGGGTACTTCAAGTTCGTGTCCGTTGCGCATGGCAATGCTGCTGGCCGCTTTAAAGCCTATTTCGGTTTTGAGCCCGATTGTAACGCGCACACAAATATTAAGCTAGCTTTTAGCAAAAGAGGGTGCGCGTTAGAATCGTGAAAATACGGTAGCCCCTTTTCCGTGAACCCCGCCGCTCCCCTCACCTCGATTCTGTGGACGGGGTTCATATAAACTCGGACGCGTCGAGGTAAGCTCAACCCGCCACTCAACTCACCCTGCCCCCGTCGCGTCCATGTACACGGGGCTACTGCAGAGCAGTCGACGCCAATTCGTCACGGCACGCAAGGGAGACGGATTGTCTGGCCCACCTCATACCACAAGGGTAATCCCCCATTGAGAAAGCAGACAGCGCCGCCGGATTCCAGGAACGTCTGCTCGACGCGCGGAGGTGGTGGGATTACCGGCGTCGGGACGAGCACCGCACGGGTCTCCATTGTTGTCGCGCCCTGGTCAGCATGACGCACTGTCGCAGTCTTTCGCTTTCACCCCGCGGGGTCGCACGAACCTGCTCGTCTGCGGGCGTTGACCCGAGGGTGGCGGCGCCTCAATGAATATTCCGTGGCGTGCTGAGTGACAGCTGTCTACGTGAATTTGGGCACTCCCATACGCGTGTACGAACGCTACAGGGTGTTCCCGAGAGAGGGTGATCTCGAGGTTTTATAAGGCCGAACGTGGCCGTTTGAAATCGTTCTCGCCTGAGCGCCGAGCTGGGCAGTTCCCGGCGGGACAAGGAGTCTCGACCGTTAAAGCTAGGTTGGGATTTGTGAGCCCCCTAGTCGAGGTTAAGATCGCGTAGGAGGTTAAGGGTACAGCGCCGTAGCGGGCAACTAGACGGACCTTGCGGCGAGACAGGGTCTCGGCTGTTGTTTCTCGAGCGGTTTGTGTACGCTCCGAGAATAGGAGAGTTAGACGAAGTTGAGGAGCTCGAGTGATTTGTGCGCACTCGGAGCTAGCGTCTAGCTGAAGTTTGAAGTTTTTCGTTTTATTTCTCATCTACCCAGTTTTCGTACTGTAAATAGCCGTATATAAACTCTTCGGTTCATTTAATCAACCACAACGCCTCGAGTTCGTCAATTCGACCGCCGTCTCCAAGAACTTCAACACCAGCGCCCTGCCAGCCTCCTGCCAAATCAACCGGAGCTCGGGCGATTGGGTTCTTGATGAGTTGCTTTAGTTTCTACCGACGTCAGGTACGAAGTATGATCACGTTTCTGCAATATTTTACATAGGGCACGTAGGCGCCGGAATTCCTGAGCAAACTGGTTGGCACCAGAGCGCTTCATCTTTCTGTGCGCACGTTCCTTGAGTTTCAGGACATCCCGCAATTCAGAAGAAAACCAGTGTGGAAACTTGAACTTCTTCGGTAAATATTGCGGAATGTATTCCTTCATACCCGCAAGCATCTCAGTGAAACGGTCGACTTGTTCATTGGCATCAGTGTGGTCAATGAGGGTCGACCAAGGGGTAGCGGAAAAGTAGCCATACAGCCCAACATAATCTCTCCGGGTGAAAGCGTAAAGAGGTTGCGTGTTGTTGGAATTTACGGAACGGTGGAGCGATGAGGGGAGGCAACAGGAAATATAAAGAGGAGGATGAAATCTGTCGGGTATTACTAAAGAACAATCAGAGCGCGACACACTAACACCATCAAAGTTCGAAAAGCACAGGTCCAGAATATTTCCACTGCAATTTTTTATGCGATTACACTGTGCCATAGAAGTAAAAGCCAAAAATCGAGTAACCTATAACCCTTCTGTTTAATGTGGTTGTTATAGTGGGAACAGGTTAGCTGGCTCCACTGAACGCCAGGAGTATTAAAATCTCCAAGGAGGAGGACCTTGCGGTTGCAATGAGCGATAAGCACCTGTTCAATGGAGGAGATTAACTTATTGAACGCGTCAGGAGCTACATCAGGAGGAATGTAAAAAACCCCAACTAGAAGTTTTTCAGTTTTAGAGAAATTAATTTTGACCCATAATGACTCATCTGCGTTATCAATATCGCTACGTAGCACACACGGGAGAGATTTGTTAACGACGAGAAGGACCCCGCCCCCTTTTTGTTTGCATCCCGTTAAAGCACGATCATTGCGATATACACGGTAATTTTGAGGAAAATGATCACTGGATAGAATATCAGGGCACAGCCAAGTTTCAGATATAGCTATTAGCGGAAAGCAAGAATTAAGCCAGAACATTACCAAAAAATTCAGTCGTCTTAGTTCGAAGACCTCGCACATTCTGATAAAAAACATCTAAACTAGTCATGATTGTTTTTCTTATGTGATGCGCTCAGAGCTGTGAAGCATGCCTTCGCGAAACATGCCTCGAAACTCCTTAAAGAGGCAGTCTTTCGGCCAAACAGCGGGGTCATTTAGGCGATCGAAACACTCTTCATTCAAGGAAATATAAAAGGATGCATACGTGTCGAATTTAGTCTTCAGTCGTCGGCAGCTCAAGGGCGAGACACCTAAAGTTGACAGATGGGCATTGAGACTAGCAGCGGCGGTGGTCGGAGAAAGCTTTGAAACAAACATAGCTTCGGGGCGCTTCGGCTGCGAAGCGACGTCAAGTCCAGATGTGTTCGATGCACCCACATATGCCCGGCTCTGGCGCTTCTTCTCAAAAATGGGAGGGTGACAGTCAGGCACAGACACGGAAAGCACCGGGGAAGGGGTGGACTGAGTTGGAGGCAGTGTCGGGGATACCGGAGACACCGCCTGCAGCGGAGCCGACGTAGCCGACGAAGATGGCACTTCCTTGTTGACAACTTGGGTGAAAGAAGGCTTCCCCAAGCTGCCGCGCACTCCATCCTGCAAGGCAGCGGGGCGGCGAAGCAATTCGGCTCGCAAGGAGCAAACTAAAACCTTATTTAGTTACACTAGAGCAAACCTCTGCACGCAGGGAAGCGACCAGCTTCACATAATGGGCGTGGTCTCCCTCCCTCTCCTGACGTAAGCAGTCAAAAGCCTGCGCGTTTTCCCGGCGCAGAAGGTCGTTGTCCTCGCGCAGCTGGGCAACTTGGTCGCTGAGAAAGGAAATTCCCGAAATTCCTCCCAGCGCGTCAATGAGGAGCGCGCGAAGACCGGCAGCTTCGGCGCCAAGGTCACCCGGTTGGGGCGGGGGCGCCGGGGCCTTCTTGACGACTGTCGGCGATTCTCGACGACGGGAGCAGGAGGAAGAAGCCCTGCTTGCGGGCGTGCCGAAGTCGTCACTGGCTCCACTAGGCCTAGCCACCACCTCAACCGTTTCACAGATATCGCACTTGAAGGGCCGTACACCAGATCTCAGGAGCTGAAGCGCAGCGTCCGGCCATACAACACACTTCGTGTGCACGCGTTTCTTACAGGCAATGCAGCGGAAAAACTTTCGTTTACCGTAAAAAACGCAAGAGCATAGAGGACAGCAATCCTTGCTAGGCGCCATCTTGCGGCGCAACAATAATAATAATAATAATAATAATAATAATAATAATAATAATAATAATAATAGGGCAGCGTCTGGAACCCCGCGCGGGGCACGAGATTTAGCCCCCTCGCAACGGCTCCTGCCCCGCGTGACGTCATAAATACGTCATAGTGACGTCATATTAACAGCAATTCTTATTATTTTGCTTAGTAGAATACAAAAAGCACATTTTTTTACATTTTAATACAAAATCAGGAAGCCACTCATTTGCTGGAAGTTTTATAAAATAATTTTTTTGTTCGTTCTTGCGGAAGCCGCCGATGCTGCCGCTGCTGGCGGTATGGCGTATCCGAAAGTGCCGAAAGCCCTGAATCCCTGAATTTCTTGGGTCGACAACGTAGATGAAGCAGAGTTGATAGAGTTAGAAGCACTATCAGAATGTGCGAGAACGTTGCCGTATGCGGGGACCAAGCCAGCCTTTCCACACGGTAGCGAAATCCGCTCTCGAGTAATGCTGACCTGTGACTGCCTGCTGTATGCCGATGGTACCTGCGTTAGATCTACGACATCGCGCAGCCGAGTGGCCCCGTTCGAACAACCCACGTCCCACGCAAGAAAAGACACCGTCCGAGCGTGATTATGTGAGCCTGCTGCGGCATGTCCTCGCGGCGGCATCTGCTATCAACAGTTTGCACCACGGCAAGTTCAGAATGCCTAAACGGGTGGCTTGAAATCGCGGTGTGTTTTCAAAATGACAGCAGCGCGGAACTTACAGTGCTCAGGACGTAGGCTAGACGCGGCCACTGATATTTTACTGGTCGCATGTGCGCATTACAAGTGCAAACCACGGATAGCTAGAAAAGGTGATCATTGGTGTTTCCACACATGTACCGCGTACAACCCAGCACAGTAGTTTCCCCTTTAAGGAGATTAGCAAAAAACACCGAAAATCGGCAGTTTGTCGCGTTTTTTTGTATATATTTTCGAGTGGATTGAATTGTGGCTTAAAATTGTTTACCCGAAATACGTTTTGTGCGCGGAAAAGTCTGGTGATCATGAGCTTCTTGCATCATAAATGCATGGTATTCAGTGCTTGAAAAGATTTTTCAGAAGAAATTATTGCAGCTGTAGTGGTGAGCCATTTCACTACAGTAAAATGTGGCAGAAATACATCTGCGATACAAAGGATGTGAAAGAGTGAGAACATTGGCAGTCTCGTATCCCGTGACCCAGATTGTGGCTGGGTAGTTTCCATCATGCATTCAGCTCCTCACATTGGCACACACATGATGCTACGACAAATTAGGAACTGGGTCCTCCAAAAGGTACTCTAGCTAGGCGCTTTATGCCATAGCTGCTGCATTGGCATAACCTTAACGTCTCTGTATATGTGGCTATGTTGGCCAGATTTTACCGATTCCCCTCATGCAAAGGGACTTAATTCAGGACACCCAGCTGGTAGGGTCAGAGAAGAAGCTGTACAGACGGTAACAGGAAGGGTATACACTTGGCCGACCATCATGTCTCCAGCATGTGAAAACCCATGGGTTCTACGCAGGCTCAATAGTCAACGTCAAAGAGAATCTGAAGATGTGCCTGGAACGTGAAAGCCTCAGCGGATGGTTTGGGTCCATGGGTATGACCAGCGAGCACACTGCAAATGTAATTGATAGGCAAAGGTCAAGGCTGTAATGGTGCGAGTTTAACCAAAAGAAATGGTGAAAAACATCCCAATTTAAAACTGCATTGATGTAATATGCGCACGAGTGACGTCATATGGACGTGCACTGTAAATGCAGTTATCTGTGTGTTAACTGTACGTTAGCACTCAAGTGATACGATCGAACGGAATGGAGGCCCCTCTGAAATTGCCCAGTTATGCTTTTTTTGCGGTGGGTTAGGTTGGTGGCTGTCAATTGCACAAACAACATTCTCTGATGTCATAGAGAAATAGCTGGAAAGTGTGTATGGAACTTCCACTGCTCTACACATTTTCTGTACTATCTTATTTGTTTGAAGTTTACAATAAAATTGATGTCATTTGTTTTTTGGGCAGAGGTCTTTTTAATGAACGAACCTTGTATTTTTTCTTCGTAGCCTCTGTAAGAGCCTGCCTACTGTGCCCCTAAACAGTGGTCGCTAAACAAATGCCCACTTGCCAGCCAGCTTCAGGGGCTTGTAACGATTTACTAGGATTTTTTATGGCCAACATAAATTCCAAGGAATCCACGGTGGTACACTCCAGGGCAGTGCAAGTCTCAAAAGAAGTTTGACAGCAGGACTTGACACTAACACAACCAACAGGCTTCATAGGTGGAAACCAGAAGCCCACCCACACAATGCCATGCAATAACTTATAAGCCAATGCAGTGAGTCTCTGGATTTTTATGCGAGGCATTCAACGTGTGGGTCGACTAGTGAGGTTAGCTGGCCAGTTTGGGCACAAAATACTCACTTTTGTGATTTCAGACAGCTCTCAAAGGCCTATCTAGATGTCTTTGTTTTTTTTTCGCAAAAAAAAAAGTGCAAGCTCACAGCTGGGGATCTTGAAAACATTGTTTAGCCTCTCCAGCAATTGTGCGAGCCTGAGGTAATCCTGCCTATAGGTGGTCCTCATGTTTGCTAGCTCCCACAGCAAGCACATGAATGTAGTGACTGAGAAAGATGGTGGCCAAAGGGAGAAAAGGGGGTGGTTCCTGAACAAACAGCCCTTGATCATCAAAACGGCAGAAAAGAGCGCTGATGACTCAGAGTCCTCGGCTGGGGTGTCGAAACACCTTCTGGCCTACGTGTACAGTGCATTCACAAATTCTTTAGAAAATCTTGCGATTACACACACTCCCTCCATGGAAGGGGTTTGTTTCCGGCAAAGTGGTTGAGTTGAAATTTGTGATTAGTAACAACATCAACTCGCCATTTGTCCCTTTCACTTAGCATGCTTCCGAGCTTCACTTCAAAAACCCTAATTTTTCTGATTTACGTATAAATGGATTGATTATGGAATATTCTCTTATTTACCTCTGCTCAAATAAAACTGTGTTATACCTTAAACGCTGCTGTGTCCATGCAGGCGTAACATTCTTCAATGGTGTTGTGTGGGGTACATTAAGCTCAGTACTAATAAACTTAAAACCAGGGCAAGTGAAGTTTCCCCTATTGTTTCAGGGTATCCAAACTATTTATAAATTTTTGTAAGCATTCTAACTGTCTACCAATACTTTGGGGGTAACTCAACTCAGCTCACCCTTTTTTCCTATGTCTTTATTATTGTTGTGCTCTACAAACACATTCCCAGCTGGAACATGCCTGCTGAATTTAGGGCCCAAACCATTCTTTTGCTAATTCACACGATTGCAGCTGTATGAAACATTGCTTCTGTTTAGTTTTAGCCTATGATTTCCAGCAGGTCACTAACTACTGTCAACACCATATTAAAACATTAATTGCTATTTATAACAAACAGTATTCTAACATTTTACATAAAACATTTGGTTGTTACCTCACTTGACGTTTTTGTTACACAGCCAGCCTGGTTCATATTTATTTATCTGTGTATGAAGGACATGTACACAACAAATGCCTTACTGCAATACATTCACATGCCCGTCTTACAGCAAATCAGCAGTGAAAGAAGCCACACGTTTTGGCTTTCCAGCAGAGCTTTGGTGTCAACAAAAAAGGAATCTTTCTTGGCTTCTCTGCAGAGCTTTGCACTCAAGCAAAAAGATCACTTGGTTGTTTGGCTTTCCTGCAGGACTGATGCTAGAAGGCATCACTTGCTTATTCGGCATTTTTTCTGTGTATTGTGCCAAGAAACCCTTGCGTTTTGTGTGGAAAAGGAACTCCACACCACAGACTGTGCAGAGAAAGTAGAGCTACTCACTGACTTTTTTCACAGCCACGGAATTTTGGTAGAATCACTTGTCATTGACAAACACCATGTTTGCTTTCTGTCTGAAGGTGTGAATCTGGGAGAGTTGGTTTATATTTTGGGGGAAAATACAGCGACAATAACAGTACTGAAGTACAAGGAAAGGTGCTGTGGTGAACAGTGTCTTTCCTTGTGTTTCTTTCCTGTGTTTTTTCATGAAGACTTGCTACAGTGCCTGATCAAGCCTGTTTTTGTCTAACAAAAATGTCAACAGCGAAGCACTTATCAATGCTTCCCATTGACACCAAAGCAGGAGTACGTTCACTGGAGTCATTTTATTGTTGAAGCCTTCCAGGATACATACAGCTTTCAGCTGTACTGCAATATTCACAAACACCAATAAAGACATTCACGTCCACATAGGTGACCTCGGCTCCAGTTCCTGCACAAGGTATGAAGTACTCTCGGGAGAGGATAATGTCAAGCTGTACAAGAACCATTCCCTCGTAGATGTGCTTTATAACCTGTTTTTTAGGCTTGTTAGCTTAAAAAATAGTTTCAGTGCCCTGTTTTTTTCAAGCTAATTACCACCACCAGAGAATGTGCTTTCTAGCAGTTGGGCTCTGCTGGGCATGCATCGTTGCAAACAAAATATGGGACACTGCATTATGGCCCTTACGACTAAGCATAGTCACTTAAGCAATTAGCCGAAACAGTTTTTTACACAGCACAGAGTTAAAAAGCAAAAGAACATGAAATATCTCCTTGCAATTAGAAACTTTTACTGTTCACCCCCCTCCTCCAAACACAGAGCAGACAATTACCAGCTGTGAACACAAGTATTAACGTCAAGTTGAATTCCACAGGGGGCTCCGGATGGGTACATTGATGTCACAGTCAATCAGAATTCGTGAATCCTCTGTAAGCCTTCGAGAGAAGCTCTCACCATTACTGGCCATCCAACTGAGTGGGCATGAAAGTAGTGTTGTTGGTTATGTTGACTTCCAAGCCAAACACGAGTAAACAAAAAACTAGCGTACCACAATACATAATCAGAACAGATGCAGGATGAAGTTCGTTGACTAACCGGGTTGAAGAAGGCAGAAGCAGTGGGGCAAAGGTTAGGGAAATAAAATCCATGCGGTAATTGTGAACGAAGTTATGAGACGCTGCCAGACGATCAGCTGGTGAGGAGGGAGGGCTATCCTATCTATGCCTTGCTACCTCTTTACTATAACTGAGCAGATAACAACCTTTCATTAAACTTGCTAGCTGGCAGTTCCACGTACCCTATGTAGAAAATTTCAAGGTAGACAAAACGTTGTTTCCTGTGCATTCAATAATGGCTGCCTACAGATTGCTTAGAATTCGCAGCTCATTTGAAGTCTTGCATATCATGAAAGCACAATAGTATTATTCGATGAACAACAAGAGCCACTTGTTTACCTTGAGCACACCAAACTTGAAAGCACTATTTAACACAAGTGTCAAGCTTGGCACAAACGGCGATCTTATCGGCTTGATTTCTCCCGAACTTGCACATTTAAAGCTTGAGCCTCCTTGCACAGGAAGCCAGCCAGTGAGCGGCTGGTTTCAGCGATAGCTTGAGTACCTATGCTGCCCACGGACGGGCAGCTGCTTGGCTCTCCCATTCACCAGGCCACCCACGAAAGTGGAGCTGCGCTCCCTGCATGCAGCGTGCACGGGTCGTTTCGCGGGGTAGTAACGTTTCTTGCAGTGCCCCGCGAGAAAAATTGCAGAACAGGCTACATGCGAGGACGGATTGCGTTCGACGATGCCCTGCGCTACCTGACGATACTTGATTCGTGCACACTGACGCCGCTGACACTGCGTTGCTCGCGTTATCACGTCATCAAAGTCAGCTACCTCCGTTAGCCACGGCGCAAAGCGCTGGAAATCAAAGTCAGCTACCTCGTTAGCCACGGCGCAAAGCGCTAGAAAACTGATCCGCACGTAACACGTTTCACGCCAGAATCAAAATACAAGGCTTGGAATGCAAGTAGCGATCGGAACAAGTAGACAACGAATGCAGGAGCATAAAGCCGATGGCACGCGAACTGCAAGACAATATGAAGCTAGCAACATATTTAACGGCAACAAAAGGAGCACGGAAAAAAGCGGGGCGAAGCAGCTTGCCAAACTAGGATGCGTTAGGCTTACCAAGACTAGCAGCAGCAAGTTCACAAAAAATACTCAATAAACTATTGCAAACAATCCTCCCAACAAGAAAAAAGCGCCGCGAGTCAGCCGCTGTGCAAGGCGATAAGGACGTAACGTTGCGCAGGCTTGCGGTTGGAGCCACGGCCGGAATCCCACATTGCGCGCACACGCTGTCAAACAACGGCAACGGCCTCGACTGTGCAAAAAAAAAACTGTGACGTCACAGGAAGTCACGTGACTAGTTTAGTTTGACGTCACTTCTGCGGGGCAGGAGCCACCGCGAGGGGGCTAGATCTCGTACCCCGCGCGGGGCACGAGACTTACCCTAATAATAATAATAATAATAATAATAATAATAATAATAATAATAATAATAATAATAATCGCCGTTTTCGTCATCGTTGTCCTATTTATGTCCACAACAGCAGTACAAAGGCGACTCCCACGGACATCTAAGTGCTCCTTTACTGCGCTGCCCTCATCTCTTCCACTTCACCGAGTTATCGGTCTTTCTCTACTTCTCCCACCTCTTATCTGTTACTTTGGTGATCACCAAGTTATCAGTTCGCCGCATTAAATACCCAGCTAAGCTCCGCCTTAACAGCGGAACTGTTAGTAGGTGGAGCCTTTTTGTTCGTCAACTGAATGTCGTGCGTAACGCAGGGGTAGGAGCAGGTTCTCAGACCCATCGTTAGAGGGCGCAGTGGGTTCGCAGGAAGGGTTCCTCTCCTTCCCGCTAGGAGGAAAAGAGGAAAAGGAGCCTCCCGCCGCCGACGTTTAGCTGCCGATTCATTTGCTCGAACCGTAGAACTTGCGGGGTGACGGCGCTGCCATTGTCGGGCGGGCGGACGTTAACTTTCGAGCCGACACAAGAGAACCACACCTCCGCTGTTTCAGCAGATTTCACACTGGTTGGAACTGGGTTTAATTTCTATTTCCAAATATGTGCTACTTTGACGTCTACCTGAGTTTACTTCATAATGCAAGTACTCCTTTTTGATCCTATAATGCAGTTCCCTCTATCGAGTTATCGGTCTTATTCTACTTCTAGTCGCATCTCACAGTAGCCATGCCGTTAGACGTCCACCTGAGTTTAGTTCTTAGTCCTAGACTTTCGCCGGGCCGACCGAAGTATTCTTGGTGGTTGTCAGTGAGCCCCTAACTTTATAGCCTATAAGTCATTCCGGAAGTACGCGTTGTTTGTATAGCTTTCCTTTTACGGGCAAATGTAGCATACGGTTAATTTCTTCAGAGTACTTGCCGAATCGCCGCTAGCCGGGTAAACCCACTCCTGGTTTCCTACCTGTGGTTTGATCGGATTCATCGGAATCGCTCCGTGTGGGTATAGCTACCTGCCCAAGATAGGTAGTTACATTGATCTGCCCCTTCTAGCATTTAATTGCGGAGGCTGAAAGGTGTGCTTTCTGCATGTCTGTTGGCAATTGCTTTAGACTTGGTAATATTTATCGGAAACCCTAGTACACAGCTCTTTTGTGCTGTTCCTTAAGCACTCTTTGCGGAAGAATTTACACCCCCGTACATGTTCAGCAAAATGTCGATTGCACCGAGTTTGGAGGAAACAATTTTGATGGGGAAACATTTAGAGTCGTAAAATTTATAAACTGTTGGAAAGGCTTTTATAAACCTGAATAAGTGCGATTTTCTTCTTTGGCCAAGTGAACAAGGTGCAGTAGTCGCTCTATAATTGAGAAAAAATGCGGAAGCAGACTGGCGTTGTAATCGTGCGCTAAGGAGGGGTGGCGGGGTTCTTTCGAGAGAGTGCGACCACCTCCACGTCCTCGACCGCAGTGGCCCGACAGTCCATAGCCCTGATCTTCCCTACCCTGTCAAAGATGCATGTCAACAACCCGATAGTGTTGTTTTTCGTGGCGAAACTCATGGCTTGTTATTGTTGCAGGTCAGTCAACCCGCCATGGAGTACCTCAACAAACTCTACGCTGAAATCGGCAACGAGCGGCTCAGCCTCCTCACCGCCTGGGAGCTGGTACGGACGCTATCACCTTTCACGGTTCCTGCGGTGGCCCACCGGCACAAGAAGCAGTCGCTGCAAGAGCTGTGCCTGGACGCCGTCCGTAATGCCATGGAGGTGCCATTACTCTCTTGGTACCTGTTCCCGGAAGTGACGTCAGCCTCGGTGGGCATGGCCTTAAATATGGCGACCCACATCAAAGCAACTACCCTGGAATTGATCAGGCGCTCGCCCTGGCTTGACGGTGCCACCAAAAACGCTGCTCTGCACAAGCTATACGCCATGACTTTGCACGTAGGATACCCCAGGTACTTCAATTCCACCAGGGCTATAGACAGAACGTACCGCCAATATCCGGACATTGCTGGAAGCTTCTTCAAACCTTGGCTGGAGGCCATGAACATGACCATCACTTGGATCACCACGAACCACTCCAGCATTAGGTTAGTGCTGCCTAATTTCCCAAGACGTGTCGGGGAAGCAACGACAACGTTAACTGTGGTTTAAGGGAAAATCGTGAAAACTGCATAATCTGAATTTACAGGGTGATCAAAATTAAGTCGACAGGTTTCTTAAGAATTAGGCGCTGAGATTTTCGTGAACACCACCTCTGCAGTGAGGTTACACGCCCAGGGTGACACAGGTGGTAATTATTGGTGTCGGTGGCTTAATTAACTAAAATTGAATAATTAACTTGTTAGTTGCTGCAGTAAGCACGCATGTTCGTATTCAAAAGTGGGAAACAATCGTGTTTCTACGCAGTTTCATTTGGCAGAATTCTTCTAGCGCATCCGTACTCCGAGATATGAAACTGCGAAGTTTAATTCCGTTTGCATGATTACGCTTGCTAGTGAGCGAAGACCGGCGCAAAGCTCCTCCCTTATGTGACGTGCCTGCTTTGTAGGGTGTTTAGTTTGACAACGGGGGGAAGGCATAGGCAAAAGTGATAACCGGCACCGTTTACGTCTTGGCTGGCATTATCGCAACCTGCCGTACTTGGAACCGCTATCAAAACACAGAACGAAAGGGAGGAGCTTTGCGCCGGTCTTCACTGTCCAGGATGTGTAATCACGCGAACGGCAATTAAACTTTGCAGTTCTATATCCCGGAGTATGGATGCGCTAGAGGAATTCTGCCCAATGAAACTGCGTAGAAACATGATTGCGTTCAACTTTCAATACACACACGGCAGCTTACCACAGCCACAAAAAAGGTTAATTGTTCATTTCTAGTTAATTGAGACACCGACAACAATAATTGCCACCTAATTGTGTCCCCCTGGGCGCATGACTTCACTGTAGGAGTGGTCTTCACGGAAATATAAGTGATTAATTAAAAAAAATTGGGCGCATCTCCCCACGAGGGGGGACTCGAGTAAATGCGTCGCGTAGGGGGTGGGTGTATTGCGTTAACGTTAGTGTTTGGGGGCTGGTGGTGGGGTGGTAGTGAATGTGTTAACTATTATTGCTTATTACTATTATTATTATTTCTTTCATATATTAATTATTAATTTCGTGATTTTGCGACTCGAGTCCCCCCTCGTGGAGAGATGGGCCCAATTTTTCTTTTTTTTTTGTGACGCAAGAAGTGAAGGCAAGGAGTAGGTTATTGTAAGTCGTTATTTATTTATTTATTTGTTGCTGTTGTCGTTTTATTGGACGCTGAGAACGACGGCTTTATGGTCGCTGAAAGTGTACTGTTAAGGGGTCTTTAAGCAGTGGTCGTGCGTTGCAGCAACAGGTGAAGACGGGATCGATGCAACTGCTGCCGTGTATCAGCAGCTACTTGACGTAGTTTGAATGAGTCAAGGATATGAGGCGCGCTCGTAGCCTTTGATTCTGTGTCGGTTTTATGGCGCAGTGGGAAGAGCACCATGTATCTCGCGTTTCGCCCACAGGGTCGTGGGATCGAAACCAGGCGCCGATAACTATTATTTTTTTTATAGTGTAGGGGGAGGGGTGCGGACGGACAACGCTGCACCTGTTGTTGAGAGCGAGGAGGGTACGGGGGAGAGACGCGCACCTGCGCCTCGCCGCGACGCGCATGCGCAGTGAGCGTGTGGACGCCGCCGCCGACGGTCGAGGGACATCGTGCGACTAAGAAACGCTTCGCGTTTAAAAAAACGTAGACCTAATTTTGATCGCCCTGTGTGTTAGGCGATGCCCAACAGCTTTTGATCAAGTCCAGTGAAAAAACAATTGCTTTGTGTGTCGTGAAATACTTAGAAGAGCGGTTCTGGGTCTTGTGATGTGTTCGAGGATGTGGTAGAGGGTCGTCAAGTCGGGGGATGGGGACGGGTGTGCAGAAATGAACTTACGGTACATATCTATTATAAATATCAACTATAAATAATAATTGTTTTGGTTGCAAGCTACAGATCGGGTTCAGGGGATTCGGTGTCTGGTCTCACCACGACGAGCAGCCATTTTGCAATATCCCTGAAGAAAAACCGGAGTGAACAGAACACCTGTAAAATCATGACGCGTACGCCACGCTATCCCAAAAATTTCCAATATTTTTGTTTTGAAATATTATATCATTTAGACGTTTAGCTTTTTCGCGAGTTGTCATTGTTCTTGCTTTTTCTTTGTTTTAATATTTCCCTCTCTCTCTTGCTTTGCTTCACCAGGTTTAAGTTCAAAGCCAATAGCCGAAATTTGACGATTTACGTCCGGCCATTCTGCAATGGTGCGGGTGATGCCGCGGAGGCTCAGTGGCCTTGGCGTTGTGCTGCTGAGCCCAAGGACGCGGGTTCGACTGCCGGCCGCGGCGGCAGCTTCTCTGGTGAAGGCGAAAAGCAAAAACGCCCGCGTGTTCGAGGTTTCGTCGCACGTAAAAGATCCCCAGGTGGTCAAAATTAATTCGGAGCCCTCCACTACGGCGCGCCTCACCGCCTGTGTAGCGTCGGCGCGGTAATTATCATAACCAATCAAATCAAATAAAATCAAATCAGGAAGAGCATTCAAGGGCCATTGGATTTTCCCGCCATAACCACATGAGGCAGGCTGTGCAAACTTGCAGGAAAAATGGCGCATGTGCTGAGTCATGGGCGGGCAGCGTTTCAATCACGTGAGTTTTCCTCGGGATTTGAAAAAGATTACAAATGCGAGCGCTTCACAGTTATGTATACTTACATTTGCGAGGACGTTGGGTGAACCAACTGCTTGGAGGCAATACAAGACATGTCAGGGCTATGTGTGGTTAGTGTTTAATCCTAACCGGTTAAATACGCATTTGGGCGAAAAAGATTCCTTGACCCCTTTCACCGTACGTACGGGCATTGCGCAAAGCGTGGTGAATGTTCACTCACTATCAAGGAGGAACTGAATGCGCTACGCCATGCGTAGCTGCGGGAAACATGGAACGTACTGAGGAGCAGGATATACCTAAAATTAGTGGGTTGATTTCGGCGTTAGAACCAAAATTTTACTACTAATTTTAGACAGCAGAATATGCGTGTTTCTTGGCTAGTAAAAAAAATCGATTTATGCCCCATTTTCCATTGTCAGTGGATGGCGTCCATGCTATGGGAGATGCACGCTTAAATTTTAAGGGAAGCAAGTTAATCACAGGGTTTGGCCAAAGTTAGCAATACAAGCGCTCGAAGGCGTTATATAACCGTTACACTCATCTTAAGTCTGCACCCAGGGTTTCAAAGACGCGTGCTCGAACTCTCCTTAGTGTTTGCAGGGCAGGCGCATGAGCTTGCAGTAGTTCTAACGGCGTTCTAAAGTTCGTATTACAACAACATTTTCAACAAGTCCTGAAATTAAATAACAAAATCGCAGACGCCTACCTCATCCAGTGCCTTCACGCGATTAATTCAAAAATGAGATAAGAGAAACAATACTAAACAAATAAACAAAAAATTGCTTACTTCGCTGCAAATGCTGGGAAAGACGGTAGTCCTTTGGCTCCCTTACCACATAAATGCGTGTTCTCTTTCCCGTTCACTGCTCACACTCTTCCCCTCCCGCCTCGCTTCTCCCACGATAAACACGGTGGGTGTTTGCTGAATTAAGTTCACTCAATTTTCCCGAGGTCCACTTCTCTCTTGGTATCTACTGGAACCCTTCGTTACTGTTGCGCTTGTGGGAATGCCACCACGGAGCCTACGCTCGCGCGAGAGCGCTTTTTTCTTTATTTTGGGATGAAATCATTGTTTTTAACGCGTATTTTTATTTGCTAACGAAAAAATGAAGCAGCCATGCATTTCGAATAAAAAAGGAATGCCAATGGTAGCTATGTACTGATGTTTTGCTTGAAATTTGCCTCATATTTTCTCTTCGTTGAAAAATGTTGACAAGTTCGAAGTGTGTTAATAGATTTAGTGGGTTGGAATAGTTCTGCCTACCCAAACTACGCGTTCAGGAATTTTGTTATGACCGGATGGGAGGGAGAGACAGAGCGAGAGATAGACCATTTTCTTGTTTATGTAGCCCACGAAAGCCCTCAAAACGAAGAACGTTTCCTCAATGCCACCAAGGAAACAGTAAGGTTAATGAAACGGCGAAGCGCCGTCGGAAGGACGCATTAGTGTACGTTACTCAGTACAATTTTAACAGTGGAGCTGTTGTACATGACGTAGGTTCGCCGTTGCAGGAAAAAATACAAAGAAATGCCGAGCGCTCGTGAGCGCGCGCTTGAGCTCGCGGCGGCCGCCGAGTGCCCGCGGCACCTGCCGTGGCTTTAGCAAAAAAAAAACAAAAACAAAAAAAAAAAAAACGCAAAACTGGCAAAAACCTTGAGGAGCGAGGAACTGGCGAGCGCTCGAGAGCGCGTGGCTCGCGACGACCATCGAGTCCCCGGCTCGCGCAGTGGCTTTAGCAAAAAAAGAAAAAAACTTCCAGCGCTAATGCTAAAGTTGAAAAGACACCCTGCTTGGGAGAGGTCACCGCGGCCGCCGCATTCTCTGGAAGCCGTTATGGATAATTTGAGACATTGCTATGAGTGTCTTGCAGATTACTTGCAGATCCTCCCACCACTGCTTCGAGTCGATGACGAAGCGCTTGTGGAAGTTTACAAAGCTGAGGATGACTTTGCATCCACTACTCGCCGGGAAGAAGATGGTGACCGCTTCGATGCGTACTACGACGATTACTAACACCGCAACTAGGCAAATAAACAATGATAGTGCAACTTAACTATGTGCCCGGCAAGGCTCACCTACAATACCTTCGCCATTCAAGTCTTGCGCATGAGTGCAGCTCCATCGATTTTTTTTTTGCCTTTATCCTTTTCATGTCCCTTGAAAAGAGTGGGTTTACAAGGTAGAAATCCCGTCTAGGACAGGGTATTTCTGAGTTAGTTCAGTCTTTTAAAGCTGCCTCACAGGTCTAGTGAATCTCCGACACGCTACAGTGCAGGTTGTAATGCGTGCTCTGTGATGGCGGCGTCGCAGGTACTCGCTGGTACACACCAACGCTGCGTTCTGGCACATGCGCAACATGATCGTGGTACCGGCGACCATACTGCGCAATCCTATGTTCTCCCGGACGGCGCCGCCGGCTTACAACTGCGGCGGCCTGGGTCACGTGATGACACACGAGATGATGCACGGCTTCGACCGCTCGGGCAGTCGCTGGGATGCCCACGGCGAGTTTCGAAACTGGTGGTCCCCTGATTCCCGGATAAAGTATGAGGAGCGCATCAGCTGCCTTCGACGCTCGCACAATGCAAGCAACGTAAGCAAAACCTACCAGCATACATGTGCATGCGTCTGAGCAGTTCGGTATCAAACGTGATGCGGCGAAATATCTAGGGAATTTGACCATCACCTTCTCGAGGGTGACGGTTCGACGCGTGTGGGAGCGGCCGCTCTTCCTGTTGGCTAACATAATTCGCTGCCTACCTTGGTGAGCCCCTACGACATTGTAGAAGCGTACTCACGAAAGTTTAAGTCTCTGGGTCCAGCAGTTGTCGTTGTTGTTTTGTTGAAAATTTTATTTTGAGCCTGGTGATGTGGGAGTGGTCCCTCATTCAAGGAGACCATGTGGCGACCGCGCTGTCTCAGCCCTGGACACCAAGAGTTGCTGGGCATCCAAGCTGGCACTGGCTGTCAGGTTCTCCCACAACTCCGGGAGGGAAAGGGAAGCGGGTAAAAGTGGAAGGGCTGGGGGAAGTGCGCACCCCAAGATCATACGAATGAGGTTACATGACTGAGGGCAGAATTAACATGTGGCAGGGTATTGGGTCGGGTACATCCGATGTAGCCAAGTTTATGAGAAAGGTGTTTGCTTGGAGCTTCCGGAATATTACTTCTTCTCCTTGGCTGAGGAGGTGGGAAATATTGTCTTGAAGTGCGGAAATATTGTCTTGAATGGGAACAAGGCCTGGTGTTTTCTCAGGGGCCTGGGGGGAAAGTTTGCAGGTTTGTCCTTGGCGAATTTGTTGCCTGTTACTGAGGAGTGCCCGGGGTCCACACAATGTCGATATTCCGATGGGGGCGTGTTGATCGAGAGGGTTCCCCGTAGTAGAGGTCACGTTACCGGCTAGAAAGCTACGACAAATTGCTGGACAATCCGAAATTATAATTGTTGCGGGAGTTCGAGTGATGGTGTGGGCCACGGCAAATTCCTCCCCGGCCCAGATAGATGTGGCCTTGGGTAAGGTGCAGATGAGTATCTTGTCCTTGGTGGGTATACCATGGCCAAGTGATGGAAGATATTGGAGTAAGTGCTAGCACCTGTGGGTGAAAAATTGGGATTTTGTTCCGTAAATTCCTTCTTCGGCTTGACTACGGGTGTTGAGACGACTGGAGAGCAAAGCAAGATGCAAAGTTTTGGGAGAGTGCGGGTGCGTATGAATTGACGCCAATTATGGGGAATAGATTTTTTTGTCCTTGATCTGAGGGCTTGGCATGTTGCGGTACTAGTGCCAGTCCTGTTGGTGTCTGATTGATGCGAAGACATTGACTGTCCAGAGAGATTCCCTTCGACGAGTTTAGAGACCGAGTTGTGAATGCCTCATTGGCGTAGTGTAGTTGTGGCGATGGACATAGGGAGATTAAGAGCTTTTTTATAACTTTGCGGATGAGGCAATCGATAACTTCAGTGTCCCTTTTTGTGAGAGTAAGGTAGGGGGCGATGTAGAAGACTCGTGATATGAGAAAGACGTGGACATGGCGGGTGAGGTCTGCCTTCTTTTTACCGTGATGTCGATTGGCGATGCGGCGAAGCAGATGAGTGACTTGGTGAAAGACTGTAGTGAGCTTTTCTTGTTATTCATTTACCCTAACGGTTCTTATGAATGCTGCATGGGGTTGATGTAAAAAGAAAACACATTGTTAGATTAAAAACAGCAGCACTCATGCAAATGCAAATACAAACGCTTTCATGTCGAAATGCATAGTTGCAAAATAAGGGTACCCAAAAATGGGCACAACAGTTGTCCAATTTCAAAATGGTTCAAAATGACACAAACTTGGTCATTTAACGGATCCCACAGGTTCAAAAATGACACAATCATTGAAAAATGGTTTATACATTGAGGCTCTTATAAATGAGTCGTGGTAGCTAAGGGTGACGATGTTACCTGGGAGCTAATTCCAGTGCCTAATAGCAAGTAAGAGTGGCGAGAAGAAAATAGGTTAGTACGTGCGAATATTGACTGGACGTTGAATGCATGATCTAAACGGGGCAAATCGCGACCAGCGGGTTTTATGTACGAGACAGCGAAAGAAGACTGGCTGTGGTATAGTCCATGAAAAACCGATAAAAGACTATGAAGTCGGCTTTGTTGTAGAGGTGGAAAGCTCAAGCTATTTTTTTTTCATTTCTGTTACACTTTATGTTCGTGAGTAGTTCCTCAGAATGAATCGAGAAGCTTTATTTTGGGGTGCTTGCAGTTTATTTAAGACATACGACTGATGGGGGTTCCAGATTATTGCTGCTTATTCTATCGTTAATCGAATTAGTGTTTGGTAGGCCAGAAGCTATGTGGATACGTTAGCTGAATGCATTTTGCGCCTAATTAACCCGAGGGATTTAGACGCTTCGCTGGTTATTGTATCGATATGATTGTTCCAGGTTAGATCAGTCGTTATGTGGACCCCCAAGTATTTTACGATGGTTACGGCTTGTACAGGCATACTATTGAGAAAATAGTGACGGGGCTCTGACGCGCTCGTTTTGGTAAATGTTATGGCGTTATTTTTGGGCACATTTACTTCCATCTGCAATCCCTACACTATTTCGTCAGTTGATTAAGGTCTACGTGCAAGAATAAGCAATCTTGAGTTTTTTTTTAATTTGCCTATAAATGACGCCGTCATCCGCAAATAATCGGATAGTAGAACAGATGCTGCAGTTAATGTCATTAATATATATAACAAAAAAGAACGGACCCAAGACTGAGCCGTGTGGGACACCGGAACTTACTTGAGCTAAAGGGAAGAGGAGGAATGATCATTATTGGTCACTGACTGATACCGATGGGTTAGGAGGTTATTGTTCCACCTGTTAACTTTGGTGTTGATATTAAGAGTAGTAAGCTTTTTCATCAAGTGGATATGAGGGACCTTGTCGAAGGCCTTCGCGAAATATATCATCTTCTTCATCATCATCATCATCATCATCACCACCACCACCAGCCTATCTACGCCCACTGCAGGGCAAAGGCCTCTCCCATTATTCTCCAATTGCCTCGGTCCTGTGCCAACTGTGACCAATTTATCCCCGCAAACTTCTTGATCTCATCTGCCCATCTAACTTTCTGCCGCCCCCTGCAACGCTTGCCTTCTCTAGGGATCCACTCTGTTACCCTTACTGACCACCGGTTATCTTGCCTTCGCATTACATGTCCTGCCCACGTCCATTCCTTCTTCTTAATTTCTACTAATATGTCTTTAACACCAGTTTGCTCCCTGACCCACTCCGCTCTCTTCCTGTCCCTTAATGTTACACCTATCATTTTCCGCTCCGTTGCCCGCTGAGTCGTTCTCAATTTAAGTTGAACCCTCTTAGTGCGCCTCCAAGTTTCTGCCCCGTAGGTGAGTACCGGTAAGATGCAGCTGTCATACACTTTCTTCTTCAGCGATAATGGTAGGCTGCTATTCATTATCTGAGAATGTCTGCCATATGCACCCCACCCCATTCTGATCCTTCTAATTATCTCTGCCTCATGGTTTGGATCTGGGGTCACAACTTGGCCTAAGTAGATATATTCGCTTACCACTTCCACTGCCTCGCCACCTATGTCAAACCGCTGTGCTGTCCCGAGGTTATTGATCATTACTTTAGTTTTCTGCATATTAATTGTCAGTCCCACGGTTCTAGTCTGTTCGCCCAGTGCGGAAAGCATGCTTTGCAATTCGTCCCCCGAGTTACTTAGCAAGGCAACGTCATCAGCAAATCTGAGGTTACTGAGGTATTCTCCATTAGCCCTTACTCCCACCTGTTCCCAATCCAACGTTCTGAATACTTCTTGTAAACATGCTGTGAATAGCATTGGAGAAATTGTGTTCCTTGTCTGACACCCTTTCTTATAGGTATTTTACTGCTCTCCCTATGGAGGATGATCGTAGCTGTAGACCCATTGTAGATATCCTCTAGTATTCTTACGTAATGCTCATCTACCCCCTGGTTCCGTAATGCCTGAATGACTGCTAGGGTTTCGACCGAGTCAAATGCTTTCTCATAATCTATGAAGGCTATATATAGGGGTTCAGTATACTCAGCGCACTTCTCTATCACCTGATTGATCGTGTGAATATGGTCCATTGTTGAATAACCTTTACGGAACCCTGCTTGTTCTTTAGGTTAACTGAAATCTAAGGTTGCAGAAATTCGGTTAGCGATTACCTTGGTAAATATCTTGTAGACGACTGACAGTAAGCTGATCGGCCTGTAATTTTTCAAGTCCTTCATGTCGCCTTTCTTATGAATTAGGATGATGTTCGCGTTCTTCCAAGATTCCGGTACCATTGCGGTCATTAGGCATTGCGTATACAGGTTTGCCAGTTTTTCAAGGACAATTTCTCCGCCATCCTTCAAGAGGTCTGCTGTTATCTGATCCTCACCAGGTGCTTTGCCCCCTTTCATTTCTTTCAAAGCCTTCCTTACTTCTTCGGTCGTTACTGGTGGGATGTCTATCTCCTGTGAACTACTGTTTCGTTCGGCATTATCCTGTATGTCCTGGCTACTGTCCAGATCCCTATAGAACTCCTCGGCCACTGTGACTATTTTATCCCTATTTGTGATGACATTGCCGAGCTTATCCTTAAGTGCATACATCTGATTTTTCCCCACGCCAAGACGTCTCTTCACTGCTTTCAGGCTACCTCCGTTCTTTACAGCGTATTCGATCCTCTCCATATTATACTTCCGTATGTTAGCTGTCTTACGCTTATTGATTAGCTTGGAGAGCTCCGCTAGTTCTATTCTGTCAGCTGCGGTGGAGATTCTCATGGTTTGCCGTTTCCTGATTAGATCTTTCGTCTCCTGTGAAAGATTACCAGTATCCTGTCTAGCAATAGTGCCCCCGACTTCTACTGCACACTCCGTAATAATGCGTGTAAGGTTGTCGCTGGCTTCCTGCGTCGTAAACTCCGCTTCCTCGTTAAGAGCGGAATATCGGTTCTGCAGCGCGATCCTGAATTCTTCTACTTTACGTCTTACTGTAAGCTGATTTATCGGCTTCTTTCGTACTAGCTTGTTGCGGTCCCTCCTCAAATCTAGCCTAATTCGGGATCTTACCATACGGTGGTCACTACACCTTACCCTTCCGAGCACTTCCACATCCTGCACGACGCCAGGGTTATCGCATAATATGAAGTCTATTTCATTTTTGTGCTCCCCATTCGGGCTTCTCCAGGTCCACTTCCGACTCTCCCGTTTACAGAAGAAGGTATTCATTATGCGTAGGTTATTCCGTTCTGCAAACTCAACTAGTAGGTCCCCCCTGCTATTTATACAGCCCAGACCATAGTTCCCAACTGCCTTGTCTCCAGCCTGATTCTTGCCTACTTTAGCATTGAAGTCCCCCATAACTACGGTATACTGTGTTTTTACTTTAGCCATTGCCGATTCCACATCTTCATAGAGGCGTTCCACTACTTGGTCGTCGTGGCTGGATGTGGGCGCGTAGCCCTGCACCACCTTGAGCTTGTACCTCTTATTTAGCCTAATTACAAGACCTGCTGCCTTTTCGTTAATGCTATAGTATTCGTCTATGTTGCCAGCTATGCTTTTATTGACTAGAAATCTCACTCCCAGTTCTCTTCTGTCCTCTAGACCACGGTAACATAGGACGTGTCCATTTTTCAGCACCGTAAAGGCTTCGCCTGCCCTCCTAACCTCGCTAAGCCCTATTACATCCCATTTGATGCCCTCTAATTCCTTGCTTCGCTAGATAAGGTTCGCGCGTTAAACGTTGCCAGGTTCAGATTCCATTGGCGGCCTGTCCGGATCCAGGGATTCTTAGCACCCTCTGCTGCGTCACAGGTATGACCGCCGCCGTGGTCAGTTGCTTCGCAGCCGCTGGGGACTGAGGGCCGAGGGCAGTGATTTCCCTACACCCCCCCTAGGGGGTGTGTAGACCCCCCCTAGTTTTTCTGGACACCCCCCCTTGAATCCCCAAATTTCACTCTTGTCAGTCCTTGTATGGACCTCTGTCAGTATCGATCTGCACATGCGCGTGCTGCCCGTCTGCTATTCTTGGCAGTAGCCTCGGGCAAAATAAACAAAAGTGCGCCCCCCGAGCTTGCTGTTCCCCAGCCTGCGAGACGTATTCTGCACATCTCCTGCTGCTGCCGATCACAACAGCCACTGTTGAGCGCTCGTTTTCGGCCCTCAACAGGGTTTTGTCATCAGAAAGAAGCCGTCTTCTTCCCAACCATGTGAATGAGCTGATGAGCATAACTACCGAAGGTCCCGAGGTACCCGATGCGCGAGATGCTATTGACGTTGACCGACATGTTTTTAATCATTTCATCGCAAAAGCGGTGCAGTGCTACAGCAAGAAGCCTAGACGGTTGTAAATAAGGTGCGGCGTTATGAAGTTCTAGTCTTCAAAAATGCGTACTTCTCCAATTTTTATTTTGGAATTTATTGCTTGGTTCTTTCATTCGCAATAAAAACACTTTGTGTTTCTGTAAATGTATTGATTGATTGATTCAAGCCTTTATTGGAGGAAAGGGGAGGCCCGGAGGCCGTGCATGGGGGAATGGGAAGTGAAGGGAAGGGGGTAGCAAAAGGTCTTCGTCGCACAATTGAACGTCCCTTCTTTGAGCACTCATTTTGCGTCCATGATATTAAGGCTCTTCGCAGGATGGGTAGTCACCCCCAGGCTACACTAATCTCGCAAGGCCACTCTGTATGCCATAATTGCCTAGTGCTTGCAGAAAACCGATTTCGTGATTTGGAGGGTGCAGAGTGTCCTTGTCTGGAGGGACGTGACGGAGCAAGTCCTGTCTTTGGAGCGCGAAATGGCTGCACACCCACGTGAGGTGGTGAAGGTCAGATGATACGTTCTCTTGGCAATAAGGGCAATACGGGGGTGGTTGCCCATTCGGATGGTACCATTTCCTCGTAACAGAGGGCGTGTAGGCAGTGTTGGCGATGCTTTTATTGATGAATATCTCGGCAACCCTTGGTATTTGAAGGCTCTGTGGCAGATATCCTTTAGGAGTTTGACGTAATAGGGTAATCTTGCGTTGAACACGCCTAGCATCCAGTTCCAGGCGCGGGTTCTTGCAAGGCACGACGGCAGAAGGGGAGGGAGGTAATGAAGCGCTCTCCCTGGCAGCATCGTGTGCTGCTTGGTTCCCCGACTGGAAATCCGTGTGACCTGGTGCCCACGCCACGCGTATCGTAACACCATTTCGCGAAAGATGTTGAAGGGATCGCGTAATGATGTTGGCTATAGGGTGGTCTGAATATGGTTTCCGGAGTTCTTGCATGACGTCATTGGAATCGGTCAATATGCGTGCCATTTGAGGTGTATTCGCAGAGTACGTTAAATGGTCCAGTACGGCCAGTACGCCCCGTAGCTCCGCTTCAAGGGGTGAACAGGTGTTCAGCTCGAGCCCTGCAGCGCCATCCAGGTGTGGTGCCTCTGGAGATCTCCATGCTACACCGATGCGTCCGTCGCGAATACTGGCGTCAGTGTATATGTCAATTTCCCCAGGGCGTTTGCTCATCTGGAGTCGTCGTTGAGCCTGTTGTCGGGCTTGGGGGTGCCTTCTGGGTATGTTGGTGTTCTGATGCATTACGACCTGAGTCGTGCGTTCCCAGGGCGGTGGTGGTGCAGCGGGCAACGTGGCAGGATCGAGTTGTCTTCTGTTGTCCCAGGCCACAAGAGCCAGGCCTTGGCTTGTCAGTTCGCGTCTCGCAGCGTTCTGGGCGATGGTTGCTTCTATTAGTGCGGGCAGCGGTGGCAGAGCCACAGAATCTTCAAGCGCCGCTATACGGGTGTGTCGAGGCAGGCCAGTTATTGTGCGGCGAACAGCTCGATATAGAATGTCGAGATGTTTCATTTGGGTGGCGGTGAGGTCGTACACCGGAGCCCCATAACATATTCGGCCCAGTGACACTGCCCTTGCCAGCGTATGGGTTGCCGTTTGAGATGCACCACCATACTTATTCGACATACGCGACACTAAGTGTAGCATCGGTTTCCAGCTTGACTTTAGTTGACTTATCCATTGTTTGGCGCTGTTGCTGCTGGCTAGCGGCAATCCCAGAAGCCTGATCCTACCGGTTTCAGAGGCAATAGGAATGTCCGATATGTATACCACCTGATGCAACTGGGGAGGTAAACTCTTGCTCCCATGGACAGCAAGAAATTCTGTTTTGTCTGGCGCTAAGGCGAGCCCTAGAGAGGGCAAAGTGTCCGTAAGGCTGTGGACAGCTGCTTGGAGTTCTGTGATCATAGATTCGACGCAGTCAAAGTCCCGCGCCTCGGTCCAAATAGTTATATCGTCGGCATAGATTGCAAACCTAGCCGCCGTGTCCTTCTCTAGCGATCGCGCTACTCTCGCCATGGCCAAATTGAACAACATCGGTCCGAGGATAGACCCCTGGGGCACGCCCCTATCCAAGAAATAGGTCCTGGGGGTCCATCCCGGAGCCGATGCTGCGAGTTGTACTGGTCGTTGGCTTAGGAAGCTCCGAATCCAATTTTGAGCACGCTGGCTGGGGTAAGCCTGGGCCAACTCTTCTAGTATCGCTTGATGCTTAACGTTATCGAAGGCTTTTCGCATATCAACCGCAAGTACGTAATCGGGGAGGGCCCTGGCGCCTTTACGGTTGATAACACGTCTGAGTAGCCACAAGGCATCATGCGTTCCAAGATGGGGCCTAAAGCCGGTTTGTGAGGGATGGAACCATGGTTGGATATATTCTAAGTGATGCTGCATTCGATTACAAATCATGCGCTCTATAAGCTTGCATAGCGTTGGCGTCAATGAAATAGGCCTTAGGTTGGCGAGCTTGGATGAGTCCTTATTGGGCTTTGGTATCGGCGTTACTAGCGTGAGTTTGAGATCCGAAGGAACCTCTCCCCGTTCCCATTATGCATTTGCTAGTTCTAAAAGACGTTCCTGTGCCACTTCGTCTAAGTTGCGCAGATGCTGCCACGTGATGCCATCGTGTCCTGGAGCCGACTTAGACCGGCCCTGACAAAGGGCAGCCTGCCATTCTCCCAGTGTAAACGGGGCGTCCAGCTCCGGGCGCGTACTGGGCAGTAAGATGGATGGCAGTGGGGGTGGGGGCGTAAGTGATGAAAAAGGGAAGAACGTCTTTATGATGTCTTCCTCTACCCGATCCGGTGGGGCTTTGAGAATAAGGGTATCGAAGAGCCGATTTTTGCATTTGCGTTTCCCTGCCAATTTGCGGTAAATTCCCTATAGTTTGGCTAGGCCGCGCTCCTGGCTAAGCTGAGAACACAAGCTGTGCCACTGCTCATTAGAAAGGGTCTGTTCATAGGCCCGTATGATTTTGTACTGTTGTCTCACTTTAACAAGATCTCTCTGCCTTTTTCCGTTTCGAATGTAGTGTTTTGTAAGAGTGGCCGCCTTGCGCCATAGGTTGGCTGAATGTTTGTCCGGGGCAGGTGAGCTGTCGTCACATTCGACTTCTTCCCTGGCCTGCAGCGCTGCCTCTTGCAACGTAGAAACAAACTCCTTCATTGTAGCGGTGCTGCGGACTTGTACGCTCTGCCGGAAACACTGCCAATCTATAATTTTGTGTGTTCGTTTGTTTCGAAATCGCTTTCCTGTCAGTTGTATTTGAATTGGAAAATGGTCGCTGCCCCAAGTAGTATCGTACACGCTCCAAGAGCGGACAACCCCACATGAAGCATAAGTGAGGTCCGGGGTGGAGTCATTTTGGGAGCTATGTAAGCCCAGACGCGTACGAACTGCAATATCATTGACCAAGTGAAGGCCGGAGTCCTCGGCTGCAGCCTCCAGAGCTACACCGCGCTTATTTGACCGGGAGTAGCCCCAGACTGTGCTTTGCGCATTAAAATCACCTCCAATTAGAATCGGTATGTTGGGATACTTTTGAACGAGATGCCGCATCCACATAAAATTAACCCTGCCCTGTGCGCTTGATACAGGGCGATAGTACACAGATGCAACCAGAAGTTTCTTTCAGTTGGGTAGCTGTACCATAACTATCACTGCCTCGTGATCTGGTGAAGTGTGCCCAGTAATCGCCAAGTGAGCGCAGGTTAGGTCCGATCTCACCAGAACGGCTGCCTGCCCGGCCGCTGTAGGACTCCTAGGGTTGCCTCTGGTGCCTTTCCACATTATTGCGGGATTGGCGAAAGTGGTATAACCACTTATGGTTGGGGAGCACTTCGTTTCTTGTAACAGAAGAATGATAGGACGGCTTGTGTGGATTTTACTTTTCAATATTGGGGCAGCCGTTTGAAACCCTCGGCAGTTCCACTGTAGCACTTTAGGGGAATCCATGCTACTGTCCTAGCGTGCTCCGCGCTGTGACCTTTCGTGGAGGGGGATCCTCCTGTGACGTTGGAAGGCTTTGAATGTATGTCATCATAGATGACGCCTGCTGCGAAAAACTGTCGATGGTAGACTTCAATTTTTCAATATCTGTAAGTCGAGCGCGGCGTTCCTGTTGAACATCAGCCCGGACATACTTGAGCGCCTGTAAAATCTCATTCATGACACTCGAAGCAGGCTGTGACGTTGCCGTTTGTTTTGCAGTGGTGCTGCGGCTCCGCCGAGGCACAGAGGGAGTTCTGCCTCTGGGAGGCTGCAGATGGGAACGCTCAGGTTGTCCTGACTTGGGAGCAGATTGGGTTGCTGGTGTACGTTCTTTGCTTCGTTTAAGTTCCGCAATCTCCGATCGCAGCTGTGCATTCTCCTCTCTGAGGGCGCGAAGCTCCGAACGCATCTCCGCCAGCTGAGTCAACAGTGCCCCATTGCCGTGTATGTCGCTTGCTAATGGTTGTGACGTGGTGACATGAGTGCCCCGTTCTATCTGTGGCTCCTTGGCGCCCGTAGCAGGTCGACCATTCCGTGTCAACATGTCAGCCCAGGAGACGCCATTTTGGATTTTCTCTCGCTTTTGAATACTGGGAGCGGGCACTCTAGCTGAACAGCGCGGGTCCACGGCAAGGTGACCTTCTTTTTTGCACGCAGCGCAAAAGAGAGTCCGGCCACATGGTATTCCTTCTTCGTGTGCCCGTCCACAGTCTCTACAGACCTGCGGGTGCGGGCAGTGCCTCGCCATATGGCCAATTTGGTGGCATGAGAAGCACACCATTCGCTTTGGCTGATATGGCGAGACTTTGACTATCGCCATGTAATATTTAACAACTTTGGGGACTTCTGGGGCATCAAAAGTTAGGATGGCTTTGTTTGTTTTCCCGATTCTTTGGGCTGAGAGCACTTCTGCCCGCTCGCATCGGACCCAGTTGAGAATTTCTTCATTAGATTCACCTGCTTCTACAGTTATAACCCCTCTTGAAGAGTTGCTGCGGTTGGGGATGTGCCGAATTTCAATCGGCAGCGTGACAGTCTGGCCATCACGCTGGAAAATCAAGCTGGTAGCCCCCAAGATGCGGTTGGCGTGCTCTTGATCGTATACAGTGATCTGTACGCAGTTTCCAGATTTATCGTACCGGTACGTTGCCAATTCTGCCATTTCTGCGCTCGGCGCTAGTGTCCCTATCAAATTTGCCAATGTGTTCTTGGGTATGGCATGTATGCTGAATTTCTTCAGTGGCCTTAACGAGAGAAGTGCCCGAGGGCGACTTACCCTGTCAATCCGGTTGACGTCCGTCTTCCAGTTGGTCCTCTTTCTTGTCCAAATGTTCCACTTGCCCTCTGCAGAGTCGTTCTCGCCATCTTGGTCCATGTCAGTGTGTTGTCCATCCATAGGAGTCGCCACGGGTTCGCCGTTGTCGCGCAATAGTGCCGGTCTGAGACGCAGCTCCGCCGATGCCCCTAGAGACGCTGGGCCCGACATCGCAGAGCTGCTGCCGCTGCGCCGGGGCACGCGCCTAGGGCACGCGCCTACTGCTACTCGTAGCTCGTGGCTCGTGCCGGTGCTGCTGCCGTGCGCTCGTTGTCGGTGGGCTCGCAGGGAGCTGCCACGACGAGGTGTGTAGGCGCCAAGCCTAACCCGGGTGCGCACCGAAAGAACGTCCACTAGTGTCTAGGAAGAGAATTTCACCTGGCCGAGTCCGGTATCTTCGTGATGCTGGTCACTCGAAGTTCACTCTGGTAGCAAAGGCAGGCCGAAAACAGAAAAATAGCCGCACTTATTGCCGTAAAAAACAGGAGCCACGCTAGGCACGTCCGCCATTTGAAAACGCAGGTGGCGCCCCCCTGTAAATGTATAAATAAAATTTCACGCTTTCGATATTCCAAGATTTTTTTTCAGCGTCTTTATTTGGCCTAGTACCATGGCCCGGTCTTCAATTGCTTTTGTTTTTATGGACCCTGGATGATTAGCGCTGCTTTCACGCTGCGTAAAGTAAGACGTGTGCAAGTTTATTATAAGAACTGCAAATAAATAACATATCGATTCGTCACGGGGATGAGTGTTTGGTTAACAGCCGTCTATTATTTAACTATTGGGATAAAAAAACAGCTTTTACGGTCTTATAATTCTTCACGGTTATAATTACGGTCTTATAATTCTGCGTGTGAGCTTGCACAGTAAGACCAAGTATCTTGAGTGAAGGCGTGGGACATATCAGCTGACCATCAAGGGTAAGTTGAACTGATCTTTCAAGTGATGCAGGAGACATTTTCGGACTATGATGAGGTCATATTTTTTAGGGGAACAGTGAAGGCCAATTGATGAAGCGTATTGCGTGTCACGGTGTCAGTGGTTCATTGAAGGGTATTTTGAACTTCACTTGAAGAACCCGTGTCAATTCAAAGCTATATTGCCACCCACATGCTGGGTGTGATGAACACAAGGACCGGCTTGGAGCTGACGAGAGAGGCCTAGAAGAGCGATATTAAGCAGTAATGGTGAAAGAGCAGACCATTCAGGAGTTCATCGATCTCCTAGGGTGATGGTATCATGTTTGACACCGCCTGCTGTTATGATCGCCTGTCCGTGGTGAGAAAATCGGCAATGCAAGAGTAAGCTCGCAGGCAGCAGCCTATGTAGTTGAAATTTGAGAGGGTGGCGGTATGAAAGACGTTATCGAAAACTCCCTTTAGGCCCAGCGCAGGAATGGCACGAGGTGAATTTCGGGAGGCTGGTATGAGAATTTCTTCCTTTATGCGAAGGAGAATGTCCGGCACGCACTGAATATTTTAGAAAGGCGTGCATAGTATTTCGGATGAGATCTTTGGCTTCTGGATAGGGTTGTAGACTTTGGAATAACATGCGTTTCATAATTTACGTACACAAGATGTCCAAAAATTAGGGCGAAGGTGGTTGTCGAGGTGGGGAGACTTGTTAGGCCTCTGGATAAAGAAGGTCTTGCTGTTTTCCATTGTAGGGGAAGTTTTCTGTATTTTAAATGTGAATTAATATGCTGCAGAAGATCTTCTATTGAGTCACCATTTAAGTTGGCGAAGAGAAGGTGTTACATGATCCGGGCCTGGGGTGGAGTTTTTATCGCGTCCGGAAAGAGCTGTGCTGAATTCCTAAAGTTGTCAATCTTGGTCAACGTCCAAATTCATGAAATTCGGGGCTGTGTGGATGTATTTTGTTTCTAAGAAATCTATGAGGTCTTCAGAAGAGACATGGAAAAAATGAGGGAATCTGGTCAGCGTTTGATGATACTCGCTCCTATTAGATAGGGGGTCAATACGATACCGGAGCATGTGACAAGTTCTTTTGGTTGTCAGGGTACCTTGTAGGCAGTCACACAGCTGTAACCAATTTTCTTGGCGTGTTGCTAAAGAACCGCCATTCGGAGTAACATTTTGTGGTTGTTCCAACGCTTGTTGAGGCTATGTCGTGCCCTAGGTGGGAGCCACGTTTTCGGTGGTTAAGTGTACAGCTTGGATTAAATCATCGATCTAGGCTGATAGGATCTGTCTCGGGTCAGTGGGTTTGATGGGAAGTGCCTCTCTGAAGGCATCCCAGTTGGTACGTCATGCCACCACCAGCTGAGCACAGTAATTGTAGTTTTTTATTGTTAGTACTATAAGGTAGTAATTACATCCAGATCTTCATTTCGTGAGAAACCAGCAGATATCCAGACAGCCTAAAAGGAATGTGAGATCTCCGGTAGTATACCTGGTTACGCTTGTACCAGTGGGCGTTGGGGAATCGGGATGGTTGAGAAGCAGAGGTTAGGTCGTCGATAACATTGGCCAGAAAGGAGCCCCGGTGGTTTTTGTAGTGGTAGCCTCCGTTAGGATGAGCAGCATTATAGTATCCTAAAATAAGAGGTCTGTTTTTTTGTGGGGGCGATTTTTATGGCATCTTTTATCTTGGCTTTAATGTCTGGGGATTTTCGGCAAGACTAAAATTTATGTTAAGTATGATGAACAAACTGGACTTCGTTTTAGTGGACGGAGAGGGAAGCTCCAGAAGGGTGTGGTTACATCTGTGCAGTGACGTGACGTAACGAACCGTTGGTGGGGCATTACTGACAAAGGTTAAAGTTGGGTAAGTGTCGAGGATCCATACAATATTTAGTAAGGTAATTTTATGCACTTATTGGCTTCTTTAATGCCTATAACAACTGGATTTTGGTCTAGGATACAGACGAATTGATGGGGAGCTGCTCCTTTCTATTTGATGCCTCTACAATTTAACTGAAGTAAGATGGTAAATTAAGCTTGAGGGCGTGTCCCTGGAATCTGGAAGTGCGGATGGTAGGGCTGCATCGGAGTTATGCGAATAAGAGGGAGCTCTTCCGTGGACACGAGTCATGTTTGTAATGGGTATTTTGGCGCGAGGACTACAGGGTTCATAGGTGCGGTCTGGAAAGATTTGGTGGGATAGTGAATGCTGATTTCATGCCGGAGGGCTATTTCATCAGCCTGAAGGGATTGGAGTTCTTGTTGAAGGCTCTAATTTTCTAGGATGATGACTTGAAGTTCTTGAGTTATAACACTTAGTTGGCTTGTGAGGTGCGAGAGGGTTTGGTCAGAGCAGTGGAGTTTGCGGTAGTTGAGTATCGGGAGGAGGATTGGGTTTCTTGTGTTTCCCATTAGAGGACCTTTAGAGTGCTCGACGGCCTCACGACAGGCCTAAAGAGACGTGATTAAAATAGTTTGTTCCTCAAGGACACGGGTTCGCTTTTTCCACTCAATGCAGGAACTTGTTTTTTGTCTAGCGTGACGAATTTCCTACGCTCACTTCAGCGGTTAAGCCCTACATTATTATTGGCACAGAGCCTTGACCTAACAGTTTGGTCGGGACGCACACATTATCTCGCCTGGCTTTGATGTATTGTGTAGCGACAACAATACCCAAGCTGGGGACGTTTTCCTGTTTGTCGATGCTAGCTTACAATCTAGTTCACTAACAGTGTCTTTGAATTACCCGAAATCAGTCTGCTGTAACGTTAACTTAAACAAGGAACGAGTCTTTACTATCAGGTCGTATTTGCGTTCGTCCGCATTCGCTGATCCAGGACCCTTCATTCCTTTATCAGATTTCCCGCCAACATTAGAACATGATTACGAACTCGGAGGTGCGTTTAACATGACGGAAGTTCAGTGGTTGGACCAAAAATGCATTCTAAGCGACTCGTGTGCTCTGTCCGCTAGGCCTCAACACGGGCCTAAAGAGACGTGATTAAAATAGATTTTTTTCCTCAAGTACGGTGGTTCGCGTTTTGCACTCTATCAAGGAGCTTACTTGTTTTTCGTGTAGCTTTGGTACGAGGGGTGGGAAGTATTGGGTTTGAGCTGTGGGAGAAACCGTCTGAGCTCAGCTTACTTGTGCCGGCCGGTCTAGTTGATTCCCCCAGGCGATGTGGTGCTTAGGCTCCCATGGGCTTGCTTCAGGAACTGTTGCTGTCAAAAAGCGTAGGTGAAGGGTCTCGTGAATGACTGCCGTGGGGCGACAGGTGCCGCGATGTCCCGAACGATTCACTTCGTGCCTGCGGAGTCTTTGCGGCTGTTTATTGATGAATCAGTAAGTCAGTGAGTAAGTCAGTCCGTCAGGCACTTCTATTTATAAGTATTGATGAATTTTTCGTGTTTAACTTGCCGAAGCTACACCCGGGCTTTGAGGCGCGCCGTAGTGGAGTGCTCCGGAATAATTTTGACTGCCTGGGGATCTTTGACATGCGCCGAAAAGATCCCCAGATCAAGATAGCCAACTTCGCACTGCCCTTGAGGCGTCCACCTGACTAAGTGGGGGTGGCACCCTTTTTTGTAGGCTAACGAAGACACGGAGAACACGGCCGACTTCGCTGGCCTCGTGTCCGCCTACAACGCCTTCCTGGAGCTGGTCGATAAGGAGCAACTGAAGCAGTACGCGGAGCTCAACTACGGCGCCGAACAGTTGTTCTTCATTGCGGCTTGTGTCAAGTATTGCTCCCAATCGAAAAACCAAAGTTTCAGCGGATACGCGTCGTGGCAGAACCGCTGCAACGTCCCGATCCGAAACCTGGATGCCTTCGGGGAGGCGTTCAACTGCCCCGTTGGGTCTTACATGAGGCCTAAGCCGGCTGATCGCTGCGCTTTCTGGTAGATGGCGTCGCAGACACGCAGTAGGATGCTGATGATCTTTAACGCTGCAAACGTCATTGTTTTGATTGCGATAAAATGCATTTCAGATCCCTTCTCGGGTATTTTGTTTTACCACAAAGTGCCATATACGCCTGGCTGTAAACTTTTTTACTTTGGTGGTACATACCTACTTAAAAATGTGGGGACACCTCAGCACTTATTGCGATGTTGTAGAAGCGTCGAATTGCTGAGTGTCGAATTGCTGAGCGTGTTCTCTCATCGTCATCATTCTTTTCCCTTCACATTGCATCTTTTACAGCGAAGCCGTCGCGCGCGATATTCGTGAACAAAATTGTGCGCGTCTATCCGGTCGCGACGACAAAGAATAGCGCACGCTTGCTCCAGAGCTAGAGATAAATGCTCTATAGCTTTCAATCTAGTGTAGCTATCTTGGAAATAATTATTCTAAAATGGGCCGCTAAGACGACTCTATCATTTCGCAGAATTGTATTTGCTTATCACAGTTCACAGCGAAGTAGTAAATGTTACTGGTTTCCCGTGTGACATCAATACATGACAGTCTAGAATGTAGAGATGTGAGCGGCCAAAGAAACATTAAAACTTCGGGAAAAACAAGTCTTCTGTTTTTTTTTTAACTCGGATAAAAATAGAAAACAGCTTCCCTGCGGAATTTTATTGCGATGCGACTTCTTTCGGCGTGCTTGAAAGTTTCTAGTTTAATTACTAATCGAGCATACCATTTTTCTTTCCTTTTTTACTTATCTCTCTTATTTGTCTCACGTGAGAGATAAGCTTGACTAAGTCTAGCCAGGCCTTGTCAGCAGACATCTTGGAAGTCTTTCGTTCCATCTGGAGGGAGACGACAGTGAGGCTGGAAACTAGCTACTTGGCGCAACAAGAAGACTCACATAATACCTGAAATAAGCGAGCGTGAGGTTTTTTTTTTTGTGCGACCTATTCCCACCACTACTACTCTCCCAGAGCCAGGGTATCTTGGCGAGAATATTGGCGCCGCGCATATTGTATCCACGTTTGACTGGATTCCTAGTCGGGCAGAGCAACGTAGGGAAACTTCTGTCTAACCTGGTTGCAACGTTGGGCCGACCTGGTCGATCGCCAGCGGCTTCCGCTGCACTCCCGGCTCTCCCTTCAAATTCAGGAGGCGAGTACATTGGGTGGAGTTGAGTCGCACCTTCGTCGGGCATGTCCACAGCGGCTGCCACTTCGTTTCCCCACTCCGACGAGGAACGTAATGAAGGAGCACTTCGAGTGACTGAAGAGCGCTTGTAGATTTTCTTTTATTGCAATGAGGTCAGTCTGATTTTACGTCGGGTTACCCAAACTGACCAACAATAATAAGCGATCCCTGTTTACGGACACTGATGCTCCGTGAGTGCTGTCCCGGAGATAAACAGTTGCTTCAAGCGGAGCTATCGCCTACGCACTAAACTAAATGCGCTTGTCGCAGACAGCACGCGAAACTTCCGAGCAGCCACGGTATATCCCCTAGGACCCTGAAAACAGAAGAACGCCGCGCTTGCTGCCGATGACGCATAAGTATCGTGAGTGTAAACGTGCGGTACTGCATCGTCTCTGCTGAGTATTCATGGTGAGTATCGCCCACAAGGGAATGGTCGACAGGTGCGGGCACTGGGCGGGGTGAAAGGTGAGTACCGGGGTGGAAGGGCAGTGAACGTCAATGTAATCTTAAGATATCCCAGCTCCAAACTACCTTTCTCCCTTCAGGGGGGTCTTCGTCTTTTCGGTACAGAGCGGTTCGGTACAGGGCGTTTCGGTGCGGTCTTTTCGATGCACGGGCATTTCGGGACACGGGTGTTTCGGTACAGGACATTTCGGTACAGAATGGTTCGGTACAGGTCGTTTCGGTACGAAAACGAATTCGAGCGAGTGTTAAGCCCGTTCTACATGGAGCGAATTTCGCCTGCGATTCCGCTGGAACGAACATTCGCACTTGCGAAGTTCGCAATGCCTGGAATTGTCGTCTACATGGGGCCCGCGAACGCCGCGATTTTCGCATTTCAGATGCGCCTTGTTTGCAGACTGAATTAAGTTTGCCACCAGCAAAGATTGTTGTGATTTTACCAAGAGTGGTTTTATTTTACTTTCTTGGCAAGTTGTTTCTGCCTGGTTTGTGGTAAATATAAGTTTATTTGCGGTTTTATATAAGAATCGCCAATTCTTTATCAATATACGTACACACAGCAGAAAAGACAAACGTTTTGGTGTGCCCGCGCTTTTGTCGCGCTCTAGAGTTCCTGTATATGCTCCCTACGGGTAGGGAGCATATACAGGAACTCTATCGCGCTCATACAAGCAACGCCATCTGGTTTCCAAGCGTGCAAGTGGTGCCAAGCTGTGCTCCTATTGGCCGCAGCTCCGGCCCCTCTACGGCGCACACGCCACACGAGCGGCGTTGCTCGACCGCTTCAAATGTTCGGCACTTTGCCGCAGCAACGAAAAAAAGGTGGTTTTGCCGCACGAGCGGCGCCGCATCAGCGAATTCGCAGGCGAAATCGCTCCATGTAGTACGGGCTTCAGAGGCAGCGAAATTCGCGTGCGTTTTTAACATGGGAGTTGCAAGCACGCAAATCGAACTTGTTTATTTTAGCGGTTGTTGCTCAAATTTCTGCGTTAGTTTACCCCAGTAAAAAGTTGTGGCCATGCCAAAAAATGTCTATTCATTTGCGTAACAGTACCAGAAAACGTATAGCTCGTTCATTACTTCGTCTCTTCAGCGACAGTATGATCAGGTATTTTTTCTCGTTCATTTTATCAATAATCAGCGACAGTAACTATTTTTCGCACTTTCCAGGAACTAAAATAACAGCTGAGTAATTAAGCGCCACCGCAGGGGCAATGGAATCTGTCTTTACAACGTGATGACGAAGATCTTGCAATATGTTGGCATTCCGTATTTGTGGGCGTTGCTTTCTCCTGATAACGCAATGCACATACCGAGTCATTATCAATTCATTACCGTAGGCACCTGTTGTACATTGTCGCACGCTTCCGTCCCGGCCTTGTCGTCGTTAGCAGTTACTATGCTGGGTTTAGTGTTTTTTGTGAATTGGAAGTTGAAAAGGCTCTTGTATAATATTCAAAGCTGTCTTCAATGTTTTCTGCAACCTACATATATATATTTTTTGCAAGGACTGGTCGCTTGTGATTTTCAGACGGTTATGCCCGAAATTGTACTTGCCATAATTTGGTCGGCTTTTATTCCTATAAGAGGTAAATGGTACGCCACCATCAGTATTTTTTAGAGGCGATAGTCTTTCTTTGGCTCATTAAACGCTCCATGCACGCTCCTTCCCTACTTCCCGTGCGTCGAGCGGAATTCGGAGAAGACAGGTGGCTCGCTTAAGCAAGGCCGCATTACAACATCTGGTTGAAGAATTATCAAGTGATGACTGGATTGAAGGTTTCACTCATCAAGATATTGCTACACCAAGCTCTCTCAACTCGTCATTAGACAGATTTTACTCTAAGCTGGACTGTCTCAAAAGAAAGTTTGAGCGGCTTCCGAAGCAGCACAAGGGAAACATGTGGTGGAGTGATGCCATTGCGAGAGAGAGATCAGCCGTGCGAGTGTTGCGCCACCGGTGCCAGCAGTGTCGCGACCCCTTTTTACGAGCGGAGTACAAATTCATTTACTATCGGCGACTTGCTGCGTACAGGGAAAATATTCAGCTTGCAAAAGACAAGGCTGTGCGACAGGCATGCTCGAGAGAACCTTTTTGGACCACCTTTTAATGTGGCGTTTCACCAGCTTAGAGCGCCCTATGTTTTACCTTCACTACATGTGACGGACGACACTTCGACAACATCCACAATACAGTCGGCGGATCTGCTTATGCGGACTAACTTTCCTGTTGATGAACGTGATGATACCCTGGCCCACATGGCAATTAGAACCATAGTGGCTTCAACTCCATACCCCGTGGAAGAACAAGATGATGCATTCACGCTAGAAGAACTGCAATTGGCCTCTCGAAATTTAAATGCTAATGCAGCGCCAGGTCTCGACGGTGTCACAACTCCCATGGTTCGTCTTTTCGTTCATCATATTCCTAATTTTTTACTGTGTCTTTTCAACTCCTGTCTCGCGAATGGTCACTTCTTCCCCCCCCCCCCCCACCCCCCCCCCCCCCTCACTGGAAACAAACACGTGTCACCTTTCTGTTAAAACTAGGACGCTCACCCACTGCACCTTCTTCGTACCGGACAATATGCATGACATCTAATCTATGATTGGCAAGCTTTTGGAAAGAATGTTAAATGGCCGCTTATATTATTTCCTACAACGATCTCGCTTACTTCACCCACAGCAATATGGTTTTACTACCGGTCAAAGCACGACGTCTGCCTTATTTGATTTCCGCAATCGACTGCAGCAGCATAAAGACAGTGGGGAACTTTCACTCGTAATCTCACTAGACTTTACAGGCGCATTTGATAGCATCTGGCATCCCCGTTTATTATATTTTTTCCGATCTCATCATTGCCCCCACAAAATCTACCAGCTCCTGGAATCGTTTCTAAAGGGTCGCACCGTCTGCTTTGACACATTTTCAGGAAGCACTACCCATGCCACTTCAAAAGGCTCTCCTCAGGGCTCTCCCATCAGCCCACTTTTGTGGAACGCATATGTGTATGATATGCTTTGCCTGCCCATGCCTCAAGATGCATACATCCAAGCGTATGCGGATGACACCGTGATCATTATTCATGGTCGTACGCGTCGACAATTGGAGGCGACTGCTGACGTAGCCCTCTCTAGTATAACTACTTGGACTGGAGCCGCGAAATTAAAGTTGAACCCCGCTAAATGCTCCTGCCTCCTTGTCCCCAAGGGTGACCGCGGGGCTATTAGGAAACCGACCATCAAGCTCAACGGCGCAGTTATCAAGCAGGTGACGGAAATGAAACTCCTCGGAGTGATTTTCGACAGTCACCTCACATTCGTGGCGCACACAAACCACTTGAAATTCATAGTTGAAAAGATGGCAGTTTCGCTCACAAGATTTGCCCGCATGCATACCATAGTCAGTCGATCTCATCTCCGTCAGTTACATCACCTTGTGGTACTTCCAGCAGTCTCATACGCAGCGCCTGCATGGTGGCACATCAACCAACACCATCTACTAAAAGCCCGAGTACACTCGCTGCTAAGATCTTCATTATTCGCCGTCACCGGGGCGTATACTACCACACGGACCGCCGCCCTCGAAGTCCTTGCCGATGCGCTTCCGCTTCACATCCACCTAGACATCACAGTGCGCATGTTTCTCTTGTTTCATCACCAGAAACCAGTGACCTTCAACACGGCATCGTTCGAGCCTTCTGATGTGGACTTGCCCATCAAGGTCGACACACACCCTGCGCGACGACTTCGTGTCCGTTACGACCGTCTCACCAGAACGGAAGCAACCCGCAGGCTGCACTTCTCCACTCTGCATGCCTTCACAGACGGATCACACACGTCGACTGCATCAGGAGCAGCCTTTGTTATTTTGAATGGCGCAGACCATGTGTATGTGATGAGGAGGTTCCGTCTGGCGTGTCCAACCACCTCGTTTGATGCCGAGGTGATTGCCATGCAACAACTCGTACTGTTTCTCTTGGACGACAGACCTTCCTGCCCCGTCAGTTTCTATTCAGACAGTCTTTCGCTTTTATTGGCTCTCAATAACCCATTTAATCAGTCCGCTACCATTCATCACCTAAAAGAGAATATTTCCCTGTTCTCAAATTTACTGCCTGTATCTATATACCACGTGCCAGCTCACTCTGGTGTGTGGGGGAATGAGCTTGCGGATACTGTCGCCCGCAGTGCTGCCACAAGAGGAGAGGAGGTTCGGGGAAGGTGGTCGAGAACCAGAGTGCGTTCTTTGCTGATGAAGGTCGGTCGCTTGGTATGGCAGGAGACGTGGAGTACTAACAACTGCGACACTGAATTATATCGATGGACCCCCAGTGTATTCGACCTTCCTTCCTATTTCCCGCCTTCCAAGAAGCTAGCTCACGTGATAACTGGACACGGTCGATTTCCTCATTACTTTCACCGTCTACAACTCACGCCAAACTGTCAGTGCTTCTGCGGTGCGCCTGCCACTTCGGTTGGGCACTATTCAACAGAATGCCCGAAAACGGCCAGCTATATTCAGAGTCGGCTGTCGAGTTCACCGTTACAGCCGCCACAGCTTCGTCACCTTTGGACAGTTCAACAGCCGTGAAGATTCTCATAGACCTCACCGATTTTATTTCCCGATCTATGCCCGAGGTGTGACGCTTACGTGTGTTCAGTGACTTTTTTTTTTCTCGGTGTTTCTTTTATACCTTCACCCCCGCTTGCCGCCTTTTTAGTTGAACTAATACCTAGATACGTGCCACCCATGGACTCCACTTCCGCGACATTGTGTGCCCAAGGTCCTTGTGCTACAGCGTGTGACGTGGTGTCTGTGAGAGTTGATAATGCCGCCTCATCTCTGACTCGGGCTTTCTTTGAGGGTGCTGCACACACTTGAGAGTGGAACTGCTGCGTTGTGCGATCTTTTGTGCCGAACTGACTTGAGAACGTTCTTCCCTATGCTTCGTTTGATGTTCCTTCGCGTTTAGTTATCCTTTTAAACTTTGCTTGGACGGCCTGCTGTTACGTACAGCGGGGATTTTTTTAATCATAAAATTGGCTTTTTCTTAAAAATGTTTGTTTGGCTTTTCGCCCTATTTGTTTATTTTATATTGGCTTTAAACCTGCCATAGCCTAGCTGGAGCAGGTCTCGTTCCCCACATTTTTTTTTTTTCTGACGGGGAAGGGGGGGTACATGGAATTGGAATTGGAATTGGCTGACCACCAGGGCGAACGTCCATCCGGACTCAGCAGCCCCTTTCCAAAATCTCGGTCCAGAATAAAAAAATTAACGGGTTTTAAGAAGTTTTCAGAGTGCGAACATATCAGTTTTTGTTTGGATTTGTCTTTGGACACGATCTTTAGGATCTATTTTTTTAAGACTGCGTCTGTGCTCTTATTTGTGATTATTTAACGCCTATTTACGAATCCGCATACTTTTCAAGCGATTTCTCCAGTAAATATTTGTGGAGGATAGTTCCTCGATCCCCTTTCATTTCTTTTTTTACTTTTCACATAAATTTTCTTTGAACCGATTATTCAATTACTTAGACATTCTTCTAAATTTTTTCGGAGTAGCGAATTTCTTTTTCACAAAAGTACCGAATGTGAACTTCAGAGGTACCAATGAGCGGCGATCCAACGTCGGTCCTACTCGAGGACGCTGCTTTGATGTGCATGTCCGCTGCGGGAAATATTACTTACGCACTAAGCGCCCTACCGGGCTGTTAAACTAAGTAAACACCTATCTTTTAAATAATAATGAAGTGGTTTAACAGTGCAGTTAGAAACAAATTATTAGTCGGAATAGTAGCGCTAAAGTTTTACACTGGAATTTTCGCTTACATCATCCCAAGCGATTTGACTTGCAGCGACTCATTATAACCTGCAGCATGCCTGTTGCAGTCGGCACTTGTTTTTTTTATATACCATGTAAAATTTCGCGCCGACACCTGCTTCTGCGAACATCATTTTACTGGTGTGCGGATCAAAAAAGTACTGATGATGGGGAGCTGCAGGTGACATTCGTCTCAGATCACGACAATATTATGGCAATTATGCTCTACAGCAAAACGCCAAGAATTACAGATGAGCAGTCCTTGGGAAGGTGAATAACTCGAAGTATGCTGCCGAAAACATTGCAGAGTGCTTTTAACGTCGTTACACAGCATTTCCAATTTTTGATTCACAAACACAATAAACCCGCCGCAGTCCCTGCTAACTAGGAATAAGTCGGGACGGAAGCGTGCAGCAATTTACAATAGGTGCCTTCCGTGATGCATTGCTAATAACGCCTCAAGTGCTTGCGTTATCAGAAGAAAGCAACGCACAGAAAAGCAGAATGCCAAGAAATTGCAACCTCATCGTCATTATAAAATCGGCCTTTATAAAATAGTCATTTATAAAATCACAGGTTCCTTTCCCAGTAAGGTAGCACTCATTTACGCAGCCGTTGTCGTAGGGACTCCACAAAGTGCAAATAGAAAATAGTTAGTCTCACTTATTTTCGAAAAAAAAACGCAATTGTTAATAAGTCGTCAAAAAACGACTGAAAACACGATACTGTCACTGATTTGTTATATAACATACTGGTGATTAAAAGTCGCTAAAAAGCAAAAAAATGAACAATAAGGTTTTATGAATGCGGCAAATATCCTAGCTAATATTTAACACATAAACCGACGTTTATTTCCGGTAAGGCCGTATAACCATCCCCTTTCCTGAAGTAACACGCAACTGCGAACAAGAACATAACGCGCGCAGCCTAAACCGTTCGCCAGAATTCGTATTTGCACCGAAACACCCGTGTCCCGAAAGGTCCGTGTCCCGAACCGCCCGTGTCCCGAAAGGTCCGTGCACCGAAAAGACCGTACCGAAACGCCCTTTACCGAAACGTCCTGTACCGAAAAGACCGGAGCCGACCCTCCAGGGGATACGGCCAGTTTGTCACATGGCCTTCCGTCATACGCCGGTTTGACAAATTCGAAAGTTCGTTAGGTGCACAAAATTTATGTCCACGTGCTTTTTTTTTTTGTACGCATGTGGGTCTCAGAGAAGTAGGTAGGACGGTTCTTTTCAAAAGTAAGAAGCGAGGCATACATGCTTTCTTTTTTCTCTTTTTTCGGCCGTACATCTGGGAAAGTTCAGCAAAGAATGCAAGCCAGAATGGGCAAGTAGGGTGACCTGGGTTAATTAAGATTATGGATAGAGTTCAAGAACCCTAGAGAGAAAAGTCGGGCAGGGACGTAGCCTAATAAAGTTCTTGGAAGACGGGCTACATGAACGCGCGTCCCCATTTTCAGTGTTGCGGCCCTACATGGGAACAGGCCCACTCGTCACAACCGACTCGTCATGAGAAAACTGGTCAAAGAGGCATCTGGTTCTCAGTGGTCCCGTAATAGGGAAAAGGGTATCACCTACCTTCTCGTTCTTGAAAATTTCGTTTGGAAGTTTCATTTTGGGTGGATGCCAAGAAGGGGGGAGGGGTGTTAGCGGCTTCAACTCTGATAATTTATACCAGGTTGTGCCTTTCGCATTTGGTGGGTTTGCTTTGTTGCAGGTGGTGGTTGAAATGGATTTAGTTTAGCACACTGTCTCTTTCTTGTTTTCACCTTCCAAAAGAAATGCGTCACACGGGTAGGAAAAGATGTGGTACAAAACTTCTTAGCTCCACATTGCTGAAAAAGGATCGCCAGAATCACGTAGTTTGTGAGAACAACGTGTGCAAATTAGTTATACACTTTCTTACTCAGTAACCAATACGCAAAATGTACAAACGATTATCAGAGATGCCTAAAAAGACACCGCAAATTTTGTTTTACCGTTCCTGTGACGAACTTTCCTAAGTGACAAAATGTCCTATGACGAATGATCCTATGCGACCAAACGGCCTATAGACCTTATGCAAAAACTGGCGTCCTCTTGCGGGAACCGCGTGCGCTTCCGCCATGTTGGGGGATTCCCGAATCTCCGGATACCGCTGTGTAGTACATGATAGCCCGGGGTTAGCGACGCGCACGTCGGCATTTATCGTTATCCAAGATGCCCAAATACTTCCGTGTAACTTGCTGTGCACAAAGATGATAAGAGGACGACCACGGAAATAGCGTACACATTTTTTTTTATTTCTCAACTCAAGCATGACTCGAGCCCTGCGTGAAGTCACTTGCGGGTGTCGACTTCCCTTCACGCAGTAATATTATAGCTAGATCGCACGCATAGTCACGAAACGAATAATATCTGCAGGACTAAAACGGTCCCAAAGTGAACTATTTTCTAGCCCTGTATTTGCCGCCGAGCACTCCTTTATCGCGCGGGTAGAGTTTTAAGTCTGCCATTCGTGCTTTGCGCGCCCGCGTTTTCTTTTATTCTGGTCGTTCGGTACGCTTTTATGGAAGTACGACGCATTCTTTCGTTTGCCAAACGTTACAGGAAAAAGAAAATTGGGCCCATCTCCCCGCGAGGGGGACTCGAGTAAATGCGTCGCATAGGGGGTGGGTGTATTGCGTTAACGTTTAATGTTTGGGGAGTTGGTGGTAGTGAATGCGTTGTATCAGCAGCTTCTTGACGTAGTTTGAATGAGTCAAGGATATAAGGCGCGTTCGTAGCCTCCCATTCTGTGTCGGCTTTGTGGCGCAGTGGGTAGAGCAACATGTACATTGCGTTCCGCCCGCAGGGTCGAGTGATCGAAACCAGGCGCCGGATAGTATTTTTTTTATATAGTGTAGGGGGAGGGGTGCGGACTACGACTACGGACGTCAACGCGGGTGACATCGTGAGTTACTGAAATGCTCTGCATTTAATAAGGAATCAGCGAGAGTTGCAACCTTCACGTAGCGCCATGAGTCGCGCGAGTAACGTACGTAGTAATTCAGTGTATCGGTCATTTACCGCTCGTCGCCTCCTGTTCGACCGTAGCCTATTTTCCCAAGATCAAATTTTTCGAGCGGAATTTTCTAAGCGGTAGTGTGCACCCATTTTTTAAATGCAGAGCATTTCTTTAACTCACGATGTCACCCGTTCTTGGCGTCCGTAGTTGTCCGCATCGCTCGCAGGTGCGCCCTCTCGGCGCGATCGTGCCGTGATAAAGGCGGGTGTCGGCGAGGCTGGAACGCACTCATCGCCGCGCTCTCTTGTCAGCCCCGCTCCTCCTCGCCTACTCTCCGCTCGCATCGCGCGCTCTCTCCGCTGTCGGTTCGCGCCCAACAGATGGGGGCACGCGCGTCGCGGAATCAACAACATCTGTGGCGTGATCGTGACGTCAGCATCGCGCGAGCGTGGCGCGATCGTGGCGTGATAAAGGCGGGTGTCGGCGAGGCTGGAATGCACTCATGGCCGCGCTCTCTCGTCAGCAGTTGCCACAAGTGCAACAACATTAACGTAACGCAAACTACTTAACGTCGTGCGCCCCCAGAAATGCTCTGCATTTGATCGTTCCCCTCGCGAGGGGGATGTTTCTGCATCGCTTCCCCGTGGACATCGTTTGCAAGCCACAATTTTTTTTTTTTTGTCCACGGCGCGAGCAAAGGACGCTGAGCGGTCGTTGCGAGGCACGCGCTCACAAGCGCTCGGCATTTTCTCGCTCTTTAAGGTTCTCACAGTTTTTTTTTTTGCTAAAGCCTTTGCGTGTGATGGGGACGCTCGGCGGTCGCCGCGAGGAACGCGCTCACCAGCGCTCGGCAATTTATTGGTAATTTAAGTATTCATTGGCACTTTATTGGTAATTTATTGACAATGTTTAACGCGTTACACGCCACACACGTTACGCGCCACACATTACGGCCAGCTACAACAGCTCCGCTGTTAAAAAATGCAAGGTATGCAATTTATTTGGTTTTTTTTGTTTATTATTTTTTTTTTTTGCAGGTTTCCTCTGCGTCCCAGAGGATCCTTCGCGTATAGCTATATCGCGAGTGCCCCCCTCCCCCATTTCAACCTCAGGACAGCCCGCAAGTTTCGAAGCGTTTGAGGATTGGCCTCCTGAGAGAGAGAGAGAGAGAGAGAGAGAGAGAGAGAGAGAGAGAGAGAGAGAGAGAGAGAGAGAGAATTTTATTTGCCCTTTAGGCTAAGGCCTCCTCTTCCAGGGTTCTAGCCGGGAAGGCGGGGTGCCTATGGTCTTTTGGACAAAGCTTGCCAACGATAGCTGCTGCTCTAGCGTGGCCGGTTGAGTCAGCCACTCCCTGCGGATACTGCTTCTATCTACCTTGGGGCATAGCCATAACATGTGCTCTTGATTGATCGGTACGTGGCATTCATCACATTCTGGCGGGGAAGTGTTCATACAGCCTTTGTACATGTATACTTTGTCGGGTTTGAGTAGCGTTTGCGTTTGCGTCAGCCTTATAGTGGTTTGCTGTTGCCTGGACAATTTCTTGTGCGGAGGAGTGAATTTGCGTTTGCTGTCTGCGTATTCTTTAAGCTGCAGTTTTGGCGGTGTCACGGGCTTTTGGGTTTGACTAGCGTCACTAAATAAAGGCTTTTAGAGTATCCGCACTCTTTTCTCTCATTGTTATGTGCCGCCGGGATTTCCATTGGCCGGTCGGCATCACGTGATGTTTGTTTACATATGGGCGCAGCCATTTTGTTTTTGGGCGCCTCTTCTCTCTCTCTCTCTCTCGGCTGCGCGGGCGCTAGAGCGGCCGGTCGCACTCTGCCCGTCACAACCGGCGGCGGTTTCGTTCGGAGAGATGGCAACACTGCAAGCCAGAAACAAAATGGCCTTCAGACGCCTCCGGGTGCGCGAAGTGGCGGTACTCTTAAGCGTAGCTTATTTAGTGACGCTAGGTTTGACCACAGTTGGCAGGTGCCCGGAGAAGCGCTTCGCGGGCGAGCAGGTTTGCTGTTTCGTTTCCTGCCAAACCTGTGTGTCCCGGTACCCAGTGTACCCTAATCGTGCCTTTAAGGTGCTAAAGGGCCCCTGAGATGGGGGTTTTTGGGGGGTCGATGGTATCGGAGCGCAACGGCTATTTCTTGAACTAATCGTGACGTGTTTGTGCGCTCTTGATTTAATCAATTTTTTACGAGCGTAAAAACATCAGAAAGCTACAAAAAACATCTTTTGTGTGTGTGTGCTTTTACACAGTCACACATATTTGTTTTATACCGCAGTGTAAAGCAATTACACACCGGGCCAAACCGGGCTTGACGCTCCTCCGTTCTCGGCGGAAGGATACAGTGAGCGCAGGAGCAACGACGCTTGCAGCCAGCGTGATCGCTCAGCGCTCCGTGTCTTCTTTGCATTTGCTTTCTTGGACGCTGTACCCGAAAGGATTCTTTGCACCATCTGTGTTTCGAGCGTAGCCTCGACGTTGTTTCAGAGGTGGTAACGAACGGCGCGCCAAGGGAGCGCCGCGCCGACGACGAAAGCGGAGCTCCGCACGCAGCGCTTGGACGACGCCGGGCACTGCTCGTGATCACGAGGCGCATGTTCAAGTGCGCTCACGCGGGCTGAATAAATCAGTTCAAGCCCAAACGCTGCCGCAGCTGATTCTCTGCGGCGGTCGCGACAAGGGCAATAGCATGCTCATCCCGTAACGACAACTGCCAAAGAGTTTCATTTCATTGCTTTCCATCAAGTCATGATCGCAGGAAAGTGTGGTTTGCTGCACCGGCCTTCTGAATAAACCTGTTGCCTAGTGTCCTTAGCGCGCTTTACCATTTACCGTGTTAAATGAAGCTAGAGTAGCCGTTTGCCGCTGAAAACGAAAGGATTGCACTCTGCGGTTTCTGCATTCCGGCTTACCGGCTCTGCGAGTAGCGACATCTGGCGAATTTGTCTCAAAGCAAATGACACAAACGTTTGTTGCCCAGAACTGTTCGCTTACGCTTGAAATGGCTTGAATCTTGGACGTCTTAGATTGAACTCTCACAATACAATAATTTTTTTTAAAGAGCCGTATACTTCTACTCTAGAGCTTAAAAAATTGAAAACATGACGTTGACGCCGCCATCTAGTGGGAACAATTAGGACCAAGTATTGCATTAACCAGAATTCACGCTACCGCTAAATATTTCGATATAAATTGAGTAAGATATATTGTAATGATTCCGCAGTTACCTATATTACCTTGCCCAAGACGATTTTGGAAGCATAAAAGAGCTATGCTAGTTCATAAAGTCATCTGAACCATTGGAAGCGTGGGAAGTTGGAGTAGGGGCGGAAATTTTGCTCGCTCATTCTAAAAAAAAATTGTCATTTATCGTGCTCCTGATCATCATTTAGCAAGAATGTAGTAAACAGCATCAACTAAGATTGCTTGCATGAAGCGCCGAGCACAGCGCATTTGCTGTGCCATAAAGTTCCGGAAGAACGCCCACCCAAATTTAAGTACAGTGATATCAAGTGAAAAATACGAGATGGGCGAAATTTCGGGTCACGTGTGGAAAGGACGAATAAGTGACCGCATCTACACATGAAGAGATGATTCGGGTTTGTTTTGTTCACTCATCGGCGCTAAAGCCATGAATTTTACGGGGTGGGCGCGCGTCTTTCAGTAAATTGAATATTTCACCCGTAAAAGGGGGTGGGCGATGTTTCGGGGGAGGGCGTTCACTCGGAACTTTCCGGTAATTAAAACGCGAGCGTACATTTCGCCGGCGCAGGGGGCTCGCTACTACAGTCGGTAGAAATTCTAGCCTCTGTATCGCTATGTAGCGACGCTAAAAATAAGTTACCGTTCACGGAAACTCTCGCGCATGCAAGGTCGACTTCCGCAATCACCAGTATCTCCTGCTCAAAGTCCGTAACGACTGAAAGGTAGCTTTAAAAAAAAAAAAAAAAAGGACGCCGTCGTCTCATGTTCGACCCACTCGCTCAAGTAACCATGGTAACGACGACGCTCTAAACCAAACCGCCGCCGTCAAAAATCGCGGACATTCCGGCGGCCAACCATGAAATGAGTGCTTCGCCTCGGACGAGGTCGGACTATGTCGTCGTCGCAAGCCGCCGAGCCAACAAATAGTTCTGTCTCGTCGGGGTAATAACTTTTGTTAGCGTGAGCGAATATGTTTACTATTTTTGGACGTGTTTCTACAAGAACTATAGAGTAGTTTTCTGACGCAAACAAAAACACTTTGAAATCCATCTCAGGGCCCCTTTAAGCTCTTCCAAAGCCGGTTTGGGAATGAAGCCTTGTGTTAAAAGGGTGCAGACTTTCTTGCAGTCAGTGTATATGTTGGTGAGAGTGTGCTGTGTCGCAGTGCAGGCGGCTGCCCAAGCTATTGCAGTGGCCTCGGCTTCTTCGACGGAATAGCCATTGCCTTGGTTTGTCCCTTCCTGGCCTGAACTGCTCGTGAATGCAATGCCATAGCTATGTCCTTGCACTGCCGCGTCGGTGTAAACATGGATCTGATGGGCGTCTCTGGTGGCTTTCTTTGCGTAAAATTTGGCCCGGATGAGTCGTCTTGCTGGGTTGCGTTCCCTGTCCATATTTCTCGGGATGGGTGCTGTCTGAATGAGGTTCGACAGTTCTGGTGGCAGTATAGCCAGTTCTCCGGTAGGGGTTCGCAAGGGGTTGTAGCCCGCAGCACGTACAATGTCCTGGCCTTGCGGGGATTTTCGCAGTCGATCCAGTTGGTTATGTCTGTGGACTGCCAATAATTCTTGGAGTGTATTAATGGTGCCTGTGTCGAGTAGCAGCTTGGTACTGGCGCACAAAGGTACGCCGAGGGCGATCTTCGTGGCCTTCCGCAAAAGCGTGTTAAGTTTGTTCTCTTGAGTCCTATTGATATTGACGTACGGTATTTGATATCTGATTTTGGACGGGATGAGAGCATCTCTCAGACGAAGGAGGTCGTCTTCTAGGAGTCCTCTGTTTTTGTTAGAGATTCTCCGAAACATGTGCAGAATCTGTTCTCCCTGTCTAATAATGTTATTCACCGCCATGTGTCCTCCTCCGTCACTCTGTAGTGGCAGTCCTAGTACCTTGATGTGCTTTCCCGGGACGACGGTGTGCCCGTTCAATAACAAGCGAAGTTCTGGAGGTTTCCATCGATGACTATGGACTGCTATCACCTCCTGAGAAACCCGCAAGATGCGAGCCAACACGGATGTACTTTCAATGTTTGCATTCTGAAAGCCAAAAAAAGAAAAAAGAATAAACGCGACAGCATCCAACAGCTTCCCTGCCAGTGCCTCCCTGACTGCTTTTTCGATGCATAATGCGTACTTACGAAGTCGCCCGCAAATGTGGGCAACGGAGAAAGGTCCACAGATCACTCGTCGCTAATTTTGCTGCTCTTAAATGTGAATATAAAAGAATCGCCCAGCCGAGAAAGCCCGTCGCACGCTCCGTGCCAAGCAACGTTCAAGCAATCCCGCGACCGCCATCCCGCAACATGGCGTCGCGTGCTCGTTTCGTTTTTCTTCCGGTAGATGGCGGCACTTTTGCATAACGCCTATTACGAACCGGCCTTTGACGAAACACCATGTGACGAACGGGCCTACACCCGTCCGCCAGGTGGGCTACACTGGGGCCAACGAAACTGGTCATTGTGTCCTCGGGAGCTTCTTCGGTGGCTTTTGTTGCGCACAAAAGAGATTGGGCCAGCTCATGGTGCATGTATAGCTATAGCACTGCCAGGCATCCGGACATAGAATCGACTTCGTGGGGCAGCCATCGTCGAGAACGAAACACAACTGCAGGAAGGGGCTTCTACTTGAGTGGTCGAACATTCGGCGAACTTCACAATACCTCAATCCCAACCTTAGAACTCTCACCTTTGTGTACACGCACATGCTGCCCTCCGCAGAGAAGGGCTTTGTGAGATATCTAACGCGTTGATAGGCTATCAGACGCCGCAGCAGCCTGGGCCCAGTTACCCTTGAAAAAGAAAGGTGGTCGTAAAACATCGGGTTCTCCGTTTATTGTACCGTCGTTTGCAGTGTAATAATAGCTTTTCATATGTAACCTCCCAAAGAGGCAGCTACGTCGCAGTCAAATGTTTACTTTCATTGTATGTGTTGCGGCCCTAAAATTTGGCTAACCCAATTCCGCTTTGGTTTCGCATGAATGACGATCATACTAATTTGCGGCACCCCAAGCCTGTGTGCATACGCACTTTTACAGATATTCTTAGGTACCTCAACCCGCGGCGCACAAAAAAGCAAGAAAAAAAAAACTGACATGCCTTCGAAAACTTCGGTCACTTTTCTTCGCGTTTTGTGTCCTTGGGCACAAGTGACAGCGCGCTTTGACTGAACACGGGAGTGACTGAATTTATTGTCAAGGAAAAGGAAAGGAAAGATTTTCGGCATTTTCAGGGGCCACAGAATATTTGTAAAGTTGCTTTCTTGCCATTGTGGGAGAGTGCCTTTTATTTAGAGGAAATTACTTGCAAAATTCATCGTAAACACCGGCTGATTTCGTTAGCTGATGTGCATGCGGCAGACAAGAGCGATTCTACATTTAAAGTCTTGTCGTAAATAAGAAGGTCTGCAAAATGATTTAATTAGTTGGCTGAGTAATGGGTGTTTCCTGAACAAGGTATAAACAGAAATATAGAAATGTTTAATTTACACAAGTAACTGCAAAAACCAAACAAGGTATCTATGTAGGTCCCCAGACAGTTTATCGAACGCCGTTTTATCGAAAAAATGCCTGTTTTCTCGAACGCCGTTTTATCGAACCACCTACGTCCTTTTTATCGAAAGTGGTGTTTAGCGGCTTTGATTGCAATTTTCGGGGTTTATTTTGTTTAACTGGCCATCGCGTTAACCTAACCTGCAGTTAGCTTCATTCTACATTGTCTCTGCGGTGCATTGCGTACAAAAACCTGCCTATATATGTTGACGTGTCTTTCCCGTGTTTTTGATCTCCTTTGTATCATTCGAACTATAGTAGTAACTATTACAGCAACCCCGTGCGCAATATTCCTTACATGTACAGTATCGGTGTATTTACGTTGGTGTTGCCAAATGCCCTGCGCCATGTTTCATCATTACGTGGTCCAGTATTGTCCTTCCCCAATTTTTTACGTGGTTTGCACACGAATCCTACTCGGACCATGTGGTTACATTGTTTGTATCTGGAGAAATATCGTGCCAAGAACTTCGGAAAGATTACTGCTATAGAATTGGAACAGGGGGAGAATGGGGGTGGGGGTCCGACAGTGAAATTAAGTGAGGCCCCAACAGAGGTGGTAGAGTCTAAGAGATCTCGTCACAAGTGAACCCGTCACGGCCAACTCGTCATAGGCGAACTCGCTGGAAATAAAAGCCAACTAGTACAAAGACTACAAATTAGGTTAAACAGGCTCGCTTCGGAGACAAGATTTGCAAATTACAGAGCAAGGAGGAAACTAAAAAACGTACTGCAAATTTTGTTACAAGAAAAGGCCGGAAAAGAACACTTTCGATAAAACGGCGTTCGATATAACGGCGTTCGATAAAACGGCGTTCGATAAACTGTCCGGATCCCATCAAGGTCAATGTGCAAGCACTGCAGTAGATTGTTGGGCTCCATAAGCCAAGTTACGCGAAAATATAGAATGGCTGTTTAAAACAAGTAAGCACCAGATGATGTTTGCCGGAATGATTGCGCACCGAAACGTCCGTGCACCCAAATGTCCGTACACCATAATGTCCTAGAACCGGGCGGAGAGGGGGCGGGAGAATAGCGTTTACCGCCATCGTAGTTTGAACACACATCTAAATTATCGCAGCTAAGGAAAGAAGTAATAACGCCCCAGTGATACTTCGTGAAAGCGGCAGAGCCAATTATTTTCTTGAGAAGATCGTCCAACCTTACTTTGCACTAATTAAAAAAAATTACAGTCACTGAAAAGAAAATGACGCGCCGTAATATCGCCCCAGGAGAATGGGTCCGGAAAACTGGCATCAGGGCAAAAGGCACGCGGTGATTATGGCGCGGGGCTACTGCACGCGGGGCATATGAGACACGGGGCTAACGTCGCGGGGCTTTTGCGACGGGAATTCTGCGCACGGGACAATCGTGATACACCCAGTCGTTTCATCAGTCCAATGAGCTTTTTTCATGTCCGATTAGGATAGCGGAGCGGAAAAATAAATCAAAATGACTGACCGGACATCGAAAGCAAAAAAAAAAAAAAAAAGAGAGAGAACACACAATTTCGATAAAACGGACAAAGGTAGTTCGATAAAACTGCGATCTATAAAATGGCTTTAGAGAAACTGTCCTAGAACTCAGCCCAATCGCACCATTTTCTTTGGGACAGTTTCAATAGAGCACGAGTAACGGATGTGGGAACAAAAGGTCCCGGAGCTTACGGTCGTGAAAGTTAAGGTCCCTGATCTATCTTCGCACAAAATGACCCCACTCAACAACTCCGAGTGCGCTCTCTGTTTAAACTTGCTGTATCTTGCTGGAGCGCATCAGTAAAAGATCCATTAATTTTAGTAGAGTCCTTCAATGCTGTTCAACGGTATTAGAGACTGATTTTAGTGACCTTATTACCAATAGTTCTATGCGGTACAAATCACCCACTGAGTAAATAACGGTGAAGAAATTCTGTTAACAATTGCATTTCGCATTTTGTGCCATTCCTTGCAGCGTTAGCTAGGGACAGAGAAAAAACAGAGCACGATTCTCCTCTCATGGGTGACTCAAGCGTTCCATCCAGTTTATGAGGAATGAAACAAAGAGGCTGGTAAACGACTTAGTGCTGTGAAAAACATCGAATGTCTGTTTTTCGTTGTTTTTCTTCATTGTGTTTTCGTCTCTGCCTCGCTGGGAATGCAACAGCGGGATTCTTCTCCTCATGCCTTTGAAAATAATGAGTAATTGCATTCATGAGTAATTGTAATGAGTAATTGTAAATCATGAGTAATTGCATTGTAATGCTTTCAGCATTGAAAGGTATTCCTGCTTGGAATTGCAAGGCGCAACGTTTCGACCACGGTGTAGTTTCCAACTAAGCTATCCTCACCTTCTCCCCTTTGTTCAACTTGCTTTCTGCGTAAAAGGACAGATTAGCAGGCACTTCGGTACTAGTTGACAAAAGATCAAGCGTAGATTCCACGCACGCAGCAGCTCTGCGCACGCAAGGAACTTGCGGAGGTGCGAGAGCGCATGCGCAGTACGTAAGCGGCAGCCGCGCGCTTCGCGTGCGCCCGCAAGTTTTGGATTCTTGCGTTGCGGATTTTGCGGGCTTTGCGGGCCGTGCGCGAGGCCCCTCCCGTCCTCTTTCCGGTCTTTCTCGCCCGTGAACGAAGGGAACAAAGGAACGGCGTCTCCCCACAAACTGGTTTACGGCTTCTTCTGGCTAGGTTTACGTCTGGCGCTGGCCGACAACCACATGTTTCGTTCGCCAATCTGGCGTTCAGTGGCGCGGCATGACACACAAAACGCGCATTTCGGCGCTACTGGTTTATCCACGCACCAACTTCTGCGTGCGGTCAACTCCTCTGCGCAGGCGATGACTAAAACTGGTTCGTCGCGAGAACTTCGCAGCGCGCGCTGTGCTGCCCCTACGTGCGCCCGCAACTCGAGCGTACGCTCAACTAAAAGTTGAGCGCACGCAGGGAACTTGCGGGGGCGCGAGAGCGCATGCGCAGTACGTAAGCGGCAGCCGCGCGCTTTGCGTGCGCCCGCAAGTTTGGGAAACTTGCGTTGCGGGTTTTGCGGGCTTTGCGTGTCGTTAACGAGGCCCCTCGGGCCTCGTTAACGACACGCCTCGTTTCCTGCGGTCTCCCTCGCGAGTCGCGACAGCTCGGACACAACCACTTGAACACCTCACATTCCAACATGGCATCCACACGGAACGGCTCAAACGGGACAGCTCGGATTCGGTTTAATATACATATCGATTTGTAAATATTAGCTTACGTTCGAAATTTAAATCATTTCAAAGACCCCATGGAGTGGACGGAAATAGCGTCCAAGATGCAAGAGCTGCTTCAGCAGCCGTTCACGGTCCGTGCTGTGCGCGACCGCACGGAGCTGCTACTCGGGCAGTACGCATCGGCCGACCGGACCAACCTACGCAGGTGAGTGCGGTGACTGCATAACTGTAGCTTACGCTAAGAAAAGGTGCCTAAAACTACCGGTGTACCAATACCGGTCGCGGAATAAATGGTCCCGGAACAAATGGCCCCGGAACTTATGGTCCCGGAACTAATGGTCCCGGAACAAATGGTCCCAACTTCAAAGTAGGAAGAAATGGTCCCGCCGCTACTACGCCTTAGCGCCTGCATGAGAGATGGAGGGGGATCAATGTATTTATATTTATGCTTGTATCTGTGCACACTGTATTTTGCGTCTGTTCGTCCACAGTATATTTGCTAATGCTGAATTTGCTTGAGCTCAATGCTGTATACAAACTTTTTTTGTCGCACGTGTACGATCTCCCGTGCTTGCTTTGTTCGTACTTTTTTGTTATTCCGAGTGCCAGGCAAACCAGTGGTGAACTTTCAATCAAAAATCTGTGTGTACTGGGCCGCCCTCGGCCGGTGTTTAAAGTGAATACAATAACGGGCTACCGTAATTTTCTTCGTGAATGCAGTTTTCTTATGAAGTGGAGCAACACAAATGTTTAAATTAACACGGCTGACGTGCAATATTCGCAAGAATACAAAATTTTGTTAATGCTTGAGAAGTGAGTATGACTTCATCCAGTGCGTTGACCCTATTGACAGTGACGGTATTATTTAGGTTATGTAAAGTATCAAAAATGTGAGTGGGACGGTACTCTTGACCGCCAGTCAACAAAGAGCTGTACTGGTGCATTGAGCTCGCGGTTTTGTCGCTATTTCAAAAGGGAACTTTACTCGATTAGGGTTTATTGGGTTGGCTAAGCTGAGTTACTGTGCTCACCACCTGAAATGCTTCGATATCTGCAGTTCGAATCAAGCGAAGCAACACTAATAAAGATTTTGCACCTCGATAATTTTACAGCTTCCAGTTTAGAAACTGGTTTTTCTCCGAAAATAGGCAATACTTTGCTGGCGGGCGGCATCTCCTCAAAAGCCAAAGCCGAACGTTTAGAGCGGTCTTCGCGCGGCTAACACCTTACGGTGTCGTCGCCTTCCCGCCCTGCCTTTGTCGCCGCGCGCGCGGGCGCAGTGAGGGAGTCGTGGCTAATCCCTTGGGACGCCGCCGCTCGCCGTACTACCCAGAAGAGCTCCTTCAACCCGAGGCGAATTCCTAAGGCGAATGACCGTCAGCGAACAGCGCCGACGCCGGCTTCGCAAATCGTCAAAAACTAGAGACGGCACCCTTTCGCTTCCCGTCAGCTCGTCACCGAACGACCGCATACCAACTCAGCACCCCAGTCTTTTGGCCACACAAAAGAGGAAGGAGCACAAAGCCTGCACTCCGCGACCCCCCCGCGTCTTTGCGGCTGCATGAAAGGAACTGAGCGTACAGCTAGAAGCGGAGGCCACGCCAATACATGAGCCACCGGCGGCTTTCATTAATTAAATAAGAAGCACGAACGTAACAGTGCTGACCGTCGCGACAGCCTGGCTTGACCAGCGCCTCAGCTGACGTTTGCTATCAGACCAGACGTCCGCATGTCTCGACACTGTGCCTGTCACCCCCCTCGCTTACTAACGGCGTCTCGCACCACGTGCGGCTTCCTGGAACACGGCCGGACTCGCAAACAATCAAAACGTGGAAAACCGAAAAAAGGAAAATATTACAAAAATCAAATACCGAAAGAGAGAGGGAAGTAATAAATAAGAATGTTCGTCTTGAACACATAAAAAATGCGACGACTAAAATAAAAAGGCCGGATAAAATACGCATAAAAAACATTCCGAAAACGGGCCAGAGAGAGAAATAAACGTTTAATAAAAACGAGCAAATTTGGTGCTAGATGGCAGGGGCACCAGCCCTGTGGGGGGCAACCTTAGTCCGGGATGCCCTGGTCCTGGCTGGCTGCCCGGGCTCTAGCGACGACAATCGTGTAATGAATGCCCTGCACTTTCACAATAATTCGTGGTTGGCAGAAATACCGCGTTTAATCGTTGTAATCGCCCAAATTAAGCTAACCAGTTTAACGAAATCTGAAAAAAAGAAAACAAAAATAAAGAAACCTAAGAAATTAGAAACTGCGCTCCAGCAAAATAAAACAAATTTAAACAGAACCCACGTGGAGTTTTATAGAGTCATTTTGCCTGAACAGGTGCCTGGGACCATTTGTTCCGGGGCCATAAGTTCCGGGACCATTTGTTCCTACTTTCGAGTTGGGACCGAGTTGGGCAGTACGCACACGGGAGCAGCAGGCTGCATCTACGACGGCCTCCGTGCGCATCTCGGCGGCGCAGTCCAGGGACATCTTCGCCGCGCAGCACTCGGCTCGCAACGCGGACACCCGCCGCGCTGGTGAGTACCCATTTGCGATATGCTGAGACACCACTGTCACCGAGTTACTTACGTGCTCTTGCCTCGTTAACAGTGTAAACGTTAGAGTTACGCTAATAATCGAAACTTCGATTGGTTTGCAAAAAGCGTCTGCTATTCGAGCTTTCCTGGCTTTCCTGCACAACACCGCTGTTGTGCAGAAAAGCTAACTCATGTAAAAATTGCGCCAAACAAATGTGTGCTAACCTTACGTATGTCAACTTAAGTGGAACACTCCTTGGACGTAAAATTTCAAACCTACACGTACGTATTCCCATTCACAGTGGCATAAGACTAGCTGCTGCCCCTTACGTGTACATTCCAGCCGCTAGTGTGCCTAGGAAACACCTTGTCAGGAAATGGAAGGATTACAAATGGTCATGAATATTGCATCCATGCAAAACATGATAAAGTGGAAGTTTTTGTTCACCCGTGAAATTGTAGGGGCTTGCAACCTACAACGGCTGGGTGACCTTTGCACCAGCGTGCGGTTTGTCGTCCTCACCAAAAATGAAACTGAGTATCTTTATTACGCTGAGCTTCTCAAAAGTAAAATGTGACATCATGACATTTTTTTTTTGCTGGTGCCTTGGGTATATATTTTTGGCGGTTCATCAATGCAGCTTAGTTGAAGTGATGAATGCGAACATCTTTGACAGAACTCTGTCTGTTTGCTTAAAACTTAAAGAAAAGAGCAGATACTTCAAGAGGCTTACTTAAAGCGATCCCACTCCTACAAGAACACCATAAATGCTTTCCATACATGTTCTCTCTCCTCACAAGGGGACTCACTTGCGTCCTTGTTCATTGACTCATTTTTTGAGATTTCTATGTTTGTGTGTGTGTGTGTGCACTTGTGAGAGAGTGAGAGAGAGAGATGAATACTATTCATGTTTGTGAGCCACCTATAGTTGCATTTGGTAATAATCGATGTAGCAGGTGCTTACATTGTACGATTTGTTTGCAGGCACCGATGGCACTGAGACAGCGACGGAGGTGCTCAACCGAATTGTGAACCACGACGACGCCAGCAGCAACCATGCTGAAGACGACTTCACGGTTCAGCACATGGATGAACACCCAGACGACCAACAGGACCTGACCCCCTGGAGCAGCCCCAGCCAGGCAGACCCAGCAAGCCAGGCGCTGTCGGTGAACCAGGTGCCTATGACAACGGAGCAGGCACACCAAGCAGGCACACCAAGCACAAGCCGGCTTCCCGACCCTCCTGCTAGCTTGGGCCCGACACCTACACGAAACGAGGTGGTTCGTGGTAGGGGCTCCTATTAGACCTTTTGTTGTAACAATGGTCATGTGTCTGATTTTACACTCAGGTTCCAGTCTCGACATTTGTTTATTTTGTTCTCATAGTAGCCATTTGCTTTCAGGTTCAGATTTCTACATCAGTATTCTTTGTTGCTCTTGTTAACTGCAGCATCTCGCTTGCACCCACTTTTCGTTTTGTGCCTCATTTTAGGTCATTTTGTAACACGTTTCCTTTCAGGAAGAAGGAGAAACGATCAAGAGGCTCGCTACGAGTTTTTTGAAAAGAGGATGCGGCATGAAATTATAATGAAGGAGAAGGAAGCCGCAATAGAATCAAAGCGCATCGCTTTAGAAGAAAAACGGCTCCAGTTGGAGAAGGATGCGGCTGAACGCGAACTGCGTGTCGCACATGAAATGCGAAAACAGATGGAGGAGATGCGACAGCACATGGCAGAAGAGCGTGCTATAGAGCGTGCAGAGGAACGCCGGCTGCGTGCTGAAGAACGAGAAATTGAACGGTCAGAAAGGGCCGAAGAAAGAAAAGCCTTCCTAGAAATTATAGAAAAGCTCATTCAAAATAAGTAGTTGAGGCCAAAACTTTTTTAATGTGGCGAGAAATTGTCACAGAATTGTTTATTCACTTCTGCAGCATTGATGCATTTGAAGTTCGACCTCATTTTTATTTCAACTCCCATGTACATAAACCTGAAACAATAAAAATGAAAGTTGACGTTTCTATTTCTCAAAACATGCTACTGTGAATTGAATAAGTGAAATACATTAGATACCCTTCTGTGGATCACATCTTTATACACAAGTGCAACTTCCACCACTGCATATGCATACACTGTGCTATCTGAGCAAAGCAAATTTGTCAATAACATGATAAACCTTTGATTCTCAGCTATGCAAGAGGAGACTGGGACTAAAGGCACAGATGGCCTGATAGAGCTCCTCAGCTCCCTACACACTGTGTCAGCAGCATTGCAACGTCAGCAAATATTTCACAGGATGTATATCACGGTACGCCTGTCTGTGACAGGGCAATCGCTATCACCAATGAAGAAAAAAGTAAAAATTATGAAGCAGCCAAAAGGAGAGTATGAGAAATGAGGTGTGCTAAAGAATAATATTAAGACACAAAATCACACAGAACACAGGTGCTGTCAAAAAACAAACATAGGACGAGGTGTCCACGCCTCGTCGTATGTGAAAGTAAAAAAAGCTTGTAGAATCGATTTTAAAAAACAGTGTAAATACAGTCATGAAGCAAACAAAGATTCAGAACTGTTTCATAAATTCTGGGGGCCAAGCATAAATTAGAATGAATCTTTTGCAACATGCTGCAGCGTTCTTTTGAGCTTATTTTAGTCATACGGTGCCCACGTTGAACTAGGGCCTGATTAGTAAGTGAAAACATGGCTCCCTGCTTATAAGATACATCTCGTATAAGAGACAGAAACTGCTCCCCGGTATGTGTCTCTTACAAAGGGGTTCAACTGTATAAAAATGAATATTTGTCTACATATTGTTACGTGTGTACCCAGCAATAGAGCGCAGACGCCAATCGTCCGGAGCCGGTGTGCGCCGTTCTGGCGTGCATCCATCATCCTTATCCTCATCATGGAAATCATAAGTATGATCATCACTGCCTAAGCCGTGGAAAAGACGAGAACGTGCCCCTTCGTGAGCGCGTGTTCTTGGTGTGACCGCTGCCAGGCATCAGGCACAAGTTTCCCGAAATACACCCTCTTTTCTCTCTCCTACTGGCCTTCATCAATTGTTGCGTCGTGACAATATACATACTTATACATACATAGTTCCGCTCAGAAAAAGAAACCCACTTGAGTACTACCTGCAAGACAAATAATGAAAGCATAAAGCTATGCATTACAACCAAACAATGCCAAAAGGAGCAGGCATGGTAAACAACATTGCGAAAAAATTTTTACAGCATACAAAATGGGACCACCTCTTCAAAGTGCAGTCCAGGGCAGGAACTGCTAACACTATATCCCACTTCAACCATTTGTTTTGAAACCAAATGAATGGACAAGCAATACTAGTGCCAGTTAAAAAAATTGTCAAGCTTTCAACAAGAACTTATACCATGACAGTGTACTACACAGATACCACAATGAACTTCAAAACAAGCATCAAGTGTTCAAAACAGCAGCATATGCTCTGCTACCATTACGTGGTTGGCAAGGCTCTGACATTCAGCCTAAAACAATAACAGAATATATATCAGCCTCTATTCCAATAAGCGATCAACAATGCACAACACAGTCAGGTGTCATGCAGTCTGACATACTGAACAAAATGATGTATTTGAGATTTCGGTGCCTGTTAAAGATACCCAAGTGGTCAATATTAATCTGGAGCCCTCCACTATAGGGCACCTCATTTCCTGTGTAGTGTCAGTGCATCAAACCTCATAATAAATCAATGAGGTACTGAACAAAATATACAAGCTGTTGCCACACAGTGCAGCACTAAAAAAATAGTTACAATTGGTTGTCTGCAAACTCCTCCACTATACATGACAGCGCCACGTGTCACGCAGCCTCAGGTACTGAACAAAACAAATCTGCTACTGCCACACAATACAGCATTAGAAAAAGGTTACAATTAATTGTTCGTGTACTCCTCCACTAAACATGATGTAGTCGGGTGTCAGGTAGCCTGATGTACTGAACAAAAAACATATGCTGCCGCCATACAGTACAAAGTAAAAAATTTTCAATTGGGCATTATGGGGAAAACAAATGGTGGCGATTCCACAATTAAGTGGCACGTAGCGTCAGATAGGTTTGCAGGTGAGGTGGCTCTAAGTCAAAGTACATTGACACTTGACTTCCGTACATGCATGTGTGACAGTTAGTTAGGGTCACAGCAGCCTTGTACATCTCACCCACCTGCTGCCGAAGGAGTTTTTGGTTTTTCTTGAAGTCAAGAAAGGCAAACTCGTTTACAACTTTTCCAAACCCCCACTCGACAGCTTGCCGCACAGAGCTCATGCCCTTGTTGAAGGCTTCCTACCTACCGCAACTAATTGCAGGAAAAGCCTTCCTGTCCTAAGCCCCCCCGCTCCCCCCAGTGCAAGAGAGATTGCTGATGGGAGGAGATGACAATGACTGTGGGCAGTGACGGCCCCAAAGACCTCGCAAAGACCCCCGTGCACAAAACCCGTCTTTCCCGGTCCCCCAACTCGTCCCCCTTCTCCTCACGTGGACGAAGTTCCTGGGAAACAGTCCAGCTACCTCGAGGAACCGTCTTCAGCGAGTGGACTGCACGGAGAAGGGAAATCGCTGTTAACAGTATCGGTGGCGGGCACGACGGAGAGTTCTTCGCTTCCTCGTCATAGTTGGAGCCTCACGACCCGGACAACCGTGTCCCAGCATCCTCAACACGTAAGCCTGTACCTCACACTTTACGTTTGGTTATAGCGAAGAGAGAATTTAGCTCAAAGTTCTCACAGCGACTTAGTTGTATATGTGTGATGGAATATTTAACGAAAGGAATTGACGACGTTATTGCAGTCGGCCGCAGGTTTTGTACAACCAGAAATTGCTTTCCCCGTAAAATATAATCTTGCTTACCTGCTGCGATTTTCGATGTTCAGATAACAACTGAAAAGTACTTTGACAGTGTGTCTATCTCGAACGCGAAACTTGTATAACAGCGGGTGCTCTTTGTATTCTAAAATGCTCATAGAAAACAACGCGCAGGAATATCATTAGTGCAGCCATTTACATATGCTGTGTTTGAACCAAAATGTAGCGCTCGTAAACAGGCTCGTGTAGGCATCCCTACTCAACCTCCGGGCCGCTCTTCGTACTTTTACCGTCTACACGTGGTCTACACCGTCTACACCGTCTACACCGTCTACACCGTCTACACACGGCATCTTTGGGTCATTTTATTCAAGAGCCAGGCCGAACCAGTTGCGTTTAGTCATTGTGACAGCATGTCCTTTCCGTCTAGCGCTCTCTCTCTCTCTCTCTCTCTCTCTCTCTCTCTCTCTCTCTCTCTCTCTCTCTCTCTCTCTCTCTCTCTCACCAGGCTCTGTCTGTGGTCACGCGAAATTCGCTTCGTGTCGGGTCCAATGCATGCCACAACTTACCTGAATGAAAGGGCTAACTATCTTGTAGGTATTCGTTGCTGGCTAGCCTCCTGCAAGCCGTGTGACGTATGTATGATTTCGCGGAGAGACCTGCCGCAAACTTTTCAAATGCTGTCCTGACACCTGTCACAACTGCAAGCTTCATTTTCTCTAACTTATAAAACAGCGCTATAAACAGGACTACAGAAAGGGCACACGGACAGGGCGCTGACCAACATACCAACACCGGGTGGGACGAACTTGTGGTTGATGGAATAGGTGTACAGGCGTGAACGGCAGTACGCCGAAGCCAGATGACTGATGCACATTGAAGAATCTTGGAGATGAAGCAGTGTCCACTGCGAGATGTGGTAGCTCCATGCGGCAGCCCTGCGCTGCCGCATGGATCTCTTGGTCATTTCTTGCTTGGCTGCTGTGTTTTCCCTGTCTCCAAACGACACATAAGGCTACTTTCTCTGGCTCTTTATCAGTATCTCTTCCCTTAATTTTGGGCTTTACAAATCGTGTCTAGCGTGAAAAGGCTTGCGGTACAATTCCTTTTTCTTTCTTGCCATATAGGGTTAAAAAGCTTTCTTCTTGAGGGCCACATGGCATATATGCAAGGTAGTTGCGCCACCATCTCTGCTCTTTCGCCATTTCTGCGTGGATTCTATTATTCATTTTTGTTTTTGTTGCTATCCACATTGACAGCACTCTGCAGTTTTGGCTAGTCCTCAGAGTGAGTACGCGTTATGTCATAGTTTTGTTTGTGCAGCTTTCTGCATAAATATATTATTAAGATCGGAAACACGCGTGTCTGCGTATTGCCAGCCAGTTTTAAAGAAATTTTGATAAATAATGTATAAAATGTCGCACTTGCTTTTTTGATGCAGTTTTTATACAGAGCAGTGTTGCATATACAGGATGCGTTTAGTGAGGCAAATTTCAGAAAAGGTCACCTAGGCAATGTAGACCGACACAGACAGGAACGGCTGAAACTCACTTCTTGCTGTGCTTTGTGGGGATCGCAACTTTCATGCGAACCAATTTCGTTTAGCTTTCCTCAGTTAAACACTCTGGGAGGCGTGCGTCAGCGTGGCTGCCATCATGCTCTCAAAAAAAAAAAAGGAAGCAGATAAGAGACTCGGGTTGAAGGCATGTCTGTTTCACGGACACCAAAACCAGTTGGAAGTTCAACGCAGTCCTCGCTGTGTTGTCTCCATCCCCGTCTTTGTCTTTTTGCGCTGCTATCTATGACACATACAACGCTATCAACTGTAGCCTGTCCACTGGATTTGTTAGGAGATTTCCGATACTTTATGATAGCTGACACTGACTGCAGCGGAGCGAAAGCGAGAAGCTGACGTGGTCTAGTGAGTTGCCTTACTCGTTAATCGCCAGCTCCCGCGGAACTATGATAGGAGTATCGTATATTGATAAGCACTTTCTACGCCCGACTGCTGTGTAGTTGCAGAGCTGGCTCAGGGGCAAGTTGACGTGAGCTTGCTTTTTAAATTTTGTGCCCTCTGGGGTAAGTGCCAGTGTGGAAACTGCGTGACCAAAAAGGGCGAAGGAGTGCGAAAGGAGCAACGTACGTATGACAAGACTTGTTTTCTTTTGTTTTTAATGGTGAAGGCCGTGATTTATTGCGATGGCTCGTTCTCATTGGGAGATGTTCGCTTTATATTTTTGCTAATTTGGCTCCGTTTTCGATTGACGCCGTAACCCAACGCGCATGTGGGAAGCTTTAGGGTCGAACACATCAGCGAAAAGCACGCGTCCCCGCACGCGTCTCATCCCCGAGCACCGGAATGGCTGCCGGATGACCTGTCGCGTCGGCCGCTTCGGCGCGCATCCAATCTGCTAGATATTTTAAAGGCGGCGCGCCGGAAACCGGATTGCTCGGACGGACATGTGTCTCCCGCTTTTGATCTTTCTGGGCGAGTTAATGAATGACCTCTTCCCCTGGTCGCTTTTGAACCAATTCTATGCCACGCATTTTGATTTATAGGAGCTGTGTGATAGGCATGAAGGGTACGTGTCAATTGGAATATTATTCCCCGTATTCAAACAGCCATCCTTTGTACGGTGGTAGGGGGAAAAAATGGTCCCGGGAGGAATGGTCGTGGAACGAATCGTTCTGGCCCCGTCTTTAAGCAAAGGAACTTCATAACACAACTCCACAGGTGCTCTTTGTTTAGGCTTGATGCATATTGCCAGTGTAGTGTTGCCCACTCTCACAACTGCCAGAAAACGATCCGTTCATTTTATTTACCTTATTACGCACAGTTCCAAGAGGGTACAAAAAAATTCCTGTCCGACGGGAACGTAGTCAAAGGAAGTTTGCGGGTTCAACTCCCCCTCCCCACCTTTCTACGAAGAGAATTATGGCTACGGCGCTTCTGTTCACAATGATAGCTCGATTTTTATGTTCTTCCTTGCAGCCTTAGTATGGGACGAAAAAAAAAAAAAAAAACGGGCCATCTCCACTAACCTAAAACCTGGGGAGGGGCGAAGCATGCAGCGCATAAGTTTATTCAAAGATTGTAACTCTCTCTGTGTCCACACGGCGCGTGCTGATATACGCATACGCGACATTTAAATTACGAAGACGGAGGAGAAGAGCAACTCGAAACGGAGAAGTTCAAATTTTAAATTTAAAGGGGCCCTGCAGCACTTACCATCGACTACTCGGAATGTATTTTGGGGTAAACTCTATTGTTCCAGCAATCTCCTCCCGCAAGAGTTATGAAAAGCCGTTCACTACCACCGAAACTACGCGCCATGAGAAATCGCGCATAATCGTTTCCTCCCAACTCGACTGCGGACAACGCGACGAAAGCTGCGCGATCTCTCCCGATGGGAGGGGGGAGGGGGGGGGGGGGGCGGCTCGCGGCGTTTTTTTTTTCTTGGCTTTCGATATGTCACAGGCCGAGGAGTTTTCTCCTTTTCTCTGCAACGTGTAGGGGTCTATTTCCGGTCTGGTGCCACAAAAAAGCAGGCATAAGTGCCTGCTCGCAAGCGCGCGCTCCGGCTGGTAGGGCGTTTTCGAAGCAATAAACGTTTGTTGTCGAGCGGTCTGGTTGAAAGGACAGTATTGAGCTCATCACTCAAACTCCGCGCGCACTCAAAACACAAAAGAAACGGCAAAACTGTGCCTACAGCTTCAGGCATTGAAGAGGTTTGTACACAGCGCCGACTACGGGAAATCGTCGCAGGAAATTCGAGAAATTAGCCGCGAAGTTGACCAGTGACAGCCGATCGGACAGTCATGGCCTCAATGACGTCATTTAGGCCATGCCAGGGGTGCATAATGAAGAGAACTGAAGATAGCGCGGTTGGTTTCTCCGCGTCTTTCACAGCGATTTGCGCGCTCACCGCTTCACGTGCATGTGTAATATTTGGCTCAGGTATTTCTGTTAGTGTAAGCAAAGAGTCCCGCAGGTTTACTTGCACTGCTCAAAGAGTGTTGCAGGGTCCCTTTAAAGCGAGTACGGAGGGAAATGGAAGCAAGCAAACGACTCAGATTCAAGCTTGAAGGCTTTGCGATCAAGTCGCGACAGTTTTAAGGCTCCTGATTGTGGTTTGCATCCCTCAACTTTGGATGAAAACTGGCTAAGGCCCTTTGCGCCCTTTCGCCAGTCCACTTATGTTTTTCCAGCTGCCTAAAAATATTTCCCTTTAGATACTCTGTGGCAATCCCGCAGTAGTGGCGGGGGACAATCTCACGGGATGGACATGTGCCGGCTGAGGAAGAAGATGTGGGGCGAGACGAGCTAGGTCAGAACATGGCGGACTGGGCTGGGCTGGGCTAGGTGTGCGCATCCGGAACGGCTGAGCAGTGGACCTTGGCGGAGCGGGACTCCCAGTAAAGGTGTGATTGAGAGGGCTCAGTGACTCTCTGGGGAACCGCGGCCGGGTGCAAGAACCCCGGTACCACAACTCTTTAAGGCCCGTTCACACTTACGACGAAGCGACCAAGCTTTTGTGAACAACGCCTCCTTGGATGCCCTGAAACACCCTCCCAATTCGAAGTTTTGCAAACAAAAACAAAGCGGTCGAGGTCAACACGGCTGTCACATATGCACACACACGTGCAAGGTCCGTTGCGACCGTGCAGCAGCAATTGGCTGTTGCCATAAGACATGAATGCTCCATTAGCTAGGATTCGGGAGTTCGAGTCTTATCTTATGCATACAAGCTTTCTTGCGTTCGGCATTGAGCTTGCCGAGCGGCGCAGCAAACCAAGCCTTGCCTTAACCGATTGTTTCGCGCAGCTATATGCACAGCGACTCGCCATCTCGTAAGGGTCATGCGTTATGGTGAGAACAGACCGTACGAGAAATGAAATACCCAGCTCAAAAGTGCCGCAAAATCACCCGATAATACCACTGGCGCACACAAAAAACGAGATCTGCTGCACCTTCGGAGCCCAGCTTGATCGTTCATAGCGAACCGAAAAAGGAAAGGCAGAGCGGAACCGGAAACCCCTCAGCGTGAGCCAATAGCAGCACGCGTCGGCACATCAATGGTTGTCGCTACTTAGCTCAAAGCCGATGAAAGGGCTTTAGTCCCAAGATGACGGGCAGTTAACCCAGCGCTTGCAAAAATTGTGTACTAATGCGTAGCATTTCTAGGAATATTGTCTTTATTGAGAATTAGTTTTTAGATACAGATTTGGCTATGAGTGGCCAAATACGCTGGATCTTTGTATTATAATTTCTTTTTCACTGAAGACATACATTTACATCGGTTTAGCTATCGGTTTTGTGCCTCAGTTTCGCCGGTTAAGCATTTTTTTTTTTCGCTGGTGCAAGCCATAGTTCATGGTAGGTCCATTTTCGAGATTTTTATTCGTTTTTCGTTCGGTTTTGTTTTCGGCATTTTGATTTTCGTGTGCATTTTTGGGGGCTGGTGTATTAGATTCCTATTTTTATCTGGTAACATCTCCTTTATAATTTCATTATTGCTCCTTTTTTGTCAGCGGTTTTATAGATTCCGTTCGACTAGTTCTCTTCACTTACACTATTATTTTTTATTTCCAATAATTCTGCCTTTTTTTCCCCGGTCATCTCACTGTATTCGCCTCCGCCTGGAGCAGCAAGCCCTACCGTTAGTGGGGCTGACCTCTTCAGCTTGCATTAAAGGTTTTCTCTTTCCAATTTCCTTTTCCATACTTTTTTTGTTGTAATCTTCATTTTTTGGGGGGAGATGGATAAAAAACTTATTTTTGATTTCGTTAGTTCATTGCGTAAATTTTAAAGGCGATAGTCTTCCTTGGGCTGTTGAAACGCGAAAATTTTGGTTTGTCTGTATGTACGTCTTGGGTCCTTCGATTCAGCCTCTTTATACCTTTATATAGGCGAAACATTTTCAGTCAACTAAATCTTGAAATAATCTATACATTTCTCATCATTGTTCAGCAAAATGAAAATCTTAGGCATTTTTGAACTGGTAATTGTAGTGTTCTTTTAATTAAAAAATGATCAGTGCTCCATTTTTGCGATCGGAAATTTCCGTCAGGGTCTTTCATACGTGCAGAAAAAAAACATACATATAGGAAAAAAATCACACATACAGAAAAAAAAAAACACAATATCAGTGGCCCTTACCCTGATCTTCCCATCTCGCATCCTCTCACTTAGTGGTACAACGTTACTCTTTCAGCGACTGTGTACGCTTTGCGGAATTGAAAGCTCTTGGCAGTAGTGCTAGGCTTAAACAAGAACAAGTTATACGAATTTGAAACTTCATATTTACTTTCACTGGTTTTCATTTGTACGAGACCCCCCCCAAAAATTATCATACGCTTCAGGAACAATGCATAGTAGGAAAGCTTCAAATTCAAGTTAAAATTTTTATTGTACTTGACCTAAATCTGCCAGGAAGTGTGGAGGTGGGTCTCCAGAACCCAGGAGTGGGTTGTGAAAGGGGTCCCTACGATACATGAGGTAATAATATTTTTTGAGCATTATAAACGAAACATTCGTTCTCCTCGTATAGACAGTTGTTACAAAGACTTCAATAATTGAATAATAAAGAGAGGAAAACAAAGAACAATTGTATAGCAAAGAAAAGTTAAAAAAAAAAAACAACGGCAATGAAAGAAATACTCGTCATATGAACACTAATATCGATACATCACTCAAACAACGCAAACACTTGATCGTTTAGTTGTTTTTTACATATGTTTTGTAAAGCGCTGAGGTGATGCTCAGTGGGAGTTTCTTCCATAAACGAGCAGCCATGCAGGAAAAGGAAAATAATCCACAGTTGGTTCTAATCCCAGGTATTGCAAACTTTGACCATGTGGTTCGAAGGGAGTAGTTCGTAGAACGGCGGGTAACTGTAATCAAAGGACTCTTGATGTTGCGATTGATCTTATACAAAAGCATCATGGAATGATATTTAATACAAGTTCTTAAGGGAATAGACTGCGCCTTTGATATTGAAAGTTAACAGGTTACTGCCTGGGTATGAATGGCATGGCGTGAAGAACTGTGTTTTGGGCAATTTCGATAGGTGCAAGAGTGGTGCAATAAGTTAATCCATACACACTGAGTGAATTTGCAATTTGGGAATGTAATAAGCCTTAACATAGTATAATCACAGTTTTAAGGGGTAACACATGGCGTACCTTACAAAGCATTGGAATTTATTGGTAAATTCTACCTGTAGTTTCTTCCACATGCTTGAAGAAGGAGGCTCCATATAATGGTCTTCCTCAATTATCAGTCCCTTTTATTATCCGACTGATCTAGACGCGATGCGGCGCTTACTTTACAAATGTATTCCTGAAGGACCAACAGTACATACGATGGCACGCCTCGGACTGCCCTCGGACTATACGGGACTGATAAATCAGAGATGCCTAAGATTACTTGCCGAAAAAAAAAACACGAAACTTAAACGTGAATAAATACCCGAAAAAAGTATTCTTATTTCGAGCGAATAACCATGAAATTGCAGCACATTTACCAAACATTTTCAACCTAAATGACCGAATCCTAAGTTATAGGCTATACTAAGGTATAACATAGGCGCTGCATGGAAAATTCCTCTTTGAAGGAGTGGCCATGATTATACGCTCCAAGACAAAGGAACCCTGCAACACCTACCATCGACTACTCGGAATGTATTTTGGGGTAAAGTCTATTATCCCAGCAATCTCCTCCCTAAGAATTATGAAAATCCGTTACTATCACCAAAATTACGCGCGATGAGAAATAGCGCATAATTGTTCCCTCACAACTCAACCGCGGACAACGCGACGAAAGCTGCGCGCTCTTTCCGGCGGCCTTCGATATGTCACAGGCCGGGGAGTTTTCTCCTTTTCTCCGCAACGTGGAGGGGTCAATTTTCGGTGTGGTGCCACAAAAAAGCAGGCATGGCGGCCTGCTCGCAAGCAAGCGCTCCGGCTGGTTGGGCGTTTTTGAAGCAATAAACGTTTGTTGTCGAGTGGGCTCGTCACTCAAACTCTGCGTGCACTCAAAACAAAAGAAACACTAAAAGTATGCGGACAGGTTCAGACATAAGCCCGTTCTACATGGCCCATTTTTCGCCTGCGAATTCGGTGGAACGAACATTCGCGCTTGCGAAGTTTGCAATGCCTGGAAATGTCGTCTACATGGCCTGCGAACGTGGCAATTTTCGCACTTCAGAAACACATTGTTTGAAAACCGAATTAGGTCTGCCTCGAGCAAAGCTTGTTGTGATGTTAAAAATGAAGTTTTATTGTACTTTCTGGGGAAGTTGTTTCAGATTGCTTTGCAGTAATTACGAGTTTATTAGTGGTTTCATTTATCAATCGCCAATTATTTCTCAATATACGCACGCATAGCAGAGCAGACAAACACAGCAAGCAAATCTGGGTTCGCTTGTTATGCGTGCCTAGCACATTTTGGTGTAGCTTGGGCGGGACTTCTTCGGTTTTGTGCTTCTTCCGAACTGCTGTGATGTCCGCGCATGTCGTGGACACCGATTAAGCATTCGTTGAAAACGGCGCGCGACCTCGTGTTGTCAACACGCGTACGTTTGGGTTGGTGCGTATGCAAGCAAAGCCATCTGGTTGCTAAGCATGCAAATGGTGAGGCCGTGACATGACCTTGACGTTCACCTAGCTGTGTTCCTACTGGCCGCAAGTTCCATTCCCTCTACCGCCTCCACGACGCACGAGCGGCGTTCGCCGGGGATGCTCGATCGTTCCAAACATTTGGCACTTTTCCGCAGCAACGAAAAAAGGTCATTTTGCTGCAGGAGCAGCGCCGCATCTGCGAGTTCGCAGAACGGGCTATAGAAGAGGTTGGTACACATCACTGACGATGGCGCATCGTCACAGTCACAGGAAATGCCAGAAATTAGCTGCGAAGTTCACCAACGACAGCCAATAGGACAGCCAGGACAGCCATGGCCCGAATGACGTCGTTGAGGCCATGCCAGGGGGTGCATAATGAGAACTGAAAAGATCGCGGTTGGTTTTTCCGAGTCTTTCACGGCGATTTGCGCGCTTACCGCTTCACGTGCACGTGTAATATTTGGCTCAGGTGTTCCTGGCAGTGTAATCTAAACGTCGCGCAGGTTTACTTGCACTGCTCAAAGAGGGTTGCAGGGTCCCTTTAAGTGATACTGAAAGCTGCACTGCGCAGCATGTCGAGTGGCTTGCAGCCATAATAGATAATAGCAGTAGCACGGTTCTTTAGAGGTAAGCAGCATGATGCTTTGAGCATATATGAGGGGTGCTTTTGACAGTATGGGTGGTGAAGGGCCCCCCCTGGCCGATAGAGCGTTCCAACAAGGGTTCACGTCGCGGCATGTTTAACCGTAACCACAGGAGCGTTTCTAACAAGTTCTATCCATTAATGAAGAAAGTTGACGCACGGAGCCGATCCCTTTCATGAATAAAGAGATTTTACCTACGAGTACAACCATTTATCAGGCGGTGAGAGACAGTGACGAAATGGCCACATTCTATAAGGGGGTCGGTTTAGAATGTACCTTTTTCCAGTAGCGATCTACGCATGCCTGGGCTGCCGGTCCACCATTCTTGGCAGGCGCCTCCAGCAAAACAAACAAAAGGGCACCCCACACCCTTTTGCTTGGGGAGCGACTGCACGGCTTTCTAGCGCTCCAGGTTTTGAGTTTTTCTCTTCCCGCAGCTCGTGGGGGTTCCTACGTGCACACAGAAACGCTTTCTAAGGAAAGGGGCAAGACATTTGAGGCCGATCACGCTGCGAGCACATGGCTGCCGGCGCTTGGGGCCAACACATTCGTCGTTACGTTACATCCAACGTGCCAGCACATCAATCGTGCCATTACATCCAACGAGCAGAAACATCCAATTTTGGCCACTGCATCGAACGTGCCATTACATCCAACGCGCCATTACATGCAACGCGTCATTACATCCAACGTGTCATTGCATCCATCGAGCAAATTCGTCCAAAGCTGTGTCATTACATCCAATTTCAGTCAGTACATCGAATTGATTGATTGATTGTGGGTTTCACGCGCCGATGCAACGCAGGCGATGAGGCGCGCCGTAGCGGAGGGCTCCGGATTAATTTTGACCACCTGGGGATCTTTAACGTGCGCCGAAATCTCGTACACACGGGCGTTTTTGCTTTTCGCCTCCATCAGAAAAGCGGCCGCCGCGGCCGGGAATCGAACCAGCGACCTCGTGCTCAGCAGCGCAACGCCTTAGCCACTGAGCCACCGCGGCGGGTCAGTACATCGAATGCGCCACCACATCCAACGTTTCATTACTTCCAGCGCGTCATGTCCTGTTGTGAAACATAACTACATTTCTAGGCTTAATTCAAAGCAGTCTGACTTGACTCAGATAATGGAATGGTTTAGCGAAGCGGGCAGCGTGCGCTACGCCAGCCTTCTCTTCCACGTGTAAGTGTTGTTTGGTACGAGGAATAATTGCACCTAATCAGTCGTAGTTTGAGTGCCGCCGTGAAATCGGGCAGCTAGTGCAGGCAGGTCCACCTGGCGGCCACGACAGCACCACAGTTCTACGCTAGCATGGTAGCAAAGCTCCGGTTTAACGTACAGAACAAGTTCACACATGCGCAGTTGGGTTACAGTATATACTATATAATGCGCTAACGGTATAGTGTAGCGTACCCTCCATGCTGTGTTCGCTGGCTCACAGGTTATACAACTCGAACATGCGAGCAGTGTTGCAATGGGGTGCATATGGGCTAGAATGACTCCGAAATAGTTCCCAGGCAGTTTATCGAACACCACTTTAATGAATGCCGTTTTATCAAACCACCTACGTCTTTGTATTATTGTAGTTGGGATTTTGATGCTTTCATTGACAAGTCTGCTTTTAACTGCCCATTGTACTAAACTAATCGCAAATATTTTCACGTACCTACAGTGCCTTACACGCAAAAGGCTCCATGTATATTTTTGACGTTCTTTTTTTGCTTTTCTGTTTGCACCATCTAGTTTTATTGGAAATTTTCCGGGTGTTCAATTATGAATTTCAATCATGTATGTATCAATTTTTTATATAATGCATAATTTAACGCCATATTAACATTTATCCGGTCATAATATTTTTGGTGTTTATCAGAGTAATTATGTTCGTATTGCCATGTGTATTTCCGCCACACCGTTCATGATCACGCATACCATCCGGTGTCTTTTCCTCCCAATTTGATTGCCTACTGTGTCATTAGTCCGTTTTCAGGTTTTATTTTTGAGTAACCAAGTGAGGGCCCTGGATTACGTAGACCTTTGTGTTATTGTTACCTATTTTCGAGCTTTTTAATAAAATTACTTAGTAGCGGACACAAAACGCTGCTTGGAAGACATTGTGCTGGGGGTGATGTAAAAGCCACGAAAAAATGTGAAGGTCCCACGGCCTCTATGTATCGTCATGGAGCGGTATACTACAAGCCCCTTTAAGTTGGCTTCGCTCGTCCCAATAGTCATGATTAGCTGCTACCCATTATCTACATTAAAACATTACAAAGCTTAAATGTGTAACTTTACCGTTTACTTTTATTTTGCATATGTAGGCAGTATACGCTAAAAACGTCACACCTTCACGGTGCGGTCTTCGCCAAATAATCCCTATCCATTAAAAAATGACCTTTAATCCGACGGTATACATAGGTTGTTTGGCGAACGGGATCACTAGATCGAAAAAAGTGCTATCTGGAGTTATTTCTACAACTTTATATCAGGCTATCAGCTATATCGGCCGACACCACTCTTGAGGCGGCCCAGGTGACTTGTTACAAACCTTCCCTCTTCAGAAGGGTGAGCAACTACATCCAACGTGCCGCTACATCCAACGCACCACCAAATCCAGCGAGCAAATACATCCAACGAGCAGCTACATCCAAACGAAAGTCTGTATATCCATCGTGCCATTACATCCAAACGAGCCAACACATCCAACGTAGGATGTAATGGCCCGTTGGATGTACTGGCTTGTTGGATGTGTTGATCGGCAATCGCTGCCGGTGAGGGAGTAACGAAAAATAAAAAAAAAGTAAGAAAAGGGGGCTTCTACTACTGACTATTAGTCACGGGAGTGTGCGCCAGCTACCATGACATTCATGTGAAAGGACTGGTCGCGGGTGTGTGCGGAAAAGCCCGTTCACACTTGCGACGAAAGCGAGTGAAACCTGCGGAAATTCAGTCGCTTCGTCGCGCGATTACAAAAATTGGTCACGGCCATTCGACAGAAACGATCGTCGCGTGAAAAAGCGACGGAATTCCTGTTGTTTTTGCTCGCTTTCGTCGCAAGTGTGAATGGGCCTTAAAGGGACAGACAACCGATTTTTGTCGAGTATATATTCTGTATCCCAAATGAAAGGGCATCACTTAAAGCACCTTGACGAGAAGCGGTTTTGCTGATAACGCTCTAGAACTTGTTAAATCGAATTTTCTGATCTACGCGACGTATGTGTCCCTCCCAAAACTAATGCTGGCAACCATGATATAAAGTAGCTCGGCAACATACTTTTGTCTGTATGCGAAATAAAAACGATATTTAAAAACTTGTTCCCAGCTAAAAAAGTGTGAATTGCAGGCTTTCCTATTCCTTTATGTGTTTTTTTAATGCAAGGGTCTATTTTGCCCGAATGCGCCATCTGTTGGGGTAGACGATAGGTAGAATCTGGCCACGTTGTGGAGGCGGGAAGTTCAAATCTCCCCGGGCGCGACTTTTTTTTTTTTTTTTTTTTAAGCTGCCGTTGGCGTATTTGGAGACTGAAATCAAATATTTTGGCAGAACAAACGCCCCTGACTCAGACAGAATCGTCAAAGCTCCTTCGCTGGGTCTGTTTACTGAACGCTGCCGTTAATTCTGGGCATGGTGGCCCAGTTAGCCACACTGAGAGCAACCCAGCGGCGGCGGGCGGCGTGTCTTTAGAATTTTCAAAGTAATGTTTAGAAATACATATACTATTTAAGCTTGTACAAATACTTGTGTTAAAAGGTTTTCAATACGTAAATAAACGTTTCAGCAGTTACAGTAGCTGCTAGGTTTGCAGGCATAGGTCGGCGTACTCACTCGTGAGTACACTCATTTGTACTCATTTGTACTCAAACTCACGAGTGAGTACGATGATGAGTGATCACACACCCAGAAAAAAATAGTGAGTACGATGACGAGTGAGTATAGGGGTAAGTCCACTACTCGTGAGTACAGTACTCATGAGTACACTACTCATGAGTATGAGTACTCATGAGTACAGTATTCATGAGTATGAGTACTCATGAGTTTGAGTTCTAATGAGTATGAGTACTCATGAGTACACAGCACTCATGAGTACACAGCACTCATGAGTACACAGTACTCATGAGTACACATCACTCATGAGTACGCAGCACTCATGAGTACAATACTCATGAATACTGTTTTTGCGAGTGCTTGCACTCTTGAGTATATGCACTCCTGAGTACAGTAGTGAAAACAGTAGTGCAAACAAGAAAACGGACGACAAAAGCTGCCACCCGAAGACACGCAGAAAAACTCAGTTTACGGCCACGGCTGCACCGACAACCCCCGAGCCCCCTGAGCCCGACCCGGCCTGAGAACAAGAGGAGACACCAGACGCAACGCGAGTGCTTACGTTCCGTTTTGCTTTGTCACATGTACTTGCCTTCGCGCAGTAAGTCGCCCAACGACAGTGCACCGCGTCAGACGTTTTCTTCCTCTGTCCTGATTTATATGTAACCTGTGTTTTTCTAATCAATTAAACAATTTATTTTTTCTACTTAGTCTTTCATTCGAGCTACGACCTAGCTAACAGTGCAGATAAGTTGATTATTCGTGAGTAATACAAATTGAGTACTCATGAGTACAGATTGAGTACTCATGAGTGTAGAATGAGTAGTACTCATGAGTGAAAAATGAGTAGTACTCATGAGTACAGATTGAGTACTCATGAGTACAGAGTGAGTACTCATGAGTACAGATTCAGTACTCATGAGTACAGATTGAGTATGAATACTCGTGAGGACAAATGAGTTTGAGTACAAGTGAGTACGATTACAAATGAGCATTTGATGAGTGAGTACGAGTGATTTTATGAACAGACGAACTTTTTGAGTCTGAGTTTGATTGAGTACAGCGTGAATGAAAAAAATTGTGATTGAGTTTGAGTGAATTCTTTCTGTTTTGCCGACCTATGTTTGCAGGTCACGTGACAGGGACACGTATTGTAGTGTCAAGTTTCGACACTACGAACCACCACTCTTCCGATTTCAGGACGTTTGCTGCCAAATTAAAATTATTTCCACCAGTTTGTTTAAAAATTGCTTGTTGTTACCGGACTATATAAAATGCTGGCTTTCATATGAGCTGGAGAACATATACGCGACAAAAATCGGTTGTCTGTCCCTGTAAGGGACTGCAGGACCAGGATATTTTGTGCACGAGTTCTCCGAAAGCCTGACTTTTTGGGGTGCGTGCCTTACTGCCATTTTTAGTTCGTCGTGGCGGCCGCTAGGAGGACCGGTACTGGAAAAAGGTCCATTAAGATTAGTTACGTGCTTTTGTGAAAACAGCGCAGAACATGGGACGAAATGAATTCGACTACAAAACGCTGGCTATATATAAACTGAAAACTTTGATAGTCGCAGCGAGTCAGAAACTGCGGGGTAACCCAGATCAGATACGTGACCGCTCTTTTTCCGCTGAAGTAAGAACTCTTTAGCGTCATAGTCGGTTGGTCGCCTGCTGACCCGGCGTTCTTCTCTTGTAAATTCCAAGTGCCAGATATATTTTTATTGCCTCTTTCGCTCGACTGCCATTTTGAGCGATCTTTATACAACCGAGCATTGAAGTATCGTATTTTTAAAAGAAAGTTTGAATTAAGCTACCCATTCATTAAGTATACACGCACGCAGACACGCATGTAATAGCATATACAACCTTGCTTTTTAAGTTTTTCTACAGTTGTTGACCCCCTATCTTTTTAAAGCTTGTTTACATTGACGTGATACTCCCCTAATTCAGTCAGCGGTCGCTGATCTTCTATAAACCACAGAGTGTAGGATAACAATGGTAGCCAAAACAAAAATAAAACTGATCGTGTATAACCACCCTGGCCTTTTTTGTGTAGTACTATAAGCAACTGCCCTTCTCCGCAGGCTATGTTGTTGATTGCGCCTGTCTGTGACGTTATTTGCAGCCTTGGCATTCTGCTTTTCGGTTACGCCAACCTCGACTATCAAGAACATGGCAAGCGAGAAGAAGATGGACGGAGGTGTAAGTGTTATCCTCACATATTCTGGCCTGCGCAGTTCATGTGGCGTGGGGTAGTGTTACTGGAGCCTTCCTTTTAGTGCGCATCACTTTGGCGCCCGGTACAGGGGTTTCGCGGCGGCGAAGGCGAAAGCGGCGGTGCCCGCGTAACCGAGATAGCGAACGAGGCACCCCAGGCAGACAGAAAACTGGGGCAGAGCGGGTGAAAGTGCGACGAAGAGGGCGGCACGCGCTGCTAAGGTGTCATCTCTCAGCACGTCGCCACGGCTCAGTTCTCTCACTGCCTCCCCCTCACACTTTCGCCAGTCGCTCGTCCTTCGTTTGTAGCTCATGCGAACCACGTGACATTTGCGCAGGCGGTTCAAACACGATTGGCAACAACATGCTCGGCAGCAGCGAAGCGCTCACCCGTGCGTTCCCTGGTCACGCGATCCCTTCCTGAGAAGCAGCAGATACGCGCCGTGACTAAGAATACGGCAGTTCGCACTGCGCACTAATTTGCCGTTAAGGAGTATAATAATCGTCATGTGACGTTTTACCACAGAATATGATCATGCATGCACCGGTAAACAGGTATTTTAAAAACGAGTCTTTCTTGGGCTACCTAAATGCGAATATGTCTGTCTGTCTGTCTGTCTGTCTGTCTGTCTGTCTGTCTGTCTGTGTCTGTCTGTCTGTCTGTCTGTCTGCCTCCATTCCTGCCTCCATGCCTGTCTGCCAGTCTAGCCAGCCGCCCGGCCCAAAGCGAAGAGAATTATTGAACAATATTAAATAGGCGACACCTTTCCAAGCTAAGAAATCTGGAAGCATACTTCATAATTCACAAATTTAAAAATAAATCAGGGCTAGCCTTCTGTGTTATTTCATGGGTAAGCAGAGGAGACTCCGGAAAGTTAGCCTCACCTCTGTCTCCCATTCCCCAGATTTCACGATGCCCCGGACGTGTAATGTGGGTCGTGAGCATGCGGGCGTTGCACAGTCGCCGAGAGGGCGGCAGGTGGTGATAAAGACGCGCCCGTCCCTTGCAGGAGAACTTGCACGAGCTCGTGCAAAAGGTGACGCTTGACTGCGGCAGCGACGACCACGAGGTGGCCACCGACATCATGGAAGGCCGTCTCCATGCTCCGCTCGATATCTGCGGGGACGGCTGTAACGACGCGGAGCTGGTCGGCTGGGAGGACGACAGCGAGGTGAACCGAGGCGGATAAGCGTCCGTCGTAGCTCGGGGTCCGGGCATGCATTCCTCTGCGCGTGTGTTCTATGCGTCGTCATCGTGAGGACTGGAAAGCTGGGTGGGATCACGTTGGTCACGAGGGACGGTTCTTGGTTCCCCATTCGCGCAGATAGCTAGAATTTTCACGCTGTTCCAACTGTTCATAGGGGGTACTGATACGTTATCTGGCGCAGCAAGAACGGGAATTAGGACGCCCATCCACCGGCACAATGTTCATTGTGTTCTTCGTCTCAGTCGAATCCAATTGAGGACACAGTGGGCAGATGTTTGTGTGCACATAAATTCCACCACCAACGCTCATCACATCCTCCTAGATTGTTCGGGAAATCCTCGAAAGGAAAGTGCGCCTGAAGTAGCATCACCTGAGCTGAAAGTGGAGCGTGACGGTCCATGATGGTCAACGCGAGAGACCAACCATTGACAAATCTTGAATTGCAATGAGATCAAAAGCACCTTCGGAGCGACGTTTTTGGTCTGTTTGGGGGGAAGACTTTACAATGGCAGATCAGGAACAAGATAATCCTGCTCCATTGGCAGATAGAGAGATCCGCCAGAGCCAAAGTCGCTCCGTGTAGCAAGAAAACTTCCTCCCCCGAAATCGACGGAGTCGGCCGGAATTCTGAAGCCCGTTCTACATGGGGCGATTTTTTCTGCGAACTCGCAGAAAAAACCCGTCGTGCGGGAAACCGAGCTTTTTTCGCTGCTGCGGCAAAGTGCCAAATGTGTGGAACGGGAGCACATCCCCCGCGAACGTCACTCGTGTGGCTTAGAGGGGCCGGTACTTCGGCCAATAGGAACACAGCTAGGTGAACGTCACGGCGTCACCATCTGCACGATTACCAGCCAGATGGTGTTGCTTGTATAAGCTTGTGTAGCACTACTAGCAGATAGCAAACAATGTCTGCAACGGCTCACAGATATATGCCCTGAAGAAGCCACTGAACTGGGGTTAGAGTTCAGCACAGCGAAGTCGGGAACTCTGGTTTTTAATGACGACGCCCGTAACGAATCGGTATTCGTTCAACAAGCAACAAATAGCGTGTGTAACGAAATACGGATATCTGTGTATACGAATAAACGAAGGCCAGGCCTATTTATAGACTCATGAGGAGCATTCAAGAATGAAAGAAAAAAAAAGTAAATCAGAGGGCGGTACGTCCATTCGCATTAGGAGCACACAGTAAAACATCAAATGAGGCAGTGCAGGGAGACATGGGATGGGCCTCCTTTGAAGTGAGAGAAGCACAGAGCAAAATATGTTTTGAAGACGACTTAGAAATATTGATAACCAGAGATTGGCAGCCAGAATATTACGGTATCGTTACATGAAAAGCGTGGACATGCAGTGGAGGAAAAGAAGGCCCAGAACAAAGTGTGTGAAACATGAAAGTGCAGGGGAAACGACCAAGGCAATGAAAATTGAAATGAAAGAATCAGAGACAACGACCTGGACAAAGAGGATGGACGCAAAGAAGTCCTTAGATATCTACAGAATGTGGAAGTTGTAGATCACGACGGAAGAATTCTTTGATAATACGAAAGGGAGTGGGTTTTTTTTTTTTTTTTGAAGCCCAGATGCGTTGCTTGCTGAAACGCTTATCCGCGAGCCAGTACAGGAAGAACTTGCGGCGCAAGTTGCGGCAGGGAGCCAGAAACCACGCGGCATACTGTATAGCAGAGTGCAATTGTATCCATCCAGCTTCCGGTATCGCTTGGCTTTGAGGTTAATGGAAGAGTGAACTGGAAAGCAGTAGATGTTAGTAAAATAAGGTTAGAATGTTGGAGGAAAAAGTGCAGAGAACAATCTAAGAGGACGTGCGAACAAAGTCAGACTAGCACAAACATTCCATCAAGTTTTTTTTTTTTTTGGTGAGGTGATTGCACAGTGAGGTTACGACTAAGGTCGCGGTGCAACGCCACCTCCCCCCCCCCCCGTTACAAAGGGGAAGCCGCTAAGCATGGTCATCATCATCATCATCGTCGGCTAACCGCGGGCGCACCAAAACAAATGCACGTGCGTTGACATTGCCATGTCGCGCTCCGTTTTCTGCGACGGCTTAATCGGTGCCCGCGCAAGTGGCGGACATCACAGCAGAGAAGTACATAAGAACCCAAGAAGAACCCTCCGAAGTATAAGGTGTGCTATACACGCACATGCGTGTATACACGGTACAAGCGAACCCAGTGTTGGTTGCTGTTCTTGTCTTCTCGGCTGTGGGTGCGTATATTGATAAATCGTTGGCGATTGTTATATGAAACCGCGAATAAACTCATATTTACTGCAAAACAGTCTGAAACAACTTGCCCAGAAAGTAAAATTAAACCTTTTTTTTTAATCATAGCAAGCTTTGCTCGTGGCAGATTTAATTCGATCTGCAAACAATGTGCCTCTGAAATGCGAAAATCATAACGTTCGCACGCCATGTAGACGGCATCTTCAGGCACTGCGAACTTCGAAAGTGCTAATGTTCGTTCCACCGACTTCGCAGACGAAAAACGCACTATGTAGAACGGGCTTCAGTGAGCTCTCTCTTCTCTCGTTACATCGTCGCCGTCTGCTTCCTGTTCAATCGCCTCTTCGAAACTTCACGGTGTCTAAAAGGTGTAAACAGACGCTGAACGCCCTGTCGCGCTCGGGCTTGCCACATGACGAAAGCGAGCGCAACCGAAACAGCTCAAGCAGGAAGAAGCCCAGCTCCAACGATGACTCGGCGGAAAATGCACCTTATACGCTTTCTTTTTTTTTCTCGCCTGCCTGCAAAAAGTTCGACGAAACTTTCGTCACAGGCCTGCGCGCCCAACCTTCTCTGATAGAAGTGAACTTGTCGTGCATTCAATGCCTTTGCGACGACTATTTGCGCCCAAGACCATTTTCTTTAAACGCGGTACGCGCACACAGTACAACTGCGCCAACTTTCTCTAGTGTGAATTAACGTCGGCTCGCTTTTCTTGCACCCATGGCTTTATTGTCCTGTGTGCAACAGTACGACCAAAGGGGGGATGGCCCACTCCGAAAATTTCGGGGCCCGTGATCCCAGTACGTCAGCGCAGAAAGCCGGCATCAGCCTGCGTCACCCCAAGTGGTTTTGCGTACGCCGTGACGCCGGCGGTTTTATCAGCGTCAGACCAAGCTAGACAGGCATAGGGATAAACAAGAAGGCGTACGAGCGCCGCCTGGGGAACACTAGACAAACTGTTAACTATTTTGCATACTTTCCGAGAAGCGGCGCTGGCCGGCAGACATGAAAGCACGCTGGAAGGCTACAGAGCGGGAAAGGGTAGAAGAGAGCAGCAGAACAGTGGCTGTTTGGCCATTTTTCGCTCACGCGTTAGGCAATGATTATACAGGCGGCGTTGTCTCTGCTATCACACCCAGGCATTCCTTCGGGGAGCCTGGAGCAGTCAAACGCGTCACCTGGGCATGAAAAATTGTCGTAACGAAGCAAGGCGTCATTCAGTGCAGTCGTGGCAATTGACCCGCTTCACCAACTGGAAGTGCACCGACGAAAATGTAAGGAGACGTTTTGAAGACGATAGTCTTTCTTAAGCTACCCAAACCCGTAAATTTTCTGTATGTATGTCTGTTTGTCTGACTGTCTGTCGGTCCCTCGAAGAAGCCGCCCAGCCAAATGTTAAGATTAGTCCTTTAAAGAGTTGTTTATGCAGGCAAACCGTTTACAATGCAATAAATCTAGAAACTTGCTCCATATTTGTCAAGATTCTTCTACAAGAAGATACTATTAGGCTTATTTGAGGAAGGACGGCAATACGTAAGTGTTGCTATCAGTGTTCCTTTAATTAAAAGTAGCTGTATGCTCATTTCTCGTGTGAACTACAAAAACGCGGTGTAAAAATAACGTTTTAACCAGGAAGAACAAACAGTGCTGCCTCCCGGACCTATCGCACATTGCTTGAGCGCTAAGTCCGAACAATAGCGAGCTGAATCGCCGCGTTTCCAGTGCTGCGCTGTCTGAACGGGTTCCGGACATTTCGGTGCACGAACTTTTCGGTGCAGGAAGTCTCGGTGCGGGGATTTCGGCGTACGGTATGTCCCAGGCATTCTTTTAACATTTTAGCTTTAATATTTTAATTTCGTCAGCTGATATGATTTTACGTTCGAGAGTTGTGTTTGCGGCGCTTTGCGAACGCTAAACCGAACCGGAGCATCAGCGCGTGAAACCCAATTTCGGCAGTAAATGTTAAAAATTAACGTGGTTAATTTACTTCCCTTCACCCTTTTTTTTTAATATTCATGTGAACACCCCTAATTACTTGAGTGTTATCGAAGCGCTTTGATTTTACTTCGCCCAACTCTGCAAGACGCTGCTGCTCCATTCCTATCTATCCTCCCCCCTCCCCGCCAAACCACCGCGAAAAGAGAGAAGACAGGAAACGAAGTAGTTTAAGCGCGTGTGCATTCTTTAATTATTTTCTCTATCGCTCTTGTCTTCGTTACATTGGGTGTCGATTCTACTTAAAGGCTAACGAACGGTCGTACTTACAGTGGCGTTAACAAAGGCGGTCCTATCTCACTACTCCGGACAGTCGCATTACGGCTGAGCATCGCAACACGGCGGATAGTCTCACTACGGCGAAAAGTGCGCCACGGGTGAACGTCGCAACATGGCAGAAGGGGGACAGCTTTAGCCGTTCAAAGGATATGCAGCTAGTTTCATTCGGCATTCTCGCAGCGGTGCGTTACGTGCAAGAGCCTGCATGTATATGTTGATGCGTCTTCTCATCGTTTTCGGGCACTTGTTTTGTGTTTCGTGTGTTAATTTTTAAGGCTGAAGGTGGTGGTACGGTTAAATGTGCGTTACAGCTGAAAGCCGCTGTAACAAATCACCAAGAGCCTACCAGAAAAGAACCAAGAACAGCAAGGTGAACCTCGAAGAGAAGCCCTAAACCCGAGCCAAACCGATGAGCACCAGCGGGGGCGGAGCCAGACAGGCGGGCAGCCTCTCCCTCCCCTCGATTGCCCGCCGCGGCGCCCGCTTCTCGGATGGAGGCAAAATGCGAAAGGCCTGTGTGTTTGAGATATCGGCACACGTTAAAGATTTCGGTGCACGTTCAAGATCTCGGCACACGCTAGATTTTGAAACGTCATTTTATGCAAGTCAGGCACTTCTTGGCGCATGTGCGTACCTTACCGCCGTGGCGCAGCTGTTAGTGGCTTCATGCTGTGCTGCCGAGAGCAAGATTATTGGGTGGATCCCGGGCGTCGTGGCCGGTTTTCAAACGAAGGCGAAAAGTAAAAACACCGTATTAGACATTTTGGTGCACGGCAAAGATCCTCAGGTGCTCAGAATTAAACCGGAGTCCTAGGTACGGCGTGCGTCATAGCCCATGTGTAGCTTCGACGCGTTACACCCCAAAATCAATCAAGTCGGAGCTTGTGTGTGTGTACGCTTAAGCACCCAGGATAGTGTTCTGGACTTCATCAGCCATGTCGAACAAAACTGAGTGCATGAACTTTCAACTATAGCTCGGTTTTTTGACGTTTCGAAGTCTTATGACTGAGTCCTGAGACAAGCAATAGTAGACTACATGCAATGGGGGTGTCAGGAAACCTTATTCGCTTTCACGGCTTTCTGACCGGTACATGCAAGTACGGTTCGGGAGTGTGCTAAGCGAAAAAAGAAGCGGGGGGAGGGGGGCGGGGGGGGTTCCTCAGGGTAGTGTTTTTTCACCGATTCTTTTCAATGTGGCTATGGCTCGGCTACCTGCAGCACTAAAAGAAGTTCCACAACGAGCTCAAGTATCTGTGTACGCTGAAGATGTTTGCATCTGGTTGTCCAGATATCAACCTAAGCGACTGGCAGTGATGGCTCAGCGGAGTGTTCACACCATGCAAAAATATTTGTCCTCCGTCGGACTGATGCTCTCCGCCCAGAAGTCCTGTTTTGTTCTTTTCCCTGGGAACCTGCGACGTTCCACTCGTGTTAATTTACCATTGGGCAGCCTGTCTATCCGTCAAGAAGCCACTCACGTGCGGTTCCTTGGTCTCACCCTGGACAGCAGACTGCATTGGCGACGGGCAGTCGACATGACTTTCGGCTCTGCTTCCCCGTGTGAACTTTTTGAGGAGGATTTCTTAAGCTAAGCGGGGGAATCACACGACGTCCATGATTGAGCTGCAGTCAGGTCTGATTGTGAGTCGCATTCTTTACCACTTGCCTCTGATCTCCCCTTCAGAATCCCGGTATGAGCGCCTCGAAGCGTTGCACAGGAAAGGGCTGAGGATAGCAATTGGAGTTCTTGAGGGAGCGGCAAACGAGAAGGTCATACGGGAGAGCCAGTCTGCTACACTCCGCTTGATGGTGTCACAGAGTTTACTGACGCAGGTAATGCGTCTAGGGGAAACAAGTGCTGGAAGAACAATAATAAGGCGGCTTCGAACAATTAAGGGCGGCCTCTCATGCGCACACTGCTCTTAACACTCTGACAATATTGTGCCATCAGTGGCCGGGGAAACTTCCCATCTCAATGCCGCCATGGTCTTACGCGAGCCTTCAGTGTCAGCTACGTGTTACTCACATGAGTCAAGCGAAATACGCCAGTGGAAGCAGCCAGATTTTTGGTTCTTGAACATTTGGAGAACTCTTATCCCAATCCCCTTCAAAATTTTAGGGTTGGCTCAGTTGATCTGCACAGAGGGGTTAGTGCAGCGGCGTATGTCCTTCCTGGTGCCCAGGTTTCCTGGACAGCACGCCTGGACCGTGTGGTGTCCTCCACCGAATCCGAGTGCATTGTCATCGCGGCTGCTTTGAGAAAACTTAACTCATATAAGCCGCAGGAAGTTGTAATTCTGACTGACTCAAAAGCAGCACTACAACTTTTGCAGCGTAGGATCCCTACGAAAAACAACTGTTAGCGTTCCGTACGGCTTGTGCAAGAACTCAGCAGCAAGTGCGGTTTCAATGTGCGGTTTCAATGGATTCCATCCCATGTCAGCGCCCAGGGCAATGCGACCGCTGATCAGATGGCACGGAGTGCGCTGCAACTTGCACCGACTGTTTCCCCCAATCACTGGAACGACTTCAGGCGAACAGTGGCCAAACATTTCAACTCCTTGGGAATTTCTTATCACGAGCCTTGCGTCACAAAGGGAGTTACAAGATCGGAGGCAACATTGCTGTGCTGCATCCGAACGGGCTCAGCGAAGACCACAGTATCGCTATTCAAGGTGGGCCTCGTGCGATCGCTTCTGCGTTTGTCATGTGCAGAGATATGGGTGTACACCACTACGTAAGGTGTTGGCCAGAGCATTATGTCGAGCGGACTACAATGCTCTCAGTGATTCGAAAGCTGGCAGCCCCACACAGCACTCTGGACAACATCGTCTTTCCAAGGGGACATCGGATGCTGCGCAGAGACGTGTCGCGCCTTCTCCTAAGCCTCCTTCAGGAGACGGAAATGGCGAACTCGTGGCGAAAGGACACTACCGCTAATTAGGAAAAGCTTGGGCGGAGCAATTGCCGGCATATCCAGTCAAACTAACGCCGCCTTATCCCACAACAACCACCCTCACCACGTGAGATGTCAAATATCCAACTGGACAGTCGGTAAAAGTTACTCCAATGTCTGCATTTCTATGTCTTTAACGGCACAGTGTTTATTTATGGCAGGTTACCAATTCTTGCCCTACTGTTCGCAACGGCTTACTTAATCGGAACTAATGAGAAAGAAATGTTACAAAGTTAGTCCCCGTACTGCCGGTTGGTTCGTCTTGATCTCTCTCCCCCTCCTCCCATGCAAACATGTCACGGGTTTTCAACACACAAGCTTCCAATTTCTATATCAGGCCACCTGTTCTTTTTTTCTCAGTGATATCTGTATTCATGGTGCAGTGCTTCGGGCCTATGGCAATGCTGCTGGCCACTTTAACACGTTTTTAGATTTTGAGCCCGACTGTAACCAGCACACAAATTTTAAGGCCACCTTTTAGCAAAAAAAAAAAAAAGGTAATGGGTGTTAGAATAGCGAAAATACCGTGCTCCTTTTCTGGGAACCCCTCCAGTCCCCTCACATCGTTTCTTTGGACGGGGTTCATATCAACGCGGGAGGGGTTGAGGTAGCTGAACCCGCCAGTCGACTCGACCCTCCCTTGTCGGGTCCATAGCCACATTTGCATTAGTCCCGTGTACATGGACGTGACGGGGGCGGGGTGAGTTGAGTGGCGGGTTCAGCTTACCTCGACGCGTCCGAGTTTATATGAACCTCGTACAAAGAATCGAGGTGAGGGGAGCGGCGGGGTTCCCGGAAAAGGGGCTACCGTATTTTCACGATTCTAACGCGCACCCTCTCTTGCTAAAAGGTAGCTTAATATTTGTGTGCGCGTTACCATCGGGCTCAAAACCGAAATAGGTTTAAAGCGGACAGCAGCATTCCCATGCGCAACGGACACTAAGTACCCGCAAAATCCAACTCAATCCAATAAAAACAGTCCGTCAACACCACGTGAGGGAATTTCGGCGCACTGATTCCTCAATGGCATGCCGCATACCCTGGTCAGCCGTTGCACATTCTTTCGTGCTTCTGCTTAGCCGCTAACGCTTAGAATTATGAAGATCAAGGCACTTGAAATCGCAGGCAGCTTCAGTGTTCCCCGCTATAGGCACCCTGCAATCGTCGGGCGGCGCCTCCGTCGAGCTGACATGCGCGCCGCCAACGGCGGCGGCGCCAAACACGCAGGCGCTCCGCGCGGGGCTGCGGCCGTGTTAGCGTTGCTTTCCGTGATGGGGGAATCCGTGATTTGAGCGTTTTAACGGCGCGCGTCGCTAGATTTTGCCGAGGACATCTTTCTGCTACGTTTGCAGCAAACGTTACACTTGGATTTGCCATTATATAGCCCAGCAGCATACGGTGAAAAACTGCGAGCCGCCGTGTCGCGAGGCTTGCATTACGCGTTCAAATAAGCCATAAATACATGTAAGAAGGCCGCTTGTTCGAAAGCAAGCATTTTTACGGGAAGTGTACGAATCTGAAGTCACCGAAACACGTCTTTAACAGCAGAGCATGACGCGTGTACTACATTGGTCTGAAAATAAGTAACCAAAACAACGTGGCCTAGCAGCTGTTAAGGCGCGTTCACACTTGCGACGAAAGCGAGCGAAAGCGACGGAATTCCGTCGCTTTGTCGCGCGACGACCGTTTTTGGCGAATGGTCGGGACCAATTTTTGTCGTCGCGCGACAAAGCGACATAATTCTGGTCGCTTTCGTCGCAGTGGGAACGGGCCTTTAGCTCGTGAGTTCCCATCTTTCAGTTAAAAACATTAGTCGGATATTGCTGGCGTTAAACGTTTGTTAGTACTCTACGCGCCTTTATTTCGTTTCTCCGTGTGCGTCAGCTTATACTTCGCAGCTGACGGTGAGGCCCCGAAAAATTAAACTTCCTGCAAGTGCACTTGGTGATGCGGCAGCGTGACTCGATGCAGCACAGCAAGCACGTTGCCGCAGTTGCGTTTTATTTGAATGACATTTACAAGATGACTGGAGTACCCACTTTATCCCCGACTGGGCTGCCAGGTTGAAGAATCCTTTGAACTGAAACAGTTAAAGAATGAGGAATGATGTCAAAGTGCAGTAATACCAAGCTGTGTCATACAACAAACGTGACTAAAAAAAAATACACTGCGCATATACATTTTTTTCTCCCTTGCTTGAACGTTGCTTATGTTTTCATCTGTAATAATGTACCACGCGTTATTCACTAATATTGCAGTTCTTTTCAATCTGCATGAATGAACAGCGAGTGGTCCACGAATAAGAAACGCGAGTGACAGCGCCGGGCCGTGTTCACATCTCGGCTGCAGACGCCAAACCTGCACAATGAAAAAGAGAGGATGGCTTCCGACGAACACGCACATTTGCTAAGCACGTCACGACGAGTGGTTGGGTCATTACTTTGGAATACATATACAAGCCACAAGAATGAGCACACGGAGTCGAAAAGTAGGGCAAAGTATGATATTTGTCAATTAAATTAGAAGGTATTGAACTACAAACCACCAGACGTTACACAAACGGTAAGCTACGACGTCGAGGCGACCGCATTGTACAAATGCAGACTGACGCTAATTAATGGCTTTCGTAACATGCCGTGATTTCCCGAACTAACAGAGTTCACTTACTTTACTCGCCACACGGCGACAATCCACTTCTGTCTTCACGTTTTATCCCACGGCTGCGACGGGAAGCTGTAAAAAGATACGGGCCTGGCGTGCCCACCCGACTGGGGCATTTGAGGCCACAATACCTGTGCCCACATTTTTTTTATTTGCGACTTTGGGGTCACCGCATGATTTCGATGACGCCATCAAACACTCAGCTGCAGAAACATCACCGCGAAATAAAAAAAAAAACCCTAAGCAAATTCCCAAATAGTCCACGCTCACGCAGCAGCAGTGAACGCGGGCATGCGCGAGCGAGCGCCTTCAAGCTTATAAATTCAGCCGCCAGAAGGCGCCACCTGCTCCTCAAACTGCATTGCAGGGTGCCTATAACTTTATTTCCAGCAGCAGCTGGATAAGCAACCTTGTGAAACACAATTCATTATTGGCTTCCAGAGCTGCATACGCCAAATAAAATCTCCCTCTTCCAGGTACGTGGTGTCATGTCTTTTTCATCTGCGCAGTACCGTCAGTGTCACATTTTTTTTTTCGAATTTTCCTGCGCGAAGTTACCCGCGCGTTACGATTGGGGGCACGTTAGAACCGCGCAGATACGGTATTCTGCTCCCCGCGGCCCGCCGACTCAGCCCCGCCAACTCAGCCCCTGCCTCCGAGTTGACTGGACTCGCCGCGACGGCTCTCTGACCCAACCTGTCCGCTTATTGGCGGTGTGATGTTTGAGTGGCGCCCCCTGGTTCTGACGTCAGCTTAGGGACTCGCGCCGCGGTCGTCTGCTACACTCCGCTTGTGAGGGGCAGCAGTGTCTGTGCTAGAAACCTCCCGCTTTGTTGCTGTAGTGCATTAAAAAGTGCATTTCTAGTGCTTCAGTTATTTTGCCAGCTTCTGACGCATCTGAATAATTTGAAGCTGTATCCCCCACAAGTTTGCAACACATGAGGAGATAGAGAACAACTTTCTTGCTAGCATCGGTCAGAAGATCGCGCGTAACTCATCCTTTCTAGCTTATTCGCGAGGATCAACGCTCAGAGCCCCTCGATAAGAATTCAAAATGCGAAGGCTTCCCTGCAGAATTTTTGAGGTGCTCATATGAAGACCCAACACTCTAATGCTGCCTACCAAGCCGCGCGGGCCCCTACACACGCATCGCACGTACAGCAGGAAATAAAACGGCTGTCTTCTATTTGTTTTGTTGTTGTTTTCTTGTATCAGATGTATGTATCTTGTTCTTTTTTTGTGCCCGACGCATTAGTTTTTCTGCACCATCCCAAACGTGTTATCAGGAGGTTTAGGGGTGTTTTGGGAGTCTCACAAAGATACTGTGTATATTTTGCTTAGGTTGTATGGCATACATTCCCTTTTTCACAAATTTGCTTTGACTACGGCTACGTACAAGAATGCGCATATTCGCAGCGTGCTATGTTTATTCACATGGAAATACAATGAGGAGGTTTGTGCTGCGCCAGCGTGATCTCACCCCAAACAACGTTGTCCACATTACTCGAAGGCGGCTTTTGTGCCCAGAATTTGTTATCATACCATTGTTATCATAACGAACTGACTCTCAACCCGAACAATGATGACATGATTACGGTGTTGAAGGCATTATATACTCGCTAACCAACGCAATAAATAGTATACCTGCAAATAACACAAGAATCGAAACCGATGAATATTTCTAGGCAGGTCTTTATTGTTTTCCAACCATTCCAGGCGCAAAGAACAAATCCTATTCTACTCGGGATGGCGTTCCAAGAATTAAAGAAAATTGCTTTTACTCTCCTGTCCTTGACTGAGGACCCGGCCCACTAACAAGCTCGATTTCATTGTTAGATAAAGTTTTCTCCTCCTCGCCTTCCTCCTCCTCCTCTTGAGCGCAGTTTTCCTGTAACGCATATCCGAATATCGGGAGGATATGGCTGTGGAAAATGTACCGAAATATCCCTCCAGGTCTGAACAAACAGAGTGTTATTGTATCTTAAACGTAGACGGGACTCGTTTTGCTCAATGAACCTCCTACTGGTTAGAAGCCTCGTACAAAACCAGCGCTGTTTGGGTTATTTGGAACTCAACCTATAGTTTTTGCAGCCTATAGTGCATGTCGGCAAACTTTCATGTCATGACAAAGTAAAGTGATGTGATACAATGTGACGTGATACTTTCGAGCGTTCGGCAAGGTCGCAAAAACTGTTTTTCCATACATATGATTACCGGGAATCATAATGCCTTCTGCCAAAGCCGATAGCCCCGAAGGCCAGAATTTGTTTTGGTCTTTCATTTTCGCTGCTGTCGGTTATTATTGCAGCTGACTGTTCCCTTTTCGAAAAATTGCTTAATACAGAAGCTGACGCCTAGCTCCGACTCATCGCGCTACGCACACGACCAACCGGCTTCGCAAGGAAGGGGGCGACGCCGGCAATGTTTCTTCCGTAGCGGTATCTAAAACTATACTTTAACTCACACTTTAAGCCTATTATTATGATAAAATGTTACCCACACGCCAATTCTGGTGCGGTCAAGCATCGGACGTTGACCGAGCGCAAAGAAACAGCAGGGAGAGTGAGCCTGAGTGAAGCAGACGACAAATGCGAAAATCCCTAAGCTGACGTCACGGAGGCGTGCTCCGCAGCGCCGCCAGTGTTCGCGCTCACCGCCAATAGGCTCCGTGCGCTGGTATGGTGGCGACACAAGCGCCCAAACAACTAGCGCCATCTACGGCTACTGGAGGCATTTATCGGATGTTGTGGTCGTCGCTTGCGCCCTTCCCCATACGCCCGTGCTACGCTCCGATGACTGATTGCTCAAGCCAGCGCGCTCGTTTTAACGGTTTTAGAGAAGTGGGAGATATTGGCTCGTTTTCTTTTTTGTCTAAGAAAACCTCAAAACGCAATCGCCAGCTACACGCCGCAAACGATGTTTACTGCGTCCGGGAGGAGCTAGCGAACGCAACGGACCCGTCCGATGTTTCCAGCAATGGCGTTGGGCACATAACAGACGTGACGCTGGGCTGCGACTTTTACTTAAAGGCGGGTACAGTGAATGGTTATGAGTTCCGTTGTAAACACGCGGCTCACGCATCTCTGCACTTTATTATGAGTTCAGTGAGTCTAAGCGAGGTAGGCGGGGGAAGCTGCACGCGCAAGGCCGGGTGCCACGGCTCGCGTAAACATGCTGATGCAGTTGCTATGTTTGTCAACTCATAACGGTGAGCACCAGGCAGCTATTGCCAAATTTTAGCGCCGGTATCAACGCCGGTGTTCCAGCTCTGTCCGAATCAGCGAAATGTTAGTCGTATGGAGTTGGCCGCGATATCTGCGTCAAAGCAGCGGCCGAGGCCGCACGGGCAGAAGCTCTGCGCGTACACCTAGGAAAGGGTAAGCAGCGATGAGCACCATAATACAGTAGAAGAATAAGCGATACAGATTGCTAAAGCATAAGCAACACGTAATGCTAAAATGCCGGGGAGGCATAAGCTCAGCGACAAAAAAAAAAAAAAAGGAACGACCGACACCGTCACTGCTTCAAGATGATTGACGCGCATATTAATGGCCCATTTGTTTAGCTGCGGTGGTTGCCTGTGGGATCACTGCAGTTTTGTGTCGACCGTTACGCTGCGTCATATTCCGTAGCACTCGGGTAAGATTGCTGGGGTGTGTGCTGGCGCGCTGAATTGTTCCCGATGAAGCTCGCGTTGCTTATGCAAGCTTCGTTGGGCACCGGCTGTCGCAGGTCCCCTCCGAAGTTGATAGCAGGTGTGCACAGAAACAAGATCTAGAGTATAAACCACATTCACACAAAACAGCAAAACGAACGCTTATGGCCAGAAGTCGAGCGGCGTTGTTTACATCGCTCGTCGCACTGCGCGGGTTCATCGCTGTCGCCTTTCCGCTTCATTTCAAGGTAACCGAGATAAACTATTTTTTCGTCAGCCTCCTCGCAACCTTTTTAAAATGTACCTTTTCACAACGACTGCGGAATCTCCGCCCGGTACAGCCGCTCCTTCGGGCTGACCAACACCCGATTTCTGACGGCGCCGTTGCTCGGTGGCGCTGCGGTCGCGCTCGAAACACCAGCGCACGGAGCCTATACATGGGGGGTCGAGTCCAAAAAACCTGTTTATTTAGACTCAACGCGCCCTCGTCGGGTCAATGTAAACGTGGCTAGTGACCCGACGAGGGCGCGTTGAGTTGAAATAAACAGGTTTTCTGGACTCGACTTACACACGCATAAGCGGACGTGGTGAGTCGAAAAGCCGTCGGGGCGAGTCTGTTCGACTCGCAGGCAGGGGGTGGGTTGACGCGCTCGTCGGGCTGAGTCGGTGGGCTGTGAGGATCTGAATACCGTATTTGCACGATTATTTATAACGCGCCATCGATTGTACCTCGCGGGTAAGGTTTTCAGGAGAAACAGAAAATCATATTACTGGAAAAGAAATCTAGGAGAGATTCAAACCTAAAGACGTGGGTGGGGACGGGGTGGGTGGAGGCTGGGCCAACAAATACATACGAGATGAAAGTACGCGTGCAAACATAAAATGAGGGTTGGCTTGCCCGAATACGGGAATGAGTGGTATTTGTGCGCACAACCCGTACGAGCTTTATCAGAATAGAGATGATAGGTTTTCAAAAGGCCCGTTCTTCCTCCATGACAATATCAAATAGACTTGTCTGTAAAAACCTAGCTACATCAGTGTTTACGAATTTACAGTGTTTACAGTGTTTACGAGCGTGACAGAACAGCCTACATAAAACTTACTTTCCATGAGATTTTCTGCATTTTCTGGAAAAACCGAATGTTTGTAAAGCTACTTTCTATGGATAGTGAGGGTGTGACTTTCATTTAGATAAAACTTTACATAAAAATATATGACACAGTTGTAAACACCGGCTAATTGTCTTAGCTGCTTTGCGTGCCGCAAAAAATAGCAACTATAAATTAACGCCTTGCCGTAAATTACAGAAAAAAACTTGCAAAGTAATTCTATCACTTGGCTGCATAACAGGTGTTCTCAGAACAACGTAGTAAACGAAAATATACAACTGTTCGATTTCTAACAATAACTGGCATGAATCAAACACGGCGTCAATGTAAAGATGCAATCACCGCGCTATATTATGATCCATCACTGATCACGTTATGCTGAAATAAAAATGACTGCTGTTTCAAACAAGCAAGCGCCGACAATTCGGTCGCCGAAAAGTCTGCGCGCCGAAAAGTCTGCGCATCGATACGTCCGCGCAGCGTTAGTTTTAGCAGTCCGTCCGTTCCGTCCGGTACGTATAGTTCATACCACAAGCTAGGTGCAGCACTGTTGTCCACATTGTTGTCCACAGTGCGCCCACTGAGGGCGCATAACTGGCCGTGAAGCGGGCCCTGAAAGGACATTTCCCTCTCCTTCTCGGCAGGGGGAACAGCAAGGCCCAGGCGTCTTTTGTCGCTTCTTTCGCGGTGAGTTGGCCGCCCTGAGGGGGGCGGGCTGTTGACAACAATGTAGCCTCCACAGTGATGCACCTATAGTTCATCTCACAAGCTCGCTGCAGCACTGTGGAGTCTGCATTGTTATCAATAGTGCGCCCACTGAGGGCGCCCAATCCGCCGTGAAGGGGGTCCTGAAAGGACACTCCCTTCTCGCCTCTCGGTAAGTGGCACCGCACGGCCCCGGCGCCTTTTGTCGCTTCCTTCGCGGTGAGTTAGGCGCCCTGAGGGGGACAACAATGTAGCCTCCACAGTGCTGCAGCTAGCTTGTGAGATGAACTATAGCTTGTGGTATGAACTATAGTTAGTGTGTTGACCGGGACCCGTCTGGGCACTCGGGCATGCGTCATGGTAAGGGGATTAGTTCCGCTGGCCTGCCTTCGCTATGTCCCCCGCAGGGGGCACCTTGTGTACTCAAGGTGTTTTGGTGAGTAGCGCCACCACGGTCCCGAGCCCCGCAGGGGTGCCTACTGCCGTAGGCACTTGGTGTCTTGCAACACCACGGACCCGAGCACATGTGGGTTGGACCCACCCACGTCCCGGCTGTGCGTGGCTTTGCCGTGTCCGGGGAAAAGGGGAACCTGGTGGCTGAGCCAAAGTTGGGGTTGTTTTGGACCTTTACGGCCCCCCAGCAGCGGCAACACGCCACTTCGGCCCCTGCTTCTCGCAGACGGTGCCCCCGGTCTGACCCGCCCGGGGGGAATCAGCCAGTCGCCTTTTCCTGTCCTCCTCTCAGCTCTTTCTCTTTCCTATTTCCTTTCCTAACACTGTCCTGTCATCTCATTTCTTCCTTATTTCTAAGTTTTTCCAGGCGGCGAGGGTTAATCCTGTGCAAAGACGTCACCCTCGATCCCGAGCATAGGATTATAGTGGCATGGTACGGCTAGCGTGTTAAGTCACGTTCCCTTGTTGGGCTCGGTGGTGGGCGGCCGGCCTTGCCACCGAATGTACACCATGTATTTATGGCTTCTTTTTCCATCCCAAGAAAAACTGATCGGTCCCTGAAAAGGGGCCGCACCGAAGTACTTAGCATCAGAGCAGCTCCACCTGTCGAAACATTTAACAAATACCTTGTGGTACACTCTGAAGAAAATGTACCCCTAGCAAAAAAATCGGTGTTCCTCATTGCAAAATGCCTCGAGAACATCGTTGGGAAAGACTACCATGCAAAAAAACTTGCCTCAGGTGACCTGCTGGTAGAAGTACAAAGAAAAAACCAAAGTGAAAACCTCCTGAAACAGGACACCCTGGCTCAACTAAAAGTGACGGTCACGCCACATCGTAGCCTAAACACAACCCAAGGCGTCATCTCTGAACGAGAACTACTTCATGAGAATGAAGACGATCTCCTCGAAGGGTTCAAAGACCAAGGCGTAACAGCTGTGCGGAGGATAACTATACGTCGCGCAGGGGAGGAAATCCGAACTAAACACATTGTTTTGACTTTCAACCGTCCAACACTTCCCGAATCGGTCCACGCTGCATTTATTTCCTGTCCAGTGCGTCCATACATACCTAATCCGCGAAGGTGTTTCAAGTGCCAGAAGTATGGCCATGGAACTCTGTCGTGCCGTGGCCGATCCATCTGTGCTCACTGCGCAAGCACTGACCACACCAGTGACGATTGTAACAAGCAACAAGTGAAATGCCCAAACTGCAGTGGACCACACTCTGCCTTCTCACGTGCATGTCCATCATTCAAAAAAGAAAAAGAAATAATCCAACTGAAAGTCACTGAGAACCTAACGTTCCCACAAGCACGCCTGAAGCATGCCTTGCTATCGGGCAAAAGTTACGCAGACGCAGCTCGCCGGGGGGTGGGGCGTCGTCTGGTAGATGCGGGCACCCAGTACAGCGAGGCTGACCTGGTCCCGTCGCAGCCCCCCACTCAGCAGCAGAAAGTCGCTACCGTGGCTTCTGCTGCTGCACCCCGACCTAGTGCTGGGCGAAAGGCCGCCAGCACGACTCCTGTCCAGGTCAGCGATGTTGACCTGGCCTCGTCTCAGGCACCTGTGCAACAGCAGAAGACTGCTCCTGTGGCTACTGCTGTTCCAGCTGTGCCCAGTGCTGCGGCCACGGCCTCTAGCACAAAGTCTGGTTCTGACAATCTTTCAACTTCAGAAACCGTGGTTGAGGCCATGGATGTCTCTCCAAGTACGTCTGCTCCTGAGGCATCACAGGAGCGCCGCGGTGCCACAGGTCGTGGCAAACCGACCAAACCAAAGGCCAGTAAAGTCGCTGCCCCTGGAAATGACCCCAAAACCTAAGTGATCCTGCTCAGAAGGGCCCCGAAACACGGCCTGCTAAAAAGAGGAGAAAAAACATGATCCAGAACATGATCCTTTTTTCTCTTTTGCTCATTTTCATGGCTGCTGAAAGTGTTATGTACTGGAATTGTAGGGGGTTGTTAAGAAATCTAGACGATATTTATGACATCCTCACCAATCACAAACCACAAATACTGTGTCTCCAAGAAACACACCTGCGCCCATCACAGACAAACTTCCTAACACAGTACATTGTTTACCGTAAGGACAGACAAAATTGCATCCAGCCGTCTGGTGGTGTGGCAATAGTACTCCAAAAATCTGTGGCTTGTCAGTACCTCCAGCTACAGACGTCACTCGAAGCTGTAGCTGTCAGAGCCATAGTTTTTGGCAAACTAGTGACAGTTTGCTCTCTCTACATTTCACCCGACTATCGCCTTTCCAACGTTGAATTTGAAAACCTAATCAATGAACTACCTGAACCTTACATCATAACCGGTGATTTTAATGCTCACAACCACATCTGGGGATCTGTGCGAGCCGATGCTCGAGGGCGGCTCATTGAAAGGCTTGTCACGACATCCAGATGTTGCATATTTAATAAGAAACGCCCCACATATTACAATTCCACACACCACACATACTCAGCAATAGACCTTGCAATTGGCTCTGCAATCTTACTGCCTATGCTTGAATGGAGTGTATTTAACAACCCGTATGACAGTGATCATTTTCCTGCAAAACTAACTGCTGTAAACAATGACTCTCAAGGCACAGAACCACTTCGAACATTTAAATTACAAGCAGCTGACTGGAAAACATACAAAGAACTTTCCAGGCTACCCCCTACAACAATATGCCATTTAGATGTTGAAGCAGCAAGTTCAGTGATTACAGCCCACATTCTTGACTCTGCTCAGAAAAGCATTCCAGAGACTACTTTTAAAACTCTCCCAAAACCCAGACCATGGTGGAATGAGGACTGCGCGCGTGCACGGTCTGTACAGAACAAGGCGTGGGCACTTTTACGCCGCTATCCCACGGCCGATAACCTTCTCAAGTTTAAGCAGGCAAAAGCTAAAGGGAAGCGTACGCGACGTATGGCAAAAAACGAAAGTTGGACCAGGTTTATATCATCTATAAATTCTTATACGGATTGTAGGAAAGTCTGGACTAGAATAAAGAAGCTAAAAGGATACAAGAGTCATCCTATTCCCCTAGTAAGTAGTGTGGGTAACTCAGTAAAAGATCAAGCAGATGCTCTTGGGAAACACTTTGAACATGCGTTCAGTTCTTCACATTATACACAAACATTTTTACAGCATAAGAAGGCAGCAGAGCGTCAGCCCCTTCGTGTGAACCAACGCTCGAATGAGGGATATAATGCTCCATTTACCATGCTTGAATTGATGAGTGCACTCTCGACATGTGGTAAGTCAGCCCCTGGAGCTGACCGAATCAGCTATGACATGATCAGACACCTACACAGTGAAACCCTGCATGCAATACTCTCTCTCTTTAACAAAATATGGCAAACAGGTCGTTTTCCAAGAACATGGAAAGAGGCTATCGTTGTACCGCTTCTAAAATAAGGAAAAGAATCCTGTCTTGCTGCAAGTTACAGACCCATCGCCTTGACGAGTTGTTTATGTAAGCTGCTCGAAAAAATGATAAATCGGCGACTATTGTACTTTCTCGAGTTTAATGGTCTGTTAGACAAAAATCAGACAGGCTTCAGGTCTGGAAGGTCAACTACAGATAGCCTGGTTGCATTTGAATCATATGTGAAAGACGCCTTCATCCATAAGCAACACTGCTTCTCTGTGTTCTTTGACATGGAGAAGGCATATGATAGAACATGGCGATACGGTATATTGCTAGATTTGCAGTCATTTGGCCTTACTGGTAATATGCTCAACGTTATTAAGGACTATCTCTCTGATCGCACATTTCGTGTTCGTGTGGGTAATGTGCTGTCTAGAACCTTTGTTCAAGAAAATGGTGTACCCCAGGGGGGAGTGCTGAGCTGCGCACTTTTTCTTGTTAAAATGAGTTCACTAAAAAATGTTCTCCCACGAACTGTCTCATACTCCACTTATGTTGATGACATTCAAGTTAGTTTTAAGTCCTGTAATTTATCGATATGTGAACGCCAAATCCAATTAAGTGTCAACAGACTGGTTACATGGGCTGACAAGAACGGGTTTATGTTTAATGCTGATAAAAGTGCGGTTGTGGTATTTTCCAGGCGGCATGGTGTCCATCCCCCTCCTTGTATTACATTACAAGGTCAGCCCATACCAGTAAAAAATGAACACAAGTTTTTGGGTATTTTACTTGACCACAAACTCACATATATACCGCATATTAAATTACTAAAAATGAAATGCCTGTAAACGATGAACATTTTAAAGGTACTATCGCATCAGTCATGGGGAACGGACACAAAGTGTCTGCTTTCACTTCTAAATAGCCTAGTAAGGTCAAGAATTGACTATGGATGCATTGTATACCAGTCTGCAACCACAACAGCACTGAAAATGTTGGACCCAGTATACAACTTGGGGCTTCGCTTGGCAACAGGTGCATATCGAACAAGCCCCATTCCATCCCTTCACGTTGAATCTAATCAGTGGTGTTTGGAGTACCAGCGCACTTACACAGCTCTGATGTATGCTGCAAAGATTACTTCTATGAAGGAACACCCTTTGAACGCAATTATGAAAAATAACACTACTAATAAACTTTTTGAAAATCGACCATCCATAGCACCACCCTTCCCTTTGGCAGTGTCACGCCTCTCAAAGGACCTACAAGTTCCTCTTGCTGAAGTTTACTGCACCTCCATTCATGAGTTGGTTGCTCCGTGGGACATTTGCCCAATTCAGTGTGACATGTCTTTCAGAGAACTGCAAAAGAAAAATGTGCCAAACTTTGTTATTACTCAGCACTTTCTGTCACTCAGGGAGAAATACAAGGCAGCTGAATTCTACACAGATGCCTCGAAGACTTCTGCAGCAGTGTCTTGTGCTGCAATTGGCCCCATATTCACTTTGTCCAAAACAATGAACACGAACACTAGTATATTTACTGCAGAGGCATATGGTATCCTGCTAGCTTTGAACCACATTCTCCAAAACAAAATTAAGAGCTCAGTTGTATACACAGACTCACTGAGTGTTGTTACAAAGCTTTCATCTCTGAAGGCCAGTAAAAACCCAACTTTTAATGCTGTTCTAAGAGCTCTGTACTCGGCTTATAGTCTCAAGCTTGCTGTCACAGTGTGCTGGGTTCCGGGCCACTGTGGCATTGCTGGAAATGAAGCCGCTGACCAAAGTGCTGCAGCTGCTGCCCTTCGTGAAAGCATAGATATTAAGCTGGTTCCATATGAAGACCTCAAACCTTATGTGAGAAGGAAGCTGCGAGAGCACTGGCAACAACAGTGGGATAAAGAAATAAGCAACAAATTACATGTCATTAAACCTAAAATTGAAAAACCTCCCTCTGAGAAACATGCTAGATCAATAGAAGTGGCCTTATGCAGACTTAGAATTGGCCACACACACATCACACACTCATACCTTTTAACAGACGCAAACAAGCCACAGTGCCATCGATGTGGGGGTCAGCTTTCTGTCCTTCATATGCTTATTGAGTGTGACATGCGCATCATTGAAAGGAAACGTCATTTTAATGAAGCTTACACATATAACATTCCCTTGCACCCTTCACTATTTTTATCAGACCATCCAATGTTCCCATACAAAAAAGTTTTTAGTTACCTAGCAGATGTAGACTTTTTAAAATACATATCATATAGACCATAACCTCACCTGTGTTCATTATGTGTTTTAAAACAGTGGTGGAACCTGAGACTTTACACCTTAGGTGCTTGCACTCACTGTTTTAATATGACCCTATACACCATTTATCTTAGTATACTCACTATGCTTTAATTATGGCCCTATACACCAACCTCCTGAGCAAAGTTTTTTAAACTAGTGCCTCCTTTACAAATCTTTATCATCTCTTTCATCATTGTCATGGCGCTCTTTGCCTTTGTCGGCCTTGAGCCATTAAACCCAAAATCATCATCATCATGCCTTCGCTATGTCCGCGTCTTCACGACCTTCCTCCTCGCCCTTCCGCGCGCGCAGGCGCAGACGGGTCCCGGTAAACCCGGTAGCAATGTACGTGACGGAACGGACAGACTGCTAAAACTCTATGTCCTGCACCGAAATGTCCTAGACCCGTCTCAACAGACGGCGCAGCAGCGGGAACTCGGAAATTGAACTCCAGGAACCGTCAAGGGGTGGACCGAGACGTTGGATTTGGACTTTGGATGAGTTGAAGTAGACTTCTGCTTTGGAAATTGGCACTTTGGATTATGGACGGCGACAAGGGGGGGGGGGGGGGCGCTCAGGTTTATTTATTTATTTAAAACACCTTACAGGCCCCTTTACAGGGCTTTAAGTAAGAGGGTAAAAAGGTGAGAGGTTACAGAATCATACAGAATTATTTCACCGTGATGGGTTCGTTAGTCGTCATCTCAGTTTCCAGTTTGACTCGCACGCAGTTTGCGCTTTGATCGTTGACGCTTGGATTTCAGCTTTAAGGCTATTCGCATTTTGACAGTTGACGATTCGACTTTGGTTGCTGCGGCGTTGATTTGAATTTGACACGCAAAAAAATCTTCGTGTTTCAACCATTGCCGTCATTAGACGGGCGGATTCGAACTTCTTTTTGATTTTTCCAAAGTAAACTTACCTGCGCGTTAGAATTGTGCAAGTGCGCTATGTGTAGAAGCAGCCATTGCTGTGCGAAGCCTAATGGGGGCCATCAGGTTAGAAGGGAAGGGTGACTGCTGCGCAGTGCAGGTCACTGCGCAGCTATGCATGTGCGTGCAGTTTGTCGGCCAACCTCGACATCTGTGTTTCTGCAGTGGAGACGTGGCTTTTCGAGCGACGAGGACAGCTCAGCGAGTGACTCGTTGGACGAGTCATCACGGAGTGCGGCGGTCTACGAGGACGTATTTGTGTTGAGCGTGACCAGCACAGACGACGTGTGTCTCCGCTTCCTGAGGGATGACGTGAGTAACGGCTGTCCGATAACCCGGTTGTTGGGGATGGGGTGGAAAAACTTTTTATATCTGCATGGTAGCTTTGCATGCGACTAAATACACCTTTTGCAAGGGTGACAACCGCCATCATAACGCACGCACACACCGATTTAAACTGTGGCACGACTCACGACTGCATGCACAAAGGGCCTTGATGACGATGTGGGCATCTTGCTTCTTGCATTGAAAGCATTTCTATGACAATGTAACGCTGATGTTTGAATTCTGGTCCGTGCCAGCTCCCTTTTTGACCTCCCTTTGTTAGGTCAAAGGGAGGCTCGCGCGTCCTCCGCCGACCCGCTTCTGCGAAGAAGGGGCTCCGACCACAAATTCCTACAACGCATTTTTTTTTCGGCAGCGTCTTCTGCCACGCGCGTGGCACCACCCCCCCCCCCCTGGAAACGGATGCTGCCACGCGTGACGTCATAATGACGTCATAACATTAATAATTGTCCTTATTTTGTGTAGTGTAGTCCGAAATACACAATTGTTTTATTTGCAGTACAAAATAACGCACCATTGAACTGCTAAAACTTTTCTAAACAAACAATTTTTTGTTCTTGCGGGAGCAGCCGGCGATGCTGCTGCTGCTGCTGCCGTATCGCGTACATGGAGTCGCGTATCCGAAAGCGTGACGAAACTCCGATTTTCTCGGGCCGACAACGTAGATAAACCGGAGTTCATATTGTTAGAAGCACTATCTGAAAACATGAGAAAGTTGCCTGTGATTATGTATTCCGTGGGGACCCAGCCAGCCTTTCCAGACCGCAGCAAAATAGCCGCTCTCGAGTAATGTCGACCTGTGACCGCTTGGTTATGCTTGGTGTACGCCGATGGTACCTGCGTACAGTTTCAGCGTACGTGAGACGACATCGCACAGCCGACTGGCCCCGTTCGAACAAGCTACGTTCCACACAAGAAAAGACACCGTCCGAGCGTTATTCTGTGAACCTTCCGACGCATGTCGGCGCGGCGGCATCTGCTATCAACAGTTTGCACCACGGCAAGTTCAGAATGAAATGGGCGACCTGAAATCGCGGTGTGTGTTCTCGAAATGAAGACAACTTAGCAGCGCCAAAAGATAATCAGAATGTACAGTGCCGAGGACGAAGGGTAGTGGCGGCAAGTGTTTTTTACTAGGCACATGTGCGCATTACAATTACAGACAATTGCGCCAAGAATAGGAAAGGTAATCTTTGGTGTCCCCACACATGTACCACGTACGTACCACTACAGTAGATCTCCTCTTCTGAAATATTAGCAAGGAAAACTTCCAAAAATCGGGAACTTCTTATTTTCTAGTGGGCGAAATTGTAGCTTAAAATTTGTTTTACACCCACGATACGTTTTATAAACAGAAAAGTCTTGTGAGCATGCGCCACAAGCATCATAAATGCGTGATATTCAGCGCTTAAAAAGACTTCCTAGTAGAAACCAAAGATTTCGTAGTAGAATACATGATGCTACGACAGTTTAGGACCTGCGACCTTCAAAAGGTAGACTAGCTAGACGCTTCATCTTATAGCCACTGCACTGGTATAACTTTCACGTCTCACTGTACCGTGGTGTACGCTATGTTGCCCAGACTTGACTGAGTCCCTCATGCAAAGGAAGTTAATTCAGGACACCCAGACGATAGGGTCAGAGAAGAGGCTGTACAGACGGTAATAGGAAGGGCGCTTGGCCGGCCATCATGTCTAATGTCATGTCACTCCAGCATATGAAAACCTATGGGTTCTGCACAGGCTCAATAAGCAACGTCAAAGAGAATCTTAAGATGTGCTTGGAACGTGAAAGCATCTACGGATTGTTTGTGTAAACAGGTATAAGCAGCGAGCATGCTGCAAATGTAATTGATACGCAAACGTCAAGGCTGTCATGGGGCGAATTTAACAAAAAGAAATGGTGAAAAAATCCCAATTTCAAACTACATTGATGTTATATGTGCATGCACTATAAACACAGTCATCAGTATGTTAACTGTACGTAAACACTCAAGTGATATGATCAAACGGAACTAGAGGCCCCACTACAATCACCCAGTTATGTTTCTTTGCAGTGGAATAGGTCGGTATCTGTTAGTCGCACAAACAAGACTCTCAGATGGCATGGAGAAATAGCTGGAAAGTGGCTATGGAGCTCCGGCTGCTTTACACATTTTCTGTAATACAAATTATTTGTTTGAAGTTTGCAATAAAATTGATGTCATTTGTTAGTCTTTTTAATGAATGAAACTTTTCGTGGCCACAAAACAGTGGTCGATAAACAAATGCTCACTTTCTTTGGTAGCTTGTAACGATTCACTGGAATTTCCCATGGCCAACCCAGGGAATTCATGGCTCGTACACTGCAGGATAGTGCTAGTCTCCAAAAACATTTGACAGGAGGACTGGAAACTAGCGCGGCCCACAGGCTCCATAGGTGCAAACCAGTAGCCCACCCACACAGTGCCATAAAACAGCTAATGAATGGAGTGAGTCTCTGCTAAATATTAAGCAGGTTCAAAGGGTAGGCTCACATTGATAGATCTTATGCCATCGTTCACTGTACTTAGATTAACTTTTTAACGGGCACAATAGTCATTTTTGTTATTTCGGACAGTTCTTGAAGGGTTGCCTAAATGTTCTTTAACAAAACAAAAAGTGAAAGCTCTCAGGGATTTTAAAAACATTGTTTAGCCTCTCCAGCAATTGTCCCAGCCTGAAGGAACTCGGCTGATAGTTGGTGCCGACTGTCGTCCTCGCTTGCTAGCTCCCTGACCAAGCACATGAATGCAGTGACTAAGAAAGATGGTGACCAAAGTGAGAAGAGAAGGTGGATCCCGTACAACAGCCCTTGATCATCTAAACACCAGAAAAAAGCGCCGATGACTCACAGGCTACGACTAGGGCGTTAAAATACCTTTTGAGATACATTTACAGGGCATTTACAACCTTTTATCAAAAAAAATTATGATTACACACAGTCCCTCCATGGAAGGGGTTTGTTTCTGGCAAGGTCGTTGAAATTTGTTATTAGTGACAACATAAACTCATCATTGATCCCTTTTATTCAGCACACTTACGGGCTATCGTTTTAAAAACCCTGCTGTTTCTATTTCACGTATAAATGAACTGCTTATGCAATATTCTCTTATTTACCTATGTTCGAAGTAAACTGTGTTATACCGTAAAATGTGATGTGCCGAGTGCATGCAGGTGTAACATTCTTCAATGGGACATGCAGAACATGAAGCTCAGTGCTGATAAACTTAAATCCGGGAAAATAAAGCTTCCCATGTTATTTTTGTAACTATTCTCTCTACCAAATACCTTGGTGGTAACTCAACTAAGCTCACCTTTTCCCTAGGCCTTTATAATTGTTTTGCTCTGCAATTATACATTCTCAGCTGGAGCATGCCTGCTGAATTCAGGCCCCAACCACGCTTTGCTATTTCTTAATTGCAGCTGTGTGAAATGTTGCTCTTTAGGTTTTGCCAATGATTTCCAACAGGCCATTTAATTGCTGTCAAAACCATTTTATACCTTTAATTGCTATTTATAGCAAACAGTATTATATCATTTTTCATAACACATTTTGTTGTAACCTCATTCAAGGATTTTGTTACCCCGCCAGCCTGGTTCATAAATCTTTGCGTGAACATGCCCGTCTTGCAGCTAATCTGCAGTAACAGACACCACACATTTTGGCTTTCCAGCGTAGCTTTGGTGTCCGCAAAAAGGAATCTTTTTCTTGGCTCCTCTGCAGCGCTTTGTAGAAAAAGATCACTTGCTGGTTTGGCTTTCCCGCAGGACTCTAGTGTAGTGCAAGAAAGTATCGCTTGCCAATTCCTTTTTTGGTGAGGTTTTAATGCTGTGCATCTTCCAGAAGAACCCTGGTATTTTGTTTAGAAATGGAGCTTCACAGCACAAACAGTGCACAGAAAGTAGAGCTACTCACTTTTTGCATAGACACGGAAGTTTGGCAGATCACTTGTCATTGACAAGCAAGTGTTTGATTTCTGGCTTAAAGTACAACGCTGGGATAGTTTACTAGTTGGGGGAAAAAAAACACAGCACTGATAAACGGTACTGATGTACTAGGAAAGGTGTTGTGATCAACATGGTTTCCATGTGTTGGCAGCTGGTTGGCAGTTTCCATGTGTTGGTCCAGTGTTTTTCATGAATATTTGCCAGGGGGCCTTAACATGGCCTGCTTTTGTATAACAAAAATGTCAACAGTGAAGCACTTATCAATGCTCACATGCTGCTCATTGATACCAGAGCAAAAGTACGTTCAGCAGTCATTTTATTGTTAAAGCCACCCATGATCCATACACCTTCCAGCTGTACTGCAACTTTCACAAACACCGACAGACATTCTTCACATCCACGCACGTGGCCTTGGCTCCAGTTCCTGCACAAGGTATTCAGAAGTACTCTCGGGAGTGGGCAATGTCACGCTCGACACCAACCATTACCCCGAAGTTGTACTTGATAAACTATTTTTTAAGCCTGTTGGCTTAAAGGATTGTTTAAGTGCCCGTTTTGTGGAAGAAAAAGAAACAGCTAATGGGCACACAACACACAACCCGTGAATGTGTTTTCTAGCAGCTGGATTCTGACGAGACTTGCATCATTGTGAACGAAATATGGGACATTTTATAATGCCCCTAACCACTAAGTAAATTCACTTAGTGGTAAGGGGCATTCCAAAACAGTGGTAAAAATTCAAAACAGTTTACACAGTGCGGAGTTAAAAAGCAATAGAATGTGAAACGTCCCCTCACAATTGGAAACTCTTCCTGTTCACTACCCCAAAGGCTTGGACAGTAGACACTTAAGCACGCTTCACCAGTTGCGAATACAAGCATTAGTGTCAAGTTGAACTCCGCAGAGTGCTTGGGATGGACCACTTGGAATTTGTGCGTAGTCTGCAAGCCTCCGAGATAAGCTCTCATCATCATTAGCCCATCCTGGTGAGAGTGAATGAAAGTATTGTGGCTGGTTATGTTCAATTCCAACCAAGCCAAACACAAGAGTACAGAAGGAACGAGCCTATCAAAATACATACTCAAAGCAGATGCAGGAGGCAGTTTTGTTGCCTAACCAGGTTAGAGGAGGGGTACTGGAGCGAAGGAAAGGGAAATAAAAGCCAAGCAGTAATTTTAAGCCTTGCCTATCATTTCATTAAAACTTTATAAGCTGAAAGAGCAACAAATCTGTGCAAAGATAAACAATAACTGAACTGTCACTTGTTAACCTTATGCACACCATACTTTGAAGGACTATTAGCAGAAGTTCCAAACTTGGCTCACACGGCGATCTTATCGGCTGCACTTCTCCCATGCTTGCACAGTTGGAGCTTGAGCCTCCTTGCACAAGCAGCCAGCCAGTCAGCGAATGGTTTCCGTGGTATCTTGAGTAGATATCTTTGGACGGGCAGTTGGGCTCCACCCACGGAAGTGAAGCTGCGCTCCCTGCACGGATTCTGCAGCGCCGCGTGCACAGATCGTTTCTGCGGAATAGTCAGGATACATTTCTCGGCAATAGTACTACTGCCCCGGGGGAAAAATTGCAGAAGCTACATGCGAGGTCGGATTGCGTTCGATGAGGCCGTGCGCTACCTGACGACACTCGATTCGTGCACACGCTATCACTACGTCGCTCGCGTTGGCATGTCATCAAAGACAGCTACCTGGTTAGCCACGGCGCGACGCGATGGAAAATACTGATCCCCACGTTTTATAATTGAACATCGCCTCCTGTATTTTTTACAGGAGGCGATGAATTGAGCCACCACTCTAGAATTAGAACACAAGGCTCGGCATGGAAGAAGCGAGGCACAAGTAGACAACGAATGCAGGCGCGTAAAGCCGATAGCACGCGAACTGCAAGACAACGTGAAGCTTACAAAATATTAAACGACAACACTACAGTTCTAGGCGCATGTAAAAAGCGGGGCGAAGCAGCGTGCAGAAAACAATGCGTTAGGCTTACCAAGACGTGCAACAGCAAGTTCACAAAAAATACCCAATCTAAATAATTACAAGCACACCTCCAAACAAGAAAAAAGCGCCCCGAGGCAGCCGCTACAGGGAGATAAGGACGTAACGATGCGTCAGGCCTGCCATTCGAACCACGGGCGGAGAACATCGGGACACAAGACGTGAACAGCCGGCTGCCGTCGTCGTTAACGCAAAAAAGCGGCATGATTAAATGACGTAAATATGACGTTTGTTTTGTGACGTCACAGGAAGTCACGTGATTATTTTAGTTTGACGTCACTTCTGCGTGGCAGCAGCCGTTGCCAGGGGGGCGCAGCTTGTGCCACGCGTGTGGCAGGAGACTTAACCTTTTTTTTTTTGCCTTCCATATTTCTTCTTTTCAGAAGTTGGTTGTCTTGGTGAATTAAATTGCTCATGGCTGCGCGTAGTTGCTGGTGACAAAAAGACCAGCGAACAACTCAGAGTAGCAGAGAAGATATACAGAACGCGGCACGTGCCATGCATGTACAGCGACAATACAGGCACCTGACACACTTGTGGCCAGCGGTACCAACAGCACGGACGAGCGGAATCGTCGGTGCTAAACGCCCCCACACCGCTTTACTGGACGTATAAAATAGTGTATAATGTAGTCTACTCCTTTTTACTTTACGTTAATAAATGTTTTCGTTTCATGTTCGGATTTCTCTTGCACGCATCGAAATTCGCCGGAGTGCGCCCAAACAGGAAGGCAACCATGGAACGAAAGCAGTGGGCGGAGCGACGCCGACGACGCATCGCACACACACATCGGAGCATGTGTCTCCAATTCACGCCCACGACTCGTTGTGGTAGCCATATTTCCAACCAGTCGTGCATCGCCTCGGACCACGCGGTCGTGCATGTGTCTCGCGCGTGCGGGCGTTGCGCAGCTGCCAAGAGGGTGGAAGACCGCGTTCAAGTCGACGCGCTCGTCGCTTGCAGGAGGAGTTCCGCGAGCTGCGGGAGAAGATGGCACACCACTATGGCAGCGCTGAAAACGGCGAGGCGGCTACTGACCTCACGGTTGGCCACCTCTACGCCGCGCAGTACCAAGACCGTTGGCACCGGGTGGAGCTCGTCTGGAGGCAGGACGGCAAGGTGAAGTCGGCGGAATCGCACTCTTAACAAAAAAGCTCGTAAAAGGGTAGTAACGGCAGTATTTACTAACTCCTTACGGAGTTTACTACCCCCAAGAATGGTACGTAGGTCCTGCCACTAAGTGTGGAACCGAGACCGTCCACTTAGTAACTCCTGCTGGTTTGATACTAACATTCGCTGAAGTAACAAAATTCTATGAAATATTGAATATGATAACTACAGCTCTTTTTCCACACCAATCACGATTAAAAAGTTTTTGCAAATCCACAAGCTGTATTGTATATGCTCACATTAAAATGCATAATTCTAAAATTATCGCTACAATATTTGATTTTTACGACAAGCCCATAGACTCTCTCAGGGGACCTTCCGCTGCTGGCTATAAAAGCAAGAGCAGATGTATTTTTAAGGTAACAAAATTATACTCTCTCTCCTCGTGCATCCCGGTAGCTTTCTTGCTCAATTCATTTGTTGAGTGTCCACGTGTGATATGTGCGTGATTAATGTGTCCATGTCGCGCTGCGCACTCCGTGGATCCACATTGCTGCGCGTATCTTTTTACTAGGTTATGCTGGACCAGCTAGTAAAAGCAACTAAGTACCTAGTCAATACTGGGACAAGTAAATGGTTAGTGTTCTGTTAGTAAGTGCGCCGACCTTTTCTTAAGAGTGCGGGATAGAGAAAGCGAACACATTTATCGAGCTTTTAAAGTGGGTCCTGTAGCACTTTGGGAGTGGTTCCTTGCACATTGGAGCACATGTGACGTCCTGGCTGCCTGCGAACTCTCGACCAGCCCAAAATGTGCTGCCAGAGAGTAGCTGGACAAAAGGATCTCCGATTTATTTCTAAAAAAGAGGGCGGGGGTATAAAGGAGGGGTGGATTTTCTGAGAAGTCACACTCTTCGATTATGTGTTCGAGTGGTCCTGGGGTGTACAAAATATACATTCGACAGCGTACTGATCCAGGAGCGTGAGGTGTAATTTTGTTGGTAGGGGGCAAGAGCGAGATAGAATGAGGCGAAGGACTGTTCGTTGCTCTCTAGAGATATGCTGGGGTGAGGTACAGGGAGGGCCCCTTTCTAGCCAATAGCGCTGCGTGATTTCCCTGAAATGTGATATGCGGGGTGGGGGGAGTGCGCAGGCTTGTTGGTGGGCAAACTGGTTGGATTACATAACTGCGTGAGCGGGTGTCCACACTAATTTCATTTTTTTTAATTTGGTGTTTGGTTTTGTCGCAATCTAAGGGTCGATGAAGAAATCCAACCCGACTGCAGTAGCTCCGGTATCGTCACGCTAATCGGTGACGGTTTGTGCCGGCGTCTGTGTGAGGGACAGAGAAATAGCCATCGCGCCTTCTGCAATGTCTGCGACCTTTGCGCTCACAGGGAGGCTGTTCCTGGTTGATGTGCTCGTTGTGTATGGCTTGCCAGTGTCTTTGCGGAACTTCGTGTTGGGTGTTCGGGCTCTCGCTGCTCTTCTGGCCTCGTGATGGGAGGAGGTTGTGTTTCTGGCCTCGTGATGCGAGGAGTCTCTGTCTGTTCAGTGTGTAATTGTAAAATGACTCCAAGGGTCTGGTATTTGCACTTGCGGGATCGCGGTGAAGGTCGTCCACCCTCTTGAGGAGACGGGTCTGGCCTTTTCGCTCGATAGATGGGCTTCGATTAATTCTGCTGTGTCGTGTAGGCCCATCCTGAGGATCTTTGACTGTGGACGCGTGCATGCGCAGTTTTATTGCATGTTTTACTGATGTCGCTCTTCATTAAGACGTACAGGGGGATGCAAGTTGTCTTCAGAATGACGAATGCCTCGATCAAGCGTACGTTATCTGCTTCTTTCATACACCTCTTCCTGGCAGACACCTTCTTAAACACGTGCATAATTTATGGGTGGTTTTCTTCAGTTTTGATGGGATATGTCGCGCTTGGTGTCTGCTTGTAGGTGAAATCCGAAGATTTTGGTGCTGGAACTGGGAATGAGCGCGCGTTCCTCTACTGGCATTTCGACCTCTTATTTGATGCTCCTTTTGTCTTTGGGATGGATGACGAGGAGTTCTAACTTCTGTGAACTACACTGGAGGCCACAGGTCTTGGCGTATTAGTTTATGGTGTCTGTTTCCCTCTGACGAGTGCTGAATTTCACAGAGGGAGCCGTTTCTCCTCCTGAGGGTAATATTGCCGCGAACCATGCATTGGGTTTGTTTATTTGTGTTTTGTTTTTACCGCCCGGCTGCGCCGGTCTGTGTTATCTCCGTGCCAAGGGAAGCGCGTGTTCCATTCTTTCTTTCTGTGCCGCATGTGTTATCTGTTCAGATAGGGAGAGCATTCCGATCTAACGTGAACATCCCGGAATAATCTTCTTGCATCTACAATGTTCTCGATGCGAATCGACGGTTCCAGAACCACGCGCGCCGAAAGATAAAAAGCCTGCAGAGCAGACGCCGGGGCATTCGATTCTGCGACGCTCGCCGACGCACGTACGTCACTTTGTTGACCACTGCTTCGCCGCCTCTGTATTCTTTTTCAGTTGTTAGGGAGCACAAGTTCGCTCCAATAAACTTGTTTCTTTTCCAAACAACTGCTTCGTCCTTGGCTACGTGACATCTGGTCGAGGTGCGGGGTACGCACCCTTCATGCCCACTACAACCTCTGGAAGCCGCCAAGCCAGTCCAACAAGAGCCAGCCTCCGCGTGCAAGATTTACCACCCGAGTTCGGTCTACTACCGGAGAAGACGAAGAAGAAAAACGTCGCAACCAGCACCATGCTCAACCAAGCCAATCCTCCTGTCGTTCTGCAGCAGCCACGGGAACCGCCATCATTCCGAGGAGCCCCCGCAGAAGACCCAGAAGAATGGTTGGAGAAACTGAAGCGCGTCCGGAAATTCAACAGGTGGGACCACGCAGAAACGTTCCGGCACGTTTTCTTTTACTTAGAAGATTCGGCTCGCACTTGGTTCGAGAACCACGAGAGCTCCTTGACAAACTGGGCTCAGTTCAAAAGCGAGTTCACTAAGACCTTCACTACCGTCGTGCGGAAAGAAAGAGCCGCCCTTTTGTTGGAAACGCGCACGCAACACCCCAATGAAGGCGTCTTGATCTTCGTTGAGGAGATGAAGCAGCTATTTCGCCGCGCGGATCCCGAAATGACGGAAGAAAAGAAGTTGCGCTTCTTAATGCGCGGAGTGAAGGAGGAACTGTTTGCCGGACTTGTCCGAAATCCGCCCAAAACCGTCGCCGAATTCGTGACCGAAGCCAGCACCATTGAGAAAGCCCTCGAAATGCGTGCTAAGCAGCATGACCGCAACTTTGTTGGCGCGGCCAATGCGAACGACTTTGGCAGCACGCGGATCCCGGCCGACAGCCTACGCGAGACTATCCGCGCAATAGTGAGAGAGGAGCTGCGGAAACTTCTCCCAACGCCGCCGCAGGCCCAAGTCGCTTCTCTCACCGACGTCATTAGAGAAGTGCAACAAGCGTTGGGAACTTCTACGCCATCCGAGGTACCCCGAGAGCCACAAGCTATGACATACTCCGCGGCTGTTCGTCGACCCCGCCCTGCTCCAACACGCCGTCAAGAGGCCCCGCCGTACCGCCGCCCACTGTCACCCGCCCGACCCCCGGTAGCCCGAAACCAGACGCCGAGGAAGACGGACGTATGGCGAACTCCCGATAACCGTCCTCTGTGCTACCACTGCGGAGAGGCCGACCACATTTACCGTCGCTGCCCATACAAGAGACTCGGACTGCGTGGTTTCTCCGTCGACGCACCTCGCCCTCTCCCTGGCCAACGACCACGTGAGATCGACGAGTATCTATCTGAAACCAGCCGTGGCCCAGCGCGTTTCAACCGTTCGCCGTCGCCCTACCCATACCAATCGCCGAACCGCCGTAGCAACGCTGACTTCGCCCGTGGAAGGTCCCCCAGCCCACGCGGGGGAAACTAAAAGCAGCAACTTCTGGAGGTGAAGTTACTCTACGGCGAAAAACCGGAAACCCTCCAACGACGCAAGGACGCGCCGAAGACAGTGATTCACGACATGCCCTCATCCCGACGACCCGACCTAACCCTGATGAGACTCCCGAACACGACGACAGCTATACGCCGCGACGCTTACCCGACCTGACCGAGACGTCCGCTGAGAAGACATGGACAACGACGACGCACAGTGCGCGACCGTCAACACGCACAAGCCGAGATGCGACGCCCCGACGCACCCGGAACTCGAGGAAGGCGGCATCCGACGTCAAGGTGTCCCTCGACGGTTTTGATGTAGTCGCCCTCGTAGACACGGGAGCCGACTACTCCGTAATGAGCGGACCATTTGCGTCTAAGCTGAAGAAAGTTATGACCAGATGGGACGGTCCGCACATACGCACAGCAGGAGCCCACATCGTGACGCCAAGTGGAACGTGCACATCGCGCGTCACCATAGACGGCACGACGTACCCTGCAGTGTTCGTCGTTTTGCCCAACTGCTCCCGCGACGTAATTCTCGGAATGGACTTTTTGACAGACAACGGCGCAATAATCGATCTCCAGACGAAGTCGATAACTTCTTCCTCCGACCACTCCATGACGCCGGAATCGAACCCCGAACACCGTGCAGCTGTAAGGATCGCCGATGATCACGTCACCCTGCCACCCCGCGCAAGCTTGATGATCACCGTCTACTGTGAAGGTGCTGCTCCCGACGTCGACGCTATCGTGGAGAGTGACCGAAGGTTGCTTCTTGACCGCGGTGTGTCTGTCGCAAGAGGCATTGCGCGGTTTAAGCATCGCAAATCCCACGTTTTGGTCACCAATTTCACCGAGGAGTACCAGCATTTAAACAAGGGCGCTGCAATTGCGTTCGTCGAAGAAACGCAACTAGCAAGTGACGTGATAGCAGTCGCCGACTTTGAACGCGCACCCGACGATCCCTTCAAGCTTCCGCACCCCTTCGACGTGAATCCGGCGCTACCGCAAGAAGAAAGGAACAAGTTATTGGCTTTGCTGCGTCGCTACAGCGAGTGTTTTTCGTCGAACTCAAAGTTACGTCAAACACCTCTGGCGAAGCACCGGATAATAACCGAGGATGGAGCCCGACCTACCCGACAGTCACCGTACCGCGTCTCTTCCCACGAGCGCGAAGCCATCCGGACTCAAGTCGACGACATGCTCAACGACGACATTATACAGCCATCGAAAAGTCCGTGGGCTGCGCCGGTCGTACTCGTGAAGAAAAAAGACGGCACACTGAGGTTCTGCGTTGACTACCGGCGATTGAACAAGATCACCAAAAAGGACGTGTACCCTCTGCCACGAATCGACGACGCCCTCGACCACCTCTGCCATGCGAGGTACTTCTCATCGATGGACCTGAAGACCGGCTACTGGCAAATTGAAGTGGACGAGAGAGATCGAGAGAAGACTGCATTCATAACCCCGGACGGCCTATACGAGTTCAAGGTAATGCCGTTTGGGCTATGCACGGCACCAGCAACGTTCCAAAGAGTCATGGACACTGTGCTAGCTGGCCTGAAGTGGCACACCTGCCTCGTATACCTCGACGACGTTGTGGTATTCTCCCGGACTTTCGACGAACACCTCGCAAGGTTGCAGTCAGTACTCGAGGCCATCCGTACGTCGGGGTTAACGCTGAAGCCTGAAAAGTGCCGCTTCGCGTACGAGGAACTGAAGTTTTTGGGCCATGTCGTCAACGCCGCGGGAGTCCTGCCTGACCCGGCGAAAACTTCAGCCATAGCGAACTTCCCAAGGCCGAAAGATAAGAAGGGCGTGCGCAGATTTCTTGGACTGTGCGCATACTACCGGCGCTTCGTCGCAAACTTCGCACGCATTGCAGAGCCGCTCACGCGCTTGACGAAAGATAGCACCGCTTTCAGCTGGGAAGACGACCAAGAAAAGGCATTCTGCGAGCTGCAAAAACACCTTCAAAGCCCTCCCGTGCTCGCTCATTTCGACGACAACGCCGAAACGGAAATACACACGGACGCCAGTGATATAGGCTTGGGTGCCGTCCTTGTCCAAAAACAAAGCGGGTGCGAAAACGTAATCGCCTATGCCAGCCGTGGTCTGTCGAAGGAGGAGAAAAACTACTCTGCCTCCGAAAAAGAGTGCCTGGCTATTATATGGGCCATTTCAAAATTTCGCCCATACGTGTATGGCAGACCGTTCAAGGTTGTAACAGACCACCATGCGCTGTGTTGGCTCGCCAATTTGAAGGACCCCTCTGGCCGTCTTGGGCGGTGGAGTTTGCGCCTGCAAGAGTTCGACATTACAATCGTCTACAAATCCGGCAGGAAACACTCCGACGCCGACTGCCTGTCCCGCGCCCCTGTCGACCCACCACCACAAGACTCCGATGAAGACAGTGCGTTCTTCGGGGTTGTTACGGAGAGCGACCTAGCCGCCCAGCAGCGTGCCGACCCCGACTTGCGAGTAATGATCGACTACCTCGAAGGACGTAACGTCGCCGTGCCTAGAGCGTTCAAGCGTAACTTACCAGCATTCAGCCTCAGAAACTCCGTCCTCGTGAAGAAGAATTTCAGCCCCGGAACAAGAACGAATTATCTACTTGTCATCCCCGCAGACCTTCGTGACGAAATTTTGGAAGTGTCCCACGACGACCCGTCTTCCGGACATCTCGGCACAGCTCGCACTATTGCAAAAATTAAGGCGAAGTACTTCTGGCCCCGCCTTACATCCGACGTCACCCACTACGTTCGGAGTTGCCGGGACTGCCAGCGACGAAAAACGCCGCCGACAAGACGTGCCGGACTTCTACAACCGATCGCCGTCCCGCGGAGGCCCTTTCAACAAATTGGAATGGACCTTCTAGGCCCGTTCCCGACGTCACGATCGGAGAACAAGTGGATTGTCGTAGCGACAGACTACATGACGCGCTACGCAGAGACCGCCGCTCTTCCGCGGGGGACTGCACAAGAAGTCGCCAAGTTCTTTATAAACCAAGTTGTGCTGCGACATGGAGCCCCTGAAGTCCTAATCACGGACCGCGGAACGGCCTTTACCGCGGAGCTGATGCAAGGAATCTTACGCTACAGCAACGCGGATCACCGAAGAACGACGGCGTACCACCCCCAAACGAACGGACTAACAGAACGTCTGAACAAGACAATTGCGGATATGCTGTCCATGTACGTCGACGTTGAACATAAGACTTGGGACGAAGTCCTCCCGTATGTCACGTTTGCGTACAATACAGCGACGCAGGAAACTACGCAGATGACACCGTTCGAGCTTGTCTACGGAAGACGACCGACTACGATGCTCGACGCCATGCTTCCGCATGTAGAAGACGACGACCTCAACGCCGACGTCCAAGGATACCTTCAACGTGCGGAGGAGGCCCGCCAGCTTGCTCGAGTTCGTATAAGGGACCAGCAGCTGGTGGATGCCGGCCGCTACAACCTCCGACGCCGAGACGCCGAGTACCAACCAGGGGATCGTGTGTGGGTTTGGACTCCCATCCGACGACGCGGACTGAGCGAGAAACTTCTGCGACGGTATTTCGGACCCTACCAGATTCTGCGACGTGTTGGCCAACTTACCTACGAAGTGATCCCCGATGGTGACTCCGGCACATCACGACGACGTACGCGGCCCGAAGTCGTCCACGTGGTTCGCTTAAAACCTTTCTACGAACGATGACGAACTTTTATTTTCATTTTCGGACTGTCGCTTATGTTAGCATCGGGTCGATGCACTCTTAGAGGGGGGGGGGGGTAATGCCGCGAACCATGCATTGGGTTTGTTTATTTGTGTTTTGCTTTTACCGCCCGGCTGCGCCGGTCTGTGTTATCTCCGTGCCAAGGGAAGCGCGTGTTCCATTCTTTCTTTCTGTGCCGCATGTGTTATCTGTTCAGATAGGGAAAGCATTCCGATCTAACGTGAACATCCCGGAATAATCTTCTTGCATCTACAATGTTCTCGATGCGAATCGACGGTTCCAGAACCACGCGCGCCGAAAGATAAAAAGCCTGCAGAGCAGACGCCGGGGCATTCGATTCTGCGACGCTCGCCGACGCACGTACGTCACTTTGTTGACCACTGCTTCGCCGCCTCTGTATTCTTTTTCAGTTGTTAGGGGAGCACAAGTTCGCTCCAATAAACTTGTTTCTTTTCCAAACAACTGCTTCGTCCTTGGCTACGTGACAATATCGTCGTCGTAAAAAGCACACCTAAGGTTATCTATGATATCGAGTCTTCTGGGAATGTCCCGGAAGGCGACGTTGGATGATAACGGTGACGGCACAGATCATTGGGGAGTGCCTCTATATCCCCCATGGGATCGGATGAGGCGTCTCCTCTCCTGATTGTGGAGTGTGGTCGGAGACGAAATTGCGGATGTATTCGTACGTCCGTGGTTCGCATTCTGTCCTGTTGAGGTATTCTGAGGATAGTTACATGAGTCACATTGTACCGTATGCCCTTGAGATCCAGGGACAGATCACCCCGATTCCGAGTCAAGAGATCCAACGAATCAGAAGATCCAACACGTCAAAACAAGGTCCAATATTGGACCTCTTGACTCGTTGGACCTCTTGACTCACCGTGGACATCTTTACCCGTTGGACCTTTTGACTCCTTGTGGATCTTGACTCGACTTTCACGTGACTATTGGTCCTCTTGACTCATTGCACCTCTTGACCAGAAGCAATCGTCCCTAGAGGATGGGCGCGTGGATTGTTTGAGTACCTCTTTGTTAAGTAGCAGCAGTACGTCTCAGCTTCCTAGATGTCTACAGAATCCAAACATTGTCGTGGGCCTTTGCTGCGTGTGTTCTAAATGTTCCTGAAGGTGGTTGAAGACAATCCTCTTTCTGACTTCCCCAACAGAGGAGCTGAGGGATATTGGCTTTATGTTGTCACTGTGGGGAGATTTCCCCGGTTTCAGTATGAGTCTTATCTCGGCTGTTTTCCATTGAAGGGGGAGCTGTCCTGCCTCCGAAACAGTGTTGAGGTGTTCCAAGAAATTCAGTAAGGAGTGGTCTCTGAAGTTACTTAACGGTCTGTATGTAATGAAGTCCGGTCCGCCTATTCACAAACCATATCCCGCAGGGGATCAAGCCGACCACCCCCCCCCAAGCAGCGACGCTTCACCGTGGCGTCCCTTCCTCTATGTGCGCGACTTCATGCGACGTGGATTTTGTTTTTCCTCGTTTCGGCTGCTTTGTGAGCGGCTGATGGTTTCGCTCCGTGAGCGAGGCTGGCCTGCGGCGCTGGGGAGACTGACGCACACGTGGTAGAAGTTAACCTTTTGGCACCTGAGCCCCTCAGCTTTCCGCGCACCTTCAAGTTGACGCTGACCTCCCATCGTGTTCCTAGATAAGCGCTGGGCTCGGTGTTCTAAGAGCTCGCGTGCGTATGGACGCTTTCACGTACATGTGGCTATTTTATACGTTGGGGAAAGCAAACACTCACTAAAGTGAAGACAAAAATTTGTTTTTGTCTTTCGTGGTCGCGCTGCTTCGCGACGGTCGGTAATTTCGCTCCGTGGGCGAGCCTGGCGTACGCGCTGGGAAGCTGAAGCACCAAGTAAACCGCTGTATACCTGTTCTTTCTTCTCGCTCTCCGCGCTCTCTTGCACGCCTGCAGACGCTCGTCTCCCATCCTGTTCCTATGCTAGCGCTCGGCGCGGTGCTCTAAGTACGCGCGCTAATATCCGCTTTCGGACGCTTTTGCACGTATATGTGCTTATTGTTTACGTTTCGGAAAGCAACCACTCATTAAAGTGAAGACAAAAATGTTTTTTTTTTTGGTCTAGGGTGGTGCTTTGGACTCTGTTCAGAAGTGCAGAACGTTTGCTCTCATTCGGTCGAAAGCACACGCGTACGTCGCTTGCTCATCCGCTGCGAACATTCGCCATACTCGTCTGTGTATCGCACTGGCACAGAACTGCCCATCGCAAGATTCGTTTTCATAATTGTGTGCGCTACGCCCGTCCACCACGCATTCACGCGATTGTCGCACAGCTTATAACTTCTGCTTCATGGATGAGCACGAGCAGCCACTAGAGGTCGTCAGAGATGACCTCGCATCAACAGATCACGAGTCTGTGTTCCGCGCGAACCTACCTGACGAAGCAGCAGTCAACGTCTTCATGGACACGTACAGCGGGTACTGGGTAACTGGATTGTGCAAAAGATCCAGAAACGTAGACATCCAGATCCAGATCGGCTCGGTGATCCAGAAACGTAGAGAAAGGTACGTTTTTCGATACGAAGCGTTGTACATAGTACCTGAAGCGGCGTTTTGAAACTTGGGTTGAGCTATGTATATTTTTATTCTTGCTATTTCTTAATTATACATTTTAATTATTTTTTTTGCGTGTGTGTCGCTTACAGTTAAGGCGCAAACTCTGCCGCAATGCGCTAGCATTAGGACATACACCACAGAAATCTATATGTGGTAGATAAAAACTGCTTCGTAGGAAACCGACACAAACTGCTCATCCGTCCCCATAAGTGGATCTCGAAAAGTGACATTTTTTGCCGCTATTTGGACTCCCAGGTCACTAGCCTAACAATAGTGCGCCCTAGAGCTAACTGTTTTTTTACAGAGTTTTATCTATGCCGCGACTACCCTGATCTCATGCTCATACGGAGCTACTCATTAGTCCCATCGAAAAGAATATACGTATCTTATGCAGCGACATCTGTGTGCATGAAGCAGAAACTGCTAAATATACATAATCGACATTGACAACAGTGCAAAACGCAGAGAGCGAGAAGCAAGAATAGGTATATGCAAAAGTTTACTTTGTGCTTCAGCTTCCCAGCGCGTACGCCAGGATCGCGCACGGAGCGATACCATCAACCGCCGCGAAGCAGCGCGACCACAAAAGACCAAAACAAATTTTTGTCTTCACTTTAATGAGTGTTTGCTTCCCGGGACGTATATAATAGCCACATGTGCATGAAAATGTCCATCCGAGCGCTCGCGATTAGAGCACCGAGCCGAGGGTTCTATCTCGCTACGGCGGACACTCGCGTTACGGAGAAAAGTGCATTACGGCTGAGCGTCGCAACGTGGCGGAGAGGCTCACTATATAGTATACGGCGAAAAGGGCGTTACGGCTGAACATCGCAACATAGCGGAATGAGGACCGTTTCAGGCGTTCAGCCGTTCAAATGATCTGCCACTAGTTTGATACAGCTGAACATCGCAACACAGCGGAAGGGGGACCATTTCAGCCATTCAAATGATCTGCGACTAGTTTCATACAACATTGTCGCAGTTGTGCGTTACAGGCAAGAGCCTATATGCTGACGCGTCTTTCCCGCATTTTCATTGTTTTCGGGCACTTGTCTTATTTTTTGCGTGTTTCGTAGTTTATTTTTTACAGCTAAAGGTGGTGGTACGGCTAAATGTGCATCGCGGCTGAAAGTTGCTGTAACAAATCACAAGAGCCCACCGGAAAAGTAGAAGAAACAAAGAACAGCAAACCGAACCTCTAAGACAAAACCCGAAACCCGAGCCAAACCGAGGTGCACCAGCGGGGGCGGAGCCAGACAGGGAGACAGCCTCTCCCTCACCTCGATTGCCCACTGCGGCGGCCGCTCAAAATGCGAAATGCCCGTGTGGTTGATATTTCGGTGCACGGCAAATACCCCTGGGTGCTCAAAAGTAATCCGGAGCTGTCGGTACGGCGTACCTCATAGCCCATGTGTAGCTTCGGCGCGTTACAACCCAAAATCAATCAAGTCAAAGCTTGTACGTAGTACCCCTGTCACACGGGCACTTTCAATCGCGGATGAGTCGATTTGGATTGAGCTCAATCCGGATCGGGGGCTGCTACACGGCAGTTTCAATCGCGATCGAGCCCGATCCCACTCGAACTGAGTCCTGGTTTCTCGAGCGAGATTGAAGTTTCCAAGCGCAATCTGACGGAAGCGGCGATACCCTCGTCACCGCTGAGTAATGGCACAGAAGGTGACAATTTTAAATAACGCCACAAATTGTATCAAATAACTTTACTCAAGTAAGCGTGCTGTAATATTTATGTAGTTACGTATAACTACGACACTGCAAATTTACCAGTCGCCGGCCACGAAGTTCATTTTTAGTGCCACCTGTCGTACATGAGTGCAACCGGTGCAACTTCCCGATCGGGATCGAAACGTGCCGTGTAGCAGCAGCAGTGCGTCGAGCGCGCTCGAAGAGTCAATCGCGCTCCGCTTAAATCCGGAGTTAAAGTGCCCCGGTGACAGGGGCAGTGAGGCTACCGCTGCGCCAATCGCGCCAAACTGCGCCAAAGTGCTCTGGCTGCTACATCCTGCTACATTTCCTCTAAATTTGGCGCTTCTGCGCCCAACCTGCGCCAAAGGGTGTACGTCCCCCTTTCAGAAACGAAACTAACTACTTGAGGTTCCCCATTGAAAGCGACATCGCGGTGTACCTGTTTTCAGGACGCGATCCGAGCCAAGCCAAGGCAAACTGGCCGTTGTTGCGAATCTTGCGATAACGGCGATGATGCGTTTTGCGGCTGGCGCCCCGTAGGCGTTGTGAAATCTCCCCCTCTATAGAGGGGTAGATGGGGAGATTAACAGTCTCCCCATCTCACGGAATTAAGTCTCGGGTATACCCGAGACTGTTAATTCCGTGCAGTGCGCTCCGCACCTATTGGGCGCGCGAGACCGGCTGCCGCCGTCGCGACCGTCCGCCTCGCGGTCTTCGGGCCGCGATATGCGTCGTGATGTGCGTGCCGTACCCGTGAAGCTCGCCAACAACGTCAGGCTTCGTGAAATTGCCGCACTCGCTCGCCAACGCGCCCCGACAGCGTACGCGTCGACCGGGGGCCTGCGGAGTTGTGCTGGTAGAAAAGTAGGCAAGAGATGAGGACGCAGGAGTTGTAGTTACAGTGGAATCTCGATTATATGATTCTGGGTGATACGAATTTCTGATTAGTCCCGGCGAAAATGCACTGTTTGAAATGGGAAGAATTTCGGCTCTTACGAACGAACCTGCAGTGCCCGGCGGATAAGAACGAGTCGGCGAGGCACCCGACTGCCGATCGAGCAAGCTACGGCAACGTACGGGCTCTCTGCCCTCTTTGTCGCTGTTTCTCCAGGAACGGTCAAGCTGTTTTCTGCTCGCGAAAACGCGCCGCGCACTCCGCAGGCACGCTGACGCCGCCGCGAAACCACCCGCACGCTGCGCGGGGCGCGGCCGGGCGCGGCATCATGGCTGCGGTTTCGGTCGCGAAGTGGTGCGGGACGCTCAAAAGACCGCTTCTAATCGCTCTTTAAAATGCCGCTCAAAGCACACGCGAAGTTTCTTGTGCGGTAAATGAGCTAATAATGTGAGCGAAAACGGTGCTATAAAAATCATCCGCGCCGCTAGTGAAAGCGCCCATGAAATATCTGTCGGGGTGCTAAGCATAAACATCTCCGCCGGAGCCGCCGGAGCCAGCCGGCTGTCTCGGGGGCTTTGTAACTGCCGCCATGAGGCGCACGCCTTCCAATTGGCGCAATTCGTAAGGCTCCTCCCACTGCCACGCGCGTCGCGCGTAATTTTCTGACCGCGGGCGCCGACGCGCACGAATCGCGCGCAAAAACGCTCCTGTAGTGAGTGAGCTTGGGCAGCGCGAGTGCGGAGATGAGTCCAGAAAGGACCGCTTGGCGACATGGAGGTTTAAAAAAAGCAGAAAAACTTCACGGATTTCATCACGCGAAAGTAAAAGAAATAATCGAAAACTTGTTTTAGTGCTTAATTTTTTGGTCTGTGTTGTTCACACGAATTTCGGATGATACGAATATTTTTCGCGGTGCCGCGAAATTCATATCATCGAGATTTTACTGTAAACAGATGAGAATTTACAAAGTGTAGGGGGGAGAAAATAGTATGCAAGGGCAGGAAACGGTGACATAGTTCGGGCCGCGCACCGGCAAGCAAGTACGGCAATTTCACGACGCCTGACGTTTCCGAGCTTAACGAGTACGGCACGCATATGACGACGCCCGTCTTATATTTCACGTAGAGTTCATAGAGGCATAGAATTCACATACGTGGAAATTGAAGGTGAAATGCGTGCATGTGGCCTCGCAGGGAATTAACATAGTCTCGGAATTACGAAGGGTGGGGGGGGACTAATGGGCTACCTGCGGCAAACTTGTCGTGAAGGGGCAAGATTCAGCCTGCTGCATGTTGGTTGCCAGATATGGCTTCCCGCTGCCTTTGTTAACATAGCGCTGCTATCGGTGGCTTGTCGTTTTAGACCCTTACAGTGGCAGCACTGACGCTGCTAAATAGTGACTCATGTGCAACACGGGGAGGAGCGTGATGTTCAAGTATGCAGTCAAAGCCGTGGCGCTACTGATGTAGCCTTCCCACGATAGCCTTCCAATAGTGCTCGATTTTACACAGCATGTTCGTTGTGATGAGCAATTTTTAGTTTGTTCATAGTAAATCTTCTATTGTGTAAAAATGAGAGCTTGTTTTTTTTTTTTTTTTAATTTTTGTTGTGCGGACTGCCGAAAAAAGTTCAATGCAGACATTCTTCAGGAGACTGATGAAAATGGGGACAAAATGTCCATGTTCTGAGTTCTTTTAATTTTTATTATCCTTGAAGGGTGTGCTTTTAGCGATTATCTATCTCATGAATGCAATACGTGTCTTAAAATTGCTTATATCAACACATGCTCCGAAAGCTGGTTTTGCTGCTCCGAAACGCATTTTTGCCTGCTCCAAAAGCTGCTCCAAAGCGGCCTAAGCCGGTAGAATCACTGCAGGGGTATAAAATGTAAAAAATCTAACTGGACAGTCAGAAAAAGTTTCCTCCAATTTCTGCATTTCTACTTCTTTAAGCGCACGGTGTTTATTGATGGAAGATTACCAATTCTTGCCCTACTATTCCCAATGGCTTACTTAATTGGAACTAAAGAGAAACAACTGAGTTACAAAGTTAGTCCACGTACTGCTGGTTGGTTCGTTTTCATCCCTCTCCGCCTCTTTCCATCTGAACATGTCACGGATTTTCAGCCCACAACCTTTCAATTTCTGGCTAAGGACACCTGTTCTTTTTATTTTTCAGTGATATCTGTATTCATGGTGCAGTCGCCAGCGTACGCCTAGTCAGAACAGGGCTTGCTACGATTCTCCCTCCTTTCCCTTGAAGCCGCGAAAGTTTCACTGTAGGGTGGTCGTTGCTTCAACTCGTTGAGTGCGCAGCCTCATCTTGGGATAGGGAATTATTAGTAGTTGATAACTTGCCATCCAAACCTGGCCTATTATGGGGTGTCGTCCTTTTGGCTGCACACTGTGGGAGGACTGCCGGGAGTACTCCCAGATGCCCTGGCCCGGAATCGAATTCGCGTGCTGGTGAACAGAGGCGTTCAGCGTTCACTGCAGGTGAAACCTTTCAAGACACGTACTATCGCGCTCACTATGGTCTGCAACGCTCATAAGTATTCAGGAGATTATATCGTCAAAACAATGAATACTGGCATAAACGTTAGTATAAACCTTGATTCATTAGGACGTTGTCCTTCTAATGCGTACTTGATCCGTGCCCCGCGTACCAGACGAGGGTTGTGTAAACCGGTAAATACTAATGAGCGTCGCAGGTAATAGTGATCGTGACAGTACATACTTGTGGATTAGAACTCAGCACCAAAAATTTCAGCATACCAACTTTGCCTAGACAACCACGTGACTTTGCCAAGAATCTGGTCATTAAAGATGATGGTATCTGTGATGTACGATTACAAGCTATTATTACGCCGATGTGACGTGATCTGCGTGGAAGTACGTGCACTGCTTAAACCTAATTTTTTGTATTTCAATCCTAGACGTGCTGTACAGACTGTAGGCTCCGTCTGATTGTCCGCCACGAAGACAACCAAATATAATATATTTCCTGTAATGTATACACCAGTGCCTGGTCACGCACACGCGGGCCCTCCTTAGGCCTAAAAATAAATGACCGGGTCCGGGCCGGGCCAGGGCTTTTGACAACTGGCCCGGGACGGACCCGGGCCAGGCTCATTTATGGATGCCCGGGCCTTAAAATCAGGTCCGTGCAGGGCTGTAAGGCTTACACAAGAATCACCTGAGCTAACAGTGGAGCGTGAGGACACTGGCTAATCGGTATTCCGTGATGGTCACAACGCAAAAACCGACCATGGCTCGAGAGTGGAGAGACGGTTATGTGTTGTCCCAGGTCATGGTCGATCTCACATACCGTGACGTTTTTTTTAAATGTATATTGAACGGCGTGTCTTTTCATGTGAACCTAGTTGAACGTCGTTGGTTTTTTTATTGCCCCTCAATTTGCCCATGGTTCGTATGTGGGCTGTGAACGTATGAAGACATTATTTTAAGTGCGAATGCACTTCTTAAGCGAGCCTGAATCGTCCGCCGCCGTCGTCCGCATAGCAACAGCTGCGGGTGCGCGCGCTCCTCGTCTTCCCTAGCAACGGGGGGAGATGGGCGCGCGCTACTCTCCTCCTCCTCTCTCCGCTCAGTGACTGCGGGTGTTGGGCGCCTCCTCTCCACTTCGGGCGGGAGAGCTCTCGCTCGCGTAGCGGGCGCTCCGCATTCCGACGCGTGAGCGCGCTCGTGTAGCGGCCGCGTGGCGCGGGAGGGTATTAGTCGAGCGCGCGCCGTCGTCGAGAGCGGTCGCTGGTCCTGCATCTCGATAACGATGATGGCGGTCCGGGCAACGGTACCAGCAATAACGAGTGAAATATCTTTCTTTGTAGTTGTGTGCGTGTGTGTAATCTCTCGACTACTCATTAAGATCACGATATCCACCGTAATCGCGCAATAAACAACCGTGCATTCGCACTTACACACTCTCCCCCTCGGGGAAGTGCGAGGGAATTTTTTTCAATCGATCGTATTTGTGAGGGTACAGTTCCATGTCGGGTGAGTTAACCCCGTGCTTCCTGACTTCGGCTTGTGTCGTAGGCGGACTGCTACTTCGTTGACGAAGGCTTCACGTCAACGTTGGATGAAGAGGATCTGATGCGCCTGGCGGATGACTTTGCGGCACTACGCATGCAGGTAGGTGCACATAGCCTGCACTTGCAGTCTAGCATGTTCGGTAGCTAGGCGCTCGCCCATCTTGGCATAACTACAAAGAATTTGGCGGGCCAGGGTGGCAACTTTTCAGATGGAGGTGACGAGGGGCAATGTCCGTGTGTAGATTTTGGCACACGTTAAGGATGGCAAGGTGTTCAAAATTATTCCGGACTCCTCTCTCAGCCCAGGTGTAGCTTCGGCATGTTTGATGCCCCAAGATTTGATCAAAGCCCCAAAGTTTATTAATAAAAACGACATCGGTGAGACAAAGGAAAGGTGTAATATACATTGTGAGGTGCTAAGGTAGGCATCCACGGCTTATCTGTGCAGACTGAGATGGGCCATTTTTTGAAAGCATACTGGAGAGATGGGTGAGCATTTTCGAAAACTAGTCACGTCCAGGTTTAGTGTGCCTTCCACGTCTGGATAATATCTAAAGAGAGTAAAAAAAGAGGGGGGTGCGAACATTTGAATAGTATAACTGCGAATGATTCAGTTCGAATACCCAGTGTTAGATTTTAAAACTGAGCAGTCAGTTTTTTTCCTCTGTGTTCTCTTTTCTCAAACCTCAGTGCAGGCCTGCGAGCCTAATCTATGGAATTGAATTGCACTAAGTGTCTTCGCGAAAATTATTGACCCCAAGACCATTTTCCTTCAACGTCGTACGCGCACACCGTACGGCCGCACCAACTTTCTCTTAGGTGAATAAACGTGACCTCGCATTGAACGCCACCTGCAAGCAAAGGTCGGAACCTCCATACCCAGAAGGGAGGCAATGGTGGCTACCCGAAAGCGTCATTGTCAATTAACTGCTCAAAGCGGGGTTTTTGACCCGTGATCCCTCATTGTCGGCGCAAAGCGCATTCGGTTTGGCGTGACAGGTGTGGCTGCAGTGGCTGCTCTTGAAGCGCTGTGCTAAGCGAAGGATGCTGATGATCCCTCTCTCCCTTTTCCTTGGCAGGCAGAGCCGTGCCAGCTTGATGGCCTGGTGCAGCATGCCGGGAGCGAGGCCGCCCTTGAGATACTCAAAGATGTCCTCCTCGGAAAATCTCTCCTCGCCAAACGCGTCGGCAGGTCAGGGTGCTGTCCCTTTGGCATACGAGGCGGGCTGGCTTCTAACATTTGCACAATAATTTTGCCAGTCATTGCGTTGTGATTAAGAAATGTGACCCCTTGCGTAAAGGTGTTTGAACCTACTGGCACACACTAAGTTTAATTCTACCTAGGCTAAGTTTACATGCGGTTGTTGGTCGCTTTATTATGTCATGGTCTTTGTTACGTCAAAGAAGCTATACTGAGGTTTAACCCTAGGCATTTTTGCGGCAGGATTCATGCGGATGCTTGAAAACCCTGGAATTCGGGAAAGCCTTGAACGTACCCGCCGCGGTGGCTCAGTGGCTAAGGCGTTGCGCTGCTGAGCACGAGGTCGCGGGTTCGATTCCCGGCCGCGGCGGCCGCTTTTCTGATGGAGGCGAAAAGCAAAAACGCCCGTGTGTACGAGATTTCGACGCACGATAAAGATCCCCAGGTGGTCAAAATTAATCCGGAGCCCTCCACTACGGCGCGCCTCATCGCCTGCGTTGCGTCGGCGCGTTAAACCCCACAATCAATCAATCGAAAGCCTTGAACGTCCTGGAATTTCTAGAGACCCTTGAAAATCCTTGAATTTCAAGAATTTTGCTTTTCAATGAGCATAAAAGCAACATGGCGCTACGTAAGGACTGCGGGAGGATTTACGCTTGGTTGATCTTCTTTAGTGAATAAAGGTTTGCATTTGGTAACACACTTAGTGCTTATTTCAAGGGGTGTGCGAATGCTACTCGAATTGTACCTCCGCGAATAATTCGATTCGCGAATTGGATATTACTATTCGATTTTTCGAATAGTCGAGTGGAGTTTTTGAACTTCCCTGGCTTTGCGAAAACGAGAGCTGCCGGCGCCCGCTAACGCACTGCCGCTACACCGTCTGTCCGGCAAGTTTCATCCAAATCGCGCTTTCGACGAGCGCGCGTTGCAGAGGCCGTAAATTTTATCCCGCTCCACGGAGTAACCTGCGATTGCGTCGAAATATTTTTCTTCCTTGCCGTCGCCGTCGGCTCTGGACGCCATTTTGAATTAATTCTATGACCGGATGTTTGCATGTTAGTGCAGCTTCATGTAAAGACCACACCCGTTTTCACGGCGCTTCCGTTAATTTCAAATCAAAAGTGGTTCTGGCTGTTGGTGTAATGCAGTTGGTGTATAGTTACTGCGTGTTTGCTTGCTTTTTAAATCACAGTGGTACAGTGTTCTAGAAGGTAAGGTGTGTCGCGCGGGGGAAAAAAATCTGCATAAATTCAGAGAAAAATCTATTGATGCGTAGCATTTTATGCCGCTCGTCATGAGTGTGAGCTTTTACAAAATTTGGTTTTTCTAAATCCTGTCCGACCAATTATCTCCATTTACGCTATTACAACTATTACAGGTGGCACTTTTGCCAAATCTGCGTTATTGTGGAAATGCCATGCGGTATACCTTTTGCCATTTTGCTTCATTATTTCACATTTTTCTTTTTTAGTTCAAAATTTCATTCCACCAATTATTTCCATCTACGCTGTTATAACGACTACACTTGGAACTTTCGGGAAACCTGCATTCTTGTAGAAAAGCAGGGTTTTGCACGGTTAGCTATTTTCCGTAATTTCTGATATTTTTCTCATTCTTTTAGTGTTTCAAAAGTTTTTGTACCAATTATCTATTTCACGCTAATATAAAGATTAGGGGTGGAACTCTCGCAAAACCTGCATTATTGTAGAAATGCAGGTCGTATTTGCCGTATTCTTTCCTATTTTTGTTATTTGTTTTCAAAATTTCGTTCGACTAGTTATATCCATTTACGCTATTACGACTACAGGTGGAACTTTCTCGAATCTGCATTATTGCGAAAATGCAGGGCGTTACAACGTTCGCCAATTTCCGGAATTATTTTATATTTTTCTTAAATATAATTTTTCAAAACTTTGTTCGACCAATTATCTCCATTTACGCTATTATAACGATTACAGGTGGAACTTTCGCGCTATGTGCCCTATTCTGGAAATGCCACGCGTTATACGTTTTGATGTTTTCCGTATTTTTACTATTCTTATTTTTTTGTTTTTTTTTTAAACTGCGTTCGGCCAATTATCTTCCTTTGCGTTATAACGATTACATTTGGAATTTTCCCGAAATCTGCCTTATTGTGGGAATGAAAGGCGTTATACACGGTTCGCCAGTTTTCGTAATTATTTTATATTCGTCTTTTTTATTATTTTTCAAAATTTCGCGCGACCAGTTATCTGTATATACGCCATTACAGCGCTTACAGGTGGAACTTCCGCGATATCTGAATTTTTGTGGAAATGCAGGGCGTTACACGGTTCTGGCTGTGGGTGTACTCTGCAACGAATGCTACGTCGCATTAAAACAATGCAGAGCGAGGGTCTCTTTTGCGACGAAAAAATTGTGTGGAGCGCAGGCGTTCCACAGAGAACTCCCGTTGCAGCCAGCGCCACATATAGGCTTTTTTAAAATCAAACTAAACAGTTATTTGACGGTTTTTATAAAGTATTATATCACGAAATAAAGAGAGAAGACTATTTACGTTAACAGAGGGGGATTGATTCAACAAACAAAGCTTGTTCAACCAACTGGTAAGCAGCGGGGCCGCAAGGAGCGCTGCTTACAACAGGAGTTTCCCAGCAGAAATTTTCATCGCAAAAGAGACCCCCTAATCAGTTACAAATGACACAACTCGCTCTTCTATAGTTCACCTCACAAGCTAGCTGCAGCACTGTGGAGGCTACATTGTTGTCCCCCTCAGGGCGCCTAACTCACCGCGAAGGAAGCGACAAAAGGCGCCGGGGCCGTGGGGTGCCACTTGCCGAGAGGCGAGAAGGGAGTGTCCTTTCAGGACCCTCTTCACGGCGGATTAGGCGCCCTCAGTGGGCGCACTATTGATAACAATGTAGCCTCCACAGTGCTGCAGCTAGCTTGTGAGATGAACTATAGTACACTGGAACAGTGGGTAACTCAGACTTGTCCACGGCGGCTGTAGTGCGAGCTTTCCTTCCATCACATATTATTCACGCTTCGCGCTACCCATGTGCTTCTGAAGAAGTGCCTCATCGTGGTCCGTGATTGTGGTCGTGCCGTGTTTTCGTGTTTTCATGCCTGCAAAGTGCTCGGTTCTGAGTTGCGAGGTGCTGTGTAGTGGTTGCCTATGATTGGAGTACAGCAACTCCAGAGCAATCAAAAATGTATCGCGCCTGTCCGGATTCCTGGAGTACCCCCGATACGAGTTGAAAAGTGTGTTTGTTCTCCGAGTTAGAGAAGACCGTCGCGTCTCTTAACCATGTGAAGTAGCGTCTGCTTTTGCGCAAGAACCTTTGAAAAGGGTATGCTGACGGGCCAGTTGGTACATTCTTAGACTAAGAAAAACAGCGCAAGCGACGGGACGAAGAAAGGTAAGACTAAAACCACAGGAGCTGGTTTAGTCTTCTCACCTTTCTTCTTCGCGTCGTTTGCGCTGTTTTTCTTAGTCTAACCTTTGAAAAATCGAGGCCTGCAAAAATAAAAATGAATATTCGATATTTGATTCGATATTGGGCTTCTCTCCCGAATTCTGTTCGATATTCGATTCGAAAGTTATTATTCGGCATTCGCACACCCTACTTATGTTATTTGTGTAACTACAACCAACGATGATGAGAAATCGTCGAAGGAAATGTCGCTGGAGCCATCGTTTTGATGAAGGTACTTGTTTGAATGCGTGTCTTCTTGTTGAAACATTGGGACCACCAGTGTTAACATTTTCCGCCAATTTTTCATTCTTTGAAGCCTCCATTTTACCCTGAACATCGGTCTTGCTTTTTAATAGACAACGAGGTCCTTAAAAATCCACACAGACAGCTTTGAAAGTCCCTGACTACCCTTAAATTTTTGTCATATAAACCAGCATGAATATAAACCATGTTCCTATTGTGCGTGCGAGGTCTCGGGCTCTAGAATGAGGCGAATGGCTGGTTGGTTGTCTGATAGAAACCTATAATAGGGATTCTAAGAGCATGCTAAATAGATGCGAGGGAAAAGGTTTGGTACGCTTTGCTGATATATCTATCCGTCAAACTTGCAAGGGCTGGGAGAATAATTCTCTGTTCTGGCGGCGCTGACAAATGTAGAGTTTGCCGGTAACCTTATGTGCGTTGCAAGTTACAGACGTCAATGTGGTGACCTTTATGAAAAAAATATTTGGAACATTTCTGTGTTGAATACGCTGGCATTGCACTAGAGTTCGGGGCTGAACAAGTGTCTAAGTCATCCAATTTACGAACGAGGCTCTTATACTGAGTCTTTTCAACAGAATACTGGCCACCCTTCGTGCATACTAGCTGCTGCAGGGGAAGGGTCACGCTTCTTACTTAGGGGATGTTGGGCACCATCCACTTTCAGGTGGAGAGTGCACCCGATCCCGGTGGTGATGTTCGACAGGCGGGGCTCGGAGCTCGTGGACCTGAACAGCGAGATCTTTAAGCGGCTGACTACCAACAGCCTGCCGGAGGAAGGGTGCGCATGTGAAACCTCGCTGCTCTCCGTCTTCGGCAACGGCGACATATCGCTTAGCACCAGCAGGCCGGGCTGGCAGGAATATTTCCTCTTGGAGTGGGACCTCAACAAGTACTGCCAGGTAAGGGTGGTGCACGCTAGAGCCACTAGATAAGATTTCAGAGTATCGGCACTCTTCTGTCATTTTTGCATGCCGCCGACAGCGGCCATTGGTCGAACTGCATCACGTGACATGTTTACCACGGAAGGCCCATGGACGCTGACATTTTGATGCCTCTGTGTTGCCCGCGCTCTTCGATAAGTCGTGATTTTCGGAGCGCAGTGTGGCTGTATGACACGTTGAGAGTGCGTTTTTAAGCCACCAGACAGCGTTGCGATGCCGTGCTGCTCTGTACCGGGCTGTTTTCAACCGGTGAGAAGGAGGAAAACGTCTGCCTCGCTTTTCTCTGGCAAATAACGGCAGTGGCTTAGCGTAGCGTAACCTGTAGCCACTTAAAAAGCGTGGCCTAATTACTGGCTCTAGCGTAACCTAGAGCCACGACATAAGCCACGCTAGCGTAACGGAGCCTAACCCTAGCGTACTGGCGCACTGTCGCAAAATCTTCAAAAAGTAAACACAGCTGTCATGGTTGCCAAAAGGCTCCCGGACCAATTCTACCCGTCAATGTCATCCGCAATAGGACGCATAAAGCTGGCCACACAGGCGTCAGGCACCAAAATGGCTGCCGCCGTGCGTCAGTGTCTTTACTCTTAAACGTAGCTTTTTTAGTGGTTCTAGTGCACGCTATACTGCCCGTGCGTCTTGCTACCCAGTCTTTCGACGCGTGCAGAAACACCCGGCCATGGTGGAGGCGCCCGTCATGGACAAGATGTACGCCTGCCGGGAATACGGAAGCGCCAAATTCTACCACCGCGCCGTGCTTGTGTCGCCAGAAGCGCTGCCCTCGGGGAAGGTGGGTCGCATCGTGTTGCTTCTCGCCGTCTTCCGGCGGATAGCCGTCGGCTCTGGTTTTCGCCAGTCTTATCCCCCAGCTAGGGTGACATTCACGTTTGGTTTTTATAATGCAGTGGAAATGGTGCTGCGGTTTATAGTTGTTTAAAGTGCGCTAGCGCCAGTGATATTCTAATGAGAAGCTGAATTGTGGGGCGCTATGCAAAGAGAAAAGGACAGGAGCGATAACGGCCACAGCCACAGCGGTTTTAACAGCAGAGCTGTTTAAGCTCGAGGTTGGTCCGTTGGCGTTCGAAAAAAGATACGAAGAGAAAAGTACCCAGCGCACGCGAGCGTGCCCCTCAGGAGGAGCGCCCGGCGCCGTCCTACTCGACCTTCGACAACATTGCCCAGCGTTTGTGGCATGATCTCTCATGTGCTCTTCCCTTCACCAGTTCACGTGCGTTCGCGCCTCAAGTGGGAAGCACAGAAAAGGTCGCGGTAGAGACGCCGAGTTCCCGCAGCTGGTTGCCGCCGATTGTAGAGCGCGCTAACGCGGTCCACTTTGGGGGAGATGCGAAAGCCTGCGGACAAAACGATCCGGGCCTGCCGGTCATGGAGAACTTTCAGCGGCAAGTTCAGAAATCTATGTGAGGGGCAAGAGGCATGTATCCTACGAAGGAAGAAAGGCCGCCAGCTCTGCTGTTTTTTTCTTTCTTTCTTTAGTGTCAGTTTCGAACATCACTGAAATCCATGCTACATGTAATAAAAAAAACACTGGCTTTACCTAAGCCAGCGTAGCATACCTAAAAGCGGCGCGTAACAGCTTCTGAACTTGAGGCAGCCACTCAGAAGTACATAGTTGGCGTTTCGAGATCTCTACAGTGCGGCGAACACTTTCGCAAAAATACTGCCTTGCTGACCTTCCATCAACGCCCGAGTATCGCGCCCCCATTCGAGACCTCCGTATTCCATGGACGACCAAAAACACCAGGGGCGGTATTCTCGAGTTTTGTCCCTTTTGCGTCCCTTTCAAAAGTGTCCCTTTTGGCAAACCCTGATTGGCTAAAAGCAAACAACCGGAAGTGACGTAACGCAAGCGCTGCAAACCTTCTGCCAACGCTCACTGCTTAACCGGAAGTACGTCACGATGAAAGGGACGCAAAAGGGACGTTTTCAAAAGGGACAGTTACGAGAATACCGCCCCAGAAGAGTACTCCATTGTCGTTTTGAAGCCGGAAGCCAGAAGCCGTATGCGAAGAAGATGGCAGTGGCAAATTCTTTTTCAAGTTTCTCTGCTGTTTCATCCGTCTTGCACCACTAATGGACGCTGCGCCAATTTTTTTCAAGGCGACAGTCTTTCTTGGGCTACTCAAACACGAAAATTGTATGTATGTATGTATCGCGCTGTGTGTGTGTGTGTGTGTGTGAGAGAGAGAGAAGATAAATTTATTATCAAACAATCCTGATATAATAAAAAGTAACAACCAGAAACAATAAAACAAGTCCAGCGCCTGTTATCACAAAACCCACACAGCCCGAAAGCTAGCAGTTACAGACACTTACAGAAACACACAGAATTTAAAAGTGGGCTGCAGCCAAAAAATCAACACAAACAATTCAGAGCTTAGCACGCGATTAACACCCCACGGCAACCAGGGTACAAAAGCATTCGCTACAAATACAAAAATGCAACAATATACGGTACAAGGGTGGCGTTAATGTCATAACGAAAACTGCACAATATCAACCAATTTTAACAAAATAACCAATTGTAAGAACAAAACTTCCGAAGGGCATAAGTCTGGAAAGCTGGCATAAATAAAAACCTTTTTTTCGACACAGCTAGAAACCGGATAACCAACCCAGCCGAAAGTTACAATGAATTCTTGAAAGAGATGTTCAAATTTTCACTCGTAATAAATATAAAAATACCTTCCAAATTTGTCAGCATTGTTGCGTGCTAAAATATTAGGCTTATTGGAGGAACTCGAATACGTAACTGGGGTATGCATTCTTCTTTTAAAAGTAGATACGTGCTAAATTTTTGCGACTGCAAATTAAAAAAGACCGCGTTGAAAAATCTCTTAATCCTCTGAAGCAAATAAGGATTGCAGCCTAGCCTCGCGCTCGTGGCTCGAGCGCAAAGTCCGAACAGTTCCAACAGATGGCGCAGCAGTTCGAACGCGGCAAAACTGAACTCCGGAAACCTCCAACGGGTGGACCGAGAAAGGGGAAGAACGGCGGCGTAAGCGGGCGCAAATGAGACAGGAGAAGCAGTTACGTGGCAAGGGCGGCAGGGTACTATCGTCTTTCGACGACATTTGCAGCGGTGCGAGCAGAAGCGTGGCCATTTTTGTCCTCTCTTCTTTATATAAAGTACGGCCCACATGGAGCGAATATTGAGGGTGGACATTGCCCAGCGGCCGCAGGTGCCGGTACGCACCATGGACATTTCGCTTGCCTAGACCCCACACATCCTAAGTCCTCTGCCACGGAGGACACAGTGCTTTCCTCCATGCATCTAGCCATGCTAGCTCGCCGATTAAGTGACTGCGTGCTGTTGCCGGGGCCACCGGGCAACATTCGCCATTTTTATTCCCTGAAACTTCTTTCTCTCCATGCGGGCCACGCTTTAAGTGTTTCTAGGCTTCAGCCCCGAAGGTTGTTTTTGCCTCCACTAACGCAGGCATTGTTTGCTTTGTTGCACCTCGTCCCCCTCTCTTCCTAAAACAGTTCCAGATAGGACTTGTGGATTCCGGCGTAATGGCGGAGGCGTCCCTCGCGGAGTTCCGCAACATCGATGGTCTAAGCCGTGCGGTTCGCCTTCCGCCCCAGGTGTGTGCCCACTTTTTTTTTCTTCCTTAGAACCCTTTATGCGTGAACCTGATGGCGGTTTGAACCGGTGCTAGCGCACTGGAGCTTGGCACAGGTGCTTGTTGCAGGATGTTCTTGTTCTTACGAGAAAGGGTGTGAACAGCGAATTTTTCGGCACAGGATCCAACAGGTTTCATGCGGGTCCTTAAACCCTTGAATTTGGAAATTCTTATATGAAGGCTGTGTGCTTTCTGTAGCCTTTCTAGGAATAGAATAACGCGCCATTGTTTTTCCCATCACTCTCGCACAGCAACGAACTGCGAAGACTGCCCACTACGGGTTCGAGCGAGCCAGGTGTCTCGCCTGCGCCGCGTGTATACGCCTGTCCCTTTAAAGGGAAACTATAACGTACATAGTTGAGGGGTTTATTACGTGGGCTACCACGATACAAAACACCACACTGCACTACGTACCTAGCCCCTGGGCAAAATACCCGTTAGCGTCTTCTCAGCCCGGCATCGGGTGGCAGTTAGCGTGTCCGCCTGCGTATATGCGCCGACGCGATGCTCGCTGAGGTAAGAAGAGGGGGGAGGGGGCTCACAGTGACCGCTATACATTTAAAGCGTCTCGGCTCCACCGGGCGGCACCAGAGCTCATCCGCATATATTAGATGGTGCCAGCCGTCACAGTGCGGAAGCGGGCAACCCACCAAAGGCGTGGAGAATTCCCTGAGACTCACCGGACATCCTAGATTACGAATTAGCGCAATCAAGGCATGCGCAAGTCAAAGTGGTAAGTGCCGTGACCCACGCTTGTGGGAAACAACGGCCAATGCAACAAAAGGCCAAACGTGGCCGAAATGCATTAAAGGGGTACTGACAGCAATTTTCGGTGTTAATATTACTACACAGTTCGCTCCCTTTCTCAACAGAATACCCTGGCTGAAATATGAGCGTCCTGCGACGCGTGGAACATAGTTCAATTTGATCTGATTTATCGCGTCTACGGAACAGCACGCGGAGCGGTCCGCAGCAATGGACATCAGCGCGGGATTACTCCGTCGGAGGGAAAAGAAGTGACGTAGCCGTCTGCCTCGGACGCTCGTAAGAAACCGTGACGTCACTTCCCGGGCGGCCCGGCGAGCGGCTTTTGGGCGCTGGCGCGTTTACGAAGCGGTACACGTAGCCAGAACAGGTTAACCGCTGCCCAGAAAGGCACTCTTGCCAAAAAAAAGTTCCACACGCAGGAAAGGAGCCGATAATAAAGCCGAGAAGTGCATCAGAAGCCGCCATCAAGTCTTTTAATGAAAGCGGTCATCGCATTTCCGCCGCATTGCTAGGCCTAACCCCTTCAGGCAGCTCATCCGCTCAGCTCCGGCGGTGGGGCGGTCGAAACGCCTCCTCCGGCCTTTGCAGTGTTTTGACGTCCGCACAAAACGGTGAGGTCATTTCGTGATAATGTCACACGCGCCCTCCGGGCTGGAAATGCGGGAAACCAAAACAGACGATTTTTCAGGCCGTTCAAAGTCATTGCACTGCGCTCAATAACTTCAGGGTAATCACATCTGAAAGAACTGGGCTAAGCCGGAAAGCTGCACCTGGTCTTGCTTCATTCAAGTAATTATTATACCAAATTTGTTTGTGAGTAGGGGGCAATGAAGTTATATTTTTACAGTGCAGCTGTAAGTCGCTCGCTCGTGTGCATTTCTACTTTGTTTTGCGACAAAGCCCCAACTTATTCGGGAAACTGCTGTAGGTGTAAATCCAGAGTAGACATCCCGGGAAAAATTATGGTGTGGCCTGACCGACTTATCACGACAAGTTCATTTACTTGTTCTAATTAGGTAATCCATAGAGAAATGGTAAACGCTGAGGAATTCTCGTTTGTTGTAAACATGTGAACATCTACGGGATGAGAATGGTTACAGAAAATGGCTGTAACTCTTGTTTTGCTGAAGAGACCACGAAACATATAAATGAAGTCTGACCTCTGAGACACCGAAATGGATAAGTGAAGTCTGACTACTGAAGCGGCTACACGATCGTGGGAAGTTTTATCTTAGGCGATATCACGGGTCGCAGCTTTACTACGAAGCTTTACTACAGCTTTACCAGTCGCAGCTTTAATACGAAGAACCTGAAGCCGCTGCTTTTAAGACATTCCATTAGCGTCTCGAAAACAATGCAAGAGAACCCGGCTCCGGTCTTTTCCGGCTCCGGTCTTTTCCGGTACAGGACGTTTCGGTACAGGACGTTTCGGTACAGGACGTTTCGGTACAGGACGTTTCGGTACAGGACGTTTCTGTATACGGTCTTTTCTGTATACGGTCTTTTCTGTATACGGTCTTTTCGGTGCACAGACATTTCGGTGCACAGACATTTCGGGACACGGGTATTTCGGTACTAAGACGAATTCAGACGAGCACTTAGGCTGCGCACAGAGTTGACGTGTAGGTGGCAAGCACGCATATCGTATCTATTACAGATGTTCTTGTTAGCAATTCTGCGTTATTTTACGCCAGGAAATGGTTATGTGGCCTGGACCAGAAACAGGCAGCCTCATGTTTGTCCCTTAGAATAAAACTGCAGCCCTTTCAAATTTCATGACTATATTGAACTGGAAAATAGCTTAAATCGCAAATAAATACCATATTGTTTTCCCTGGGCTCGTCGGGACTATGTCCGTTCAATACGCTCGCAAACAAGACACAATCGACTCTCGATAATTAAAAGGAGTTTAATTAGAATTTTCGCAAGGTTCGTACAGGTCCTTGAAAACCCTTGAAATTGAGAATTCAGTTTTCAAAGGCCTTGAAAGCCTGGAACTTTTCCTTCTCCTTGAAAACTTTTGAATTCTTTGGGCAATAACGAAGAAGCCCGGATATGTGACCTGATTTTTATGGCTTACCATTCTGGCCCTGCACACTCCTCAGTGGCTAAGGCGTTGCGCTGCTGAGCACGAGGTCGCGGGTTCGATCCCCGGCCGCGGCGGCCGCTTTTCTGATGGAGGCGAAAAGCAAAAACGCCCGTGTGTACGAGATTTCGGCGCACGTTAAAGATCCCCAGGTGGTCAAAATTAATCCGGAGCCCTCCACTACGGCGCGCCTCATCGCCTGCGTTGCGTCGGCGCGTTAAACACCACAACCAATCAATGGCCCTGCACACTCCCCATCAAAAACGTGCTTTTACAATTTCAAACCAGCTTAGGAGTACAGGCAGGCTGCTTTGTGCAAGGGCTCGTACAGAATGAAATCCCGGCATTGGACGAGGGGAAATTAACATAGGTCCCCTTCCCATGTTCGATTCTTTCTGCCTTGCCTTGTCCTCCTATTCATTTTGCATATCCTTGTGCCCCAGCTATGCCCCACTGTTTCGAAAATGAACGGTGCTGACATCCCAGAATGACATCAAAAGGAGCACAGATAAGCTAGACTGTGAATGTGAGAACACGGTGCATCAGCTCCCAAGCTATGGTGGAATGTTTTATTTTTACATGTGTGATGGCAGGAAACGCCAGATACCGCACCCCATCCCCACTGTTGAACATACATTTAGAGGATGACAATGGAAGGAGGTATTAAGGCCCAAATTTTAAAACCTTCCTTACCTTTCTAAGGTCGCCTTAGAACTCGCAAGGAGGCCTTAGTTCAATTTCGGAACGTTCCCTACTGAGGCGTCCTTACGAAAAGCTCCCTTGATGTCTCCTTACTGCAAGGTCGCTCGCAGGCTACCTTGATGCGACCTTACCCTCCTCTTTCAACTGGACGCACACTTCTCCGCAGCACTCGGCACACGCCTCGTTAGGCCGCACGGAACGCTGGGAGTTCCGTAAGGCAGTGCTGCGGGAGGAACGCGACGGCTGTGGCGTCCGAGTTTATTGCTTCGTACGACAGCTGGGCGGACTTTGCTCGGTGTTGCCTGCGGGTGGACGACTTCATGTGCGGCGACGTGTACAGATATCCATCGCTCACGATGAGGCAGCCGCGAGACCGCCTTTACCCGATGGAGCTGTACAGCGACGACGAGTTCTCATTCCGCTACCGTTTCTCCAAGGCAGCAAGGATGAAAATGCTGGAGGAACTCTGCCTGCGCGAGAACTCGGACAGAAGGGGAGCCCCACTACCGACGTTGCTCAAGTTATTAGGCAGTTCCCCAAGACGTTAGGGGAACCCAAACGCAGCGCGCTTGCGCGCGGCGAGTCCCCTACGGCCCACAACCGGCTTGCGTTGCTCGGCTCGGCTCGGGTGTTGGGAACTTTAGGCTTAGCATCGGGGCGGATATTTGATCGCCGCTATCTGTGCAATTGCAAATGACAATCCTTAACGCAACTTTTCACCACACTGGCATCCCTTTTCTCGCATGTGAAAGTTTATTTCAGCTATAATTGCCGCTTGAGCAATCGGTGACCAAGACTTCTGCCGTAGCCTGTTTCGATGCTTCCGCGCAGGTAGCGCCATCTTTCGGCCGCTCGGCGCACCGCGCGCCGCGATGATTGACAGGTCGGACCAGCGAACCTCCGCGGCCGGTCAGCGTAGTGTTAGCAGTGGTAGCATCGCGGCAGATATCTGATCGCCGTTTTTAAATAAGCGCTGATAACGATCCCTAGCACAATTTTTCATCGCACTAACACCTACTTTCTCGCATGTGGATCTTCTTTTGACGGTTGACGGTGGTCGCGACCTCGTCAACGTTTCGCAGCCCACGGTCAGCAAATGTGCTCTGGGAAGTTACGCAGGCGGTGTGCTTGCGCCTGTTCCCAAAGTGCGTGCGGCTGCCAAACGCAACGAAGAGGAAACGCTAATGAGGCGGAGTTGTTTTACATTCCGCGGACGAATGTTGGGCATGCTGTTGCATTCGTCGCAAAGCCGCTTCCACACTTTAGGTTTCGCTCGCAGCGACTCGGCGTTGCTCTTCTTGCACTCCACAAAGTTTTTTTGTATTTTAGCGCCAGTTCTTGGAGATGTTCTTTTTTTTTCCTTCAGTGTAATCCACTTTCCCGGACATGGTTATATTGGCCCTACGCTCGCACAAAACGTTGGCTCGCACGTTTCGACGCTAAATGCGATGTTGACAAAAATCAACGTGAGACTGTTGCCAGACTAGATTTGACTTACCAGCAACTGTACTAGTAACCGACCGGTACAACTTGTTTCAAGAACTGCGCAATAAGCAAACATTAAATATATATGCCCGTATAAATGTAAAACACGACAAATTGAATGCCTATCGCGGCTAATAAAGGCACATTTTAAGAACAAATTGCGCTTACCCTCGCACCCATGTGCACGAATGGCTTCCTTGACGGGAGTAAGGGCGCCCTTTGGTAAGGGAGGTTGAGGTAGGCTTTAAAAATGCGGATCGGAGCTGCAAGGTCGCCTCACTGTAAGGGAGCATGAAGGGCTCCTTCAGTAAGGTGAGGAAATGGGGTAAGGTAAGGAAGGTTTTAAAAGTCGGGCCTAAGTTATGTCCCTCGCCATTTTCAGAGGTCGAAAAAGTTCACAATGGCAAGTTTTTTGTAAAGCTCTCTGAATATTTTTCCGGGTGGCACTAAATTTGGCCACTTCCAAAGGGTGGAGTTGTTCCAAAGAGATTTTTCTCAATGTCATTTTTTGTAATGCAAAGAAGCAAATGTTTTGTGTGCGAGCAGAATAGAACAGTTTGGTACATGTTCTCCCCTGCACTTTTGAAAATACCTTGACAGGGCGTTGGAAGTCCTTGAATATCCTTGAATTCTTGTGTTTGAATCCTGTACGAACCCTGCTTTCGGTTACCATGATGTTGTGTTGCGGTCGCCGCAATTATTCGTGCAATTCGATGAAAAAAATTGCCCCATAATTCGAAGCCAAGACCAATTATGTTGATTATTGCATGGTACTTTCAATAAAACTATACTGGTGGCCGTAACTTCTCGATGAAATTCAATTTTTTTTGGCGCCAAAACACCACCGTGCACTGTTATGTCGGCGCCGTCGCAACTGAAAAAAAAAAGGCTCGTTGGACCTGTTGACGCCTTGGACCTTTTGACGCCTTGGACCTTTTGATGCAATGGACCTTTTGACTCTGCTGTCACAAGACTGTGGGAACTCTTGACTCATTGGACCTATTGCCCAGAAGCGCCTGCGGGGTAACTTGGCAAAGAATGCTACGCAAGCAAAGAAGTGTAGCTGGAGCCATAATTCTGACAAGGGGACTTATGCCGCCGTGTCTAACTAAATGTTGGCTGTAACAACGGTACCATTTTCGGGTATTTCTATTATTTCAGACCTTCGTCTTCTGGTAAACATGAGTCGTAGGTGGGTTTCTAAGCGGCAATGTGGTCCTCAAAACCTAGTAACAGCGCTAACAACGCGATCAAGAAGACACGAAGAAGCCACAGACACGGCGCCGTGTTTGCGCCTTCTTCTATCGCCCATTATACGTTAAAAACCCGTGAATTTCCGTCAAATAAACCAGCATGAACCCTGTTTGAACTAGGGTTACCCGTGACTGTTAAGCTCATTTCAGGTCCCATTCATAACATAAAGAAAGACCCGTAAAGGGTGCACCCTATTCACGAATATCGAGTTCTACTACTGCTGCCGCTACTACTGTCTGGTTGTAGATGGCACCTTAGCAGGCAAGCGAGCCCTGTAAAATGTTTCATATTTTTCGAGCATTATTGTGCATGTTCTGCAGTGATAGCTGCATGTAAGGCAGTGACGCAATTTGTTACACGTGTTGCCGACAAGCCAGTCAGTCGTTGCTGCTTCGTTGCCCTGGGAACGTCCACTGCAAATGCTGTCAATATGGCGATACCGGCCGTTCAACAACTTCTAGGTCATTGCATAGCACTGCTGCTACCAAGATTGAGTCAAAGCAGGGCAGGATGGTATTGGATGCAGGTAGGGGTGGCTTCTCACGGGCTGACTTTAAGCTCTGCTGTGGCTTCTATGTGGCCATTGCTTATGGCGACCTCTGACGCCATTGACACCCTGTACCTCTGCTGTCCGAGTCGTCGGCTTGGTGTAGTTTCCTGTGTAGTGGTTTATCGATGTGTGCACTTTTGAACACTTTTGATCAAACGTGTGAGCTCAGTTTACACCGAGTTTCTAAAGGAATGCCAGGCACAACTTGTACGAGGAATGCGAAAGCGAAAACATGCAAAGATTTTCCGAGTTGCCATTAAGCAGATTACCGGCTCATTTATTTTATGGATTTATTTATTTATTTAAAAGGGAAAAAAATATGGAGGAAAAAAGGTGGCTATCCTAATTCAAAATGTGTTCATAAATGGCGCAACCTGTTGATCCTCCGCCGAACCTTCAACTAAAAAGAGCTTGCGCGAATGTCACGATCCCCGGCTGGCTTTGAGATGTCCAGAACCGTTACACTCCTCATTGCACTGGGGCAAACACCTGTGTGGGCACGAGGACCGATCAATACTATGGTAAAGCTCGGGCTGATTAGCTGGCAGGTACAGAACAGGTACAAAAGCGGCCACCGGCCGCGGTGGCCGCTTTTCTGGTGGAGGCGAAAAGCGAAAACGCCCGTGTTTTCGAAATTTCGCCGCACGTCAAAGATCCCCAGGTGGTCAAAATTATTCCGGAGCCCTTCACTCATCGCCTGTGTAGCGTCGGCGCGCAATCAATCATTCAATCGATAAAACACACACAATCAATGAACCAATCATTGAACCAATCATTGAACCAATCATTGAACCAATCATTGAACCAATCAGTGAACCAATGAGTGAACCAATGAGTGAACCAATGAGTGAACCAATGAGTGAACCAATCATTGAACCAATGAGTGAACCAATGAGTGAACCAATGAGTGAACCAATGAGTGAACCAATCAGTGACTCAATCAGTGACTCAATCAGTGACTCAATCAGTGACTCAATCAGTGACTCAATCAATGAATCAATGAATCAATCAATCAATGAATCAATCAATCAATGAATGAATCAATCAATCAATCAATCAATCAATCAATCAATCAATCAATCAATAAACCGCACAATCAATCAGCTGCACCAGAATGGAGACAGCCCCCTCCACGTTGCGGAAAAAAAAACTCCCCTGTCTGTGATATATCGAAGACCGTCGAAGAGAGTGCCACGACTCGAGCCGCCCCCTCCCCGGGAGAGAGTGCGCAGCTTTCGTCACGTAGGCCTCATCGAGTTGAGAGGGAACGATTATGCGCCATTTTTATCGCGCGTAGCATCGGTGATAGTGGGACAATTCACTTTCATGGGACAAGACTATTCCAAAATACATTACAAGTAGTCGGTGGTAAGTGATGAAGGGTCCCTTTAAATAGTGGTGTTGCGCCGCTATCTGTGTGTGTTAACAGGCTCTCCTTCTGAAGGCTCGCACATCACTGGTGCCCCCCTTCCACGAGCATTTATTCCCTGTAGGTCGGCAAGACACTGTGTCGGTTATAGATAGGCCCATGAGGCATTTCAGGTTAAAAAGTGGTAAGGGAAAAAAATGACAACGCATCTGCCAGCTTCCTTGCAAATGTCGTCTAAAGACTAAAGTCCGTCTGCTTCCCCTGAATACTAAGTACGATTTGAGTACAATACGTGTGCAATACGAACCGCGGAAGGCAGCGGCGGAGACTAGCAACACCAGAGGGGCCACCTGGCACTTGCCGTGAAAAACGCATGAATGTGCGCGTGGCCTCCGCAATGGGCTGCCGACGGCGAACCAGCGGCAGCAGATCGCGGAGGCCACGATGTGCGTGCCGAGAACCGCTGCCAGGTGGCGCCACCAGTACCGCAGCAGTGCCGTCGGCGTTGCATTTTTTTTAAAGCAAAGCATTACTACTTTCGTCCAGCGGAGAATGCGCAAATGACCTTTTCACCGGAGACACACCCCCGGCGGCACACCCCTCGAAACGCATCGTGTGATTCGCCGGGCACGCTGTTCCTGCGGGCACCGACAGCGGTCGCCACCGTCGCTGCGGCCGACGCAGCCAACCACACCAGCAGCCTCCAATGCATGCGGCGCTGGGTCGTTTTGGGCAACGTGACTAGTCTCGCGCCCGGCGAAGAGGAACGGTGCGTTTGCCATGAATGAACGCCGCGTTCGCCCGGCCTCCTTCTGTGAGCGTTGCACGGAACCGAACGGCTTTGAGGCGTGCTCGGCAATACAGCTACGTGAAAGGTTAACCAAGCGAAACCAAGCCTCAACCAGACTAAGCCAAGCTTTTGATTTGCATATCCGAGGTTAGCGGAGCTATGCGGCAGCCATTTTTTTCTACGGTAAATTTTTATACAGCGGCCGGAGAGTTTGCTCTCGCAAAATTCAATCATCCATGCATCTCTTTTATAAAGGAACATTGCAAATGTTTCGTATGGATTGATGTTTTGCCTCAAGTGGGCGTAATGTTTTGTTTTTGCTCAACAATTTCGACAAGTATTTCGACAATTTCGACAAGTTCGACATTCCAACGAGAATCAGAAGTTTAGGAATGGCGTTGCGTGTTAAACGTCTTGTTCAACATCTGCGCTAACTTTTGGCCGGCCGGCTGAATCGAGGGACTGGCAGGCAGACGGACAGACAGACCACAATTTCCGCGTCCAAGTAGCACCAAAAAGGCTATCGTCTTTAAAAAGGAAATGGCAGTGGGACTCAAAGTAACCTAGTGAGAAGTAGTTGAGCCAGAGAAATCTGTAACTCTGCCAACCGGAACATGGTGCAGTGCAAGCGAGGCGCAGTATTGATGCAGCACGGCCGGTGGCACAAGCTGCTGGAGCCGGATGAGTAAGCCTGCAAGCAGAATGCTTGCAAGAAGGCTTGGAGCATCGCTGCAGTTCTGACTTGGATTTATGCGGCAGAGATGGCGGCCGTATCTCGACGCCCATTCCACGATCACGCCGCTTTACCCTTGGGTGTTGTACGCACCCCCCCCCCCCTACACACACACACACACACACATACATTCCAGCATATTTTCTTCCAGGCTATTACCTTCCCCTGGCTGAGTGCCGAGTTGGAAGGTGACGTTATGTTCTGTTGCCGCAGGCCGTCATCTGCAGGCTGAGGGGATTGTCGGCGTACGAAGGAGTCACCATCACTCCGGCCGCCCGAGACGAGCTCTGGAACCAGGTCAAAAAAAGCCGCCTACACGTCAAGGTAAGCAGGCCGGAGGAACAGCGCTTCTACAGAGGGCATGCCAGCCAACAGGCATTTGGTGTGGGGAGGATTCCGGTGGGCTTGAGATTACCCTCGGCATTCGCTGCGTGCGAGACCGGAACAGTGTTTGTTGATTGGCCTGTGCTTTATTCCCACAAGCAACCTCTGCTCCCCTAGCAAGTCGACACGCAACGATTTGTAGTTAATTTGGGCTCGTCCCTTGTAGTGATAGCAACTGGGGAAAATTGGTGGCGGTGACCATAGCAGAAAAATGCAAAAACCGACACCGCTTATAACGGTAGGAAGGAATCTTCCATTTGCGTGATAAGCTGGTGTTTGTGCTTACATTCCTTGCATGTTTGTGTTTTTATTGGTGCCTGGCTTCCAAGCTCAAAGAGTAGTGTTTTGCAGTGTTGCGGAATAGGAAGCCCCACTCCTTTCCAATTCAACTCCGAGGAATTAAAGGCTCAGTGGCTAAGGCGTTGCGCTGCTGAGCACGAGGTCGCGGGTTCGATTCCCGGCCGCGGCGGCCGCTTTTCCGATGGAGGCGAAAAGCAAAAACGCCCGTGTGTACGAGATTTCGGCGCACGTTAAAGATCCCCAGGTGGTCAAAATTAATCCGGAGCCCTCCACTACGGCGCGCCTCATCGCCTGCGTTGCGTCGGCGCGTTAAACCCTACAATCAATCAATCAATCCGAGGAATTAAAGCTTTCCACAATTCTATTCCTTTTATTCCACGGAATGCCAAAATTTTGATCTTTCCCATTCCTGGAATTATCCGGGAGTTCAAGTCCACCCCTGTAATTCATCAACGTAGAAACTACCTCTTAGTGCATGCGTCGCGTTACCTACGAACGCAACACAACGCTGACGGCATCAGACGCGTTAAGAACTCCGCAAACATATCCATACACGTGGCCACAGTCGAGGAATGGTAGGCGCTTGGTGATATGTCAGTGCTCGCAGATGTAGTCACACACGGCGGATATGAACCATGCAGCGCCGTGGCCACGTGCATCGATGCCTTGGAGCGCGTCTCTCTCAAAGCAATATAAGGAAGCGCAATGATCATAAATGTGCTTTGGTTATACGTTGCCGTCATAAAGCATGTCTTGCATTGTTAAATTAGAAGCTCGAACTTTCTGCGCTGCTGTGGTAGAAAGCTATCATCAAAGACGAATCATTCACTAATTGATTGTGGGCCGATGATTTCTCATGCTCGACGTGCGCCGAAACCACGGACACTCGACGTGCGAAGTACAGAGCGTCCACTTGGAAGTGCCGCACCACGTTCATGGTCGAAACACATTAGCGGAAAGGGACGGCTTCGTGGGCGCGTCTGCGCTTCGGGAATCGGTCTGGGTGCGAGAAGACTCCCGGATCGGCCACTCCGCCCGCACACAGAGCGCGTTTAACCACACCGAAGTTGGGGGTGGTCCAACGGCATCGTCCCACTAGGGCGGACAGTCGCGTTACGGCGAAGAGTGCATTACGGCTGAGCTTGGCAACACGACGAAGAGTCTCACTCCGGCGAAAAGTGCGTTACGGCTGAGTGCCGCAACGCGGCGGAGAGTCTCAATACGGCGAAAGGTGCGTTACGGCTGAATGTCGCAACACGGCGGAAGGGGGACAGTTTCAGCCGTTCAAATGCTCTGCAGTTAGTTTCATGCAACATTCGCGAAAGACGCAAAAAAATAAAACAAGTGCCCGAAAACAATGAAAATGCGGGAAAGATACAGAGGGATCAAGTTAAGTCGACAGTTTTTTTTTAATTACGCGATTAGATGTACGTGAAGACTACCTCTACCGAGAGGTTATGTGCCCAGGGGGACTCAGAATGAGGTGGTAATTATAGATGTCGGTGCCCGCTTCACGTTCACGCCCGCTTCATGTTCACGCAGTCGCAGATAAAATGCCCGCTTCATGTTCACGCAGTCGCAGTTCGAATCTCCGTAGGGGCGTTGGATGTTCTTTTTTTTTTTTCCTAATACTGTCTAGCGCTTTTGAGATCTGAAAACTAATGCTTTCAGCACAGGAAACGCCACAGACTCACGAAAAATTGCCTTACGACGTACAACACAAGTCGCTCCCAGTCACGGTAGCATGGACGGTAGTAACGGTCTGCTATAACTCTTAAAACTAGCCTTCCCGGTACGGGCCGGTAACGGGTACCGTGTACCGTACCGGAACCGTTTTTCCGATCTGCTATAACTCTAATTTCTGCATTTCGGCTTCCTTAACGGCACGGTGTTTATTTATGGTAGGTTACCAATTCTTGCCCTGCTGTTCTCAACGGCTTACTCAATACGAACTAAAGAAAAAGAAGCGAGTTACAAAGCTAGTCCCCGTACGGCCGGTTGGTTCGTCTTCATCTCTCTTCCCTCTTTCCATCTGAACATGTCACAGGTTTTCAGCCCACAAGCTTCCAATTTTTGGCTAAGGCCACCTGTTCTTTTTCTTTTTCAGTGACATCTGTATGCATAGTAGTCGCCAGCGCACGCCTAGTGAAAACAGGGCTTTCAGAGACTGTTTTAAATACAAGGCTAAAGACAAGGTTAAAGATAGCTATAGTCCCCTCGTGTTCTGTTGACTTTATTCCCTCCAAATTGATTTTGATACCACTTATTCTACCATTATAAGGCTTTTTTTTTTTGCGCCGGAGGAGAGAACTGGGATGGTTCTAGTTTGTGTACCGCACAATAGCGCCGGAACCGCTACACATTTTTCTGGTTGCCACAAGGTGTATATTTCACAATAGCAATCTAAATATACTGAACACAACTAAGGGATATTGGGCGCGGGGTTATGGTTGATGGCATAGCGAACATTATTGTAATACAAATACGTAGAATATATATGCTTGAAAGATATCAATTAACACACAACGAAATCAGACAAGTGCCCGAAAACAATGAACATGCGGGAAATACGCGTCAACGTATATGTGCAGGCTCGTACACGTAACGCACAGCTCTGTCAGTGTTGCATGAAACTAGCTGCAGATCATTTGAACGGCTGAACAACTGAAACTGTCCCCCTTCCGCTGTGTTGCGACGTTAACGCACTTTTCGCCGTAGTGAGACTCTCCGTCGTGTGGTGACGTTCGGCCGTAACGCACTATTCGTGATACTCTCCGCCGTGTTGCGACGCTCAGCCGTTATGCACTTTTCGCCGTAGTGAGACTCTCCCCCGTGTTGCAACGCTCATCGGTAATGCACTCTCCGCCGTAACGCGACTGTCTGCCGTAATGAAATAGAACCAACTCACCTAGAAGGGGCCCTGAAGGGAAATTTCCCTCTCCCCTCTTGACAGGTGGAACCCCAAAACCCCGGCGCCTTTTGTCGCTTCCCTTAGTGGGACGATGCCGGTGAGTTTGGCGCCCGCAGTACGTGGACTGTTGACAACAATGTAGCCTCCACAGTAGGTAGCTTGTGGTATGATATTGTTCCCCCACGGCGCGCGTCTGCCGCGTGAGGCCAATGGCAGCGCGGCGCGCGAACGTCATGATGATGTTGCGGGCGGGAAACATGCTCTGACGCATCGATTCGCATGCCTCTTTTCCCGAAGACGCGGCTCCCCCTGCCCGCACACCCTGTGGTCAAACGGTGGCGGGGAGCGGTTTCCGGAGCGCGTACCGCCATGGAGACGCATGTGCGTCATTGAGATCCGGTTTTCTGCGGTGTTTCGGAAACTGCTCCCCACCGTCATTTGGCGGAATCCGCCTCTGATGATGATGATGATGATGAGGATGATCATCGCGATTGGTTTCCGCTTTGTAGAGGGAAACAATTCATTGCGGTGTGGTGCCACCTAGCCTGCCTAGCTGAAGTTCAAGTGGCAGTGTTCGCCGGCGTTTCTCCTCCGGCTGCGTTCTCGTTGTATGCACGGCAATCCCACATTACGGCGAGGAGCAGACGAAGTTTTTAGATGCAGAGCATCTGATTCACTCGCCTTGTCCCTCCGGCGTCGTTGCCGTCGGCGTTGTCCGCCCCTCCCCCATTCTCCTGGCCGCGCCAGCTGCGCTCTCCGCCGCTCACCCCCTCTCCTCTCCGATAGCGAACACTCTCTCGAGAGGGGCATTGGATTGGTTTTCGATTGGATTGGCTTGCATTGGATTTGGATTAAAGTGGATTGTGTTGGATTGTGTTGCGTCGTTGCCGCGGCACGTTGTGTCATAGCCACGGCAGACGCGCTGGGAACGGCGCATGTGCAGTACTCTCTCTTCCGCAGTTTCCTCTCCTTCGGGCGCGCTGCGCATATAACCGGTGTGCCGTTCTCCGGCGAAGCAACATCCACGCTTGGCTCAAACACCTAGAGTCCACGTCGCTTTACAAGTACGCCGACGTCGTCATCGACTGGGACCGGCTTACGCAGTCCCCTCAACGTTATGCGCGCTAGAAAATGCGGTCCCTTCGCCGCTCCGCCTATGCGTCGGGTTCCCGCGAGGGGAGGTGGGAGTTTTTTTTAAGACAGTAGTCTTTCTTGGGCTACTTACACCCAGAAATTTAGGTATGTCTGTCTGTCTGTCTGTCTTTTATTATATATTATAGCCCTTTAGCTTTATGTCTGTCTGTCTGTGATTCGGTTCAGCCACCCGGCCAAACCAAAACAATGCCTGCGCAATAGTCTTGTATAGTCACAGCTAAATCTACCCGTCAAAGTCCGGTGTAATGTTCATACTTGTCAACATTGTTGAAGAAGAACAAGACATTACGCAAATATGAGACAAAAAATTAATACAGAAGTGGTATTTGCAGTGTTCCTTTATAAAAAATCGTACATGCTTGACTTTTGCGAAACTAAATACTTCAACTGCAGAAAACAAATTCACTCCGCCGTCGCCTGCTGTCGCCCGCGCCACTATAGCTTCTGGCGCCATTTTAAGAAATCAACGGGCAGCAGTTACGAAAGGTTCCACTACATAGGTTCCACGATCTGCTTGCAACGCACGTGGAGTAGGAAAACGCGGTTCTTTATACGTTGAAGTAGAGCGCCTCGATTCACGCGCGTCTTCGCCGTACAGCAGCGTTGGCATCGAGACACCCGGTTTGGAGCAGTGGAACGCGGGAAATTTATAATTATTTAAGCAAACCTTTGGCGTCTTTACCTTAGGAGGAGCGCGACGCAAGAGCAGCAACACGAGAGGTGAGCGGGAAAGCGAAGGGAGGCATTTACCTGGCAAATTCGATAAAGACTATCGTCTTTTGACGACATTTGCAAGGAAAGGAGCAGATACGCGACCAATTTTTTTGTAGCGTAAGCTACACAGGCCGAGGTTGAGCAGTTTCGCGTGGGCCGTGAAGGGCCGTTCTGCGCAAGCGCGAGGAGCATTGGATTGGATTGGTTTGGATTGAATTGGATTCACTTGGCTTCACTTGGCTTGACTTGGATTTGGACTGGATTAAATTGGATTGTGTTGGATTAAAAACCAATCCGATTGGAGTACGGGTGTGTAGAGAATTGAGTCTGCACATCCGCCGGTCTGCGCATTCCAGAGGAGTGACGTCATAGCCACGGCAGACGCGCTGGCGCGTGCCTAGCTGTGGGCCTCCGTTGCGCAGTAGCCAAGTCTGACGCTGCGCCGGAGCCGCTTGATAGCCGTTTCGCGTGGCTCCTGGAGACCCGTGTTGCGGGAGGAGCCATGTGCTAGGAGCACTGATGACTGGACTAGACTGGGTTGGGTTGGATTGTATTGGTTTGGAAATAGTTTTAGCAACAGTAAGCGTTATAATCAGCTAATCCTAGACAACCAGGAAACCTAGGAATAACCAGCTGAACCTTAGCTCACGCTACGTATATCCTGGCATAGCCGAAGTAAGTCACTGGTAATTTTTTCTGTGTGGTGCTATAACGCCCTAAGATGACAACCCCTGGTCAAGTACCAGGTGGCTTTATATCACTGAATGAGGGCTGGGAGAGGAATCTCGGACCGATCCGTGTGAGGTCCGAGCAGCAGAGCTAGCAGTACTTGGGGTCGTCTGGCATGAACTGAGATCGCCAGCTCAACAAAGGCCGGCAGTTCGCACGCGAGGGCTATGTGTGAAATCTGATGCATGCTGTGTTGACATTGCCCTAAAAGGTACAACCTTGCCACAGCCTCTCAAAAATACTGCACATAAGTGCAGTAAATTGCTTAAAAAAGGGAGCTCCAGAAGTGCAGAGCGGTGCTTTGGGTGACCTGTGCCGCACACGTCCTAAAGTGTAGCAGTCCATTCTAGTTGAAAAATAACACTGAGAGATATGCGCACACACGCGGACACGTACACAAACGCGCGCACGTACACACATGTACACGCACGCACACGCACGCACACGCACACAGCGTTATGTAACAGCATACCTGTTTGGGCAGAAGTAGGGAAAGCGTGCAGCGCTAGCGAGCTACAAGCATTGCCTACAAATCACTAAAGTCAGCAGCGCTGACTGGATTGATCCGCCTGTCGCAGATAGTGAGACCATTTCATGAAAAAAATACTCAGTACGAGCTTCTACATCTGAGGGATCTCTGCACAAGGAGGTCATCTGCGGCACAGAAAAAGGCATAGTTCTTCCTCCGCGCAGCTCTTACGCTCGCAGTTACCGCATGCTCTGCGCGCATCCATGAAATGTATTGCGATGTTGCTTTTAACCTACCTTGCTCCGATCGCTTCTTTTTAGGTGCGACTGCATCTCATTCACTCGCCTTGTCCATGCAGCGTAGGCGTCGTTGTCGTCCGCCCCTCCCCCATTCTTCTCGCCGCGCGAGCTGCGCTCTCCACCGCTCACCCCCTCTCCTCTCCGATAGCGAACACTCTCTCGCGAGGGGCATTGGATTGGATTCGATTGGCTTGGATTGGATTGAATTTGGATTGGATTGGATTAAAGTGGATTGTGTTGGATTGTGTTGCGTCAGAGCCGCGCCACGTTGCGTCATAGCCGCGGTCGTTCCAGCACCGGCGTTCCGATTTCCATCGATGCGTTGAATGGAGCCTAACAATTCTTCTATCGCCCGCGCAACCGTAACAAGCACCGATCACTGTGATAACAGGAAGGCTAGCACCACTGAAGACAAGGCTGCGAAGCGGCGTGAACGTGATGCTGAACGCAAACGATTGAAGCGAGCAGCCGATTCCGAACTCACCCGCCGCGGTGGCTCAGTGGCTAAGACGTTGCGCTGCTGAGCACGAGGTCGCGGGTTCGATTCCCGGCCGCGGCGGCCGCTTTTCTGATGGAGGCGAAAAGCAAAAACGCCCGTGTGTACGAGATTTCGGCGCACGTTAAAGATCCCCAGGTGGTCAAAATTAATCCGGAGCCCTCCACTACGGCGCGCCTCATCGCCTGCGTTGCGTCGGCGCATTAAACCCCCACAATCAATCAATCAACCGATTCCGAACTTTGTAAACGTGATACCGAACGCAAACGGTTTAAGCGAGCAGCCGATGCTCGCTGTGGCGTCGCATCTCCACAGGGTTCCCCTGGCGGGAAGGTAGGGTAATTTTCACCGACCGCTATTGCTGGTGCAGAAAGCGGTCAAGCGCACTGCTCCGGCGGTCTCGGTTCCTGACGTGTGCGCAAACACCGACGGTACATAGTCCGGGTGTCACGGTAAAAGCGACGGAGAGCTTGTCCGGAAAAAAGAATGAAATCTAAGTACGGGAATAAATGCCATTATGTTTTTTTTTTGTAGTAAGGTACTTACCAGAAACCAAGTGTTTCCCCCATAACCTGGACGCATTACTCGGCTCCCATGGACGACCATCTTTACTTTTGCGACGGACGGCCTTCATCCATGCCAGCGGCCGTAGCCGATCGCGTGCGGCCGACGGGAAGCGATAAAGCCGACACCGTTCTCTTTTCGGCACTCGGAGTTACGGCGGAACGCAGCACAAGTTGTGGGCATTGTTCCGCGCACAACGAGCACAAAAACAATAATTAAACGATGTAAATACAACCACGACCCCTTCGCGCACATGCGTGAGCTATGGGGAATGTCGTCTGATGCCCCTGCCGGACTGCTTAGGAACTTGGCCGCTAGGGGATTGCGCATGCGCAGTGGGGTTGTGAAAGAGGCGCAGAAGACATGGTCCGCGGGCGCGGGCGACGCGCACCCCCTCTGCTCCGCTCCGTTTCGGCGTGCCTGAATGCAACTTTTGGCATACGTCATCAACGACGCTTCCGCGCCCCGCGCCATTACTCGCTGCCGCCGCCAGTTAGTTAACTCTGCACGCGGAAATCGCGAGTGCGCAGCCGAAAATATCTATAGTTCATACTAGTGTCAGGCACTAGTTCATACCACAAGCTAGATGCAGCGCTGTAGAAGCTACATTGTTGTCAACAGTGCACCCACTGAGGGCGCCTAACTCGCCGTGAAAGGGGTCCTGAAAGGGCATTCCCTTCTCGTGCCGAAGCGGGAGGGGGGGGGGGGGTATTGCTAATCGTATGTAAGGTAAAAGTTTTTGCAACCTTGCCGAACGCTCGAACGTATTGTACGTATCACATCACTTTACGTTGTCATGATATGAACGTATGCTGACATGCACTATGGGCCGCAAAAACTGTAGGTTAAATTCCAAATAACCTAACATACTATCCAGACTTCTTAGCAGTATGGAGGTTTATTGAGCAAAACGAGTCACGTCTACGGCGAAAATACCGTTACACTATGTTCGTTGAGACCTGGGGAGATATTTCGGTAGATTTCCCACGGCCATATTTTCCCAATATTCAGATATGCGTTATAGTAAAACAGCGCTCAAGAGGAGGAGAAAGAGGAGGAGGAGAAAACTTTAACAGTAAAATCGAGCTGATTAGTGGGCCGGGTCCTCAGTGCAGGACTTGGCCCAGTAATAAGAGTAACTTTCTTCAATTCATAGAACGCCATCCCGAGCAGACCAGGATTTGCTCTTTACGCCTGGAAGGGTTGGAAAACAGTAAAGAGCTGCTTGGAAATATTCGTGGGTTTCGATTCATGTTATACTGGAAACCGGCACGTATACTATTTATTTCGTTAGTTACCGAGTACATCAAGCCTTCAACACCGTTATCATGTCATAACCGTTCAAATTGAGAGTCAGTTCGTAATAACGATGGTTTCGATAGAAATTCGGAGCACAAAAGCCGCCTTCGAGCACTCGGACTACGTTGTCTGAGGCGCGATCGCGATGGCGTAGCACAAACCTTGTAATCGTATTTGCATGTGAATAAACAACGCACGCTGAGGATAAGCCCCTTCGTGGCCACAGCCATAAAAGTCATGTGCACTTTGTGAAGAAAGGAATGTTTGTCATACAGCCCAAAGAAAATATCCACACTATCTTTGCCAGGCTCCCAAACATCCCCGTACCTCCTAGTAAGACGTTTGTGACGGTGCAAAGAAATTAATACATTAGGCACAGAAAATAAACATTCATCTGATACAAGTCAACAACAACGAAAGAAATAGAAGACAGCCGCTTTATGTCCTGCTGTGCGATGGGCGTGTAGGGGCCCGCTGCTTGATGCGTAGTATTGGACTGTTCGAGTCTTCATAAGAGTATTTCAAAAATACTGTAGGGAAGCCTACGCATTTTGAATACTTATCGAGGATTTCTGAGCACTGAACCTCGCAAATAAGCTAATAAGGACGAGTTACAGGCGATTTTCTGACAGATGCTTTGAAGAAGGTTGTTCTCTCTCTCTTCTTGTGTGTTGCAAACTTGTGTAGGATACAGCTTGAAATTATTCAGAGGTGTCAGAAGCTGGCAAAAATAACTGAATCACTGGAAATGTGGTTTTTATGCACTAATTCATGAAAGCGGGTGATTTCTAGCACAGGCACTGCTGCACTCACAAGCGGAGTGTAGCAGACGACAGCGGCGCGAGTCCCTAAGCTGACGTCGAATCCAGGGGGTGCCACTCAAACATCCCACCGCCAATAGTGCCTAGAATATACTGCACTATTGGCGGTGAGATGTTTGAGTGGCGCCCCCTGGCTCTGACGTCGGCTTAGGGACTCGCGCCGCGGGGACGAGAGGCCCGCCTAGCCGATCCCGCGTATTAGTTCATTGAGGGGTGACCCCCCTGGCCGTCCCCGCACGCGCATGCGTTGGGTCCAACTACTCGCCGCGTACTGTACGCTTCCGCTAAGCTAAAATTCTCTATTGAAGTTACAAAAGGAAGTTTGTTCTCCTGAGTTTAACGTTGCTAAGTGTATGATAACCGGAAACACGCAAGAGCTCAAACAGGGCATATTTTCGTCGTTACCATTTTTTTGCCTTGCGTCTTTTCTTTTTATTCGTTATCATCACTAGCAGCCTTGGCCGACCACCCTTCTCAGGCCTATGTTCAGGCTTAGCATTAGGTAATATTTTAGTTCAACTAAATGATGTAGTACCAAGTGCGTCCAAATCTTCACTTAACCTGCAGGTACCGATTGACAGGGTTAGACTTCAACGCATGACGTTAGGATAAACGTTGGACCGTGGCATACCCGCATGTACCCCTCCCTTTGCTCAGCGCTCATTTTGCTCAGTTCGGCCGTCATTTCTATCTATTTTCGTAGGTCACTGTCCACTTCTCGCCCCGTAAATATTCATGCATACTGAGAGGCCAGACAAGGAGGCTTGATACAACGCGTTTATTCGGTGAACGACCGTCATGAAGCCGGAATGAACCGAGCACTCTGATGATGATCGTGACGAAGATGAAGGTGACTAGTTGCGGCTCTGCGTTGATGATTATTAGCGTGCAGAGGAAACAGGTGAAGTTCGGGCAGATGTTAATAATACCTAATCATTCATGGTTCTTCCTTGTTTGGCCACATTTTCGCGCCAGTCAATGGGGACGCCAGACCAACGCAT